>NC_135498.1:131159875-131844875 GCF_052857255.1 Amblyomma americanum | reverse complement strand
TGGAATAAATAAATAGGATCCAAATATGATAAATACGGACTAAAATTTGAATTGAGAAGGCGGTGTTTAAAAGGAAGCTAAAACTGTTGTTTATTTTTTGCCAGAGACAAAAGGGCGGGAAGTTCTTCCCACCGTGCTTGGCTACGGGTTACACCAGAGTTAGCGATGATGGCCACACCACCACCAGCTTATAACCAATGCGGTTCTTACGAAAAATTGTGTAGTGTTTGAAAAGATTTTTATGTGGATTGTTTAATAAAACTTCCTGAAGGCAGAACACATATGGATGGTGATCCTTCAGTAATATACAGGTATCGTCGTAATTATGCCTTGCACCACGACAGTTCCATTTAAGTAATGAAGTGGCCATAATTTAAATAAATCAAACATAAAAAACGCACGGAATCTATGAGGAGGAACAAGATTCAAACTTTCAAACTAATGTACCGAGTTGTAAGGATTCTCTCACGTTGTACTTACCGGCCAAGTGACAGGTTTTTGTGGCTTTGCTGCCGCAGCCGGCGGAGAGGCGTCGGCCCATCGGTAGATAATATGTCGTTAGGCTTACTGTAACCTCCATATCCTGTACGGAATACGTGGAGGATGCTTCTTGGTCACTAGGGCCGGTACATGGCCTTCGTGTGCCCCCTTGTCGGTGCCACAGCTGCACCAGGCTTCGCTCCTGAAGTCAAAGCCATTGGAGCAGCTGTTGCCTGCATAGTCATGTTGAGGTAGGCGCAATTCAGCGGTTCGGCGCTTAGTGCCTGTCTCGAAAGAGGCCTCAGCCGATTACGGCGAGAGAGGACTTCCTGCAGAGATCGCATGATCTTCCATCGAGATTTTCTGGCCTTTCACCTTTTCCACGGGATTTTGTGAACAGTGTGGGGACCTGGATGTCGACACCACGTCCAGTCCAGCAGCTCGACTTGCATGCCGACCGACACTGAAGGTGGTTGCGGTCCCCGCTTCACCGCGTCAGTGAAAGTGCCCTTCTCTTGGAAGATGACTTTCTTTGTTGCCTCGGGGTAAGTTATGGTTGATTTTGTTTTCGGAGTGATTATTTCTTTCTCTTTTTTTGCACATTGGGCGTGAACTGTAGAGTATGCGCCGTGTTCACCGCTGCAGTTGGCCCAATTAGAGGTGCGGTTTGCATCTCTTTTCTCCGCGTTCATCTCCGCACGTGAAACATCTTGGTTTGCCCCCGCAAGCCAGCGAGCTGTCTTCAAAGCGCTGGAATTTGAAGCACCGCCTCAGCTTCGGCACATAGGGGTGTACTTTGCAGTTCAAGTACGCTGCATGAATTGAGTCTGGCACAGTTGTAGTACTGAATGTCAGGATAACGTGCTTTGACTTTATCCCAGAGTTGTTCCTTGTTATTGTAATTCTACGGGCTGTAATTACTCCTTGCTAGCAGGATCTTCCTCTATCTCTCCGTCTGGGATTTGCAACATATCACTCTCGGATATGACTCCGTTCGAGTAGTGTAGGGTACGGTGGGGTGTCACTTGCACGTCCAGTACACCAATTTTCTTCAAGAATAGGAATTTGCTGCTTTGATCTTTCCTCTCGATTTAAACGAGAAGGTCTCCTGATCGCTGCTTCTCGGGTTTGTAATTTTTTCCACAGAGTTTTTTATTGCCTTTGTAGTGGTGATGGCGGATAGGTTTGCTACCCGTTCTTAAGCCGTTGAATGCACAATGAAAAGCCTTGGAAAGCTTTCCGCTGCTTTTTGAGTTAGCAAGTGGCTTGCATCGGTGCGAACCCTTCTCAAGGGTCGATCGGAGGGAGTTTTTTGTTCCGCATAAATTTATGCTTGGTATTCGGCAGCTGGGCTGGTCGCCAACCATGGAGCCAAATGTGTTAAACACAATAACCATACTCGGCCGCTATAACTATGCGCATGGGGGCCTAGGTAGACCTATACGCACAGGGTTAACCCTCGCTGCCCAGAAAATAAGAAAATAAGGACGGAGTAAGATGACAGGACAGGTGGGAGAAAGGCGATAGGAAAACTAAGAGTGGATATAGGGATAGGAAACGGCAAGCGGCTTTTTTTCGCCGAGCGGGTCAATGCTGGGGTCCCGTCTATGGGAAGCGGGGGCCAAAGTGGAGTGTTGCGTTTGCCTAGGGGCCGTAAAGGTCCAATCACTCGGCGCGTGCTCAGCCACCAGGATTCGCTTTTGCCTGGACACGGCTAAGCCGCGCACAACCGAGACGCGGGTGCTCAGGTCTGCGGTGGAGCACTGCTCACCATCATCCCCCTGTGGAGATGTCTCTGCGGATGCCCGGGAACCCATGGTTGCGCAACTCACCAACATATGCATGGAGCAGACGCCCCTGCTGGCACCCACGGCGCTTCTGCTAACACTTACGCTGTTTTTGCACAACCGGCGAACATGGAGGCAATGATTGACTTCGTAGCTCATCGGCGAGCACTCGGCCGGCGCTTAGCTACTCTTTGAATGCCGTCTTTTTATTGCTTTTTTGGGTCGACATGCTCTTTCCGGGGCGGTGGTGCAGGGGCTGAGAGACATTCTTCGAACTTTGCGCTTGCCGGAACCGCAAGTTCTTCAAGCTTGAGGGGGTAGTTTAAGGCGCCTCCTCCTTCGCTGTAACCGAGTGGTGAAGCCAAAGTTCTTCGTTGTATCTGAGACGAGTTGCCGTTGACCTAATACATATTTTGACGGTAGCACCGCAATCGTTTAAAATAAGAAAGCGTTCGTTATATCTGCGGCCGCTATAAGTGGGCTCGACTGCATACACCTGGCAGCATACCCACCGGATTGTGAGCGAACTGCCCACCGTGGCAAGTGACAGTTCTGTTAATGATTGACCACGAGAGGTTGCTCGGGAAGAACAACCGCAGTCTCACAAGCCATGAGTGGCTCGTGAGACCGTCAGTTTTTCATTAACTTTTACTCGTTACTTGAGCCAAGGCTTAAAAAAGTGGTGCGCCGCAGATGCGTGAGAGCAACGACAAAACAGTGCGGTAGCATTAGAAACCTCATGTGGCCAAAATGTTCCGTCGGTCATGAAACTCGCCCATTGGTTGTTGGGAAGTGACGTCACAAGACCGGATTGTTTCTATTGGATGGAAGGAAGAGACGCCATCAGAACGGAAGTGACGTCACATCCGTTGGAGAGGTATGTACAGCTTCATATGCGATCCCATTGCAGGCACATAACCTCCTCAGACCTGAGAAGAACCGTGCGAGCGAAAATGTTTATTTCACATATGATGTTTTCTATTTTGAACCTCCGAACATGCATCAACTTCAGTTTCAGTTATCGCAATCTACGCTTGGCTGGAAATACATGTCTCGATCCCTAAAGGGACACTTGGGTTTCTACCTGTGTATCTCTTATGTAGTTCAGAATATTCCTATACTCTTCTAGACATCCTCAAACGCTGTGAGAATGCCACGCCACTCGGGTCTTGAAAGAACCAAATGTGTATTGTTCATAATTAAAAAATGAGCTGTATGCCCCGGTTTGTAGATCATGGTAATCATCATCTGAATCTGAACTCGCTTCTCTCCGGAAAACACGTGGCTGTGAAGTTTGAGGGGTTGGTTGTTCACTGTAACTGCCAGCTGAGGCATCAGTGTACTCCTCAGTATCACAGTCGTATGCATCATTATCCGCTTCTTTAGTTTCAGAGTCAGACATATCGGAGTTATCACGCTCACAAATTGACCTCCAGATCTCTTCGGCATTGCTAATAGGCAGGGCTGAAACAAACACCAAACGTGTTTTAATTTCTAAGCTGCCCATTTTGAAAAAAAAATGGCCAGGCTTAGCTTGGTTAAGCCAAGAATGCGTTGCATATCTCGATGGAGTTCCGTGCTGCTCCGTTGACTCGATAGGCTATTGACTCGATCGCCATTGAAACTGCCCGTGTAGCAGCGCTCGATCGCCTTTGAGTCGATGGACTATCGGTTCGAAGGCCCTCGAAATGCCCGTGTGACAGGGGTATAAGACTGTCCCGGCGAAGGAACGCAGCTCTTTTATACGTATGCCGTGACGTCAATCATAGCGCAGCGCCCCTAGCGGGAGGAGCGGGAGTCAGGTGGTGGCTGCGGACGCGCGCGACCGCGCGAGTTGGGGCCCAGCTTTTCCTCCGTGACGTCACGCGCCGGCGCAGCGCCCCTAGTGGGAGGAGTGGGAGTCAGGTGGTGGCTGCGGCCGCGCGCGACCGCGCGAGTTGGGGCCCAGCTTTTCCTCCGGCTGTTGTGATGTCACGTCACGTGGTTTGGTGGCTGCCCGGCCGCGCCCAAGGGCTGAACTGAGTGATTGCAATATGCAACGCATAAAAACATTTCATCACCCGGAAGCAATCAAGAACTGGCTGGACTGGGAACCAATCTCCCCGTGCAGAGACATTTCTTTTAGTGTACCGCAGGTGGCAGAAAACTAAGGTCTTTCACAATGAACTGCACTGAAACGTTCTTTAAGCCATAGCGATTCAAGACAGATCGAATACAGTTCCCATCATAACAGTTTTCAATCGTAACGAGCGTCGTACCTCTCCGTCGCATGTAAAATGTTCTCGTGCTGATTCCCGCCATGTTGTCTTCCTTACGGAACGAGATCTCTGCGCTCTTCAGATGTGGCGCCACAGCGCTTGTCCTCCGAGGGGGACACTAGGTCTATGTTCTACGCAAACTGAGTTTCTCGTCAGGATCTGAGAACCAATGTCCCTATAGAGGTGTCCGTGTGAATTTTTTCTTGCCGGAGCCTGTTCAAAGTATTTCTTAAACTTTGCCTAACTAGATAATTAACCGAGATGAATTGTATGAATTTCTTTACTTTGTAGATGGGTTTAAAACAGCCGTATCAGTGTTGTTTTTGTAGAGACGTACAGTCATGATGCACGGTGTGGTGGAATGCAAACATTTGCAGTAGATGGTACCTCTTTCGTGGCCGTTTTTTCCGTCTTGTGAAAGAAGGTCTTGGAATATTTATATAAAAAAAGACTGCGTTTTCGCCTTACCGCATTTATACCACCCTCGACCGTGTTTTGAATGAATGAAGCGCACGTACCTTCCTTCAGTGCTGACGAAGGACTTTCGAGGTAAGGAGTGGCAGTCATTCACTATTGTCCCCAATAACAGAACCAGTTGCGTGTGGCTATACACATTCCGCGTAAATCTCGTCCCCAGTCTCGTAACAAACAGAGCCGCGTGCCAGTGGTTTTGAGCATCAGTAAACATCCCGCAGCTTCACGGCGATACAAATGAAGTGTAAATATTCTGACGAAGGCAGGACGGAATAAAGACAGCAAATAATTATGAAACGAAGGGGACTAGGTGAGAAATTATTAACCGCAGGAAAGAGCAACCGTGAGACCAGCAATGATATCTTGCCCTTCATCGATGAAAGGGCCCTAAAATGAATCACGTGTCTTTAAAAAAGGGTTTGAACGCCCAGGTAAAGTATGCCGATTTCGACATAGAATTTACGTTATTCATGATATCAACGCGGACCGATTCTTTGCAGACATGCACATTCAATAGTGCATTCCAATTGGCGATCCCGAGCAGCTGTCCGAATCCGCGATGGAGCGGCATTTCCGTCGCGGTCCATATACAATTGATGATCTGAATCCTAATCACCATTTATTCTGCTGGAAATTTTGGGGCTCGAAAGGTTTGTAGTTTCAATAGTAGCCCTGCATTTGATTGCTTATATGTGATCCGCTAATTAAGGTTTTAGACATAGAGGTTCATTTTGAGTACTTGAGAGTGCGTTCAGTGTACAAGAGAGTGTATGGTTGCCCTCAGGACTCTCCTCACTCGCCACATATTTACAAATTGGAGGTTTTCGGAAAAGCCTATCCCTGCCCGACGAAGTGGGCTTTATACTTTCAAAACATTCCTTCGGAGAACGCGCGTGCAAAGTGCCCAACGGATCACAAAACGAGCAGTGTTTCGCGTGCGATGTATAATAATAATAATAATAATAATAATAATAATAATAATAATAATAATAATAATAATAATAATAATAATAATAATAATAATAATAATAATAATAATAATAATAATAATAATAAAAATAATAATGATAATGATAATAATAATTGGTTTTGGGGGAAAGGAAATGGCGCGGTATCTCTCTCATATACCGTTGGACACCTGAACCGCGCCGTAAGGGAAGGGATAAAGGAGGCAGTGAAAGAAGAAAGGAAGTGAGAGGTGCCGTAGTGGAGGGCTCCGGAATAATTTCGACCACCTGGGGATCTTTAACGTGCACTGACATCGCACAGCACACGGGCGCCCTAGCGTTTTTCCTCCATAAAAACGCAGCCGCCAAGGTCGGGTTCGAACCCGGGAACTCCCCGGATCCAATTCGCCTTTCCCGCAATGCTTAGGAAACTATGGGGTCTTCTCGTGCACGACACACATACTGCACCTCGATCTCAGCTACCCCCGGAGAGAGCTCTTTCAGAGCTCCCCTTTTCTACAAACGATATGTCTTCAACAGTCATGACCTTGTAGGCGTGGGAAAAGAGCTTATTTTGGTCGCCTTATGCCTCGCTCCATTCGCCTTTCCTTTCACGATCACCGCAGCCCGCCCACCTGTCGCATCTCCTGGAGCACACTGTGATCAATTCGATTGATCCGTGTCATTCATTCCAAGAGGGAGAGGAACCATTTAATGGAAAGCAGACAGTTCAGCCGGAATTTAAAAATCACTGTCATGCTGCTCTGTGTAGGGAGGTGCATTTGGGATAGAAAGGTGGAAGGAGAGAGGTGCAGAAAAAAAAATAAACGCATTAAAATATAAAAAACAAGTTGTGTAACAAAGTGGCATTGGTTTTGGGCTGAGGTGCATCTAGAAGTAATGTTAGAAGCTGATAAATGATGAAGTGCTGTTCTACTAAGGGCTGTCTGTGTTCACTGCATGAAGAGTGAATAATGGTGAGGTACAAAGATGTTTTGAGTTTGGCAAATAGACCAACGTCGTCTAAACTGGCAAATAAGATATTAAAATAAAAGACAAGGCAATACATTATTTTTCTAAGACAACGCAATCGGCTCCATTTGTGCAGCGGTAAGGTTTCATACTTAGCAGCGCGACAAAAATTAAAGGTGCACTGAAGACTCCTTACGTACGGAAATGCAAAAGCATATTGAGTTCCGTTGCCTCCTCTGTTACTTAGTAATGTAAGTAATCGTTGATGGCAAATATTTATTTAATAAACAATAAATGAATGAAATTGTTGAGTTGAATATGAATTACTGCTTTTATCGATTAATTCATACCAATTATTGATTACTAATTAGTTTCAGTAACTAACAATCAATTAAATGTGTTAGTTCGATTCGGGGGAATTACTAATAATTCACCAATTTCGTGAATTACTCGCTCTATTTAGCGAAGTTAATTAACCTATTTTTTAATTAAACGTTTCATATTAGAATTCGGTCACACTTTCGAACCAATAATTATTAATCATTAAAATCATAATTGCACTTTTACTGGATGATCAACAGATCATGAGGACATGCTCTGTCCACATTTCCTGTCCACAGCCCGTGTGACACATCGCGTCCTCGCCACTCTTGAAGCAAGAAGTGCTTTCGCATTAAAACGAGAAGATCCAAAGACGTAACACAGCACCGGAGCTCAACTATGAACTGTTTTGTTTTCATCACGCAAAATTAAACGAACGATACACAGTCAAGGCAAGGCAATCCAACGGTGCTCTTTCTACGCGCGCTGATATATAACCCGGAAGCACCGACAGCACAGAGAGATAAGCCGTCATCGTGGGAAAGGAGAAGGCAGAGGTCGGCGCAGCGCCCAAGGCTATCGGTGCCGTCGCTTTTTATAGCGCTGAGAAGTACACTGCTCTCGCGGGACCAGTTTCTGAGAAGGCTCCTGCATTCCAGCTAAAGTGTACTGCTGCATCCTTTGACAAGGCCGCTCCGGCGGCTGCGGTCCTCCCACGGAAACAAAAGAGCGGCGCGTTCGGTGCGCTCTCACTCAGAAGCGTCGCAAGCGCAGCAGTGCCGCAGCTCGGCTCGGGGTGGAGCAGTCTGCCTTCGACTCAGACCCGGTCTCCATTCTGCTGTCGACCGGGCCTCTCCCAAGTGTTTGGTCGTCCAAGGCTCTCCTGCGGCGCCATTCTTCTATCCGACACTCATCGCATGGACAGCAGCTACTCAGACTCGAATGTAGATATTGCCTCAGGTGAGGAGGTCTGCGCTTCGTCTCCTTAACCGTATTGACATGGTTATTCTTATGGCTGCTCAGAATTGATGGCAACTCCTTTGCACACGAGGAGTCTCCTGTGAATGGTAACCGGCCACAAGAGGTTGCTCTCATTATAGCTACATATCTTAACCCTAACCTTCGTAGTCCTGATTAGGATAGGATTAGGATTTCATTCATTTATTGATTATTAAATAAATATTTGCCATCAACGATTACTTACATCACTAAGTAACAGAGGAGACAACGGAACTCAAAATGCTTTTGCATTTCCGTACGTAAGGAGACTTCAGTGCACCTTTAATTTTTGTCGCTGGAAAATGAAAAATTCCCGGGCGTGGTGTACCGGATCCCTTGTGCTGAGTGCGAATATGTATACATAGGCGAAAGCGGGAATTTTCGAAGGCGCCTGAAAGAGCACAAGAAAAACGTAGAAAGCCAAAAAGTAGTTGCCAACGCTCTTGCGGAGCATGCCGTATCAGCAAAACATCGTATCTGCTGGAATGAGGCCTCTATTATCGCCAAAGAAAGAAACGGGCTTACACGCCAATATTTTGAGTCGCTGGCGATACAAACGACTAAAAAAACACTTAATCGCAATGACGGCAATCTCCCGCCAGTGTATGCAAGATGCCTCGGACGATTATTGAAACGTATTTAAGAGCCGGGTTTTTTATTTTTAATAAAGCCTTCAGTGAACAAGGCTTCCGTAAGGAAGCCGAAACGTCGTTTATTGACACAAGCCTTTGGTCGGCGATTCATGTATTTATGTTTTCCTAGGATTGTGTTAAGACGATTAACAGTCCGTCAGCGCTTCAGGTGGTTGTGTATGGAGCACACGTGGGAGAAGCGCGAAGCGATCAGAGTTCTCTCCGAGGCCATTCTGCTCATCATGCCACAGTCGAACGGCTTTAGTGTGATCACGGCATATGCCATGCCCAAGAAGGAATTTCGTACTCTGCTCGGACACTGCTGGCACAGGCTGCGGCTGATAGCGTGTACTGAGCGGTGGGAGACGGAAACTTGGTGCAGGAGGCGCCTCTTACGTCGCCGCCTAGTACGTACGGATACTAAGCATTTCGCGCCCAAGCTGAGCAGCATCGGCATGCGTCATTGAAGCACTAGGATTGTTATCGACCTGGCACGTACGTTTATTAGAACAGTCTGCAGCCCTTGCTTTCTCTGCGGTCTCCTTCCTTTCGTGGGACTCTTAGAACCGGTGCATGTATTAACACTTCCATAATGGGGGGTTGAATCTGCAGCTGTTAAGCTAATTTAGCATAGTCGTAATCCTGGTGTAAGGAAGTCTCACTATTGAGATGTACGTCGACTTCTGGAGGCACCTTTGTCGTGATAAGTGAACGTACTTCTAACTGAAAAGACTCTCACAGAAAGTCAGAGGGAAGCTTTAATCTTTGTCCTTCGTAAAGACTAAACAATACGCACTAACTTACGAACATGGCGCCCAGTCACGTTTCTGAAGTATCACTTCAAGCTCATAGGAAGGTGCCCGTTCATGAAAATCACTCAATTTATAGGCAATATTCCTGACATGTAGTAGGCTTTTTGTGTTCAAGGTCGATCCATATGGCCGGAGTGTTTTTCATGAGGTATCTTTTCCTCTTCGCTCGCATTATTAAATTTACTGCATTTTTTACTTCATCAATCATTAGAAGGCATTCGAAGGTGTCAGCCATCGATATCTTTGTCGAGCTCCTAATGATGCTGGTACCAGCCTTGGCTTTCATCTTACAGTCAGAGCGTTGTGCTTGAGAACAACCTTCTCGGAGAGTCCTTGAGGTCTTGCCTTTCAGCCACTTTTGTGAACCGTGGTGCTCCAAAGAGAGTACCTTCCTGCGATAGACGCGCTCGGAATAGAACCACTTCCTCCAGGACTTCTCGTGATGGTAGCGTCAACATGTTCCCACTTGTGCCAGACTCCAAGCCAGTCCCCACTTGTGCAGATACCCTGCGTTCGTCGTCGCGGATGTGACATCTCTCTCCTCTGTCCTGGGCGTCATGGAAGCTCCAGGCAGTTTTAGAATGCTGCCCTGTCACCATTAACATTAACATTATCAGCAACATCGGGCCAACAGTTTGCTCATAGTTAACTTTACCCGGTAGCTAAGACTGATGTAAGGATCACAGGGTATACTTCAACTCCGGCAGTATCCCTGTGGCCAAGTGGACCCAGTCTGAAGTTAGGCTCGTGATCATGGGGCAGTATTACAAGACGCTCTCTGTACGATCATAACTCAACTTACTGCTTTCGGCACCTCATATTCATGGTAGTAACCTGCGCTTCAGCATCATACTTTCGCCAGTACGCAGGAATCTTCAGTTGCAACATTTCTTGCAAAAGGAGTTACGGTGCGTTTGTTCATAGACAAGCGAGACCTCGAAATCTGTTATCTGTGCAGCACAGCCGCAGCCTTGCACGTCAAGTGCATTCAGGGAGCGCTGAAATGTGTTACGACCTTGACTGCCGCCCGTGTCGAGCCGTGTAAACAGCAGAACAAAGGACACATAGGTGGAGCTGCCCGAAGCCGGCAGGGCATCCCCCGCTTGCTGGGGCACAGCTGCCACTCCGGAGACGGGCAGCCAGTGACAGCGACTACCCGAAACTTTCGGGCGTTCTTAGCAATTTTGTTGGTAGCTCACGCGAATGCACAAAACGCCATGTACCTCACCGTGTGTTGCGCGTCCAGCCACAAACCATGGCTTGCGGACACTAGGGCATGTTACCGACTGCAGTATTGACAACATGGCGGAACGCTGCTCGGCCTCTTCGGAACAATTACATGTTGCCGCTGCATTTTTCGACGCGATAGCTCACTAGATGGTGGCGTTCGCTTTTATTTTGCGCACTCTTGTCCCCACGTTCGGTTAAAAGCGACAACTAGTCCTTGTTATTTTTTGGTTGGGGGGGGGGGGGTGGGGGGGGGGGGGAATGTGGCTGTTTTCTAGCAGTTCGGCCTAAATATATTCAGTACGCGGCAGCTTCATAGCAACGTCACCAGACGACGCAGTTCTTGAGATTTTGTAGAGATAGCTACATTACGGTAACATTTCGCGCCATGGTAGCGCTTCCTCCATAGACGCCCATACGTTCAAAACATACGGCCTATGGTGCGGATGCAACGCCCTCTTCGAAGAGTGGAAACAACAGAATTATGACGTCATTTAAAAAAGCCATACGTCATAGCCACGATATTTTTGGCGGGAGAAGTAAATCCTCGGATGGTCTTGAGGTTCAGCGCAACACACGGGATAAAGACAAAGAAAGTAGACAAGGCTTTGTGAGGTGTCAATGACGCTTCTGCGATCCAGAATGCCTCACTTAAATTTGTACTTATACAGATGTTTTTGTACTTATACAGATGTTTTTGTACTTATACAAAGATAAATTTGTACTTATACTATGTGTATCAGGGAGGAAAGTTGAAAAAATAGATCATTTTCTCATCTCTTGCCGGTGGTTAGCAGTTCAGAGAAAGCGGTATTTGGAGGTTCCGCTTTTGAGGTTAGGACTCCCTCTGTCTCTTGCAATTCTTCTTTCGTTCGGTGCGAGCGTAAAAGGGTTTCCGTTAAGCAGTGTCTGCGCATACCTTCATGATTACATAAGTGCAACTGATCGATTACCTTGTTGGCTGTATACAAAATTCTATCTCATGACCAAAAATGCTCGATTCTATTCTTGGTAATACATATTTCTTTAATTCATTTGACTTTTCAAATTTTTATCTTGATTCAGTCCTCTCACGCTTATTTTTCCCCGCGCAAATACCTCATTAGGATTATCTACTGAACATTGGCCAATCCCCCGGCGTGGGTATGTGCCAAACTTACTATGAAGAAGAAGAAGACAAGCGCAGACTGCGGGCGCTATCTTTGGTAGTCCGCGCTCGTTGCGACTTTTTCCTTCGTCTTTGCCTCGCGTGTCGCATTGTAATTCAAGGTGTTACCATACCGACCCGCTCAATTATTTGTCTTTATGCCCGAAAGGAAGAGTTATAGGTAAAACTTGAGAGCCTTTCTTGAGCACCCGAGTTTGCGAGAAATGGATTGTGACAGAATTGTTCCGATTTAGTTTACCCCACATAAAAAGAGACAACAGTGCAAGCTTTTAACCAAATTCAAATTATTACTTTAAAATCACAACACACACAGATCGGAATAATGGCACATCTAGGGGTGTCTGATCGAGCCATGTAAACAAATTTAAACTTTTCGTGAGTACCAAAGGGACAGAAAAATCTATATACAGTTGCAATGTGATGCGATCAGAGGAGCTCTCTGACACTTCCCTAACTAGCAATGCTCAGTTCTTCGTGTGCAGTGCGCTCATTGTCTCAAACCACAGCGTATTTCCGAAGGAAGCAGCGTCATAACCATAGGAGTGGAACTTTGGCTGGTGTGGCAGGAAACAAGCGCGCGCACTTAGACGACGAAAACATTGCACGAGGACAAAAAGTAAGCAACCGCTTGAAATAAACGACGGTTAAAGGCGGGCAGCCGCACGGCAGTCACGATATGACGAGGTATACGGCAGCCAAGGCCTGCGGCAGCGGGCAGCTAGCGGCAAGCAAGCCGCGGAATTGTCAAGGTGGAAGACAGAGAGTCGCTGGCCCCTGCTGTGAGGAAAAGTGAACATGCATGTTATTTCATTAAAGAAAGCGTTGAACTTTCCAACCAAATGCACACAATTAGAACATTTTTCCAGGAGTATATAAAGCTCTCATTTAAATCCTTAAAAATGCAGATGTGCAACCAATTACCTCTCTATTTTTTGTGTTTGACCGCAGAGTTCATTTTGGCGCTACAGTTCCGCCGTTTTACTGATATCACTGGCGCTTGGTTGTAGACCGCGTTGGAGCTCCGCCCTCGCGACCTATGTAAATTGACCTTTGTACGGCTTTTACGCTGCTGTCTTCGAAAAGACGGTGTGGTTCGAGACGAAGAGCGCACAGCACGCGAAGAACTAGTGCTCCGTAGGAAACTGGCCATGTGCAATGTGCGCCGCTGCGCCGCTGGCATCGCATTGCAACGGCACGGCGTTACAGTCGCCTTAGTACTGTGGTACGCTGTTGCCACTGAGTGCACGTACCAGCCAAAAGGTGTCATGACGTCTCTGTCAGAGGTGTCAGATGTTGCTTAAATATGATCGCTTGGTGGTTTGCACGAAAGCGCATCTTCGACAGTGAGTTCTGTTAATATCCTGGCGTCTGCAGTGGACCTGAATGATTGTGTTTTGTCTCGACTGTACTGAGTGAAACTTTGCATGAGAATTATTTGTGTTCGTACTGAAGAAATGCTATGATTAGCGTGGACTTGGTAGTGATTTGGTGTATGCATAGACCCTCATTGCCTGAGCCGCTTTTGGACAAACCATATAAAACCTAAACCAAAATATCTTATCCCTCTAAATGTCAGGCACTGCTTTCACAAAGAAATCTGTAGCCCTTCCCTTCCAAATACGAAGCTAATGGTGCCTGGAACGTTTGCGCTACTTATATGTTGCTGAATACTAAAGCCTGCGTCTGAAGAGAGTTTTGTGCACGTTGAGTTCTGTATACGCTGTGACAACGTGGTACTGCCTTCTCATTATTACAAATTAGAGGAGAGAGTGCTGCACATCACACGTGATGGTCTTTGCAAAACGCGCTTTGCCAAATGTCGCATGCCCACATGCGAATGGTATATGTGCATTAGAAAGAGAGCAGTCTTTAGTGAGGTCAGTTTATTAAAAGCTTCGTGGATAATCTCCTACAGAGCAAGTGCTTTCTTGAAAATTTCCTCTGGCTGCGAGCTCACTATTCGTATTTGTTTATTCTCCCAAGCCTTCCCTTGCTTTCTTATTCTGTGCGCAACTGATTTTGTTTCATTTGGTTGGCATAGCCTTTAATTGTATTGGTGAAATTGTATGTCCTCCTTGTGTTCTAAAAGGCAGCCCTGATTCCACCGGGAATTTGCAGCGTAATTTACAGCACTCTCATGCCATTTATGCATAGCACACAACTAGTTTTTTTCTCTTTTGCGCTTGTCTCGTGGGTTAGTTCAGCATCCTCTTGTGCCAGTATTCCGTATCGTGTGTGTTGTTTTGAACTGATTTATTTTCACTTTGGTTGAAAAACAAGACGCTATAACTATAGCAGCACCTCTGGGCATAAAGACAAATAGTTTGGCCTGTTTACATGTTAACACCTTGAGCTTCAGCGCGACGCAGGAGGCAGAGGCGAAGAGGACACAACGAGCGCGGAATATTAAAAATAGCGTCCGTAGTCTGCGCTCCTCCTGTCTTCTTGCTTCGTCTTTCTCGCGTTTAGCGCTAAACCTCGAGACGTTCGAAGATTTATTTATCCCGGCAAAAAGAAACATCCCATGACCAGAGATTGCGCTTGTTGTTTTTCATTATGCCGCCATTAATTAGTTGTTCGCACACATCGAAGAGGGCGGTGGCTCCGCACCGTAAGCCGCCATGTTTTGAGCCTATGAGCTTCTGTGCAAGCTACGCTGTAACTCTGCATCTTCCTTTTCATCCGTGGCGAGTAACACCGAAACGGCTGCAGCGGGTGCACGCTGATGCGGCCTAGCCGGAACGTCTCACACTTTATTGGCGTTATTGGCTCGGCGCGTATGCAGGTGATATCACAGCTTCCAAAGAACGGTGTTTCTGACGTCATTGCTGGGCGCACCGCTCCAAGAAACATTTGACCGAAAGCAGTGTCTTCCGCTGTTCTGCGGAAAACCCGAAGTTGTTTAGATCGATCTAAAAAAGCCAGCGTTCAATGGAGTGCATAACTGAGCCGTCGAAATTTTAAAGCAGTACCCCTTTAGGCTCCGAAACACAACGAGCTATCGGACTTTCGGCGTAGCTCTTGGTTAAGTTCAGAAGAACGCTATAGTTGCTACAGCACGACAGCCGACCAGGTAATGTTGTGCTTCGGGCTTGCTGCCGTGCAGTCGTGGAAAGAAGTTCAGCAAGCGGAAGTGCGCAACCTTTCTGGACGTACTCCCAGAAACTCGATACTTAACGGGAACCAGATTACCTGTTGGTGTCGAACCACTCATCTGCGATAAGGAAAATAAATCACGATCCCTCCTTTCAGCATCACTGGATGCCCTATCAACTACAACAAGCCTGATGAACCATGTGGAATGTTCATCATGTAGAAATGTCTCGAAATAAAAGTACGTTCGCGTACTCTAGCCAGACACGATTAGGCAGAACCGATTTTTCTCGGAGATATTTTAGGCTGCACATCTTGCTTGTAATTAGCTATGCATATCTCACGTACATCACGCAGAAGGGTAGGGATGGGTGAAGACAAGAAAGTTTAGGTAACCTGTCTGCGCTGAATGAGTTCGTGCTGAATGACTTCGTGCTGAATGACTTCGTGTTGCCAATCATCCCGGTTACAGCCTGTATTACAGCATCTAGATTTCGCCGACGTGCGTTTTTAACCACGCAAGACACAACACTTTTAACATCGGCTGATTATGAGCACCCTAAATATTATTGGAACAGGAAAATTTGTTGCTCTCGGCAGCTTGAAGTATCACTGACGAGGCTGCGCTGCCGCATCCCCCCTCTAAATTTCTATTTACACAAGTCGGGTTTTTCGCTCTCTCCCCTTTGTGCATTTTGCCGTGAGCCTGATTCTATAGAACATTTTTGGCTGTATTGTCGCCGATTCAACTCTCTGAGAAAAAGGTTGCTGGAGGAGCCCTTGCAGCATCTTGGCCTTAGTTTGAGCAGCCCGCTCTTGCTATCATTTGGCGCCACCACATTTGGGTTCAGCCACTGATCTGTTTGTACCGCTGTTCTAAATTTCCTGATAGCAAGGTAGTCGGTGAGATTCTAAGTGTTCCAAAATTTTCTTTTCTGTAAATTATTAAATTTTGACTTAAGCATTATTATTTAATCCCTCTCTTTATTATTCTTACAATTATGAAATCAAAACTCTCATCCCTTTTCTGTCCATGAGGAAGAATTCACCAGTGTTGCGCTCCCACGTGCTTTTCCTTTTTATTAACTGCGTTCAGGAGAACAGCCACCCGATTCTTGGCCGATCCTCCAGTGTGGTTATGTGCCATCTTTTGATAGGGTAACAACAACAACAACAACGACTTCATGCTCGGCATTCAGTTTTGTTTTCCAAACTCTTTTTGCCGTTACGTTTATTCCGGTGGCACTTGACGAATAAAAAGTTTGCCCCCATCCTTTCATTCGTTTCTTTTTCGCCTGAAACCCCTCTTCGTTAACATGTTCCCGCTGAACGCAGACGGCTTCTCTTTAGAAACAACGAATATTCAATCCTGGAAGCAAGGATCTTCGGTAAAGGTGTGGAAAGGGTGGTCAGCCGATGAGTGTAGAACGGTGCCGTAGTCATTTCTCCGAGTGTTAGCCCCGTATTTGCCAGTATGTGCCGAACTAACTTGGTATCGTGCTCAGTACAACCAGTGTCGACAAGTGGATGCGCCGAGATGTACTACATGAAATGTGCCGACACATTGACGCAAACACTAAACTTCCGACGCGCGGCTGATTGGGTACATTTTCAGCCCCACCAAGGTCCCGATTTTTACTGAAGTGAGCACCAGTCACATATCCCGTTTATGCCAGCAGGCACACTGTCGCAATAAAAAAAATATCCTATGATGTGTGTGATACTGGCCCGATATAGATGCTAGTATTTGATGACCTTTCATGCCAGTTCACCGCAGTGATCACTCCGTGGATGGTGCCGCGGGCGCGCGTAGTGATGCGAGCTCTGTTCTGGCCGCAGGTTAGACGACCCGTGATTGAAGTACGTCAGAAGGCATGGCTCCTGTCCTGGGCTACTGGGACGTGCGCGGTTTTGCACAGTACATCCGCAACCTGCTCGTCTACAAGGGCGTGCAGTTCGAGGACAAGCGCTACGAGCACGGTCTACCACCGGACTACGGACGGGATCAGTGGCTCAGGGATAAGTTTGCTCTGGGCCTCAAGTTTCCTAACCTGCCTTACTATATCGACAGTGACGTCAAGATCACCCAGAGCGTGGCCATCCTTCGCCACCTGGGCAGGAAGTATGGGCTGACTGCCAGGTAAGAGGAGGCTGTTTTCATCCACCACTTCGTACCGCTTTAGCCGCCTCATTTGGAACCTCTGTTTGAAGGATTGAAGGTTTATGGGTATTATTTTGTATTGCAGATACAGGGGTGTGATGATGCGTCATATGACACGTTGGTTATTACACGAAGTATTCTTTTCTGTAAAATTAGAAGCTTTTGGATGTTGGATGCTGCAGTTTTACACCAGCAAAGGAAGCAATATAAGAAATGGAAGTATAAGAAGAAAAGAAAGCATATTAAAAATTCTGCTTTGCTTTAGTCGGCAAAATGCAGTTATTCCGCGAAATTATTCCGATCGGTCTGGAAATGGGTATGCAGAATTTGTTGACGTGGGCGTCCGAGGACAACCCTCATCCATCACAGTACCAACCTTCCTGCCACCTGAAAAGCGATGTGCTGATTGGTGGCAAGAAGCACATACGCTCACTAACCAAAATATAGACTGTTGTCGTCTTGTGTCTCCTTGCTACTCTTCGTGCCAGCACTTTCTTCACAAGTATTGCCCGTAAGGCTGGTGCCACTCTCCAAGCTTCTTCACGGGCTAGGACACTTTCATTTTTCACCCATTTATTCTTCTTGGCATAGCATTTGTCTAAGGTTGTTGGTCTGTTTATACGCCTACTTCTTCACATCTTCGGCCCAGGAACGATGAAGAGGCCACGGAACTGGACGTACTCGAGAAGCAGGCGCAGGATCTGTGCCTCATCCTCGCCTACGAGGCAAAGACCCAGCCGCGCTACCGCGAGGGGCTCAAGTCGTACGCCGAAAACGTTAAGGACATGCTCGAGCCCTGGGAGAGACACCTGGCCGGTCGGAGGTGGGCTCTGGGAGATCGGCTCACGTACGTCGACTTCCTCCTCTACGAAGGGCTCGACTGGCACCGCGAGTTCAAGACGGAGGCCATGGAGCTGTTCCCGGCGATCGGCGACTACCTGGAGAGGTTCGAGGTTCTGCCGAACGTGAGGGAGTACTTCGCCTCGGACAAATACAAAAGGTGGCCCATCATGGGACCACTTAGGGCCTGGGGATATCACAAGGCAAACTGATATTCATTGCGCGTAACGAAACTAGGCTTCACAACGTAACGATTATTTTGATTCTATTCCATCATCATCGTCCGCGGCTTTGACTGGTAGGTCTCGGCGATAACGTGGACGTGGCATCTGGTAATAGAGAGTGAGAGTGAATAAACTATCAGAATTGAATTAGAATCTCTATATTAACCCGGCTCTTTGCTTGTGAAGTCGCGGAACGAGTGGCCGACGCAAGCTAATAGCTGCCTATGAAGTCGTGAAGTTTGGCAGTTTTGTGTAGTAAGTTTTGTTCATGTTAACTTCACAGAAGTGCCAATGTTCGCCAATTTTTTCTCCACGTTCACTTGAGAGGAGTGCCAGTGCTCGCTGTGGAGTGAGGAATACGGTGTCAGGACAGAAACTATGAATTGAGCTTGCTGCTAAAAAGCTGGTGGAATTGTTAACCTTAGAAAGCTCCTATTAGTAATTTTTTTCTGTGCAAACGGCAAGAAACGCACAGCAAAGCAGATTTACTCAAGAAGCTACACTAGAATCCATGCAAAGAATTATGAATGCAGAACGTGCTTTGAAAACAATGACATTTCTTTTTATTGATTTCAAAGAAAAAAACGCATTGCGTCGTCCATTAAAAAGTATACCAGAAACATATATTAGTGTGGGCAAAGAAAAAGAAAAATAATGTTGCCCAGCCCGCACCGAAACAGCGAGAAAGACTTTTTCAGGAACGTTGTAGCAGAGACACTACGCAACCTCTCGAGGCACAGTCATTACGCACCCCACGCCGACACGCTTTCTCGCGCGACGTCACAAGTGACTTCTACAAGGCACTAGCAAACGCTGCAAGAAAGAAATATCAGCCGCTTTTCGTAATTCCGTCTTTGACGTCATTCATTCATGCTGCGAGATACCAGTACCGATTCATTGCATTTTGGGTGATAATGTAAGCCGTTGAGGGCTGGGCACAGCTGGGCTATACATCTGATATATCTGGTTTGCACTTCATAAGCTGCATTTTAATACACCAGTAACGTGTAACTGCTTCTGTTCTGGGAACCCTTTCAGTTTTCAGCACAGTATTCATGACAATATTTAAAATTAGGAGCTCGTACGAACGAAAATGTGGAGAAGCGAGGCTGTGACAAAACACCCGCATGAATTTGAAGCACTTCAAAGAAAGACCTCATCTAACAAACCCGAACGACGCCGTTTTGCGGTGTAATGGCGCGGTAATGAATGCTACTTTTGATAAGGTTGTTACGGAAATTTGGGCGAAGCTTTCTCTTTGTGGCTTGCACTGACGCCACCAGAGCAGCATTTTTGATGAAAATAAAAAGAAAGACACTGCCTACTGAGCCTGCTTATCTGTGTCGACTCCGTTGATGCCTCGTGTGTGGTGCATCGTCGTGACATACGTGACACAACAGCATGTTGTCCTTCTATCTGCCTTTACAAGGCAAGCAGGCCATCGCCAAGTTTGCATATGTGCTTCGCGAGGCGGGGTGGGCTTCACGCGATGGCCGCCGCGTCCGGCACCAGGCGGTCGACGTCCGCGCCCACGTCCTGGAGGATCATGTGCGCCGCCTTCTCGGCGATCATCATGGCGGGGCCGTTGAGGTGCGCCGACAGAGGCTCGGGCATCACAGAGGCATCCACCACTCGCAGACCTTTCACGCCACCCAGAACCCTGCGTGGAGAAAAGGTGCGCGCAGCCGCGAATCAGGTCGCGCGAAGTTGCAGGGTTTGCACCTAGGGCAGAATGCAAGGCCAGAGCATCGTCTCTCAGGCTGGATTCTCTGCTTTTGTTTGTAATGAAACCTATCTGAGCGTTGACGATGTGACAGCGAGAGGTGATATGCTCGTGCGCAGCAACTTGAATGCACGCGCTGAAAGAGTTTCCAGCACTACTGACGAGTATCTGTCAAAGCGTGCCCGCATCAACAGACGGCGAACTGATTGCTGAGCAGAACACACGAGGACGCACGCCTGCCAGGAGCCCGGCTTCCGTAGCGAAATGTATTGAAGCAGGAAAAATATACACGTGGAAAACATTATCATTACGCACCTTGGATATTGCCGCCGCTTTCACCACCGCATGAAGTTGGCGAATACCAATCATGAAGGGTTATCAGTTAGCATCCTTGGACTGGCATTAGTGACTGTTTGCCCGAAACGTGAGAGTTGCGGCACAAAATCTGGTATTAGAGTTATTTAATGATTGAGCCTGGCGCGATGAGTCTGCAATAGGGGTGTTGTATAAGGAAGCAGAAATGCAATGCCCTGTTTAAGTGAAATGTAATGCGTGTTTTTTTTTTATTCAGAAGAATCAATATTTTCTTTTCTTATTGCATAAAATTGTATTTTCTTCTTTTGGGCGATCATCGGAAGGAATGAAATTGAACGTATGAATAAAGGTACTAAAAAGCAAATAAACGGTAGGGTGTCCTGGCTGGATTAAAAGGTTTTGACAGCTCAATATTCATGTTCTTCTCAAGCAGTAGTAAGGCACTTAACGACTAGGCGAGTTAATAAGCACTGCATTAGTGCTGGGGAAGAATGAAAAAAAACCGTGCAGTCGTATTTTGTAGCATGTTGGAAATCTAAAGTTTCCCCATTAATCTTGAGGGTTATAGCATACTGCTTCTCTCTAGTTCATGGAGTAGCTTCGGGACACGGCAAGACCTTAATAAATTTTTCGCTAGACTTGAAATGAAGCTTCCATATTAAGCACTGCTTTCTTTTTCATGACATCAAGAGTGTAGTGAACCGGACAGAACTATTGTTCAGCAACGGATGGAAAGCTGGAGGAAGAAGCTGTAGTCGGAAACATTAGAAAATCGCTTATAGCAGTAATTAAGTTTTAAAAAAATATGAATGTAGAGTTTGTCTAAGGTAATGCGAAGTTGAAGAGGATCGGGCCAATCTGTTAAATGGGGACGGACTTAAGTCTGTCGCTACTGGTAAAAAAGAAAATGCGTGTGCGCCAGAAGGACTACGCCTCCACGCGGTACCTGAGCTGGGGGTCGACGACCGCGTTGTCTCCAGTGCCCATCTTGCAGGTGCCGGACGGGTGCCACAGGGCAGCGGTGAAATGTCGCGCCACGCAGGCCAGGTACGGGTCGCTCCAAAGCAAGTGCGCCTCGCAACCCGGGAAGTGGCGCGGCCAGAGGCGCGAGCCGAGGCGCCGGAACGCTGCGGTTTCCGCGATGCGGGCTGCAGCCTTCATGCCTGCACACACAGAAACAGATGAAACGGAAGGAGAAGCAAAAACGCCGAGTGTTAAAGGTGCTGCGACAGCAATGTCTGCGTAGCTGCAGCTGGTCCTAGGTCATGGAGTGAAAGTGGAGTTCTGAGGCCGTAAGCTGTAGGGATCCATTTGAAACGGATACCCATTTTCTATTTCACTTGGAACGACGCAGCATCGAGCTAAAACAGCAAGCGGCCTATCAGATAAATAAACGTTAACGAACAACAATGTTCAGTGCCAAAGGACCAAACAGATTTTAAATGGGCCATGGATATTTAGAGAATACGGCCCCTAGCTGGTCGCTCCTTGACAGGTGTGCCAAATGTAGTTTCATCTCTGGAGATGAGTATTGACTGCGAGAAGGGAAAACAAACATCATCCCAGACATTAAGCCGTCCCTCCAACTGAAGAACTAATCCCATATAACCCACCCGTCACAGAGGGACTTCATTGAGCACTGGTTACAGTTTCCATTCCAGTACGCTGTACCCTGGTACTCCATGGCCAGGGTATTTTCAGCGTTTAGTCTAGCGCCATTAAATGTAGTGATTTTCCCTCACTCTATCAAGGGCACAGTCTCACTGCGCACATGGCTGCAATGGCTGAGTCTACCATAATTAATGGTCAGGCGATCAACGCTCTTTTTCGATTACGAGATACGACGCGGACTCTAGCTCCGTTTGCCTCATGTCCCTCACGCACACAGGGGAACTCGACAAAATCGTACAGCACTTCTCTACCATGTCAGCGGCGATCTAGATAAACAGCCGCAGCGTTTGAGTCTACAGCAGTATGAGCTTGCTAATGAAGTCTTAATCTTCATCGTCATCATCATCATCAGCGTGACTACGCCCACTGCAATGCAAAGGCCTCTCCCATGTCTCTCCAATTAACCCTGTCCTTTGCCAGCTGTGCCCACCGTATCCCCGCAAACTCCTTAAGCTCATCCGCCCACCTAACTTTCGGCCGCCCCCTGCTACGCTTGCCTTATCTTGGAACCCACTCCGCCGCCCTTATGGACCAGTGGTTATCTTTGCCTTCGCATTACATGCTCTACGCAAGCGGTGCCGTATGCACCATTATTCCTTTTTATTGTCCGTCGCCCCACACTTCCTTGAAAAAAAAGTAACCCAGCTGTTTGTTGCAGGGAATCACGGGCTGTCAAGTTGGAACTCGCCAACTCGCCCAATTTTCAACTCTTTGCAAGATGGAATGCGCCCGTATCACTAGAGAAAGAAATGACACAGAGGAAGGAACAACTTGAGCGTCAGTCTGACACACGTTAGTCTGACCCAACAGGTCTCTTGAAGGCTTGTGCTCTTCGCTCTCAACGTTATGGCAACAGTCATGTGCTCGGCGCATGTTTTGTCATTCTTGTTTCCATCCTTTTGATCTTGTTCACTAGGCTCGTATACCGTTAATGTGCTTGCAAAAATTTCGTTCGTGCCTGAAAAAGTTTTTAGCTGTCAGACATCGCTCGTGTCTTCCTTCTGGTAGAGTAGCGTTAAATGGTGCAGTATTAGTATGTATGCGTTGTTTGTTGCGTACCACCGCAGCGCTCAACCCGTCTTCTCAGCCTCCGAAGAAAGATGCGCAGGTGGCACTGGCTTCAAAGCAATGTCACTAACGCACTAGGCCTCTAGGAGAAATCTTTATGACCCTTGCGTGACGTCAAATTGATGTCTGAACACTCGAGTGAAGGCCTAAGTGCGCTGACCTTCTAAGTTCATCCTGAAATTGAGCATACATACAATATATTATTTAGTGCAGTTCACGTAACTTGAAAGCAGGATTTAAAAATGCAGGAAACCGCAGCTGGGTGAGACGTACGACATATTGTTTGCCGTCATGTGGTGCTCCTCACAACTCTTCTATATTATGCTTAATTAGTGAATTACTAATACTATTTATGCAATTATTATATTCAATTTAGGGCCATGTATGTTTCATAAAGTTGTAGATGGGTTTGGAAGACACCTGCACAATTTTTTTGTGGGAACATATTGTGCGCAACCCTTTTTACCGGTATTTAAAGAAAGGCAGCCAAATACGGAAGAAAAGAAACGTGACTGCGCTCGTGTGCTAACATACTGCAGCGTTCCCAACCGCGGTTTGAACGAACAAAATGTGCGAACTGGTCTTCAATGTAGAACACTCAAAGTAGAAAGGTAAGCTTAAGAATCAGTATGAAAAACACCATAGTAATGGTGAGAGGCGTGGAATGGCAACAGCAGCTAAGGAGACGAGGTGAGGAATTAAAGTAGTCAAGGACCAAGTAATATTTCGGCGAAGTAGTGATCGGAGATCGGGAACATCAGAAAAAAATTGCGTTGTGAATAAAACCTGCTTGGAGCACGGTAAGAAAGGAGTCCTCTTAAGTTACGAATAGCAACTTTCCGACATTACTAAAAAAAAACACAATTGTATGTTATGAGCACAGTGGGGCTGAAAGTAGGAGGTTAAATAGGCGGCTTTTAATTGAATATATGACACAGCAGCGAGATATGGAAAGTAAATTCACGGAGGAAACGTCAAGACACAGCAAGAAAGTAGAGCGGGTTAGCGAACAAACTCGTGGTAATAATACTCTAGTCGAAATCATGAAGTAGAAATGGCGACCGGCAGAGCATGTGATGTGAAAGGAATATTACCAATGGTCCTTTAGTATAACGGAGAGTATTTCAAGAGAGAGCAAGCGTAGCAGGGGCAGGAGGCTGCGGAGGGGTGGGGGAGGGGGACGTTTCTTGGGCGGATAAGGTGGCCGCAACTGGTACAAGACAGGGTTCATTCGTGAGATACGAGAGAGTCCTTAGTCCTGTAATCCGCGTAACCAAGGGATACTATGGGTACGATGACACTACATCTCTCAAACCACACACACGAGTACGAAGGGAGCAAGGAGAGTTCTCGCCTACCTTTGACGATGACCCGGAGGTCATCCGGGTGCGACAGGTAGCGCGGGTCGATGGCCGGCGGCACGCTAGGGTCGGCGCTCTGGAGACGCACCACGCCGCGGGACTTCGGGTGCAGCAGGATGGGTGCCAGGTTGTAGCCGTGGCTTCCGCGCAGGGGAAGGTAGTAGCCGTCGTACGCCTGCGCGATGAGCATCGGGAACGGAGACCGGTTGCAGTGGCAGTGGTATTTTAGTGGCGCAGTGGCCCCTTAGGATGTGATGCGGCAAACGCAGTTAGTCAAGGCCTGGTGTTCAACATTGATGAAGGAGGAGAAGGAAACTTAATTGCATGTTGTGTTATGATAGAACCCAGGAACTTTTTTTTGTAGTCTTTGTCTAGATAGAATTGCAACCACAGTGCAAGATCAAACTTGTGGTTGTCTTTGCGGGATTTATGCACTTTTTTTCACTTGCGCTATGTTATGAAAGCTGTCTAAAACAGCCTGCTCTTATGCCAAAAGATTACTTCACATCTCTTTTTCGCTATTTCAAGCCATCTTTCACGTTACTGAAACAAAATAAAGTTTAGCTGCAGAAAAAAGGAGATAAATAGATTAAGCCATCTTTCACGTTACTGAAACGAAACAATGTTTAACAGTAGAAAAAAAGAAGCAAAATGGATAAAAAAGAGACAAAGTAACTCTGGCGCCTATAACTAAACTATTATCCACAGTTCCTGCAATGAGCTTTATTGAATGAAGATCAGAAATTTAGCTATGAAAATACTAAATTTCCTTATTGTATCACCGGCAGTTAAAAATACAGGGTGAAACGTGACGCGTTCATCCTAAATCTTAAAGATAGTGGTGAGCAAGCTCAAGCTCACAACGTGAAATGGCAGGGTATTTGCCTGCGGTATTTGCCATACGTGCAAAGCACTGCACTCCTTGTCTGAATATTTGTCCAAGAACTGAGGCAACAGTGAGAACCGCGCTGGAGATGAGCACCTAAAAAGTAAGCACTGACAGAGCAGGGTGTTTGAACTGGTTTTAGGTGAGTGTAGCTGAAAAGAAAAGGTGATTTCATCACGTTTTTCCGTGTTGTCCTTGTATATTATAAGCTCCTGTCACTTTTGCCACGATTCAGCAACTTGCTTTCGCTTCTAAACGGTTGTAACTAGTTGCGATTAGTAATGCGGCTGAAGGAAAGAGTTCTAGTGATCCTGGGTCGACATTTTCGATGAAACAAATGAGCATTTGAATGTGCTTTGGCGTTCACTGTCGACGGTATGCATATAAAAAAACAAACGACCGATTCTTCCTCTCACAAAAAATTAGAAATACGTTAGTAGTGAAACAGTCCTCTCTTTTGTTTTTTCTTCTCCTATGTCAGCATTTTTCCGATTAGATCCCACTAGTTGCAATGACGAATCTGTCCAATTCTTTTATTTCCTACACGTTTATCGACTCCTCTTCCTTCCTGTCGTTCTCCGAAATTTTTATTTTGGAGCAACTAAGATACCTCGCCTGTAATAAACACCGGAGCAAGACCGCAGGATTGATAGCACAATATATACAAGTACACGCTGTCATCAAGCGGAAGTATTCGTCTAAAGGAGCGAATGCATATCACACCAGTGCAGAGGAGAAAATAATGGTCATATAAACTCCGAAAATCTCAGATTCTCTGTTCTTGGCTACAAGTACTTCACTGTTCGAAACATGTGCTGGGCGACTTAAGCGAGCTGCTAAGATCTTCGGCACCTCTTTCTTATTCTTTCTTATCAGCTTGATTTTTCAATTGCATGACACTTTATCTGCCACTAAAATGGTTGGTGTAACACGCATTTTCTTTTAATAAACTGGACTGTCCCTGTCTCATGCTACATCTAAGCAGAATAGGATGGCGCCGACGAAAGAAAGAGTCCGTCCCGTTTTATTCGATATGCACAGTTCAGAAAGAGTGTGATTAACGATGACATAAATAAACTGGTAAAGACTTTTCTGTTGGCAAAAAAGTTCGGACTGCTGCTATTTTGATCGCCCGTGAAAGTACAATCCTGAACGAAACCTTTGGTCGAAAATTCGTCGTTGAAATACTTTTTGGGTTGGAGCCAATTTATTTAGGTACTCTTGGGAAAGTTTTCCTTGAAACAGATCACAATCACACAATCTCGACCTTGTCTGTGTGCATATAACACATGTATGAGCTACAATATGCCTTTTTGTCTTCATGGATTGATGAACACGTCTAAGTACGCGATTGATTTCTGTACTTTACTCCGTGGCGCTAGTAGCTGTTTTCTTTTCGTGTTCGAACGGCACTTTTACTGTCGTACGTCGGGTTTAAAATTTGGCGAAAGTGAAAGACACGAACATCTCACGACACGCTGCAAGAGTCAAATGTCACCACAGTTTGCGTTCAGTAAACTGTGAAACAATGTGCAGTCATTGTAAAAAGCATTGAGCCCAAGGCGTTTGCTTCTAATCCCTGCTGTGTAAATCACTTCACACCCCCAGCGTTCCAAATCTCCTGAAGGTGAGAGGAACTCTCATTATCACGGCTCCGAAATGTAATACTTTCAAAGAGACAAGAGCACCAAACGCAGCTTGCAACTAGATTCCTTACGTCCTTTAGTTTTGACAATGTATGTACCAGGCACACAGCGAGCACTATCATCCTCATCATCATCAGCCTGACGGCGCCCACTGCAGGGCAGAGGACTCCGATATCTCTCCAATCGACCATTTTATTTGTCAGCTGCGCCCACCGCATCCCCGCAAACTTTGTAATCTCATCCGCCCACCTAAACTTCTGCCGTTCCTTGCTATGCTTTCCTTCTCAGAATCCACTCCGTTGCCCTTAAGGACTAGGGGTTATCTTGCCTTCGCATCACGTGCCCTTCCCAAGCCCATTTCCTTCTCTTGATTCCGACTAGGATGTCATTAACCCGCGTTTGTTCCCTGACCCACTCTGCCCGCTTTCGGTCTCTGAACGTTATACCGGTCAATATTCTTTCCATGGCTCGCTGCGTTGTCGTTGACTTAAGCTGAGCCCTTTTCGTTAGCCTCCACATTTATGCTGCATACGTGAGCACCTTTTAATACAGCTATTGTATCTTTTTCTCTTGAGCGATATTGGTGAACTGCCATTCATGATCTGAGCGAACCTGCCATATGCGCTCCACCCTATTCTTATTCTTCTAGTCATATCTTTCTCGTGATCCGGATCAGCGGCCACTACGTGCACTATGTAGACGTATTTCCTTACCACTTCAAGCACCTCGCAACCAATAGTGAATTGCTGTTCTCTTGCTAGACTGTTGAACATTACCTTGGATTTTGCATGTTAATTTTAGACCCACCGTTATGTTCTGCCTGTATAACTCATTCGTCATTGGTGTCGTCTCTTGAGGGACTTAGCAAGGCAAAGTCATCAGAGAATCGCCGATTACTTCGGCATTCTACATTTACTCTTATCCCCGGATATTCCTAATCCAGTCCGCGGAGTGCCTCCTGTAAAAACGCGGTGAATAGCACTGGCGAGATTGTGCCTCCAGCCTGAAACCCTTGTTTATTGAGGCCGCCGCGGTGGCTGAGTGGTTATGGCGCTCGGCAGCCGGCCCGAAAGACGCGGATTCGATCCCGGCCGCGGCGGTCGAGTTTCGATGGGCCCGTGTGCTGTGCGATGTCAGTGCACGTAAAAGAACCCCAGGTGGTCGAAATTTCCGGAGCCCTTCACTACGGCGTCCCTCATAGCCTGAGTCGCTCTGGGACGTTCAACCCCCGTAAACGAAACCAAAGCTTGTTTATTGAAATTTTACTGCTGACTTTATGGAGGACTATGGTAGCTGTGCAGTCGTTATACCTATCTTCCAGTATTTTCACCAAAGCCTAACTTTTATACACCTTGATTCCTCAATGCGTGCGTTCCACTGCTGGGGTGTCCACCCAGTAAAATACGTTATGGTAAGCAATGAAGCCTATATATAGGGGTTGGTTATATTCTGAGCATTTATCTATCACCTGATTGAGTGCGTGAATATGGTATATTGTCCAGTATCCTTTACGAAAGCCTGATCATTTGGTTGATTGAAGTCTAAGGTTGTCCAGACTCTATTAGTGACTGCCTTAGTAAATACCCTGTAGACAGCAGATAGTAAGCTGATCGGTAAGCAGGTTTTCAAGTCCTTGCATGAACTATACACAGAGATAGTGCGAATAGAGACGGGTGGGAGACAAAGAACGTACGCAATGTGTACTAAGCGTATACCTTAGAGTCCAGGCCAATGTCTAGCATGAAGCGCTCCCCCTCCTGGGAGGCCGGTGACATGGAGAACAGGACGATCTCGATGTCGGGCACGTCTTCGGCCGTCCCGTTTGCTGGCGGCTCTGTCTGCACAAACGCCACGGTCTCGACACCGCCGGGGATGGTCCAGGGCCCTGCAGGCACACGACGTGTGATGACGCACACCGTCTCCTGCCTCCTCACCATCATCAATATCATGATCCTTACCCCAATGGAGGACCAACCTGGTCCTGTGCCACCTGCGGCCACCACATACTCGAAAAACCCCTAATCTCATCCACTCACTTCACCCTGTATGCCTGTTTGCTGTTCGACTTCCTGTCTTCATTCAACCTTACCAACTGCCACCTGAGTGGTATTGCTGCTACGAATAGCGTCGTGTGGTCGTTAGGGACACACAGCGAACTACTGCTCACCACCCAACCCTTGAACAGATTTATTTGGCCCTTTTATCAAAAACTGCTGAGCTTTTACTGTGTAAAGCTGGCGGTCGCTGGCGAGTCTCGTTTCGGAAAAGAAAAGTTGAAGCACGGGATATAGCACATTTCGGTGCAGTTCGGTGGGGACGGTGTTTAAATGCAGAAAATATTAGACGGCGGCTCGGCGACGACAATCACTAGTGAGCACTCGCGGAAAATGAAAGTGTGTGGGTCATCCAAAGGCAAGGGTGGATAACCTCTATTCTGGGTGTAGAAGAGCATGGGTCCGGCGAACGGCGTGATGTCGATGTCCAGCTTGCGCGTGATGGTAGCGCTCACGCCTCCTGGGTACACGTGCTCCGCCAAGTTCTTGCCGACGCCCGGAAGCTCGGCGATCACCGGGATCTGCGGAAAGAATGACGTGCTTATCTCATTAATTTTATTTGTTTATTTCAAGATACCCCTAAAGGCCCTCGTTGAGGGTGTTACATAATACATTTAGCAGCAAAGATGAACTTTGTTGCTATATTAGGTGAAGAACAAAATTAAAAAATAGTGTTTTGAAAGCGGACGCGACAAGCAATAAAGAAAGCTGAAATGAAACTGTGTCCACTTTTTGTTGATCCCCGCATCACTTGATAAGCAAGATTTCCATTTCAGCGCCCCTATAGCCATTTCTGCAATGAGAAGGAATGTCCGTTTCCAAGCACGGCTATTGGAACTGGTACGCCTTACAACGAAAACGGCTTCGGTGGGCAGAGCTTTCTGTGCTAATGCCGGATCACAGGTTCAGGCATGAAAAGGATGGAAGCGCAGACGAAACACGTGGATTCCGCTCTAATCCACCGATCGCCACCAAATTTATCTCTCGGCTTCACTTCAAAGAAGAGGCGAAGCGGGCAACGGAACTGAAAGACACGTAGTTTTTACAGCACTCGCAGCTGGTGTTTGAATTTCGTTCCGTACGAAAGGCGGCCATGATTATCCAATTCAGAGAATTTATGTCGGCTTCAGGAGCCGTGGACCCTGAACCAACTTGGCAGACTTTTTTTTTCTGTTTGATACCAAAAGAACGTTGACCCATAGGAAGCAGCGAAACGAGCAGTAAAAACAGTTCTTATAAGGCAGTGCCGAAATGCGCTGTCTATGGTGTGCAGCAGAGGCATATATGAAATATGTAGTAGAAGTAGAGGGAGTTGCGTTGTTTGTTATGATGCAGATAGGAAAGCTTGCGCTGCCATTCGCTGTGCGTATTTTAGCGTTCGCACGGAAAGCTGCAGCCCCCGCAATTGCGATGTGCCCTCAGAAAAGCCTCGGAAGGTGTATTTTCCGCTTCACGACACGTGCGCGCGGCACCTACTCCACACGAGCGGCGCAGTAGCTTACATCGAACTTGTCGAGTTGCTCCCGGGGTCCTATGCCGGAGAGGAGGAGCAGATGCGGCGACTCGATGACTCCGGCGGAGAGGATGACCTCGCGGGTGGCGAAGGCGGTGTGCATACGGCCCTCCTTCATGAACTCGACGCCCACAGCTCGCTTGCCTTCGAACAGAATCTGCGTGTGGCCAGCAGCGGAACGGACAGAAACACATTCCACTAGTAGTATCGATGAAGTTTACATATCCTGACACTAGACTAATTTTTCTTCAGGGAAGTTTTCAGTGTCTAGTGAAACACGGTAACTGTGCAAAAGGTTGGAACGAAAAGTAAATAAATATGGTTGCTGCAGTGGTACAATTGGTTTTTATCGAGTAGAATAAGCAAAGAAAGACAAAAAGGTGCTTCTGATTTATAGTCCATTTAGCACGTTCTCAACAATGAGCACCACTGTAGCCCACCGCGGGCAGAGCGTGCAGAGAAAAGGCAGGATGGACAATAAGTACTTAGCACTGCCTAAAGGAGCGTGGCCTTAAATGTTGCAACCTCAGTGATCTAAGCAGTTTAGAAAACACAGTTGTTCAGAAAAATGACTGACAGCATCATCGGCGCTCGTCTTATATTCATAGTATTAGGTTACTTGCCAATATCAGCAGAGGCCTAGCGGCATATGCCTTGTCATAACTTGTCATAACTTGTCATAACTCGTCTGATGTAATAGTAACAGACTGCTTGCCAACTTCTCAACGCTTATTGAACCAGCGGCATATGCCATATATCAGCGAACTTCTCAAAATTGGGTCAAAGATACGACTATTACCAGAAAAAAAATGGCGGAAACACGGCAAGTGGCAGTGTCGATAATACCACGCGAAACACAAATGGCCTGATGGTTGGCGCGTTTGACGAGAGAAAAAAAAAGCATCTAAATATGCATGAAAGCAATGACCTTCGTGTGGGGACCCTCAACACTGCCATCTGGATAAAAAAAAACTATGAAATCCTGCAACGCGATGAAGGCTCAACGCACCCTGTGTGCGGTGGAGTGCAGTGACACGTGCAGGTTCTTCCTGCCGGCGGGACCGGCCACGGGCCGTACGAAGGCACTGGCCGTGCTCCAGCGAGACCCGTCCCGGATGGTGGTCTGGAAGGCCGAGAAACCTGCGGATGGACACGCGAACAATGTGCGCCAGGTGTTGACATTTCTTTTGACGTGGAACTAGCTGTAACGAACCGTCGGCACACTTCAGATAGCCTCCTCGTTCTGCGACTAGTGTAAACAAAAGTAAATGGGATGGGATGACGTGTAACGTGGAATAAAGCGTCAAGGTGTTCAACGATGGCTACCTGTTTTATGAAGCTGCGCGCGCAAAGCCCGCGGAAAATTGTAGACGCCACACCAGTCCCAACATATTATATGTTGACACATCAAGCTTGCCTGCCTTGCGAACTGTCCTCCCGTATGTTAAGCTGCCGTCAGTATAATAGTACAACACAGTCTGACTAAGTTCTAGTTGTCTTGCCCGGGACAACCGTTCGCGTGACTTTAAAATACAAGACTAAATACGTCAAACGAAAGACGCGCTACGGCCCTTCCTCAGTGTGGAGTAGCAGGCCAGCGTCACATTACCGCAGGCCGACCTCTCCACCTTTCCTTTTATTAAATTACTCTTTAACTCTCTTACCCAAAAGATTTCACGTAAACTTTTCACTATTGCGTGCGCAGTGCTGAGGTGCACAAAAACAAAGACCACCATCGTATTTACATGCGTGTACTACATGCGAGACCACGCATAACATACGCTTCATTTGCGGTCGCAGGAGTGGGAGAACATGACCAATATTGTCAAAGTGAACTTGGATTAATGCGAATATCAAGAAGTGGAAGTAGCAGACAAAGCAGAAGACATTAGCGACGATTGAATACAGAAGCTTCTACCTCGAGTCGGCTGGAATGCATTTCTCTAGCAGTTGCACCTAAAGTGCCTCTTGGGTATCTGAATATGTAGCTCCTTTTACTCCACACAACATTTCGTAATCTGTGGGAGAATGACTCAGCAGCGCTGCGGGAGAGAATGATAGTGGGAACGCATATATCCTGTCAGGACTAAAATTCTCAGTTTTTTTTCTAACTCCTAGATTTCTTTCAGATTCTGATTGAGATTTTTATTTCCCAGTAGTCACTGGATGGATTCCTATATCTAGTGTACCACAGAAAGGAAAACAACTTAGCAGCTTTGATCTACTTGTCAAAATTTAGCCAAACTGCAAATAATCTTTAGGCGAACTTGCTTCCGCTACAATTTGTGCTTGTTCGAAACAGATTGAAAAGCGGTGACAGGAAATACAAAAACGTTCTCTCTCTTTTGTTTCAGATATATTTATTATTCGGGGATTTGAGTGGAGCCGTTCAATATTCAGTTCCAGAAAATGACCCGAAATACGTGTTCATTCATGCGAACTATTTTTCTACTCTGTGTAGGAGCATACCGGATGATTTTGCAACGCCTTGCGTTTTACGAGCAAAGCTAAAAAATGGCTCACGAGAGCGCTGATATCTCCGGTTTATTCCCTGGTTGCAAGCGTTTAGCATATGACCTCAGCAGAAAAAGAGGATAATTGTGTAAAGTTTAAAATTACATTTCGACCAAGCTATAGGTATGTCCTCAGTTCTTATCCCATTTGTATGTCCTGTCTTCAAAAGCGGCTACCATGGCGTCCCTTTAAGGCATCTGAAAGCTCATGTAAACGCCGTTCGCTTAACCAGACCTTTTTTTATTTACAATGCCAGTTAGACGAGGCGGTGTCGACAAATCAAGACCTTTCTAACTGCCCTCTCTTCTCGCCCATTCGCTAGCCCTTGTGCCTGCTCTGCGCGCTGTGTCAGAGAAGCCCGTAACTAGTGACATACTGTGTGATGTGGGCGGACATTTCCTTTGCGCTAATTTATAGTAGCGCCACACCATCTGGCCCTGCTTCATGCCCTGATGGCGAACAGGGTTTAAGTTTTTTTTCATAGAACGGTGGTTTGTGGTTTATGATTTATGGGGGTTTAACGTCCCAAAGCGACTAAGGCTACGAGAGACACTGTAGTAAGGGCTCCGGAAATTTCGACCACCTGGGGTTCTTTAACGTGCACAGCACACGGTCCTCTAGAATTTCGCCTCCATCGAAATTCGTTCGCCGCGGCCGGGATCGAACCCCCGTCTTTCGGGCCAGCAGCCGAGCGCCATAATCACTCAGCCACCGCGGCGGCCCCATAGAACGGTGGATTTTAGATGATATATTGCCAGTCACACCAGCAGCTCGTACAATGACGTAAGCAGCCCTTCTTACAAGTGGCACCACATCGCACCGAGTTAACGAACAAAGGCGTCTGAACGTGTTCTATTAAGAAAAAAATGGTGACACAGGCATTGAGAGCACAGAGGAGGAGCTGATTGAACCGGTCCTTTTGATTCGGAAAACATATGTGCCTAAAGAGCAGAAAAAAAAGTTTCGATAAACAACCGTACAGACACAATAACGGTAAGCTGTACTAGGACAGTTCGAATGGCCTAAGCTCAGGCTTCTCGCAATATGTGGAGCAAAATACTAGCTCTACAGACTGAAATTTAAGGGTAATTTACCTTCATGAAAAGAGCGTTATTGACACACGAAGTCTTTTGACTCAGTGCCTGCCATAGGCTGCGTTCAGCTTTAAAGCGCTTCTCAAGAGGTAAAGCTGGAATCACTGCATTGGTTAGGCAAACCTTAAATAAAGTCCTGGTGTGGTTCTCGCCATTAACTGAGTCCAACTGTGCACGCATTAAGGCGCACCTAAAACTTATAGGCGCAACGGTGATACCGGGTTTCCTGTCGATAGTTCATGTGCTATCAGGAATGGCCAGCTTCATATCGCTGACCTCGCATAGTGTGCATATTTAAACAGTAGAGTGGTGGCAAACAGTTATGCCATCGCATTCATAGCTACTCTAAAGGGTGGCCCTGTAAAAATACGAAAGGAGGGAATGAACAAAGCAGAAGTGGTCTCTGCCGACGGCCTCACCGATCATGTCGCCCGCATTGTAGTCGACGATGTCGTAGCCCAGCTCCTTTCCGGCATTCAGGAACGCTCTGGCCAGCGGGGTGTTCGAAGCCGGACTGGACAGGATCATCTCACCATCGACGCCGTACATGCCTGCGCACCACGAATAGCGGAATGTAATGGCGGGCACCACCAACTAGAGAACGCCTCTTCTCCGGAAGTCGGTCGGGGACCCACATTGACGCAACATTTTTTGGACGTGCTGCATGTTTGGCGTGCGCGAACAGTGCAACAGCAAGTTTCTCCAGGTGATGCAGTTTTAACTCGGCAGCATTAATAGCCTGATCAGGAAAAAAAATGTGGTCGCTGATAAAATTCGTTCAAGGGCTGGAGGGAGGCGACGGCATTTCTGGCAAAGACACTACAGCTCTAATGCTGTCGCATTGCCAGCAGGTAAGGTAATAAGGTGTCGTTATGAAATCTTTGACGAGTGCTCCGAAATAATGTTCATACAGCAGAACCAGCTTTTATTCTGTCGGAGAAACGAGAGTTCGACAAATTGGGAAGGCGGTGATGCCCGGGAAAAGGCACAGTAAAGGGAGACGGCGCACAAAGCACAGGGCGTGTTTATATCCTCTGCGAGACAGCAGTGCTCATTCTCTCACGTGTTATTTCCTAGAATTGTGTACACTCATTTAAGTCATGCAATGAGCAACATCTTGAAAACTACAGGCCTATCTCGCTTAGTCAACTTGTAAAATGCTTGACCATACAATCCCTACACACATCGCACAATTTCTTGAATCGAATAACATTTTACGTAACGTTCAGCATGGCTTCAAGCGAGATTTTAGCCCATCTACCCATTTAACGAAATTTGTGCACCACATTGCTAATAATCTGGGCTATGGTTGTCAATTTGACGCTCTTTCATTGATTTTTCAAACGCATATGACACTTATTCATTCTAAGTTAATGTACGATGCCATGTCAGTGCACGTTAAAGAACCCCAGGTGGTCGAAATTCCCGGAACCCACCACTACGGCGCCCCTCATAGCCTGAGTCGCTTTGGGACGTTAAACTCCCATAAACCAAACCAAACCATAAATTCAATCTTATATTGAAGAATTCGAACTTAGCGACCTGGATTTCGAACTTCCTCTCTGAGCGCTTATAGTCTGTTAACTACAGTTCAGCCTAGCCTTTCGTCGCCCCCGTAACATCTGGTGTGCCACAAGGCTCTGTCTTAGGACCTTTATTGTTTATGTTGTATATAAATTACCTCCCTTGTAACATCCTCTCGAACATTCGCGTGTACGCTGGTGACTGCGTTTTACATGACATCATTCACTCTTCAGATGATTATTCTCACATTATTGAATCATTTTCTAGCTTCTGTAGGTGGTGTGAAAGTTGGCAGATGAATATTAAAGGGACACTGAGGAGAACTCTATCATTTTTTTTTGTTAGCAAAATCTGATAGTTCGGCATTTCATGGCTTTGTTGCCGCTTGTCCCGCCGCTCTGATTCAAACTCAGGGAACTCTTATGACGTCACGGGAACTCTTAGGACGTCACAGAACAGAGTGACGTGAACGTGACGTAAACGCAGACTGATTCTGACAGCTAGCGGTGCGGTGCGCAACCTTCCTTTGCCAGCCTCAGAGATTCGTCGCCTCCATGAAGTAAGGAAAATTCTTCCAAGGTGGCGCCTCTTGTCCTAGGAAGTCATCACGCTTATACTTGCGAGATTGGCCTGTGACGGCGATACCTGTATTTTGGTTCTTGCTATTTTCTACATTACAAGAGCTTTGTTTTCAGTAAGAGTGGCGTTTTTGTGATCAGGAGCCGCTATTCTATCGATACAAGCCAACTTCAATTTCTCCTCAGTGTCCCATTAACTTTCGTAAACATGTTGCCATGACATGCAGCAATACTTCCTCTTCATCGGTTTTTGATTACTCTTTTCATAGCATACCCCTTCAAAGGGTGCCCGAGTACAAGTATCTAGGAATTATTTTTACTTCCAACTTATCCTGGTCCAAACATATTGACTTCATCTGTAATAGAACCCTAAAAAAATTAGGGTATCTTAGACGAGCATTAGTTCAGGCTCCGAAAGAAACCGCATTACTAATGTATAAATTCCTAATCTGCGCAATTCCCGATTATGCTTGTTTCGTGTGGAATCCTTACAAGGTAACAGATATTAAGAAAATTGAGGCCATCCAAAGGAAATCAGTTCGCTTCATATGTAATAAATATCACAGTGATTTTTTACCCACCTCTTCCCTGAAAGCATCACAAATAATTACCCTCGCTACTCGCCGGCAACTAGAATCGTTAAAGTTTCTGCTCTGTGTCGTTAATTCGCACTATCGACTGTCAAGCGACAGGTACATCACGAGTGCCATACCATAGCACGAAGTTATCATAATCTTATTCTTTTAACTTACTTTCGTCGCACTAATGTGTTTAAATACAGTTTCTTTCCGCGCACCATCGAACACTGGAATACAGCGCCCGGTCCAGTGCGTTCCCTCCCTATCGACAAATTTATACAGGCCATAACTGATTCGTAATCTCTTTATTTACTGCATGCATGCTCCAAATTTGTACAATTTTCTCTATGTACACAACTTTGATATTTTAATTTTTTTCTACCATGTCTTTATTTTTTGAATGTATATATCCACTCCTGCGATAGCCCCTGTAGTGGCTGCAGTATGTACAAAACAAATAATGGACTGCATTGTAAGGGACTAGAAGTCACGTCAGACGATGACGCGGCTGACTCACCAATCTCTCACGTGAGAAAAGAGCGTGGTTAAACCGTGCCCTGGGCACGGTGCATTGTTCACCGCTGTGATGCCAGCGCAGCAGAGCCTGCCACTGGCGGAGTGCTCTATAGTGCGAGAACTTTTCAATGCTCGGTTCGTGAACCGCTCAGGTCAGCTCTGGCTTAAACAATGAAGATTACGCCCGTAACCTCCGTTCCATCCTTCTTTTTTATAAGACGCCTTCTTGGTTTATTCTGTTCTAACAGATGGTACACTTCGTTTTACATTTATAAGTCCTACTGCATTATCCTTGAGTCCTTTAGTTTGGGTTTGGCTTAGTTTTAAGTCAGGAGCCCAGAAAATAAGGAAATGACGTCGGTATACAGATTCGGGCATACATACCGGAAGCGGCGAGACGGATGTCCGTCTGGTCCTCGAACTTCTTGAAGAAGGGCAGCACATTCTCCCAGTCCCAGCCCGTGGCTGCGTGGTCGCGGCTCCAGCGATTGTAGTCGTCGGGGTGTCCACGCACGTACAACATGAAGTTGATGACCGAACAGCCACCCAGAGCCTTGCCACGGGGCCACGGACTCCGCTGCGCCGTTTTTTGGGAAGGTCAGTGCGAAAGGCGCATGCTCACACTGTATCTGCGGCGAATGCTTTGTATGCGGTTGCCACTAAGAGTTCCGGTTCATGAGCGTCTATTCAGCCGACTTTTATAATGCAGCACCATCATAAGTTTCTATTGGTCACCTCTCTCTTACACGTCACCCCTCAAGCAGGTTACGTTGCGGTTGCGTACGAGTACCTTCGGTAAAAGCGGGCTTTATAGTTGCCAATAAATTTCGAGGCAAGGCTGATCATCTATACGTTTATATTTTACGGTGGGGCAGTTCCCAGGTGTCTTTCTTAAAGGGTGCTAAAGGAAAAGGTAAGAAGAGAAACCGGCCCTTGTACCGAGACTCTTCAAAACGCCGTGGGCCTCCCAAAAACACCGCGTACCGGACGAACTGGTGGCGCGCCCCGCCTGCTTCTTTCTCTCATGTGCTGTCCTTTTAGTTGGCCCCCATCATGGTAACATCCGCAGTAGGGCTCTCGTTTGAAGAAGTTTGAAGTTTATTCTAAGTTTCATCTTACAGAAACGAAAGCACCCAGAAAGAAAGGTGCTTCCTTGCACCTGACTAGGTTCAGGGCCCCGTACAACCTGTACCGAGGGGAAACAGCGCGGTACAGATGAAATTGTTTTGTCCAACCAAAGACAAAAATTTAATATTATAAATTTATGTAACAGTAATAAGCACTCAAAAAACACTCAGAAATGAAAGAAGGAAACCTAACAGTAACAGGCGGTCAAAAAGCTAAGCATAATTTTTGACATTGACGACCATTTTGGTTAGAGGTACTTAGACCGAAGACATTTCGGCCAATGGACGCTTGAATGCAGCAAGTGATGTGTGCCATTCAATTACAGTGACAAGATCCTTATTTTTGTTCAAAATCGTGGGCATTTGGGACTGTAGGTTTTTCCTACCGTAATTTGCTCTCAGTTGTGGTAGCCTGTATTGCTCTTTTCTGAGGTCAAATTTTTGATATAGGATCATATATATGTGTGTAAAATTTTCGCGGTTTGTCTTCATATCCCTTTATATAAAAATTACAGTGATAGTAGTGAACTGCCTTTTTTCCTGTAATGCTGATAGCTATACAACCGCTCAGTAGAGTTCGCCGATATGAAACGTGGGAGACGTCGCTGTTTTTAGACTGTTATGCATGAGGCTCTCATCTCCATCTGCAATAGCAAAACATGGTAGAGCCTTGCACGAAGTTTGGAAGTCGTCATCGACGAGTGTGGTCGTGTTAACAATACTGCACTTAGCCGTGGAAGCCATCTCTTTGGTTTTTTGAGGATGGTGTATTATGAACAACAAAAATACCAAGACGTCCCCTTTGGGTTTTCCGCCTAACGAATAAAAGTTAGCGCCTAATATTTAGTTAGTTTGAAAACAATGTAAGCTCGCTTGCATGACATAATCTTTAACAGTGTTTCGCGTAAAAGCAACCGGGTTCAATTTATAACTTATTGGAACTGCAAGGAGGTTCGCCACAGTTCAAGGTTCGCCAGAAAAATAGCGCTTTGACTCCTAGCCCCTAGAAAAATGGCTTACACATCTGCCGCCGTTAAAAATCGTTATCACTAACTTCTTGGCGACAATTAATACTCAGAAAAGCTTCTATCGTTCCTCTTCATACAAGTCGGTAACTCTCAATTACCGCATAACATAGAATGTTGCAATCTATTTAGCTTGCACGTTCGAGCACGAAACAAAGGCAAAACGGTAACAGTTGGAAACATAGGCATGCAAATCTGTATCATTGTAACTTTTTTTTTGGTGCAAAAGATTAGACAAGAGAACGATAACTCTCCAAACGCTGCTGTTAGAGAAATCGCTACAATAGTGCGCTTTCCAGATGCTTGACTGGAACCTATTGCAGCGCCCATTCTAGAAATGAAGTGCAACATGCATTCCCTGTTTTTCATTTTTTGTTCGTCTGCGTACAATTGTAAAGTAGCAATGCAGGGGCGGTAAGCAAGAAAGAGAAATGACGCTATTTTTTGACGCCTACTTGGTGAAAGGCTGCAAACACTGACTGGTATAGCGTTTAATTTTTTTATTTCTTGCACGCTCTGTTTAGGAGAAAGAGCTTCAGTAAAGCGGACACGAACTTCCGATGTCATATTGTTACAGCCATACCCACAGTCGAAGTCGGAAAGGACTGGAAGTGGACCAGAGGTGATTCTCATGAAAGCTTGGTTTATGGGGGTTTAACGTCCCAAAGCCACTCAGCCTATGAGAGATGCCGTAGTGAAGGGCTCCGGAAATTTTGACCACCTGAAGTTCTTTACCCTGCACTGACATCGCACCGTGCACGGGCCTATAGAATTTCGCCTCCATCGAAATTCGACCGCCGCGGCCGGGATCGAACCGGCGTCTTTCCGGCCAGCAGCCGAGCGCCGTAACCACTCAGAAACCGCGGCGGCTCCTCTTGAAAACTAACAGCGTTGCCACAGCCATTAGTCCCTCGAAAAGACCATTGCTGTTTTAGCATCTAGCTGCGGAGCATCATTAGTCACTGCAGGGGAACATCCCTATAATAGCGGAATATAGACAGTCCCGCCGTTGTTGCGCTGTTCTTCTGCAATTAATGCATAGGAACTCACCAAAGTTTCAGTTAAGGTCATTTTAGTCTCATCACGGTCTATCCGTTCCTCGCGTGGACTGAGCGGCGCCGTTAGATTCCATTTCACGTACTTTTGCTTCAGTGTGCAGCTGGCAGCCGCTGAAATCGTGGCGACATGTTGAAATGCTAAGGAACGAAGTTCAACGAAAGCACCGCAGGAAACAGTGACGCAGTGCGCTTGGATTGCCTTCTAGCCAACGTCATTTATCTTGAGCAAACGTCGTCGGTGCTTTGTCACGATTCATCATTGATGTTCAGTTTTTCTCGTCTGAGGTATCAGAGCCGGACGTGTTCGACACTGCTTCTCCCGTATTTAGCATATACGTAATTAAGCATAGCGATTCCCTGCACCACGAACGTACTACGCTACAAGCCTTCAGCTGGTGGAAGAAGCCTCTTGATCTGCAAGAATTCATGAGGGCTGCGTAAAAATAACTATGGCCAACTGCTGCGGCGTACCTGCTCGGTGAGGGCGAGGCAGGCGTTCTTCTGTTGCTCGGTCCAGTAGGCCCAGTCCTGGGGTCCCTGCAGCGACAGCGTGGCCATGAGGGGCACCGCGTTGAGCGTGTCCTCCACCCCGCCCGCCTCCAGCAGCAGCACGCGTAGCGAGGGCCGAGACGAGAGACGGTTGGCCAGCAAGGCGCCCGCAGAGCCACCGCCCACTGCGTGTGTGCATGCGTAGACGGGTGGGAGGGTCATATGCTGTACGGACGCCATGTGAGATGCGAACCACACGAAGCGCGCGCGCGCGCACACACACACACGAAGAAGGAACTGCTGTAGGATTTAAAGTCTTTTGCGGAGAAAAACTGATTGCTAACTGCTATAGGAGTACCAGGACAAAAGCCCGAGAGGGCTCACTCAGAGGCAAACGGGACAAGGACATAGACCATAACAACACAGCAATTCCAGTCGTCTGATTCCACTTTTATTATTTGCTATGTTTAAAATAAACAATATGAAGAGGAACATTGAGCATAGTTACGACGTCATACAGCCCACCTATTGGCTGGATAATGCTTGTTATAGTCACTGAACTGTAAATGACCGCGTGATATTGTAGCTTCATAGCATGGGCGTTGATATGCTGGCTAGCGTTTTCTTGATAACAATCACAGAGAGGTCACGTCAGGCTATGACGTCAGAGTTTATACGGTTACTGTCGCCGGCAGCGGTGATCTGCCTCCCTCGTGTAAGCGCAGCTGTAAAACGAATATTATATACAGCCAAGACTTATCATCATTGACGAGAACTCACCGCTTAACTTATCTTTTTTAGAGTGTTTTTTATTTCTATTTCGTTTGTCTTATTCCCCTTTTATTTGGTGCCGACACTCAGTACACCACTGCAATATTAAAAGTAATATCAAGAAAGCGTCGATTGTTCACTTGATCGGCGCCCTATGACAAAGCGAATCGGTGAAACTCGATGAGAGATGGGGCATCCGTATAAAGTGCAGACGAGGGCGATCATTGTCTGCTAGGCTGTTCCTAGTGAAGATTAATTTTATGCCCAAAAGGTAGCTTGGCCAAAGAGCGCTGTGTCACAATGTATTTCCCACTACCCGAGATGGTGTCAAAGATTCATTTTTCCAAGCAGAGCACTACAAGTGTGCCGGATATCAGGCCAGGGGAAAGCATGCATCGATTATATCCCCGGTGGGTAACCGGCGGCACTGCGCTAGGCTGTTGCTACAGCTGCCGCTTGAAGGCGCTTTGTAGACAGTCCTGCACATTGTGAACTCGTAGTTATTATTCAGTGTGTACTCGAGCTAGCTATATTTTGTGTTTTAGTAACAGTCAAACTTGCCATCTTTCATCTTGAAAACAAAAAGACGGTTTTGTACGTGGGCTGGCGAACGCAGTGGAAAATATTTCCCAGAATGGTGAGCTTAGTTGCACGTTTCCTGCCGTACTTCTTCCTGACAAATTTTGGCACAAATTTTGGCATACTGAGGAGCGCCACGTCCCAATTCCTCTTTCTAGAACTGACGCGGCACGGAAGCTCCGCCTACTTGCTCGGCAGTGCACCGAGTCGCAATGGAATGAGCCACATTTAAGAAATACGCGACTGTACTCACTTGATCCAACATTAAGTCTTCGAGCGCCATCACAGATTCGCCGTAGAGACGCCACGCTTTTATATCGACTTTGGTTGGGTGTTGCCTTAACTAAAGCCTATGCCTTCCGCATAGGGATGACCGACACCCCAACCTGTGACCACTGCGGCCATGAAGAATCAACTGGCCATATATTGTGCTCCTGCCCGCAGTACAGTCCACAGAGGGCATGCCTTAGCCACGAACTTGACCAACTAGACGACCAACCGCTATCCGAAAAAAGAATTCTACAACATCGAAAGGGCCTACCGTCGCAGAAGAAGGCCGTGCAAGCGCTTTTGCGCTTCTTACAATCTACCGGCCTGTGTGAAAGACTAACTGGAACGCCTTGTGTGTGTGTGTCTCTCCATGTGTGCACGTTCCTTTTTTTTTGCGTTTTCCTCTCTGTCATCTTTCTAACCCCTATCCCCCATCCCCAGTGTAGGGTAGCAAACCGGAGACTCACATCTGGTTAACCTCCCTGCGTTTCCTTTTCATTCTCTCTCTCTCTTTGGCACCAGTACTAATGCCTCTTTTTATTTCTGGATTTCGTGTGGTTCGTGCACATTCAGAAAACAAAATGATATTCGGTTTAACAATTATGGTTTGGTAATGTTGCAGTTTCCACTTATTTTCACACTTGTAAGAAATTTTGTATGCGCTTACAGAAATGTTGGCCATCGATGTTTGCCTTCAGAAAACAAGGAAATTTACTTTCCGGAGGCCTGTATACATTCTATAGCACGAGACATATTCATTTTTAATGGAAATGACAAATGGCGACTGTAGCTCTGTCTGGCATACCCGCCGTTCAAAGCCAGAGATTCTTCTCACGGGTTAAGTTGCGTTACACAGTTTTAGTTTCACGTGCGTAGAAGCTTCAGGTACGTAGAGCTCTTACAGTTTACCAGGGCGCATGCGCAGAACGCAAAGGGTGTGAGTGAGTCTCACGGACATAAGTGAGATATTGATTCTCATGTTACGGTCTTAGCGTTGTTTGCGTATGTAGCGTTCACAACATGGCGGCGCCCTGCCCTCCCGCTTCACAGCGATAACAGCTTCGTTGCTAATCCCTCGACGCGATATCGTTTTTCAAACTGTTGCATTCGCCTTCGATTTGCCCATTTTTACCCTCGCATAATGTTTCAAGTGAGAAATAGCTTTTGTTTTTCGGATATAAGGGTGATTTTCTAGCTGTTAAGCCTGACGAAGTAGCGTTTGTCGTCGGCATAGCAATGCTCCGACGCAGTTCGACTGGCTTGGTTTTCGCTCGTCTTATATTGGCTACCGCAGTGTCTGTATCTGTTGGTAGATGGCGCTGGGCACATTGTGGGGCTAGGGTGCCGCGACGCGCGCGCGCTCCCCCAGCCGCCGTGCGAGCATCGAGGCACGCTGCGTGCGGCGTACGTTGCGTACGTGTAACTAAAAGGCTTTCAAACGACAAGCGCGTCATCTAAGTAGGCTTCTCACGTGTCCTCTGTACGTGCATGAAACCAAAACTGCCTAATAAATGCACTTTTTTGGCGTTCGTTTTATCTAAAGCTTATCAGAAAAGCAAGCCAAAAGCGTTTCCGTAAACATCCGGAAATACAAGAACACGCAAGCCATTGACTGCTAGAATCACTTCAAACGCTTATCATGCTGATGACACTCAATGCCGCGTGGCTTGTCTTGTACATGCCAAACAATGCGATACGCCAAGGAAAGAATCTGGGGCTGCGTGCCGCTTTAAAAACACCCTAGGAGACGGCCGTCGCCCTGGTCTGTGCTGAGGGCCCAAGTAGGAATTCGGCGCTGATTAATCCAAATGTGGACGTCCTCCAGATTACTAAAAGATTCCCTGACGAAGACAAGTCATCTTGTAGAAACGTTCGCTAAGCACTGAGGCTGCCCCCTCAACCCTTGGTTTTGTGTTGCCAAGATTCCCATCTTCCTGCCCTCTCTCTGCCATGGACCCAAAAAAGCAGAAGGGATGAAGAACTTGCCACATCAGCGTCGACCAGCATCATTGGCAGCGCCCTTGACGTGACTCATCGCTCGGCGTGGCCCGGACGTTGCACCAGTGCACGACTCCAAACGGAGTTTGTACCGCAGTCTTATTATGCTCTGCCTAGATGCAGCTACACCCCAAAGGTTAGCTGGGGGCTTGGACGTAAATTTTTAACGGGACAGCGTTAGAGCGCACGCTTAACGACATCCCTGGTGTCGTGACAAAGAAATTACATAGGCTGATGGCAATGTGACGTCACAACCACAAGACCTAGCGTGGGTAATTCGAACATAAGTGCAGCAGTGGAAGCGTCACATGTGACGTCCTGCCATCGCCGTTAAGCAGTGCTTCTGAAGAAGCAAAAGCCACTGCGCTGAAAAGAAGCGGCCGAGTGCGGAAACCCCTGCCCCGTGGAATTATTGCCGGCCGCGATATCTCTCGGCCACGGAGGAGCTTGGGTTGAGGACGATTAAGGACTCCGTGTGTGAACACATCGTGCCGCAGAGTACGCTACAGAGGGGGCAACGACATCTAGTTAATTAAGATGACCAATTAGCGTCGGCAATTTTTGTCGCCATTTAAAGCCCATGATTACGAGCAGCCGAAATCCGCTTGGATGGATGGATGGAATTAACGGATAGAAGATGAGAGCGTCCCCCTTAAAACGGGGCGACGGCAGTTGCCACCATTGCTCGGCTTTTTTTGTTCATATTTCTTTAACGGTGTAGTAAATCGATCTATAAATTGGCCATTTCCTTTAAACAGGTTTTTAATCCTGCACTTCTAACCTTATCTCACCTCTCTGCTTTTGAACCACTAATCTTCCACTCGCTTTTTACTAATTTAAACCTCAGATTGACACACATGACCATAGTTTTCTATAAACCCTAGGGCATCAGAAAGAGCGACTGTGTCTGCATGGACATCTGGATGGATACCACCGGATTCGACTATAAGATTCAGTTTTTTCTGCACATTTACCACACGCTAAACATATAATCTTCTTGGTTAAATGTCTTTTTGTAGCTTCGCTTTCTAAGACCTAGCTTCAAATAGTAGGGCACTGCCTCTTGAGTTATCATAGAATGACTCATTCCTGACCTGCCATTTCCAATTTCGATACAGTTCTACACTGTGCTTTTTATCCATTGAATTCATTTCATACTTCCTGCGTTTTTCACATGTCGTTTACAGCTCTTATTTCTCCATCCTTATGTCCTGCAAACTTGCTGGTTATTTTCTTAGCCTTTTTTCGCCAATGTGAGTAAGAGATTTTTCCGTATAAGTATTTAAATACCTTAGCTGCCCACCTGTTATCGTCCAGTTTCTTCAGGCATTCTTCATATAATACGTTACTCTGTGCTTCATGTGCTTCAAGCAATGCCCTGCCCATATCCCCGTACTGCGCGTTTGTGGTTTTGCAGTGGGAACATAGTGCTAATTTTCCAACAGCCCTTTGATTTATTTCTATTCTCGTCTGAGCTTCTGCCCTTAGGCACAACACCGCATTCCCGCAAGAAAGCCGTGGCGCCATCATTCCTTTGCAAACACCTCTCAGCACTTGATATTTTTTTGTACCCCTTTTTTTGTCCTATTTTTATTATCCCGGCATCCCTTCACCCTTTCGCCCTAACAATCTGTTCAAGCTTTTTCTATGTATATGTATCCATCGGTTATCCTACATCGAGATATTTATGTTCTGCCACTATGGACGTGTCATGGCCTTGTACTGTAAACAACTGATCAGTTGAATAATTGGTAATCATCATAACTGACTTAACTGCCCTAAAAGTGAAGCCTACAGCGTTTCCTTTGTTAAGCAGAGTGTGCAATCTTCCTGGTTGTTTGTTAATAGTACAATATCGTCCGTACACATTAAAGCTGGGGGCCGCTTCTCTACGACCTCTCCGCCTAATCTGTGCGACACACTGTGACGTAGATTAATTTACGGCAGCCTTAATTCCATATTTACCATATAGAATGTCATAGTGTCGCCGCCATGCGGCAAACGCCGGAACTTTAGCCGATGAGAATCAGGCACCTGGCGGCAGCGGGTCTCTCGCCGAATAATCCATAATCATATGGGGAACCTGCGCTACCAAGGTGGCACTAATTGTTCCATTCGGTGACTCAAAACTGCTTTTGTCAGCCGCTTGGGCGGCTGCAAACGCGAGAACACATTCTGCGCGATTAGATACCAGCGTTTGGCTGACAGCATTCGTTGCCTAGCTTCTCTCGGCGTAGCCGAGATAGCTGACGCACGGCACATGTGCCTTCGACAGAGCGAGGAGGCTCACGCCAATAAGCGCCTGAAGGTGGCGCGAAAAAGTACTATCCAAAACTGCTTGCTCTTCTCGCTAGGCAGTATATTATGGCGCGGCCATCGGCACCGCAAAATTCAGCGCAAGTTTTCCATACCGCTTGGACACAAGGTCCACAGCATCGGTCACTCCTCGACTTCATTGGATCGGCCAAACCATTTCATTCATTTAACTATCAGTTTCTGTCAACCGTCATTACATACACCCTAGATGTGGGAAAGCGATCAGGTTACGCTACTATTAGTATACTACTAGTGGTGGCTATATCCGCTATGACGAAGAGGGAGGCTTGTTTACATGCGTCGTATATACTATATATGCTACTCCAAAACTTTAGAGCCACGGAGTCAAGGAGCCTATCGCCGAGAATGTGCGGCCACATTAGGTAGATGCCAGCAGCATTAATAACTCTAGCATGCAGTGTGGTCCTTTCAGAGCAATCTCTGCACCACAACATCTATGCTCCGTCAGAAGAAAAAAAAGAAACTCGGTTTACAGGGCAAAATTTTATCGCCTGTTCAAAAATGCTCGATTCTATTCCTGGTAAATCTTATTTCTTTAATTCATTTGACTGTTCCAATTTTTATATTGATTTAGTCTCCTCACGCCTACTTTTCCCCGCGCAAATACCTCATTGGGATTATCTACTGAACATTGGCCAATCCCCCTGCGTGGGTATGTGCCATGCTTACTAAGGAGAAGAAGAAGTACAAGTGAGCAGGAATGTTCGCTCGAGACGCTCGTTATAGAGAGGAAAATGTCTCCACTGCTTCTACTTCCTTTCATCCGCCTTCAATACGCTGTGCACAAAGCATGAATGCTTACCAATGATGAAGTCGTAGTAGTCGGACAGTTCGGGAATGTCGTAGTAGTCTTCATGGACGGGCAGCTTGGCGAACATCACTGCCAACAACTGCGTCACGGCCAGCGCCTGCGCCTTGGTGAACATCTTCGCAGCTACAGGTTATGCTCGGTCTCGTTCCTGACGGGCTCGCTCCGAAGACAGCCTCTCTGGTCAGCGAACCAGCTACGAGTGGTCCGCTTAGGTCCCGGGTGCCTTCTTTTAAGCCCCCTTCTCGGCGCCTTACTAACGGCCTTTTTTTTATTGATTGTGCCACCAATCAGAACGAAGCGCCTGATTAGACATGAAGAAACGCCAATCGTCGCTTCAAAGCTTTTTTATCCTCTAGATGCCTAAAAATGAACTTCTAAATCGTTTCTGTGCGCCATCATTTCTTGATAAAGCGCTTCTGGACCTAGAATTAAGATTTCCAATATCTTTGCAGGCGTGCTAAATATTTCGCTTATCGATGAGGGGATGGTTTTGTGGGGCCCCTCTTTTTGGTTTGCATCTAAAGATTACATTTTCTGTGTGGTCGTGACATTTAGAGAGTACAGTTAACTCCTTTTTTTTTTACTCGGAAGTGAAATTTAACACAAGACAAAATGGACAGTGATATTGGAACCATAGCCAGGGACAAGTTTGCATAAGTCCACAAGCGCAGAGCTGCTTATCCTTGCATCGAAAAATATTATTTAGGTTATTTCTATGGAACTGTTTAAGTTGCTGCCTTGTGGAATAAATACGGAGGAGATTGGTCCATATGAGTGAATAATATCCACAGAAAAACTGCTGCAGGTTGTCTTCTACAGAGGGAGGCGACAAGTAACCGCACATGAAGAGACACTTGTTGTAGAAGTGCATACTTTCTGACACGGGAACTGAGGAAGGCTCGGCTGTTATTATTTTTATTAACTGCTTCCGGACCCTTTTCCAGGCTCCCTCTTGAGTGTGATAAGGGCCCAACTCAGGGTCACTCTTATGACTGCTCGATAACAGATATCAGTCTCAAGTGATATCGTAGACAGCACTTCAAGACATCGTGACGATATCAGTTATCAGTGCCGGTCTGTGCTAGCATTTCTAATTTTGTGAGCGGCCTCGGAGAGTGCCTTTTCTCGCGTAAGATGCTGATTGCGAGTCCTCTTCTGTCTGCGTTGCTTTACGTCAACACGCTCAAAATTTTTGAAGAGCAACCAATAAATCTGGTCGCTCTCTTTACGTACGGAAAGAATCGAAAACGAGACGGTCTCGTGCCTTTGTTGTGCTGCTCTAAATAAGCAACATCTACGTGGAAAGTACTTCGACAATGCAGTAAGAACAGCTTTACCGAAATTATATGAATTTAAGTCAGCATTTTTTATTTAGGATTCCTAAGGACAAACTGATATTCATAAAGCAAATTCACACTTCGCGGAATTGAAGTAAAAACGGGAATGTCATACCGCACAATGCTACCAAAAACCTTCAAAAATGTTTCACAATAAAGATTAGTCCAAAGCAGCCCCGAAACACTGAGTGCTAAAATTTCCGAATATATCTCTATAACTACCCTCTTTCTTAGGAAAAAAAAACTGGTTGATTTTGAAAAACACCAGCAGAAATGAAACTTCGGCGTGAAAAGGTCACCATGCACGGTAGCACATCCGATCGTAGTTCAATAGTTTTCGTTCCGCACACTTTATAGCCCCTTGTCAAGCTGAAGGTCAGCTACTTTTTATTCCTCTAAAATAACATTCATAACCTACTAACGAAACTTACAGCCTTGATAACATCGCGCGTGCCAGGGAATGTGAAGTAATCGTACTGAGACATTGCTTAATTATTCGATTGAAGAAAGGCCGCCAGATGATACCCGCATTTTCAAAGTACAATATCTCCAAACGCGATAGATTAAATAAGCGAGCCTGCGGTGTTTTAAGAAATGCCCATTATTCTCTATGTTGCTCTTAAATTAAAATGGCATCCTCTCTGCAAATACATTTAAGTGTCATGCCTGCCGGACACTCGCTATCATTGGCGTTCACTGCTTTCGGCCTCTCGACCTGATTCCTTTGTTGCTCACGTTGACATAGCCCTCTGCTTTATACCCACCTTGGACAATGCCTCGGGCAACCGGCCCCGTAATCGTTTCACCCGAAACGTTGTCAGGTATACCAGCAAATATCTTCGGTCATCCAGCGCGCGTCAGAGGGTTGGCACCGATTTCCCACCACCACCAAGTCGTATCAGCGAATGTTTTCCTTTTGGACGTTTTTAAATTTCTCCCAATGACATGGTCTGACCTCACTTCCACCGCATCTAAAGGTAAGTTCAAAAGCGAATTTATCAACACATGTCTAACGTTTTAGTCTGTCGCCGCTGGTATCCAGTTCCAAAAGAGGAAGTCATCATTCTTCCATCGTACTCGATTTTGTTCTAAAGACTCACCCTGACAACGTCTGCCCGCCTATTTATTTATTGGGAATGGGTGATCACTCCATAACTCAATCCATATTTTATTGCCAACTGTCACGCCTCCAAATAATAAATAAAAATTTAACCTACGTAATACAGAAAACCAACGCTACCCTAAATTCAAGAACTCTCGAGTTTTTTCACGTGATTTCTTATCGATTCTTGGAAAGACTGGGTTGAACCTAACAGGCGCCTTTTAAAGAAAATGATAAGCACATTCCTATTATCGCTGTCACTGAATAATCGTTGTCACCATTCTTAACAATGAGCTGAAGCATCCAAATAAAAAAAAAAGATTTTTACAACCCCTAACAGCTTCAACACATGCGCGTAGAAGGAGTAATATGCAGCAGAACAAAGTTCAGATCACTAGGAAACAAAAAAACAAATGCTCTTTCTTCGCATCAGTTTTGTCGTCTATGGTGCGCAGCGGCTAAGAAAATATGGAGAACTGCTAACCCCACAAACTTCAAACGTACTGCTGGACATGAGCAATAAAAGGCAGAACCGCTAGAGTAAGGCAGGGCAGAATACGTAGAAACGAAAACGTGATCACGGGCGCGGACTTCCAACTGTTTATTCGTGAGTGAAAGCACATGCTATATAAGCGCGAAACCGAAGCGTGCAACCACCTTTGTCATTCGCACAAGTGCTGATATAAGGTAGCACACATTGATCATATACTTTTCTTTGGGTAAACAAAAACAGAACAAAAACAATTGTATCTTTGCTCGAGGCCAGATTAAACAAGTGTGCACGCGTCGTTTTCTTTTCTCTGTCCCCGTCTTATCTGATTCGCGCATTTAAATGAACAAACTAATTATCGTGAACGTTCTACTATATGAACAAGACGATAACATATCCCCGAGCTTCACGCAATACGCTTGCCACATTCGCAGAAGAGATGACAGTAAATGCTTAAGGCCTTAAGATTGTTATTGCCATTATTTTCAGACTTGGTGCTACACATTCACATTTATTGTCAATGTACGAATGTCACGATGACCTTCAGCGAGGCAGAATGATCCCAATAACGCTTGGAAGACGGCCAGAATTTCACCTGAATATAAACAGTGCTAATGTGCCCAATATCTCGGGAATGTTTTTAATTGCAATAAAATTATTTTGCCTAATTGCCGCTTTTTTTTGGCTTGACAAGTCGAAAAACTAGCCATAAACTCACCCGTCAGCACACGAGCTGAGAGTATGTCAGAAGTGCTGGTAAGAATGGCGCACCCTTCGCATAACAAATGCAGTAGAGGTGCCTCATCCGACTAAAACTTATGAATTAACCGTTTGTACTGCTTAGGAAGTTGTTACTAACAAAGTTGTGCTTCTGCGTGTGGAATGGGGACCAGTGTACGCATCTAGGGCGAATTAGTTGTGGTGAACTCCGTAGGTAGCGAATGGCAGTGAGGGTAATGTCATCAAATTTATGCACATGGTACTGCGCGAATGCCATTAAAACTTGTAGCAGTAAAAATTCATTGGCACTAAATTTTCAAGTTTGGTACGGCTGTTAGTAGAGTTTTTAACGACTTTGTCGGATAAATTTTTGCCAAAATCAAGACGGTGAATTACAAGAATTTTCAGCTCTCGACCCCGCTGGTGTTAGGGAATCAATGCAATTATTAAAACTGACACCCACATAAAGTTTTCACGCCTAAATTTCAAAAATAATACTAAGTATAAAAACACTATAAGCATAATTGTATGTCATCTCCTTGAATAGTCCCTGTCGCCATGTGAGCAGCCACACGACTGGAAAGTTGGCAAGATCATTTCAATGCTCCAAAAGGTTCCTTAGTTTGGCGTAAAATATACCGGCCGATTTATCTTACCAGCATTTTCTCGAAACGAATAGAACATGCCTTTTTGGATCACAGTCAAATACTTTAATTCTTCCAGCCTAACCAAACATGACTATTTGAAAGTGATTTCTAATGACACTCAACTAGTCGTGGTTATAAACGATTTAATCCCCCGTCTTGACTTTAACGTTCCTATTGATGCTTTATTTGTAGATTATCAAAAAGCTTCCGATAAATATCGCGCTTTAACCTTTACCCTTCATTAATGAGATGTATTTCTAACTTTGGGACTAATAGGCAGAATCTCTTCGTTAAAAATCGCTCCTCTCCTCGTTCTCCGGATATTTCAGGTGTTCCACAAGGCACGGTGCCCGGACCCATGTTTTTCATAAATTACATTCTAAGTGCCAATATTCAATCGAACATTCGGTTTCTATCTGACGATTGCGTAACTTACCGTCCAATCACTAAAAGCACTAAGGCTGTATTGCTTCAAAAATATCTCGCCCGAATTCAAACTTGATGCAAGGGCCGGTTGATGCCGGTTAATATTGCTTTAATAGGTTTGATTTCATTTCATCGCAGGCTATCGGACATTCCGCCCAAATACATTCTTTTCTGTTCTTAGGTTCCATTCATCCCTTCGGGTGAGTACTTTTGCATTACTATAACGCGCGATCTAATGTGGGCATCTCATATTGTGAACATCACTAGCGAGGCACACCGCACCCTTGATTTTTTAAGCGAGAGTCTGCGATTCGTTTCTTCATGCAAAAATTTGTATCCAACATTTGTCGTCACGATAATACAATACGTGTCGGCAGTATAGTCCCCTCACTATTGTAACCTCCTCTTTTAACGAAATATGAAAACCGCGCTGCCCACTTGATTGCTTCTGGAAACACGTATTCATTCAGCGTATCAGTTTTAAAATCTTGAGCCGACCCACCCAACCCTAGAACGCGAGGAAAAAGTTACTGGTTGTTCCTCTATCATAAGTGTTATCACTCGCTTTTAGGAATATCAGTCGTATCACTAGCTCATCGCCTTTATAGCCGAATAAGCCATCTCCAGGGTGTGTGCGTTCTTCTTGGCTGAAACACTACCGCCCACCAGCGGGGTTTTTTCGTCCAGTTATCTCCGGACGAGTGATTAAGCATTAATCCTATCTTTCCCATGAATGCCGCCAAGGTCATCATCCTGTAGCTGTCATGCCCATGCCTCATGCAATGCCCCTCTCCCCGGGCCTTTGAGGAAATACACGAAATTCGGAGGGAAGTTAAGCTCCCTCTTGAGGGCATCACGTCATAGCGTTAATGGGTCCCTGCAGCGGCCTGGGATCTTCTTTCCATATATCGCTCCGGAGACACAGAAAATGTCAGACACGACACATGAGGCCCCCCTTTAATAAAAGTCGAGCGAACGTAACCTCGATTAAAAAAAAAAGTGCTCCATAGCCTTAAGTGGTGGCGCATCTGACTCACGGTCTGAAGGTGACAGGTTCGATTCCCGTATAATTATTTACCCCATTCCATATCCATTGAAATTGATTTAATTCCGATTCTTACTTGTCATAACGACGTTTGAGTTACATTGTGACCGTATAATCAGAATTTATTTTAAGTTTTAATCATTTTTCGATTCCTCCATCTGCACGTGTGATGTCACGACTCTCTCGATAAATCCGGGTTTCCTTGGCATGCCAACGCAAACTACGATGCCGGATTCTCCGCTGAACGGGACCCGTAACTTTATTGCGTGAATAATTGAATAAGCAAATAAAGGTAAAAACTTAACCAAAGACGTCTTGTTTGAATAGAAAAAAAAACTCTAAGCAAGTATTTTTTTAACGCAGATTATATGTTCGCATTTCTCACGTTAGGCTATCCCGCGCATCGATTCTGCAGTCAGTGAAAAGGAAAAAAAATGTGTTTGTGTAGGCACACGAAACGAGTTGGGGCCGGGGGCTGCGCATCTACCGCAGCCCTGGCAGCCACGTGTGCGCGCTCAGGGTGCCGAGGTGGCCGGCCAGTCGAGGAAGTCCGCGCGGGGCGCCTCGTAGTCGGCGAGCGGCCGCAGCAGCGGCGCCGACGTGTTGGCCGTCCAGGAGCCCTTGAGGGCCACGCCCCGGAGCTTCGCCCAGCGCACGAAGCGAGCCTGCACACCGCCGGGGGACGCATTAGGCTCACGGTTGTTTCGGCTGGTCAGAAGCACTAGTTAGTAGCCGCAAAACTGCAGTGACAGCAAGGGCCGTATTCTTTAAGCTGTCCAATTTAAATTGGCCATTTCGCGTCTGTTTGGTTCTATGTTACTGGTCACTCAGATAAGCCGGCGGCTTTCAAGCGTCTCTGGAAATCGACCCAGCCCTTGGCAAGGAGGCAACCGGACCTCACCGTTGGCTGCACATCGGAAGCAATCGCAGCCAGTGCACAGGTTTGGTCGTCTGCTGTTGACAGCCCGCTGCGATGCATTTCACCAGTGGCTGCATATCGCGGTCAATGCCAGCGAATAGTGAGGTCCAACTGCCAAACACCCACTGGCCGGGTCGCTTTCCACAGACGCTTGGAAGCCGCAGTTATATCTGAGTGAGCACTGACATAGGACCATGACCACGAGAGTGTCCTGTTTTTGTTTGGTTTTTCATTCGAAAACTGGCCTTTTTGGTGTATTTGGGGACTACCTAGGCATAGGGCCTTTTGTATGCGGGTTTTATTTCTTGCGCAGTGTGGGGGTAAAAATGGGGCGATATTTTTATAGCTCAAATGCGGGTACAAATCGGCCTATTCATAAACATTGTCCAACCATTCGCAGTTTTTCTGAATATCCTTTACATCAAAAGAAAGTTTACTACACACACTCATTTCTAAGTGGAACATAAACTGCCTCGCTCTTTGTTGACTTTTTACTCAACCATAAACAATACGCAAGTACCAGATTTCCACAAAAGGAATAACCTTTTTTTTATTTATTATAGTGATTCGGACATGTGCATTACCATCTCCTGCGCAACCGTTCCATGTCCGTGAAGGACCTGCCTGTCCTTGTTTGCGGCTTTCCTTTCGTTAGATTGCTTTATCTCTCTCTGTAAAAACATTCGCTCAATACCACTGTAACCGTTCTAAAGGCGCAAAAGCCTTGGAGCACGGTGTCGTTACCGCGGATAGCGCTTGATGCAGTGATGCCAATAAAACGTGTGTTATCCTCTCGCATTAAGAACGTCCTGCAAGACCTTACCCTCAAATTAAGCAGAGCCACGCATGAAAAGCCTGAACGGAAGTTTAAATGCGTCAGTTCACTGAAAACAGTCCTCCTGAATCAGCACAATTTATTCGTTTATTTCCTCGCAGTTTCTTGAGCTCTAAGGGTTGAATCTTCTCCAGATGTCGCACATCTCTGAGTCGAAATCAAGTTTGCCTGGAATTTTAGGAAATGTGTTAGCAGTGAGAGAATCGTTTAAAATTTATTTTTACCGGGAAATGAAATGCACTTCCTATGAAGGGAGTCAAAAACTTAGCTTAAGATTTTCAATTTCTTAAAATTATGCTCTTAAAGGTAAGTAAAATCCACCTCTGAGCATTCCTTACGCGGCGAGGGGGACACAAAGTAAGGTGATAGTTGTCACCGTCAGCATCGCATAACCCAAATTGTGTTAACTTTCTAGTTCCTGCAGTAAGCGGGCATGTTTATACTGTTAACTAAGAGTCAGTTCTATTCCTACACAAGTAATTCTGGTAGAAATATCCTATCACTCGTGTGTTCCGAGATATTCGCATCCAAAATCTCAGCATGATCGGCATAATTGCACGAGCCATGCAGTGAGAATCAGCGCGAAATTACTCGCGGCGTGTCGTGGCTTTTCGTCTGACAACGGCGTAGAGCGATCGGTGAAACTGGTGGCTGTTTCTTTCTCACTTTCGGTTATCAAATTGGAAGAAGCGCCCGACACAGCACCTGCGTAACAGTAGAGATGAATTTCACGCCGACTACCATCGCCTTGGTTGCGTAACTACGCGAAATGAATGGAAACTGTGGGAGAGGGGGGGGGGGGGGGGGCAATATCTTGGAACACGCTTGCCCTAGACAAATTCTGCCAAAGGGAGTAGAATAGAAATGCTAACCGCCGCTATTCACGACGGCCGCAAAGGATTAAAAGTTAATTAATGTATTTCAGTCAATTAGGTGCCTTGACGGTGGCAATTAACATTTCACTTTGTGTCGACCTGGCAGCATAGCTTATGTGCAGAGCAGGTTGCCAAGCACCACCTTGTGCCTAATTTTAAGAAATCTATAAAGCTTATCAGGTTGTATTAGGTGGTTACTTAGCTATGAATTTTCGCTGCTTAGCTTTTTTAACGGATTAGGTTCTTCAATTACCGGCTGCTAAGATGGTGAGGATTTCAATGGACTTCAAAATTCAGAGGCTTATGAGTAAAAAAAAATTCAAGACGCGCTAAGCAACTTGCAGGTTCTAGATGCTGAATTAGATCCCTAAAGTGGGATGTGACTTGTAGTTGAACCGCCGCTTTGACGCCAAAAGAAGCTATGTTTAGTAGCCAGCAATCAGAAACATATGCTCGGGAGCCGATATTTGAGCGGCCTCCTTAACAAAAAAAAGGTATGACACCTTTCTTGAAAATGAGACTTTGCTTTCGGCGGTGAAGTTTTCCCTGTGATATCATTGTAAGACAACGATACTTGTTTCTTGCAGAAAAAAAAAAACGATACGCTATGCTTTGCAATAACAGGCGATGTTTTGGTTTGCCAGAAGCACACGAAATGCTTACATCAAAGCTCTGTCTCTCTTTAGCGTCTCGGCGTAGCGGTAAAACGGCAACAATACGCACACGTCATATTATTGATGCTTATGGCTACCAACACGCAGAAAATAGAAAAAACTAGAGAATCAAACGCTAAATGAGACATTCATCTTGATAAACACCTCAAAAGACAGCCTGAAACAAAATACTGTTGCTTATATGTCGACCTGCGCCATTGTATTCATATATATATATATATATATATATATATATATATATAGTGCCGGTCCTGGCACTCGGTAACTCTTTAAGCGGCTACTTGAAAAGCAGTCATTTACATTTCTGTTAAACTGACTGTGTACACAATCGAACAACGAAATCAAGTGTTTCTGGATAGCCGAGAAAATATATCTATAATATACAGTGATTAACCTAAAACTGATATATATATATATATATATATATATATATATATATATATATATATATATATATATATATATATATATATATATATATATATATACACTGCTACGGTTTGATTGGTTATTTACAGTTGTAGCCTTGCTTTGTGATTAGATCCCACTTGCTAATTCTTTAATCTTGTCCTGCATATCTGAATCTGCTCGACAGCACGCATGCAGGCTTCTACATTGCTGGAAAGTTAAAAGGAAAATAAATAACCAATCAAACCGTAGCAGTGTATATATATATATATATATATATATATATATATATATATATATATATATATATATATATATATATATATATATATATATATATATATATACACTGCTACGGTTTGATTGGTTATTTATTTTCCTTTTAACTTTCCAGCAATGTAGAAGCCTGCATGCGTGCTGTCGAGCAGATTCAGATATGCAGGACAAGATTAAAGAATTAGCAAGTGGGATCTAATCACAAAGCAAGGCTACAACTGATGCATACATGCTCTGACGATGAGTGAACCAGTGTAGCACTGGTTAACTGATTCATTATCTCTCTTTATAATAAAACATTCTGAATGATTTCTTTATCCCTTGCCAAGGTTACACTTCTGTGATGTATAAAGCTAGGCGTTCGTTCTACAAGCGGGTAAAAACCATGTGACTGTCGACTTCGGACATCCATGCAAACACTGCAGTACGAGACCAGAAAAAAAATTGCTAGAAGTATTAGTAATGATATCTGGGGCCGCTTTTATTTCCGCTTTGTCCAGTGGCTCACTGAAAGTAAGGCTTACGGAAGCATTAATTCCTCTCTGCGATATGGATTACTCGGCACTGCATAATCGTTGCACAAGTTTTCCCGTTGACCAGGTGCAACGCAACTCAGAGAAATAATTCCTGTAGCCGGCATAAACAATCTGGAGAAGACGTATTTTGTTAGCGCCTTGCGGTACAGATAGACGTGCCAGCTTCGTGTGAGTCCTTGACCTTCAACATCACCACAAGTGAACCCAAAGTTCCGCGGAATGAAGGTCTTTACGAATGAAAAAAAAAACATATTAGTAAGCTTTTAGCACAGCGGAGAACTATTAGTGTGCACCCGTACTTAACGTATGCTTGCTGCACACGCACAGTTGCATGGTCTGTGGAGCCTGGTGGGGTGCGCACGTGCGCAGGACTCCAGCGTTCATCCGGAATACGTCTACACTAATACATATCCGCACTGGTACAACAATCCATTCAAGGTGTTTTTTTCCCCTTAATGTTTGTTGAACTTCGTAGCTCCACTATATTGCAATTGGGTGATACGTGCGCCATTTCATTGCACTTTCATAATTCCCACAGCGTGCGGAATATTAGAACAAATGGCTGAAGCTACAGCATTACAGAACTGAAACTGATCTTTCTCCTCTCTTCAGTGTTTATATAATAACCGCAAATACCAGCAATGAACAAATGCAGTTCGAGGGAGGCCTGCGTGGATGCAGCTGAGCACACGCCTTGGCCAGGATAACACAAAGATTTTAATCGAAGTGTATCTAATTTTCATTCTTGTTTAATTAGTCATTGGCTGAAATGACGTCAGGAGCCCGAAATTGTTGTAAGTTGTACTGGCGGATAAGACACACCGAGGAATTCTGCGCAAGCGCATTTTTGCAACGGGAGCGTGATCACGACCGCGTTTTTTGTGCACATATGATAAGATTTAACCCAGCAAAGAATGTATCGCAGATCCCCACTCGGGACGCTTGTAGTTTTCAGCTATTTATTGTCAAAATTCACCCCGTAGATTTTACATGCCAGCATTAACTGCTCGGTGTCAGCGCAGGACAAACTTTAAACGGAAGATTTTCCTTTGCACCGGAAGGTTAGGCGATTCCTATCAATATGTTCATGACAGTGCCTTACATTATTACACTGTTGCCTCGCAATTCAAACTGATGTCTAAGAAAGGTGGATGTGAGGAGCACAGAAGTAAAAATACGGTTTTGATTACACTGCTTTTCGTCCTTAGTTCTTTGCTATATCACGAACATCAAAAGAGCATTTACAGTGCAGGCGTAATTTTAGATCCATCGCTCGACAGCAGCTTGGTGTCAGTGCCAGTGCTACATCAGAAAGTGTCACGTGCGTTGCAGCTAAAATGAGAGAAGAAGCCTGCACGCAAGGAAGCTACCATTCTTCCTAACCGAGCCATCCAGTGTCGGGACGTCGGTTTTCTAAGTAAAATTAGGTTAGACTTGCAAGCTTAAAGCTGGCGCCACCAAATTGGGGGCCGAAATCGCAAAACTTTTTTGCGGATTCGAGCCGTTAGGGATAGGCTTATGCTCACGTGTGTACTAGCTCGATAGTGCAGCCGGTCGTACACAGGCAGCTCCGAGGGGAGAACGTTTTCGAAAACTCAGCGCCACTTTCTCAACGGCAATTTTCTCTGATAGCGCTGCAGGCTTCACGTCAGTTTCGAGAAAAACATCACCCAACATTACCCCAAGTTCCCCGTCTAGCATTCGGAAACATAGAACCTGCCTCAAGAAACCTCCTCCATTTATCGCAAGCTGCGTGTCAGGCGCATTTTATATTCTACTCACGGCTAGGCGGAAGATAAACCGTTATGCACAGTAGCGTGTGGTGATGCGGCGTCGCATACGAACGCCATGCCCCGTCGCGCCCCATCGTCGCCGTGGCATGACGTCACGTGGGCGAAACGAGGGTGGACACCTACTGCACGTTTCCGTGTACGTGTAACGGCAACGCTGGTTTAAAACGTGCCCAAATTTTTCGCAAGAGAGAGAAAAAAATTGGCGGCGGTTTAGCACTGGTTAAACCTGGAGTGGCGCGATAGCTACAGCTGGCCTACTGGAACTTGGGCACGTGAGAAACCACATGACAAACCACGTGATCGGCCGCGCCGCCAGCAGGTGCTCCGCACCACGTGACAGCGTGGGAGTGCAGCCACAGTGCGGCGGCGCCGCCCCGTTGAAGGCTCGAAATGCTACCGTAATGTAGCTATCGCTACAAAAATTGGCGGTGGTTTAGCTCTGGTTCAACCTGGAGTGGCACGATAGCTACAGCTGGCCGAGTGAAACTTCGTCACGTGAGCAACCACGTGTCGAACCACGTGATCAGCCACGGCGCCGCCCCGCCGGCAGCTGCTCCGCACCATGTGACCAACCACGTGACAGCTTGGCGGAGCGGCCACAGGGTGGCAGCGCAGCCACAGGTTTGCGGCGCCGCCACGCTGATGGCTTGAAATGCTACTGTAATGTAGCTATCGCTACAAAGCGTCTATTTTCCGACCCTGGTCCTCGCCGCCATCTTAAGTCGGACCGTCTGAGACCGTATCGCCCAACGCGTGGGCGATATGGGCAACGAGCAGTGGCCACAGCACTTGGGGGAATGCAACAGGAGGGGGGAGCTTTGCTCTCCCAAGAATAGGGTACCCGTAGGCGGCTAGGAATCTGAGCTGGAGATAGTGTTGTGAACACGTGGCATCGGTGCGGATCCAATACATACGTATTTTAGGCGCCACAAACCTGACAGCGGGCGTGGCTACTATGCTTGAGTGTGTGGTGGCAGTGCAGATCATATGTTAGAGAATGTCTTTCTGCTTCTGTATTAAAAATAGACTCGCGGCGAGCAAGATTTGAAGCAATACACTACTCACTTTCTCGAGGAGCGCGTTGGCGCGGTTCTCTGTCCGGTTTGAGCTGGCAGGGAAGTGGACGGCCATCACTATATGCGCCAGGTTACCCGTGGCAGAGTAGAAGGCAGCCAGAGCGGAGTGCTGCATGTCACGCCGGAAAAAATGCAGTGTTATATTTTAGTTGCGGCAATGAACTAACGCGGATGGTCACGGCGAGACCAGGCCATTCGCCGTACTTTGCTTTAACATGCGCGTATCACGCTGCCCGCAGTACCTAAACGCGGGGCAGTTCTTAGGGAGCAACCGCAACGCAACCGCGAAGGCAACGCCAACTGGAAAAGACGACGAATAAAACCCTGGACAGGAGCAGACAAGTTAATGAATTTCACTGCACAGAAGAATTTGAGACGCACCATTTTTTTCTGCACTAAAATTCAGTTGCTTGTCAGCGTATGCGCCTTGTATTTCGCCTTCACCATTTGTTCCCGTGGTATTTAATGCTATAAACACACAGCCATTTAATTTGTGAAAGCTGAAATTCCCCAGGAGCCTCAACAGAGGAGACTGATTCGTGCTCTAAATAACTGATCCACGTCTTGGCGCTTAAGTACCGCAGCGTTTTATATCTAATTTCTTTCCGAGCCCCGCCGCGGTGGCTCAGTGGTTAGGGCGCTCGACTACTGACCCGGAGTTCCCGGGTTCGAACCCGACCGCGGTGGCCGCGTTTTTATGGAGGAAAAACACTAAGGCGCCCGTGTGCTGTGAGATGTCAGTGCACGTTAAAGATCCCCAGGTGGTCGAAATTATTCCGGAGCCCTCCACTACGGCACCTCTTCTTCCTTTCTTCTTTCGCTCCCCCCTTTATCTCTTCCCTTACGGCGCGGTTCAGGTGTCCAACGATATATGAGACAGATACTGCGCCATTTCCTTTCCCCCAAAACCACTTATTATTATTATATTTCTTTCCAAGGTTTCAAGTGTGCGTACAGAAAATGTCTTGGCTATTACGGTGCGTAGTGTTCCCTGGTAGTTACTGCGTGTCGAAAGTTTTTTCCTAATCGTTTACTCGAGCTTCATTGGTCACGATATTACATTTCCGCTCTCTGCCTATTTCTGCCCACTTTTTTTTTACTGGTAAAGGGACCCTGAAATTATTTAAATGGGCATATTTTGGACATACGGGCCGAGCTTGAGGGCTTGCCGCTGAAGGCTGGCAAGTTTGGTTTGGTTTGGTTTATGGGGGTTTAACGTCCCAAAGCGACTCAGGCTATGAGAGACGCCGTAGTGAAGGGCTCCGGAAATTTCGACCACCTGGGGTTCTTTAACGTGCACTGACATGGCACAGTACACGGGCCTCTAGAAGGCTGGTAAATGACGTATCCGCCTCCTGTACTGAAATTATCAGCAGAAGACGCCATACTGCCTAAAAAAGGAATTCCTCCGCCGCTCCACGTGTGCTTTAATTAATTCCACCGCGTGGATCCAACCTTTCCGGCGGTTTAACTCGCCGTGAGGAGGTGGCGTTTAGGAGAATCCGGACAGATGCAGCGCTGACGCCTGCGGTCAGGCCCTCCTGGACATCACTGACCCCGATTCTGAACTGCGCCTTCTGCCCGGCCTCTGCTGCAGAAATGATGTTACCTCCCATCATGCTAACTTGCCCCGGACTTCGGGCGGCACGCAAGCGACACCTAGGCCCTCCGGGTTACCACCCTTATTGACCACCGGTCACTCCAATCTGGAGCAACGGGGCCCAATACCGGGCCTTGTTGGCATCTATAGCCTACACCAGCGCGCACATGTACACATAACTCTATTATGCCGAAGGGCATATTTGCGCATAAAAAAATTTGAGGATCCATCTAACTACTCTACTTCTTTTTTATAACATCCGTATTGCCCCCAGCAAAAGCCGATATGGTTATTTTGCATAAAAGGTGCTCGAATTGTACAGCACGTTGGCAGTTTTACAGAGAGAGCTTCTGGTAGTAGCATAAGTAATTAGCCTGATCAGAACAACTCGTGACACTGAAGATCACAGAGAAAAGAACGGCTCATTCAGAAGACGGTCTTCTTACCCAGCTCTGGGAACCCTTCAGGGGACATGGTTCCGAGTTGTCAACGCATGGGTTCAGAACCATCAGGTGCACATTGCTGCGCCGCATTGAAAAGAGAAATAAAAGCGTCTGAGCAGGATCCGATTTTCAGTAAAGTTTGTGATCACTGTTCAGTAATTCTTAATTCAATCGCGCTTTCACAGAATTAGAAAAGCTTATTAAAATAACAGGACAATCGTCTCACATGATAAAGAAGCGCAGCTTTCTATTTTCACGAGCCTCGTTGCCTCTTAATTGGGTAGCGTTACCAGTTGCATGCAGTTGGCTTGCGTCAGTAAGGTTAACAGCTATATTTACACTACTCTGCCCTTACGGGTGCTTTCCGGTCATCTCACTAAAAAATATCATTATGATAAGACCGACTGGCCTTAGAAAGACCGACAAGATAGAAGGCGGTCAGAAGATATGGTATGACTGCCTCCCTTATGTGCCGTATAGATATGGGGAATGTCTAAATGCAACTGATTTAAAAGGTTTCTACTGAATTTGAAATGGGACAAAAGCATTGCAAGAAAGCGTCGTTTTATTGCTCGAGATACAGTTTTAAACGCAAATTAGATTTGGAAATGCATATAACCTTATTATACATTCGTCGTACGAGAGGCGAGCTAATTGGATTTACACGGATACAGTTAACGAAGACAGACAAGAACAATGCGATTAACCGTTCTCGTCGTTTTCTTTAACTGCATTTGGTATCAAATCAAGCAGTGTAGCTCTTGCACAGTGCTGTTCCAGCTATCCCAATTCCAAGCATTTCTTAGGGGTTCGTTATAGCATTTCGTGTTAAATTTCGAACGCCAGCGGCATATACAATTGTCACAGCTAAAATTAACCGACGTGTTAAAAAATACAGTGCGTCCTATACGAGTGGAACCAAATGATTACTGCTTGGAGCTGCTTAGACAAGTATGTACTAGATTTTATCAACCTATTGTTAATTTCAGCTTTGAACAAATTCGCTAAATTTCTATGCTTGATTTCGGGAACAAGGTGTATCTAGGAAAGCTGTTGATAACCCTGAAAAACAAACGAATGGAGTGTTTGCGGTAAGGCACGTGTTACGCATACTCTTTGCGTTGTTCGGGAGACAGTTCCCGGAATAACTACTACGTAATCAGCGCCCCCGTGTGTGGTCTCAAATATAAGTAAGCCTGTTATATAAAAAGCGCCGTCTCTGACGGGCCTTTGCATTTGCGGTGGCCGCGAGAGGCGCACTAGCAAGCGCTGGCGCGTCTTAGATAGAAAGCAAGTGCACCTAACGCGTCACAAGAGACATTTATAATAGGGTTACCCTACCGGTTAGGGGAATAGCGAGGTGACCGTGCGAAACATAATAACGCCCCTTCATCCGGTTGTTGTCCTGCGCCTACGCACTGGCGCCCTGCTATTTTCATATTCCCCCTAACAGATACCGTGTACCCACTTCGTCAAGCAGTGATAATTGTTTGCCGTGCTTCCACGGGACGTCAGACAGAAGATATCATTGGTATGAAGATGCGCTCCAATGAGAAAGTGAAGCCATTACAGAAATCTACAAAAAAATCTATGTTTGAGGAAGTACTGGTCAGTAAATGTTCCCGCACGCACAAAAACACAGTTACTCTTTATCTCTTCAAGTTCACTGCGTATTGCCTTGAAGAACGAAAAGCGCTCGTTTCCTAAGCGGCCTAACCAGTTGCTGGCGCAGCTTTCACGTGTTGGGACGCTTTTTTTGCGCCTTCGCTTTTGCACTTTACAGGCGTTCTTCCAAAGCCCTCAAAGTGGGGCACAGACGCGGAGAAAAGAAAACGGAAGCACGCTATTGTCTCCTAACGTTTCGCTCGTGTTGCCTATTTGAAAGCGGCAACTGTCGTATAGGGTTGTAGTGGGCGCTAGTGCGCTTTCTCACGGAGAAATAACGTTTCTTTATATTCAATGAAAAAGACATGACTGCAGTTAGAACAGAATAGCGCGTTCCGTTTACTTGTACCCGCAACAGTACGTTAATTGTACTATGTTGCAAACACTTCAGCCATTTGATTTGGCAGGTCGGCTACAACCTTTCATTAACATTGCGTTCCCGAAACCAAGTGTACAAATGGTAGGCATTTATTCTTCAATAATTGGTTAAAATGGCAGACTGAAAGCAAATATTCTGCACACCACGCCGTGGAGCTACCAACATCATTCACTTGGTTTCACCCGTTTAGGACGCTCGGTCTTTTAGAAAACCATGATTATATTTAGCTGAGAGAACCGGTCAACCATGCGCCAAAAGATGTCGCCGTCTCTTGTACCACTGAATTTCTATTAAGCAGCGCTTCCAGAAACCGCTTTGGTGAAGCGAGTGGTGCAAGTCACCAGGGGCGATATTGTGCGCGTGTTGCCTTTTTCGGCATGTCTACTTTGGTCCGCGCCGATTGGCTCGATGCCCCGAAGCCGCGCGCTGGAGACAATCTGCAAGGTCCGAAGTAGATCATTCTGATAAGGTGACACACCTCCCCTTGTGCTTAGTGAAGGTTGTGTAAGGGGAGGTTGGAAGATGTGCCACCAGGACAGCAGCCACCTACTGACCTATATCGCCGGCCCGAAAAAGAAAACCTCCGAGACGGCTAGGGGGAAAATTACACTTTGGGGTCGTCGTACGCCCAGAAAAATTTTATTCTAATATACGAGCTCAGTTTTCACCTAAGCAGGCAAATGGCAGAGCGGTGACGCTGCGGTCGTCCGCCGCCGTCGCCCGGCCGCCAGGATAGCCTGCACGACGTGAAACTTGAGCCACAGCTACCCTCCTACGGATGGATTATGTTTCCTGCTAGCAGGAGAAACCGTAAATGCAGCCTCGTTGCTTTTCACAAAGACGGTAAGAAAGAAGTATTTATAGTTCGGAGAACGAAAGTGCGTGGAATGATAAAATGGCAAAAAGGCCCTTGACTAGTAAGCCCAAGAAAGAAAAAAAAAACAAGGAAATTGTATTGTGTTTGCACATTTCCAACTGCAACAAAATACTGCCATTATACTGAGATCCGAAAATGTCAAAGTTATACGAACCGAAAATGAGCGCTCGTGTTTTTATGTGGACAGCGCTACCTAAGAAAGAAAGGGCTCGCTTCAGCCATGCTAGAAGGTATGAATTCACAACGCTGCAATCACGTAGGAAAACATCGCGAGCAGCTCGCCCTTTGCCCAGCGTGCACTTAGCTTAGTAAAACGGCGAGTGTCCGTGAACCCTTCCAAACTACCGAAGACTGTAGTGGGTGTGGCCAAGCTTCCTTGCGCGAAGCGCTCGGCCGACTGCTTTGCGTGTTTTGAAAACGGGGAATCACTCTGGAGGGCAAATATTCCCGTCCATATATATCCGCTCGTATGTGACGAGGAAAAGAGAAATGACGCAGTTTGAAGCTCACCTCCGGAGCCTGGCGAGCTGCATGTCTTCCATGAGGCCCGGCACGGGGTACACGTTGGTGCTGAGCAGTAGGCGACCAGTGTCCAGCGTTCTTTTCATCGCCTGCACTCGAGAAGCGGAAGAGGACTCCAGCTTTTTGCTGTAAATTTTCGTTGTAGGTCAATCCATCAATCAGGCAACCAATAAATGAATGAATAAATAAACAAATAAATCAAGACAAGAATATGACTGAGTACTGCAGCACAAAAGCTGAAATGAACGAACGAATGAGTAAATAAAATACTATATGGTTATATTTATTGCAATATATTACTCTAATGCTGCTGCATGCCACCGCGGATGCGTACGTGCACTGCAGATCAAAAAAAGAAACGTGATAATCGAATGGTTTGTTGGGTAACTCCCGTCCACAAACAGACACAGCTCTGCGAAGGAAATCGGAGTAAGCGTGATGAGGACAGTATAGTCGCTTTCAGCAGAGCATGCGTCATTAAAAAGGGTTCTGAAAGAGCCCGTTGATGCGGTATGTCTGATATGCAAAAAAAGAACGCCCCTTTACTAATAGCCTCTAGCATTTCTTTACATGTTTTCTTAGAAACTGAGTTATCCGGAGTAAATATTGCATTTCAGCGTCTGTGCAGGCAGGCGCTGAAATGCAATATTTGACTGCGCTGAACACGCTGACGCTGAACACGTGCAGCTAGCACGCATATTGGTCCACAAAACCTATGTGCACAACCATGTACAAAGCAGTTTGAGCAGGCTACGAGGCACAGCTAGTTGATTTGTGTGTTTTTGTAGTTGCAAACGGCGTATGTTTTCCTTCCGCATTTGAAACATTTTTTCTCTTATCCTTGACTAAAGTGACGTTGCTTTAAGGTCAGGGGCCGCGTTTCCCGATCCCTCTGCTTAAAATACCGTCTGGCTTTTCTGTTGTTCTCTGAACTACACATGCATGAGGCTGGGCACGTAGGGTGTCATGATTTAGAATGTGCGCTCTCATTCTTAAGCCTAGAAAATAGATCTCTTCTTGGGCAGATACTTGATAGCTTCACTCTCCGCGGAAGCTTACAGTGACGAGGACTGCACCACGAAAACGAACCATCCAAATACACTCCATGAACAGATTAAGAACTAGCCGAATGTCCGCACAAAGCATACCTCAACACACAAAGCCTGTCCTGAGTCAACAGCGGCCACTTTTTCTCCAAAGATTTCCTGACACCACCTCATTGGATTTTAGTTGATTTTCGTCATATGCGTCTGTCGAGGGACACTACCGTATATTACGTTGAAAACAATGGTTATGGAGACATGGAATTACCAATGCCTTTTACTGCAGTTTTGCCGAAGTCGTAAAAGGTGTTTTCCTGTTTGACCAAGCTGAAAAATTGAGACGCCGAGTGCAGCAGCGCACAGACACAGACGCTCACGCACGGACACTATGGCGGCGTAGTAGGAGGCGTTCGCCTCGTCCTTGCTGGCGGGCGTCCACAGGTCGAGGTCGACGCCGATGTAGCCCCGCTGCAGCAGCCACCGGCCCACGTTGCGCGCCAGCCGACCGGCGTGGCCGCTCAGCACGGCGCGCCGCGACAGCGAGGCCAGGTATCCGGGCTCCATGGACACCGACACCATGGGCCGCACGTTGGGCGCGCTCAGCTGCGCCACCGCTTGGATGGCGCGCACGTCTGTGGGGGGAGAGGGCAGTGGCTGGAGGACGGTCGACGTCAACAGTAGCCACATCTCCTTTGGAAGGTGCCGATTTGGTTTCCCTTTTTTTCAACTGTATTTCGATTTTATTCTTTGCCTTTACCCTTGACTAGATCGCTGTGGCATCGTAATCCACCCCTGAGCAAGGAAAATGATCGGAAGCACGTAAGACGTAGGGAGAAATATGGCTGCTGCATACCAGCCACAAAAAGAACTAGTGTGAAGAAGAAGAAAGGCATTAGCTAGCCGCACTGCCATCGCTCAGGGCGAAAGCCTGCTACTCTGACACACCAGACACTGTGTTTCGCCGCTGTAGTTTCGCTGCCGCCTAAGCGCTGACGTAAGCTCCCGTTACAATAGCTTCACTGTAATTGACTGCAGATTAGCGACTTCGAAAGGGTAAGTCAAAAGAGCTCAACAGAGCTGATGTCGTCGCTGCGTCAGAAGGAGCGTGATGCGATCCGTGATGGGAATGGGATGTGGTCATCAATAAAGAGTGTTGAAAAAAACCTCCGTAGTAAATTCCATTCAACCATAACAAGATTGACAGCGATAAAAAGAGGTTCTGAATTTCTTGATCTGATTTCAATATTTCCGATCATTAGAGGAAGAAGCCGTGGCTTTGAATAGGAGGGTGTCGATGCAATAAATGTTGGGTGGGGCACATAAAGCTCCGCCAAGTGATTGCGTTAATGGACTAACGCCCATATACACGCAAATAGCCATTATCGACTTTCATAGATCCCTGGGAGTCCTCATATTCTGGCGCAATGGTGCAGCAGTTAAGCGATGCGCCACTGCCATGCGATGACAGGTGCTGGCCCCGCTAGGGTTTGTGTGACCCAGGTTGCCCTCCCCGAGCAGCCTCTCGCGACCGACCTTTATTTGACTGCCACCTGCCACGGTGGTCAGTTTTTTTCACATTCCAGTGGGCAGGTTGTGATGGCGCCACAGGGTCACATGACCTATCTGGCCCACACTAGGTTGCTTCTACAGGAATGTTTCGCTGACAACGCCAACGGCGACGCCGATGACGGATTCTCTGCGGAACGTTAACACTTTCGCGTCCAAACGGCCCTCAGTTTAAAACAGCACCGCTCGCTCGTACTCCCTTTCCTGTGGTTCTATCCGTGCGCTACTTGATTTCAGGCCTATGGGAACCGCCTGTAGCTCTTGTCAAGTGCAGAGGACAGGCACTGACCCTTCTGAGGCAGCCCTGCGTCCACGAGTTTGAGCGTGTAGACGTCGACGACGAGGCTCCGGTAGACGACGTGAGTGCAGGCCTCCGGCAGGGCACCCATGTCCTGGTCGGGGCCCACGTAGCAGACCACGCTGCGCGAAGGCCGCTCGAGCTGATCGTTGACGACTGGCAGAAGAGAGTGCGGTTACGATTAAAGAGACTGTGACGTTTTACAAAAAGTTAGCAAGGATGTAATTAATGTCTTGCGTCTGCCGCATGGAATTATCCTGGACTCTCTTTTGTACAAGGAGGTTACCTTTAGGGTTAGCTCAAATTATGTTGGTTGAGTACAGGTTTGATTGACCGGTAGTAAGTGTCACCGATAGCGTAACAATATTCTCTCTTGAGACAGTCAACGAAAATTCGGATAACGCGTCACTGCAGCTTCAGTATATGCTAGAAGACTAGTAGCTGTAGGCATGCGTATTGTTACATGACGGATCGACTTTCCGCCTCGGCACATGCATCGCTGAAATACCGTTACCCAATCACGGCGTGATAGAATTTGAGTTAGTCACTGGCTGGGTTTGCATGCGATGCGTGCAGTTATGCTGCAAACGCAATAACTGAGCTGAAGAAAGCGCACTTCGCGATGTCATTGATTCATTTCGGTTTAAGTCGGCATTGCTTGCGCTCGCTTTGCAGAAAGGAGAAAGAAGTCAGGAGTGATTCCTTTGCTTCTTGAAAGCTTGGGACACAAAGAGGTGAAGAGAGCAGGACGAACTGACGAATGTGCTTACTTTATGCCGTTGTTTTTTCACTGTGCACTGTCAAGGTGCGAATCAACTAAGCCGGTTTTCAGTACTGCTCATTTCCGCTTCTTTAAAAAACACTGCCTTTCTCGGTATCGTGACGCTTCGTTCAGCTGCCTCTGGTATCTGCCACGTCCAATGCATTAGGCTTTGCTCTTTTGCTGCAAGCTTACAGCGTTGGATAGCGTGGCTGACAGTGACAGGCATTGCGATGCATGCGTTAATCTACTTACATCGGCCTGAAAAGATAGCAGAAAAATAGAAAAAGTCAGCAAGCCGCCCCGAACAAGCACACATAAACGGGACAGACAGACGTTACGAGACAGAACACTAGTGCTTGCGACAACAACCTCTACAAGCCCTACAGATAAGATTTTCTTGTCAGATACGAGGCAGAACTCAGAGCCGATTCCGCGTGCCTCGCTTGTTTGCGTTGTAAATGAGCGGCCCGATTTGCAGCGCACAACAATGAGGGACGGGGAAGGCAGAACGAGACAACGCGCTGCCGGGATCGAAGAGGCTTGGACACCGTGTCGAGCCGTCGGCGAACACGGCAGCGCATTGACTGGCTGTGACGGCAGCCGTAACACAGTTGCCAGATGGAGCCGATGAAGGGATCTGGGAGAGAAAAAAAGAAGGAAAAGCTGCATTGAACCTTTAAGGACCTCACGGTGCCATGAAATTCTCTGCTTTTGTTTATATCTCTTTCAACTGGGGGAGTATTCTTTTGAAGTTTTAAACCAGCAAATTTGTCTGTTTTGTATATTTGGTGAAAATCTTTCCCGCGCGTAATAGATGACAACGATGAAGCCAGTTTGGACTGCTGTGGCTGGCCTTGTCTTCTTTTTCAAGATGGTTGCGGAGTGTTTCTTTGTGAATGGCAATTTTTGTAACGTATGGTTTTTGTTAAATTGACTTTTTTTTGCCCGCGAAAATCAAACACAGATGTACTTAAGCGAAAATAGCGCAAAAGACGTGGACAAGGAAAGGATACAACAGGACCAGGCGCGGAACCATCTGTCCTTGACATACTGGAGTACTGGATTCTGGAGATCCTGGATCACCTGAAACTTCTTTCAGGTGATTTTCGTCAAATTTCCTGAAAAGGGAATGCTTCTAGTGAAGCAAAGCGATGATCCTAGAAGAACGTCACTGTCAGTGATACGCAAGTACTTCACCACACGCACTTTGCTTTGACTTAATTCCTACTTGCCACACGTTTCAGCCATTAACCAAAACGAAAAAAATAAATACGAGTTCTTTCTGCATATCGACTTTTTCGGGGGCTCCTAGCCGTCATGGTTGCCAGAGCGCGCCGACGCGCCTCAAACCGGATATGCACCCGAGAAACTTCCGGCCTCTCCGTAAGGCGAGCGCTCGCGGATGGTTTTCCTCGACCCGTGTGTTGCTTGCGTCGTGCGGGTACTAGTCATGCTCGTTGCAACATGTTTTCAGCATCCAAAATGTCTCCCGTGACACCATCGCGACGTGGACCGTGTTGTGTACCAAGCTGCAGCTTGCGGCCCGGAACCAACCTCCTGTCGGAAGTGCGCGCTTTTAGGTTCCCTACGGACACGGAGCGCAGAATTGCTTGGATCGCAGCTGTGCGGCGGGACAAATGGCTGCCCTCAAGAAGTTCGCATGTTTGCTCTGCCCACCTCGTTCAAGGCGAGAAACATTTTAAAAGCCCGCTTGTGCCGTAGTGCGTTCCCGCTCTGCTTATGTTCGATTTGATACATGACCGTTGACGCGATTGAACGGTATGAGTGATCTATCGTAACATCCACATTCGCTCATGTAATGATTACATGTATCACTAGGACTGCTACTTGGACACTCACACGGTTACGTTTAGTTTTTTTTTTTTTGCCGTTGTGTGTCGCGTGCAAGGCGTCGTAGAGCAGCACCCGTTGCTACGCTCGCTTGGTGCTGAACCGAAGAACCCTGTCTCGCCTTTTTTCGAGACAAGCCTGAGGCCTTTCCATTGTAGTACTGGCCACCACGCTGCGAAACGGACCCGAAAATCTCTTCGCCGAAAGCAAAACTCGTTCGGCGTTTCTTTAACGTTTGCTTGCATATTTGGCGCCGTAGTCGAGGCGTTTTTTCGGTATCGCGTGTTCGATCATGTCCGCGGCCAGCACATTTTGGCGGAGTCGATATTCTATACCGCCCGAGTATCATTCAACATCGGCGGGCGTTTAGAGCCCGCGGTAGTACAAACATATTTGCGGTATGGCGTGCCTCGTAGCAAAAAATCGCTGTAGCTTCATTTGTTTTGGCCTGCCTCTGATCGGGGGAAAAAAAGGCAGGATGATGGCGCCAGTGCAGTGCTTAACTGATGTCATGCCGTGCGTGCTTCTTGTGAACAGTAAAAGTAAAAAAAAGCAACTGCTGTGGCTAGAACGAACGACCTTGTACGCATGTAATTTCTTATTCTGGTGCGTTTCCAGCGCCTGGGATATTGTCAGTTAATTATATGTGCCCAGTCCAAGAATCTACTTATGTCAAAGCACGCTTAGTGTTCTTTCCACCATTCCCTTCCGCTGTCCTGTCGTCCAGGTGCAGCTAATATTGTTTTCATCTAGAAGCATATTGTGACCTTTCCATTTTTCTTTTACAGGCCGACCATCATCTGAACCTACGCATTCAGACTACATACCATCTGTCTTTCCTTATCGTGCTTCAAGGAACATTGTCCAAAAAATCGCCAGGTTCCAGCGTGCTGAACGAAAAGGAGCACTGAAGCAAACATCCACACCTGCTACATGTGCTCCGGGGCCTAGTGGATCTGATTCTGGACCTGTGGCGTGCGCTTCTAGGCAAGGTACAAGTGATACAGGACCAGGTGCCTGCCACCCTGCCCCATCTGCAACTTCGGATGTCTGCATTGCAGAGAAGTGTGATATGGAGACACAAACCACTCTCAGAATTCAAGTTGTGTCAGGCTTAATCAAAGAAAATGAAACACTAAGGCAGCGTTTGGCTTGCCTAGAGCAAGATCTGTCAGCAGGAAATGAAAAAGTTTTTGAGTTTGAAAATAAGCCAGCAAGTCTTGCTGGGCGAACCAAAGATATGGTCATGCAGACAACGAAAACTCTGAAGTTTTACACAGGGTTCGTGTCTGCAGCTATGTTCACTGCGTTTTTGCAGTTAGTGCTGTCGACGTGGCAACCGTCTGCAACGTGCCTTGACCCAGAAACACAATTAATCCTTGTCCTCATGAGGCTGCATTTGGGCTTGCTTACCCAAGACATGGCGTTCCGATTTGGCATTTCAAACAGCACTGTGAGTGACATTTTTCATACGGGCTAGATGTTCTCGCCACCAACATGAAGCGGTTCATCGTCTGGCCATCTCAGCGCACACTTGAAGCCAACCGGCCAACAGCATTTCAAGACACTATATTTGATGGTCTCACAGGAATCAGTGACTGCACTGAGATATTTATACAAAGGCCACTGGTAATGACTGCAAGGAGCCAGACATACTCCAGCTACAAGCACCACAATAAAGTGAAGCTACTTGTCGTGATATCGCCTTCAGGAGCCATAACGTTTGTGTAAAAAGCATGGGGAGAAAGGGCATCTGACAAGGAAATTACTCTGTGTAGTGGCCTTCTGGACAAAGTTAAGTAAGGGGACGTTTTCCTGGTTGACTGAGGATTTCGATACAATGCCTCATTTGCTGCTCGAGGCGCAACACTGTTGATGCCATCCTTGACAAAGAATCGTGCCCAGCTACCAGGTGCTGAAGTTACAACGTCAAATAAACTGTCTAAAGTACGCATCCATGTCGAAAGGGCAATACAAAGACGGAAAGTTTTCCGGATTTTTCAAACTGTTTTGCCACTGAACTTCATGAGAAGAAGCGGCGAAATGAGCTTTGCAACCATTGACAAATTGGTGGTAGTATGCAGCGCATTTGTTAATCTGCAAACCCTCATCATTAACAACCGTAAGAGTGCAGGTGACTGATAACTAGGTGGTATGATAGTGTATGCTGCTGTGCAAAAAGATGGACAGAAACAATGCACTGATAAACAGCATGTACATATGTGTATTCTTGCGCACAAATTTATTGCAAATGGACTTTATTGCACACATTCTCTGCTACACTGTACCAGCAGTGTATCTGCACAACTTTATAAAGGCTAAAGCTCTTGCATCTGTCTGCTAACCCGAGGAGTTGTAGCAAGATGCTTTCATAGTATGGAATTGTTCAGAGCTCCGCAAGGGACGTGACGACCTCATCGCCAAGCATGGTTTTCCCACCGATGGCGAGGAATTTCGTGCATTGACCAGAGCCGGAGCGAACGGAATCTGGGAAAATATTGGCAAATATGCTAAGTGGCCTCGACAAAGCAGTGCAAAGCGTGGCTAGACCACCCATGCCGTCCCTTCATGTATCAATAGACCCCTACTTTTCCCTTCCTTAACAACCCAAATCCCCAACAAACGCCCTTGAGCCTCCCTTTCTAAATAAACAGCTGATTCATTCATTTCATAAAAAGTTCACTTTGGAACAGACATACATTTCACCACAGTATTGCAGACATAGTGCAATGGCACCTAGTTTCATAGCATACAGCAACATGGAAGCATTCCATTGCATTCAGACTTCTGCATATCACTGGTTTCAATGAACAGAAAACGTGCTTAGACCTTCTGGTCAGAGAAGTACATTGCATGAAGTGAAGGGACAGTGCAATTATAAAATTCTGTGTTTATTCATCACCAGTGTGACCATTTCCTTCACAAGCGGCGCAAGCCCATTGCCGGGGTGTACGCCTAAGTTTTGCTCACTTTAGGTGAAAGGTTGCCTGACAAAGTGATCATTCAACAACATTCCCCGATTTAGTACCTTTACAGTAGCATGTTTTCTTTGCATTTTCAATTTGCTTGAAGATGTCCATTGACTGTAGCTCTGGGAATATATGGTTGAAAAAAATTTTTTGTCTTGGCTTCAGCATGCGCCCAAAAGCTCTCGTCAAATGTTATGATTTCTGTTGTCAGTGAAGATCCTGTGAATACCAGAAAATATGCTTGATGCAGCCCAGACAGAGCCATTTGGGCCTGCACCTGCGTATAATATGCATGATTATGCCTGAGCTGCAAGAATTCATTGAGATATGCTAGTTTAGTGCAACCCTTTGTGAGTGAAGCACCTTTCATTGTTGCAGGACATTTTACTTCTAGCACTGACTATGCGCAGCATGCTCAACACACTATAGCATCTGGAAATGCACCAATGAAAGCCATGCTTCCTGCAATAAAAAGCCCACAGTCTCTGAGCCTAAAGTTAACATGCTTTGGCGACTCGAGCTCGAAGAACGCTTGCTGAGCATTTTTGTCTCTTTCAGAGCCCCACCACAAGTTGGAAACTAGAGGTGTTTTTATGTACCCCATAATTTCTGCAACAAGGCTGGCTGCACCAGTGCTGCATGCTGCCACACGGTGCAATAGAGAGGCAGTAATTCTGCCTCGACGTTCTTTTATCCATCTCGGGGACCTTGCCTGGACACGAATATACTCCTCAATTTGACTGCAGCATTCAGCTGTCAGCTCAACTTTTTTGGCCGTGTTTAAGTCGGTATCCTGGTACAGTTTCCCAACAGGCAGTTTTACGGAGAGCTGCTGACCCCTGGCTGATGGTGCAGGGTCCTGGGCAGTTGTCTCGGGTGCAGAGTCAGTCTCCTCACTGTCTGTGACTGAGGTCAGGAGCAAAGTGTTTGGTGCAATTTCCTGCAAAAGAGTATTTGAATTAGTACTCTAGTTGTGACGCAGTCGCATCTGATTCTTTGCAACAGGGTAAACACTGGAGTCCATTAAAGTGCTAGACTGATTTTCGGCGCATAAGTGAAAAAAATTGTATCGTGACCTTCTGAGTTCGTTACCTTCACTTGGTGCAGAAAGCTGGACACTTGCTCATCTGTGAAAGCAGGTACTGTGCCGTCGTGCGCATTAGTGGCTTGAGGTGGTGCATGGCCTATTTTCGGCTTGAAAAATTGTATTTCGGAGACTGGTGCTGCCTACAAAAAGTTCAGTGCTTAGTTACTGCTTTGCTGAAAAGCCTACATGTGACAAAATAAAAGCAAAAACTTATTTTGCCTCCGTTCGATGCCTCAATCCATTTACACGCAACGTCGGTTGAGGATGGGTTGTTCAGGCCATAAAGTACCTTTGCCTCGACGCTAAACAAGAGTGCAGCCACGTGCGTGCAGCATTCTCCAAGGCTGAAAGTTGCATTGAAAATGGCTTTAAGCATTAATAAGTACACAAACAATGGTGAGAAATGGCAATCAAAATAAGTTGAAGAGTTTTGTACAACAGAATATTACAGCATAGGATCATGAGTTTTCTATCCACAACATGCTTCACTTAAAATGAATGCACTGTTCTCACGCAGCCAAGGACAGGAAATTATCCGACTGATTAAAAAACGAATTCCCCGAACTTCTCCCACCGGCTGCTTTACCATGCGGTGGATGACCCCATGGTCGCGGGTTTGATCCCGGCCAAGGCGGCCATGTTTCGGAGGGGAACTACAAAAATACCTTAGTGCTCGTTGAAGAACCTCAGGTAAAATTAATTAATCGAATTAATCGGAGCCCTCCTCTACGACTTCCCGCATAGCCCGGGTCGCTTCCGGAGTTTAATACCCCACAATTCACATACTAGTGCAAAAATGTTTGATTGTGAAAGTAGTCGCGCTTTTCTGGTTTCTGTCGCGATTTACAGAGAATTCTTGAAACCACGATCGGATCACACGCGCGTGCGCACACACACAATATATATAGCGGGTAAGGACTATGGCGTTGCGCTTCGCATTACTTACCCGGCCATGCAAGTGCAGTGAGCAATTTCGACAGTTCCGTCGTCCTTCACGACGCATCATGCTTGGTACTGCTTGGGCAGTGCTTGGCTGGCCTCTACCGTCGCCGCAACGAGAACGATGCCGCTGCCGCGCTTTCCTCCCTTGAAGGTGTTGAGCTGCTTCACCTTGCCGCTGATGAATATGTTGTACGTGTCTCCTATTTTATAACATTTAAACTGTTGCCGTGTGTAAAAGCACACTCCTTCCACGAGGTACAGGTAAATTACTGCTGTCACAGGGGGCAGATTCCTTGGGGCCGACGTGAAGGCGAACCGCACAACGTCGTCGTCAAGCGGATCGGGCAGCTCCTCGCCTCCGAAAGAAAGTTTCGCCCGATATCGGGCTTGCGCCTCGGCATCGAGCTTCTTAAAGTAACTGCTGGACATAATTTGGTACTACAAGCGTACCATCACGACACGCAGCTAAAGCAAACACGAATTCGGCGGGTATCTAAGCCGTCCGTTCTCTCCGTGCCGCCGGATGCATGGAAAACACTGCGTGAAACCCTACCGGAAGTCCTTCGCCGGAAGTTGCCGGGGAGCAGCCAATGAGTGCCAGGCACGCTTGTTTCTAAAGTGCAAAAAGGCGCATATATAAGTGTAGTGGTTTGAGGTTAGATAAAAGACAGACAGTACCAAGAATTTGCAGTGGTTTAGGAATGACGCAGTAGGCAGCCCAATTTATGCTTGTTTGCGGCGGGTTCGTTAATGTTGCAGTTGCAGGCGGCGTCAACGGCGGAGTCTCCGAAGAGGACCGGGTCAAATAAAACGATGACTTGTTTACCGACCAGCTTCCGTTGAAGTAAACGTGATACCAACTATGTACATTCCCATCCGGCTTGAAAAAAGTCCGGTTTGGCAACCTTAAGGAGAACATATTTCCCCAGTCTCCTTGTTCCTACAACTTACCTGAAATGTTTTGCTGGCGAATGTACAAAAGTTCCTTCTTTATGACCTTCATTCATGCTGCATGCGTGGTACGGATATGGTTTGTTTTACGGGATTTAACGTCTCAAAGCAACTCAAGCTATGAGCGACGCCGTAGTGAAGGGCTTCGGACAATTTCGACCACCTGGTGTTGTTTAACATCCACTGACATCGCACAGTACACGGGCCTCTAACTTTCGCCTCCATCGAAATGCCACCGACGCCGCCGGGATCGAACCCGCATCTTTCAGGTCAGCAGCCGAGCGCCATAGCCACTGAGCCACCGCGGCGGCTCGTGGAACGAATATGCATGCATTCAGAAACAAGCAACATCTGATGAGATACGCGGCACCATATATGCTAAATAAAAAGTATAAATAATATCTTAGTGAATCGCGAGAAAGTTGGGATTTATTTACTACGTCTAACGGCCTCATGCTCACAGCGCCCCTAGAGCTAAGGAATTCTTAAAAATGCGGTACGCCGGTCCAGTGGAACTTAAGGAGGGGAAGTGCTGCGTTCCTTAAAAACGCGGTAAAGACAGGTCTGCATTATAATGTATTCAGGGTGTGATGGGGACTTCGGTAAAAAATTTCGCTAAAGAAAGGCGCAGGGCGTGTGCAGCTTTGAGGGACGTTATGTGCCCGCAAAGAAGCAGCTTCCCAAAAACTATTCGACAAAATTGCGGACAATTTTAAACAGTTGCAATTTGTGAACGACCGTAGTGTTGCGGGTGTATATAGTAAAACATCGCTTCGCGAAAAATTTCATATTGAGACTTTCACAAAAAAAAATTCACAGGCAATCATACGATGTGAAGAGACAAACATGCATTAGAAGTATTGGTCGTGCATTACGCTTTTTCAGTGGCTTAAAATTTGCTTCCGCCATGAGCTTCTGGTAAGTCAAGGCTTGTAGGCGGTAGATGCAGTTTTACCGCTGGGTGTCTGAATGCACTCTGCCCGGTCGCCGCTGCCAGTTGGGCGCTGCGGGAAGAGAGCACGTGACACCCGCACTACTCTGTGACGCGCGCTCGTAGGCGTGGCTATCTTTCTTTCTGGCCGCGCGGTTTCCATTTCGGCCTTGTGCGGCATCAGAATTTTTTTTTTGCGCTATAGTGGTGACGAGAATAGAATTTACCGAAACACAAAAACCGTTATGGATTTTATTTACGATGGGATACAAGCCTGTCAACAAATAAGGTGACTAATAGTAATATTTATTATTTTAACGATAAAACATTAATTAACAAGCGTGATAGTTACCCCATCTAAGCTGTATACTGACGCACTACACCACTGACAATGATGTGCCAAAAAACTCTTCTAACTGAAAATCCTGCTTTTAAAAATTGGTCACAGTCTTAGGTGAAGCATCCTATATAATTCTCCGAACTTACCAGCAGGAGACAACACAGAAAAAAACACACAAGCTAAAACAAAAATCATATATTCCAAAAAAAGAGAAAACCAATGACCGAGCACTATATCAGAAAAGATGAAAGTATATAACTTTTAAGATTAGTAACTAGAATTATCAATGCGGTTAATTAAGGCAGAGGCACAGAGTGTGCAGAATTTATAAGGGGCGTTACTGATGATCAGCTTGAGCATTTTTCAGTAGTTTGTTTAATTAGTGCCGACCGAAGCGAAATATGCACAAGTTCCCGACGATAAAAGCTCGCAAGTCTTCCGCGTGTGCAAGCACCCCAAAAAGCAGACAGAACCATCGAAGAACAGGATTACAGCTCATAACACCGACCTCCTCCCTGGACTCCGTTTCGCTGTGGTGGTTGTCCCCTCTTGGGTTTTTTTCTTCGCTAAGTTATTAACTTGGCCATGACCTCTCTAGCAGAGGCACTCGAACGAGACCCCTCGGCCCGCTTCACCATTTACGCAGATGACGTCATTATATGTGCTCGAGCACTGAACTACCAAATTTAAAAGAGACACCTTGGACACTTATACAGCCGGGACCAGAATGGATGCAGCTGATCAGCATAGACGGAAATAATGTCGCTAACGCCGAAAAGCAGAGCACCCTGCACACCGGCTAACCCGACATCACATCTACAAACGGGCAAACCAAGATGTTGGGGGCACAGATCGCTAGCTGTAACAGCCGTCTCAAATGGATTCGTGCGCATATGCGAAACTGTGCTCCCATGTAGCACATGGTCCGAAGAATACGGAACAAGTAAGGTGGAGCACAGCAGAAATCGTGCTAAACGCTCGCTAGAGCAGATGCGGTCGGAAGGAGTCTCTACGGGGCAGCCGTGTACCTATGTGTTTTCTGATCGCGAGCTCGAACACGTCGAAAAGAAGTACCCTTCGCCCCAATACTGATTTGCAGAGACACACGACCGACGAAGAGCTGTTTAGGCTGGTAACCATACCACTAATAGGACACATCATCAACGAAGCGAAAGTACGACTGCTATCCCGGCTGGAACACATGACACAAGGGACGCAGATCATGGCATGGCACAACCGAATCGACGGGACACGAGGATCCTTGGGCAATAACATATCACTTCCCAGTGAGATTCCGGTGATCGAATGAAGGCCACAACGACCTATTAGTATACGCGAAACGCGGCCGCTAGTCAAGTTTTTGAAAATAGAACATGACTGACGAGACCGCAGAACACAACAGATATCTACATAGACGCTCCAATTATAAACGAAATGGTTGGTATGGCCGGGGTCTGTGCGCCAAGTACCGCAACTCAAAGGCTAACACAGATGCCACTTATCCGGAGACCCAATCCTACACACGTAATTTCTTGTCACATGGTGAAGCAGTAAACGCCACTACGACTGCCACAGAGGATATTCGGGAACGGAGAACTGCAAATAACTATCGAGTCCTGAGTGATACGCAGCGACAGCACCAACGACAGAGGACGCTGTGAATAATGATATCAGAAAGGGACTGAGATTGGTGCGAGACGTGGGAACAAACATCGAAGTTAAATGGACACCGGGCCACACTGGCACGGACGGGGGAAACGCAGCCGCGCAAACGGGTGGGCTTGGTCAAACTTCCAACGACCATGCCTCAAATTTCCGCCAAACCCGGTAGATAACAATCCCTACCGACAACTGTTCAATGAAGGCTGCCCAGGCAGAGCCCTTGTGGACTTCGCTCGCACCAAAATAAAAGCAGACAGCCGGCGTCGGTTATCGGAAGGAAGACCAGCCCCGGTGCTCTACACTAAGGGACCGCTCACTCGGCCACAAGAGATCTTCTTAAACAAAGTTGTAGCAAACGCAGCGTAGGCCCCGTTCACACTCTCCTGTTCCATTAAAGTACTCCTCCTCCACGGCCAAGAACACTGAGGAGCAAATCTATAGATCATGTTATAAGGACTTGACCATATTCCTCTCGAATGAGACACAAAATTCAGCACATAGCACATGACGACATTTAGTTTAGGCTAGCTCTACGTAATAGCGCATTCAGATGGAATTTATTAATAGGTTAACATTACCAGGGCGAGTGGAAGCGGAAATGGCGACTGCCGTCTGTCAATAGACAGCGGCAGGTGGCAGCATGCCCACCGGGCTACGAACTTGGTATACTGCCATTCGAACTTATGCTTACTAGCTGGGATATAACCGACCTTAGCGTGTCTCCCCGGATAAAAAATCCTTCCTGTGTTAACCTCGCATATAGCGAACCTTAGTATGAGATTTCGGATGTAACGAAGTTCCTTGTGTTAACCCCTGCTCTCACCTATACAACACGGCCATGTCCACACAAACCCAACCACCTTAAGCCGCCTGATGCGGCGTTGGAGCAGTGGGAGATGAAGCTGGCAATCGTGTCATGGAAGACCAGGAGGCGGTTCTCACGATCGCAAAGAACCTCCTAACACACAAATCAAACGAGCTTACATTCCGGACAGACATGTTCGAATAGTCATTTTTTCCACGGGCTACACGAGAATGGAACAATCCAAAGACAGATATTACTAACAGCTCATCATTAGATACGCTTAGTGCCCTGGTTATAGATCACCTATATGTTTCCCAGTAATTATTCTCATTGTTCATACTTCCTTTTCCTGCCCTGTTATATTACCGTGTTGTTTGTGCCTCGACTGAAATTAGAACCCTGACTACAGCCAATTTTCTTTTCTGGTATCTTTGTCACCATGTTTGTAGCCTATTAGTTGTACCTCCAAGTTGGCCTAGTTCTTGAACTCTCTAACCGTTTTTAACTATTCATTTTACATTTTCTTGTTTAAGTTGTATTTATCAATGTATGTAAAACATTCTATTTGCAGTATGTACCATTCAGAGCCCTTCCTGTTACAGTTCCTGGTGGGGCTTACAGTATCAAATATAAATAAGTGAGCAGAAGCCACCGGGACCCCGGACTCAGGCCCCATCCGTAACAGCTCCAACCGCCACTTCTGCCAGTAAATGTTTGTTCATTCATTCATTCCGCTTTCCCTTACTCGGCGCCCTTCATGAGCGGCCCGAATGAGATGCGAGGACTGAGGAGAAGAGAGCACCTCCTGGCTAGCCACACAGCACGGGAAATAAGGAAAAAAAATTTAGAGCGATAGCTCTTATTGGCTTGTTGTGCAATTTCGCACCATCGTGATCAACGTCGGTGTCAGCGTCGGACGCCAGGTGGCTCCCCATACCCTCCTCCTTCCAGGGTAACCGTACTCCAGACGGTTCCGGTGGTCACCACACACCGTTTGCGCATTCCTCCTTTCTCCTTATGACCTACTCCTAACAGGGAAACCACCCTCCGAGTGGTTCTTATGACAACGCTCCCACTGGTTATGAAGACTACTACTACATCGACAACTACTACTACTACGACGACGACGACGCAAAAACCCAGAAACGGGCGCGTAACTTTAGTGGCTGTCAAACATAGCATGTTTGTGAACAATTATTTTCTGTCCCACCACAGTTAATGCTCAAACATTCGCACAGCACTGTTGCAACCCCATCCGGTGCTTTTTGCTATCTTTTTCTTCATGATGCGGTAATTTGAAGATGTGCATTTGCCAGCCACGTCAGCTGCACCTACCAATTTTGATCTCTCTCTCTCTCTCTCTCTCTCGCTATGACATAAGTCCTGTCTCCCTATCAGCGGTGACGACTGAACGAACAAGAGAGTACAAAAGCGTCCCACTGCAATGCGAGCGATGTGACTGGCATCGAAAGAGCGGGTGCTTTGCTGGATGGAGGTGGACGTTTGTATGGGCATGAGCCGCTGTCCAGCACTATATAGTCACGCCGTACCAACATAAATCGTACGTCGTACGTGAATAAGCTAGAAATAATAAGGCGGAACATCCACGGCCAGCGGTAAAATAAAACTGACATGCTGTCAACTTCGCAGCAGTATGGTAGGGGCTAAAATTAGGCTCTGTGCGTTTCTGTTATTTCGGGCGTTCACATCCTGAGCATGCTACTTCTGAACATGAGTGGTTTAGTTTTCACCAAGTAGCAATCAAATACCGCTATAAAAGAAAAAAACAAGGAAAAGAAAGAGGGAAATAAAAAATACCGAAAGAAAGGAAGAGAGAGAGAAAGAAGTAAATAAAAGGAATATATAGAGGAGAAAAAAAGAAGGAAGAAAAAAAAGAATAAAAATAATGTAAGGAAGAAAGAGCACATGCATTGTTCTTGAGCTTTCTTCTGTATTCGCTGCACTTTTCTAAGGCTAAAGGCTAGTGCAGAGAATACTGATTTAATTTAGTTTTGGTTTGTTTGCATTTGGAAACAAAAATATAAAAACAGCTGATGCGGAAAAGAGGCAGCGAATATTAACTAAGGTGGAAGTCAGAGCAGATAAGCATATTTTCTATAAATAAAACTCGCGATGTATCAGGAGAGGTTTAAAGGCTCTCAAAGCATGTACTTCGAAAGTTAGCGCTTTTTTTTGCCAAGCAAAGAGGATGCATGCACGACAGGAGCCGCTGCACAGTGACATATGCCCGTAGAAGCAAAAGCCTTTGAAACCCTATGTAGAATGCACGCGAAAATCAGCATCTAAGCGTAAATGATGATTAGCCAGCGGAACTGCATTTAAAAAGTGATTGATTAACCGCCTCTTCTTTCACCAGTGATGCGAACGACCCGGCTTCGAAAGTTCCGCTCCAAATTACGGCATTTGTTCCAGACATAAAACTTAACAAGATTTGGTCTCTTTTAAAAACAGGAACTATGGGTTCAGAACGTAAAGGACTAAGGCTGAAACAGCGCATCCATAGTAGCGTTCATAGCCGTTAAGCGTGGCGCGCAAGGAGCGTTTTTTGCCCGCGAATTCACGTCGCGCGCCCGACGCCCGCGCCGGCGTCGACGAATTCACTCCCGCATGGTCAGCAGTCAAGCGGCGTTTTTTTTTGCCGCCCAGTTGTGCGATGCACGCGCCCCCATTTGGACGCGTGCGTCGAGGTCGCGAGCACATAGCTCTCCCTGGCGCCTGTGGCCCCAGGCTGTGGGTCAAGCGTCAAGCTACAGTGCCCTCTCATGCTTAAGCCCCCGCTGGCGCTCGCACGCAAAATGCTCGGGAGCGGTTATCTCTCGGCCGGCGTGGCTCCATCTAGAACCACGTGACGCCCGCTCTGGCTCTCATTGGCGCTCTGTCGCTGCCCTCTCGCGGCGTCGGCGCGGCGCCGGCGTTTTTTTTTTTTATGTTCCGCCAAAACCCGACGATTTGGCAAAAACGTCCTCTCCGGCGGGGGAAAAAAAACGCTCTGCTGCCGTCGACGCCGACGAATCGCCCGGAAAAATGCTCCATGCGGGCCACGGTTTGCGCTCGCACATTTAACAGTTGGGAGGTTGCGCGAGAGGAATTTCATGACAGAAAAGCGGGAGCTGCTAAGCGTAACTAGGACAAAATCTGAAAAGCTAAGAGTACAACTGTAATGCTATTCGAGCGATGCAGCCGTAGGCACCCTGCTTTAGCGGCTGTGCTGTTTCTGATTTGGTCCCTTGAAATGATGTGCACGGAAGTTACGGCATTGGGCAGAATCGATCGTGTAGTTGCAAAAAATTAGTACTCATAATCTTAATCGGTAAGGCGGATTTCCTCCGATTCCTTGCTTTAGACCCTCTCAGTTCACATTAAACTAGGAAGTCGTTATTTCTCATTATTTATTGAAGTCTCGTTAGTACAGTGTTTGCCGTGTCACCGAAAAAAAAGCTGACCTTCCTAACTGGGCCTCTAGTATAGCAGTTGAAAAGCGCAACACAGCAGCGAGTCAGCTGTTACTACGTAGCAAATTCGGGTATTGTTCACAAAGGAGAAGTAGATATCGCTTCTGCAAAAAAACAAACAACAACACCGTTCGCAGAAGTGGCGGTGCGTGCATGCGCACGGCATCAACAGCCGCAGGTGCCCGTCACGGTTCAACGGTCTCGGATGCGACCTTCCATGCGTGCTGATCGTAAGGCATGCCGTGCATGAGCGATCCTCCACTGCTGGCCCTGCCGCGGCTCAAGCTGGACCTCAGGGTCGATGTGTGATGAGGCGAGGCGTCCCGGCTGCCGCGCCCGCGGATCTCCCAGCCAAACGAACGGCCCCTGGGGTTGGCGCCCGCTGCTGCCGCACCGCCGCCGGAGCCCGGATCGCGCTTTCTTGGGGGCCCCTCCGGCGCTATCTGCACGGCCATCACTGTGACCAAGGCCAGCAGCATCATGGCCACGTTCATGAAAGGCCTCGTGTAGGAAACCTGCGCATGAACAAGGCCCGCCGCGGTTGCTCAGGGGTTATAATCCCGCGTTACACATAAATGGTAGCACTAGTTTGCGATCGACCTTCCAGATTTCTGCTAGAAAATTGATGGCTACTGTGAAGAGTTCTTTTCTTGAACACTTCTTGGCCCAAAAAAAATTGCCGTCGCGTGACAGACCTTTGCATTTTCGAGACGGACGCAAAATTTGGTCTCAATAAAAAATGACACAAATTGAGTTGCTTTATTCACCCAAAATTTTTCCCTCAACAAAGCAGGAACATTGCAGTTGCACTTTTGATATCAGGTAAGAATAAACTGCTAGCACGGAAGCCTTCCGTATATCTCAGTTGTCTAGTTCAGCCCAAAGAGTGCCATAAAAGTACGATTTTTATAATTTTCCCGGAACACGTACGCGACATTCGTGAGGAAGATCAAAACGCTTTGTCGCCAGTCTGCCCAATGCAATATTTTGAAAAAGTGCTTGAAATCGAATAGGACAGAATAAGCAAATGAAAAAAAAAATGCCTTTGCAAAAATATGCGATTTTCCGCCTATTCAGCCTCAATTTTATAGTGAGGTGGTCAGAGAAAAGTTCCAATCTTCAGCTGATTACATAGCTAACATAATTTTGGTAGCGCTAAGCGATTTTTATCGAAATATTTTTTGCTGTTGGCGAGAAAAATGTGTTCAAGTTCAGTGCTTTCAAAGCTGTTCATTGTTGCCCCGTAATGCCACCGCACTACGTGGCCCACTCTGTCCAGTTTTTAAGAGGCAAACTCCGGCCGTTTTGAGCTTTCCCAAGTGGATCGCAAAGAGATGCAGAATTAGGTTGCTTCCTGCCTTATCAAGTCATGATTCGAATTCGAGTTCCCTATAAGTACACGACCTCGGCCTTGTCATGCGGTGTTGAGTACGATGGTGGAATGTAGGTGCGTGTTCTCGCGTTGCTGTAGCCAACATGGTCGTGTTTTTTGGTCTGTAAATCATACAGCTCGCTGTCGCGGTGCCAAATCGAGTTAATCATAATCCCCTGCCCTCTTAGCTTGCCCGCACTCCACAAGGCTCGCATAGGATACGAACCCAGAGTAGACATGATTGCCAAATGGCAGCCCCCTAAAAATCCGCGCGCCACAAGCTGGTCGCGTGCGAGGATGACGGCCGGAGAAAGACGCCGACGACTAAGCGACAGCAGTCACGTGGAAAAAATGTTACACAGGTTCACGCCCATGAATAGAGCGCATGTTGTGGAACTGGCTCGGCGAAGTCTGGAGAAATCGCCTGAAGGCATGTCACCACATATTGTGGATGGGCTACACCAAGTAACGACGCTTGTGCCCGATCTACGCTGGGAGGCAATCATTGACCGTCAGATGAAATCTCCATGCCCCTCACTTCCCCTCCCGTTAATAGGCGTTTCTGCTAGTCTCATTTTGATACGGGATAACTCACTCGCTCACTCAATGTACACCTAGGAGTTTAAATTTGGGGGGGGGGGGGGGGGGGGGGCAGTTCTCATGACAAGTTCCCTGCAGCCATTCTTTAACAGATCACTGTTCTAAGCGGGCTCTGTTTCGGCAATAAAACACACATTTGGGCCAGCGGCAGTGCTAAGAGAGTAACAGCGCCAGGCTACGCCACTGCAGCCAGCGATGATCGGTATCTACAGCCTTGTGACAAATGCCTTGAGGTCACAGGGTTCTCACTTCAGCCGTGTGGTGAGGTTCCTACAACGCATCCGAAGTTTCGAACCTACGGAGTGGAACGAAGACTCTTGTCACCTTCCACGATTTTTTCAACCTACAAAGATACCGTCGTGCCCGACTGTACTTCTCAATGGTTATACGCACTTTCTGGCGTCCTCCAGCGTCCCGGAAGCTTGGACGAATTATAACAGCATATTAACCTATAAGAGTTGGGATGGCAAGGAGTTGAAGAATTACAGACCGATCAGCTTACTGTGCGTTGCTTACAATGCATTTTTCAAGTAAATCGCAAATAGAATTTAACAAACTTGAGGTCTCGCTCAAGCAAAGTACAAGGCTGTTTTCGGAGGGCTGCTGGCCAATGGTCCACATTCAAACAATCGATGAGGCGATAGAGAAGTGCACAGGATATAACTCAACTGTATAAACTATAGCTTTCATAGGCTACGAGATAGCATCTCAATGAGTCAAAAGCGTGGTAGTCGTGTAGGCACTGCTGAACCAGGACGTAGAAGAGGCATACCTAAAGCTACTGGGAGATATCTATACCAGCTGCAGAGCCACCATAGACCTTCATACGAAAAGTCATAAAATTCCAATAAAACGGGCGTCCGGCAGTGAGATGCAAAATCTAGGCGTGCAGAGGATGGGTCTAAAACGTATTTGATGAAAGCTCAGGTAATGTTCAAGAGTATCAGAAGGGAACAATAGTTCACGATAGTCAGCGTAGCATCTAGGCTCATGACGATGCAGTCAGGCTGATGATGGTGACACTACTGAAGAGCCTACCATGAGGTTTGAAGAGTTGACAAAGGGCGGAAGTGAATTGCTGCCGCTTTGTGCTTTTTAGCTGCGATACAGAGAGCAGTCACGTATTCAGAAGTGGCTCACTTCATTTGCTGGAGAACGAACCAGGTAACGCCAGCATTTGCCTCTCATTAAATTCTGCACAAAGCGGTAAAAGGAAGCTGCAGTGAGAATCAAGAGGAAACGGACCGCATGACATGCGTCTGGCCTTCCACTGGACCCTCCCGTAAATGCCAAGACATGTGTTAGGCCGGTTTTACTGGCCAGATGGAATGTTAATTTAAAAATTTTGTGACTTTTCCTTGTTCATTGTTGCCAAGGCAGAGGATGTCGGTATTCAGCAGTGAAGCGTTGACGAGTACAAAACGTCCGGATGAGGGGTGTGTGTGTGTGTGTGTGTGTGTGTGTGTGTGTGTGTGTGTGTGTGTGTGTGTGTGTGTGTGTGTGTGTGTGTGTGTGTGTGTGTGTGTGTGTGTGTGTGTGTGTGTGTGTGTGTGTGTGTGTGTGTGTGTGTGTGTGTGTGTGTGTGTGTGTGTGTGTGTGTGTGTGTGTGTGTGTGTGTGTGTGTGTGTGTGTGTGTGTGTGTGTGTGTGTGTGTGTGTGTGTGTGTGTGTGTGTGTGTGTGTGTGTGTGTGTGTGTGTGTGTGTGTGTGTGTGTGTGTGTGTGTGTGTGTGTGTGTGTGTGTGTGTGTGTGTGTGTGTGTGTGTGTGTGTGTGTGTGTGTGTGTGTGTGTGTGTGTGTGTGTGTGTGTGTGTGTGTGTGTGTGTGTGTGTGTGTGTGTGTGTGTGTGTGTGTGTGTGTGTGTGTGTGTGTGTGTGTGTGTGTGTGTGTGTGTGTGTGTGTGTGTGTGTGTGTGTGTGTGTGTGTGTGTGTGTGTGTGTGTGTGTGTGTGTGTGTGTGTGTGTGTGTGTGTGTGTGTGTGTGTGTGTGTGTGTGTGTGTGTGTGTGTGTGTGTGTGTGTGTGTGTGTGTGTGTGTGTGTGTGTGTGTGTGTGTGTGTGTGTGTGTGTGTGTGTGTGTGTGTGTGTGTGTGTGTGTGTGTGTGTGTGTGTGTGTGTGTGTGTGTGTGTGTGTGTGTGTGTGTGTGTGTGTGTGTGTGTGTGTGTGTGTGTGTGTGTGTGTGTGTGTGTGTGTGTGTGTGTGTGTGTGTGTGTGTGTGTGTGTGTGTGTGTGTGTGTGTGTGTGTGTGTGTGTGTGTGTGTGTGTGTGTGTGTGTGTGTGTGTGTGTGTGTGTGTGTGTGTGTGTGTGTGTGTGTGTGTGTGTGTGTGTGTGTGTGTGTGTGTGTGTGTGTGTGTGTGTGTGTGAAGCCATGTTCGACGACACCGAACGATGGGAACAGTGGCGTATCGAAGCACGTGCTTTACCGGTTGGTATGCAATAAGTTTGCCGTGGTAAAAGCTTTGGGTGAAGGGTGGTGTTTCCTGCAATTTGGAATTGCGCAAGAGGAACGAATGCGCCTAAGCAGCTAGCACGAACACCGAACTGGCGACTCGTCATTAGGTGTGTTGCTCTATAGATATCGCCTATGTTCAGCATTCGTTACAGTTCATCATTTTGAACGCTATAATGATAGGGACGTTCATGGGAGCTTGTTCCACATGGGATGGTGAGTACGTCGCCACAGAGGGAACCCACAGTGTGAGTAAGAATATCGTGAAACTGGCGCGACTTATCAGGGGACCCGCTGAGTCTACAACTCTAACGTGAAAGTCTGCGAAACTCTTATTGCGCAAACACCAATTTAAATTCTTATTGAATGTGGTTAGCTTATCGAAGATAAACCAAGCGGCCGACACCGTTTCCAGACTTGCAAGAAACGAAAAACACGAACCCTCGGACCATTTTTGGCGAGACAGTGGTCAGAGCCTATACCCTTCCAATCCGCGAGAGCCTACACTCTGAACCCAGCCTTAGTCATGGGACCATACAGGGGACATCCGCCGTAGCGCGTACTACCCAACCCCACCCATATAACTGTGTCATTGTCAAGCAGGTTTACGCGGAAGCTTTCTCCGGAGCTACGCAACGGTGCGTACTATTTTTCGAAGCGTAGTGCTGAAAAACGAGGACACACAAGAAGGCAGAGACACGACACGAGCGCTTTCTCACAACTGAACTTTTATTGAAATGGTTAACAGAAAATATACCGTCTAAAAGAGAAAGAAATGAAGAAAGAGGGAAACATCAAAAATAATGAAGAACGAGGTGAAGTGACAAAAAAAAAGATCTGGGGTAAAAGCCAGTCTTACAAAGCCTAAAAACACATGCATTGCGATTTGACAACTGATTCAAAGTACACAATCTCATTTTTCATCGAGTTGATGGACGTGTCACCGACACACTTCTCCCCTCCTTTCACGATATGGAAAGCCTAATTAATTTATCTTGTGCGCTGATTATGTGTTTCGCCAATTACAACAGTCTTAAGGAAGAGGGGGTGGCATTTAGAATTCCTGCAATGTTTCGGAAAATTTTCGAGTGCAGTTGCGGTTAAAGAATTCCTTTGTTGACACGGGCGGACATTGAAACAACGACCGGTCTTCCTTTCATAGTGTTTATAACAAGACAGAGTTATCTTGTAAATTAATTCTTCCTGCACTGCACAAACTTAGATTTGTGGTTAACGTAGCAACGTTGCTCACTTTTTAATGCTTGTGCTTTCGTTGTAACCGAACCGCAGAAACAAGATAATTTCGTGGCAGCTGACATCCCTGTGCCCACCCCGTACCGAATGGGAACATTTCGCAACTCATGTGAGAAACTGTGCACGTAGGGCAGAATGACGGGCTTCTTGTTAGCTTCAAACCACATACACCGCTTGGTGTCCTTGTCCTTGAACCACAACAGAAGTTTTTCACATCTACTGATTATTGAAAGCGCATAACCAGAATTGCTCAATCTATTGACTTGTTCCAGAAAACTTTACCTAATCTGTCCTGACACGACTTAACGAGAGAAGAGCGTAAGCAGGAGGAGACAGTAGCATTTTTTACTACTTTGGAATGACCGGAGCAAAACTGAAGTAAAGGTTTAGTTGATCTAAGGTGGTAGTCCTAACGAACACGCTTATTGCCAAAATGTAGCGATAAGTAAAAAAAGGGAAGAGTCATGATTGGGCAATTGAATAGCGAAGTTCAAACCTTGAGCGCATGCTTTAAAACCTTTTATGATGGCAACGACAGAGCGATTGAAACGATCAGAGGTAAGAAAAACTAAACAGCCATCAACGTACGGGAAAATGTTCAATGACGGGCCGTCTAGATTCTTTTTAATCGTTTTATCAGGAAGTGTAAATGCCGCCCCCATTTTGATAAGATTGTTGCCCTCGGCAAAGCGCATATTCAGCGTAAAAGTTAGATTAATGGGGCGTTCGATATCGTGAAAGGAGAGGAGGAGTGTGTCAGTGACACGTACATCAACTTGACCAAAAATGATATTGCGTACCTTGAATCAGTCGTTAAGTAGCATTACAGGTGTTTTTTTTTTCAGACTGGATTTTATGACGGACCTTTTTTGCCTCTTCATCTCCTTTCTTCGTGTTTTTTTGTTTCCCTTCTTCCCACTTCAATTCCTTTTCCACAGTATTTGTTCTGTTTACCCCTCCAATAAAAATTCAGTTTTGAGAGAGGGCTCATGTCGTGATTCTGCCTTCTTCTATGTCTTCAATTTTCTTGCCCTACGTTTCGAAAAATGCAAATGCTCCAACTCGACGAGTTTAGCATACTTGTGCTGCATACGTAGCACGGACATCTACAACTGAAAATCCCGAGGCTTTGCAGCCTGGCAACTGCTCTCGTAGCGACAAAGTGTTGGCACCGAAATGGAGTCTGTGGTCCATCGAACAAAATCGGCTGAAGTTAAACTGAATCAGAATTTTTATTTAATTACTAGTTGTGTATCGCCCCATAAGGCCTGTGCATTCAAGTCCGGTGGTCAGATTAGCTAAAAATTTGGTGCTTAGCTTATTATCGCGACGCCTGTAGGGAGTCAATTAAACTACCCTACTGAAAAATGTATATAGGTTTGAAAGGGTCAGCAAATAGGATTATGAAACATTTCGTTTGGCTTTATAGGATGGACGTCCCAAAGCGGCTCAGTCTATGAGGGACACCGTAGTGGAGGGTTCCGGATAATTTCTACCACCTGGGGTTCTTAACGGGCACAAACAATGCACAGTAAACGGAATTTTCACATTTTTCCTCCATCGAAGTGCCACCGTAGTGGGCGGGTTTGAACCCACGACTTGCATGCACTGTGTGATGTAAGTGCACGGTAAATAACCACGGGTAATGGTAGGTATACGGAGCCCTCCACTAAGGAGCCACTCAAAGGCTGAATCGCTTTGGAAGCTTCATCCTATAATGTTTAACGAAATGTGCCATAATCCTATTTGTCTCCTATTCAAACCTGTACACATTTTTCAATAGGCTGTGCACACGTACCAACTTCGAGATAATATGTAACCGCAGTGGTGTCTGGCAAGAAAATCAGTGAAAAAGATGCAGTAAAAAAAACGCACAAATGCAATGTCGGAAAGAAAAATAACAAACAACATGTATCTGCGGTTTTGAAATTAATAAGGACGAAGGAAAGGGTTATTATTTTTGCACCGTCAGGCGCCTCCATCTGTTAACCTGCTCGCAGTGGGCACACTGCATAACCAGAATCTGGAGTGGAACATTGTAAGATGTATTATCAAAGCTGTACCGCTGTTAGAATTGGAGCTGAATGTCAAACCTTGCCCATGCATCTGAAGGGCGTGGCATGTGGTGACGAATAGTTTATAGTTTAGTTTATGGGGATTTAACGTCCCAAAGAGACTCAGGCTATAAGGTACGCCGTAGTGAAGGGCTCCGGAAATATCGACCACCTGGGGTTCTTTAACTGGCAACTGACATCGCACAATACACGGGCCTCTAGAATTTCGCCTCCATCGAATTTTGACCGCCGTGGCCGGGATCGAACCCGCGACTTTCGGGTCAGCAGCCGAGTGCCACAACCACTGAGCCAACGCGGCGACATGTGGTGACGAATGTCGCAAAAAAAAACTCGTTTGTAGGCCTAGATTGCAGTGATGTTATTCCTGTCCATCTGGTTTGTCGTTGGTATATGTGTAGGTGCCTGCCAGCACACGGAGTTCTAGTCAAGGTCCCTGAACCATCTAGTTTCTTCAACCTAGTTGCGCGACGAGTAGCTGTCGAAGGGCACCCCTTCTGGCGTGTCAGCAACACCGTCACGAGCCCAGCTGCGTCCACGACAGAATACTGGCCTGTCCCAATGGCCTCCAAGTAACCCTGCGCTCCGACAGTTGCAGCCACCTCCTCACCGCAGACTTCCCAATCGCATCAGCTCACTTGACTCCCGGCCACCGCCTGCTACTTTTGCTGCTGTTACTACGTGTACTAGTTTCAATTCTGAATGCGTGCGCCTGCACCCTTTGTCTCTCCTTAAGTGTGTTTCTGCATCAACGGCCGTTTGAAGTCTCCATTCATACGCCGCTGAGAACGGAGTGGCTCATCCTGAAGCCACTCTCTGCCTGTTCGCGGTGCACTGCACATCCGCACCTGCAGCGACATCAGCGCCGTGGCGAAGATGGCGCCTAGGCGTCCCGACGCGTACGACACCGTGAGGCCCGTGCTCCGCACGGAGATGGGGAATGCCTCAGCAGTGTACACGTAGTTTGCGCTGGTGGCCGCCGCCGTGACTGCGCGTGCCGCCACTTTGAACAGCATGGTGGGCGCCCAGGCGCTGTCCTGAGGCATCACCATGAGCATGGCCGTGGCCTCGAAGAGCAGGGCCAGGAGGACAGTGAAGGTGCGTCGCTGCCCGAAGAACTGCATGCCTGCTCGGAGAAGAGAAGAAGCGACGGCTTTCGATTCAGTTTTGCTGCACGGGCATTGCTACTGGTGCATACAGTCGTGATGAAAAAAATCAGGGGACACTTAAGACTGCTTACGGGCTGTGAATACGAAAGCGTCAGTGCTTCATCGTGAGCGTTAGACCTCGACGCCGGTTGCGCACTGAGAAATGGAACGAAGATGCGCCTCCGAACGGCGATACCACAAACGCAGAATCCACGAAGGTGCGAGGGAAACACTCGGACACTCGATTTAAATACCTGTCGCGAGCTAGCCTCCAACCTAAGGGACGTATGCCACATGCAGTGAGAACTCGTATGACACCACTCGGAACGGGGTACGGCGCATGGTTGCGCCACAACTTTGATACGAAAATTTGTTTTTGAGACTGTCTCGCATCTCGGTGGACACCACAACGGAGCTTAAGGAAAGAGGTAAAGAGTCTGCAGAGGCATACAATTAAAGGTGCATATGTCGTCGGTTCGAATCCCTGTCGCAAGCTAGCCTCGAACTTCACTAGTACATGTAAGCTGTACGCACCGGGAATTCGTATGACTGCTGTACGACAAACAGTTGCGTCAAAATTTTGTACGAATGTGTTCGGCAAAACTGGCAGCACATTGATGTGCAGCACCCCTTATGTAACACCCCTCTTTTGGGGCCTTTAAGGTAAAAAAAAATGGAAAAAAAATGAAATGTTGCCCAGTGGAGAGGATATATAGACGAACAAATCTTTATAGTTGTATGAAATTGCGGTGTTTGGCCATCTGTGTGCGGCCGCTAGTTGATGTCATCCTATCTTTCTCGCCTTCGCTGCGAATTTGTGCACTATTTGCTAGTACACACACTAACACACGCCGCCGGCTTTTCTCGTGCGGGGACTAGTAATGCTTTCGCATTAAAACTGAAGTACACAATGAGCATGAGAAGTTACAAACAAAATAACAAAATAGTACAACTTGAAAGGAATCGAAGTTTGAGGTACTTCCAGGCACCTGTGAAAGACCCACCAGCCGAAAACAAGTCACTCGCCTATCGTTTACACAGTTACCTAGTACTTGCATCCTATGCATGGGAGGGCCTTTTAGGCTTGGGTGCAAAAGGAGCGACTGGAGTGCGTGCCGGAGGCGACGTATATGTAAACAGGAAGAATTGGCGTGCATGTGGAAGACCGCTAGTGAGCGCTACAAGTGGGAACTCATGAACTTTGATTGTCTATTACGTTGCAGAGCTTTCTTTTGTTTCCCGAGAGGAGGTCGAATGACAGTTTTGTCACGAGCAAGATCTCTTTTTTTGAGTTCGGTATGGACTTCTTTCAAATTTATTCCGCGTTTATCCTCGTCTTGTTACGTCTTCGAACTGAAGTCCCAGTGAAGTCGTACCTGTGTGTCCAATTAAGTGCATATTTTTGGAATAATTTCTTGAAGCGATTGCAAGTATTTCAGTCTAGGTGAATGGAAGAAGGCTTGCCAGTAGCCTCCAGCATTACTTGTTGCAGAACCTGGGGTTTTAGATTAGACGCTGGCCACGGGGTCTATCCTTAGTAGGCATTACTGTGGGATCAGCGAAATAGTTTTGGCTAAAGAAAATGGCGAGTTGTCAACTTCCCATTAGCTGATGCGCTTTTGAAAAATGATGAATCATAAGTCATCTTTGGATGCCATTTTTTAGCGTACATTACAATGTCTACTGTCCTGCCATCCATCTCACTGGCTTACCGGGCACATTCTGCTGTTGATCTTCGCTGGAGTTGCGCCAATCGCATAGTGTGAGGCGGTCAGTAACGGCACGAAATCGTTCTTTTCATTACACTTGCATACGGCCACAATTGGGGCTGGGGGCTATTTGGCACGCTCTTCTGTGCTTCCTTTCAATGTGATCGCAATAGAGAGCATGGAACTCGTATTGGCAGTTGAATTATATCCGTAGACTTGTCACGTGGCGATTAGTCGGGCAGTGAATGGTATTTAAAAAAGCTCTTGGCGTACTCTTGAGGCTCTGCATAAGCAAAACCTACATCGACTCTTAAGAGCACAAAGCGCTAAGAAACATGAATAGGCAAGTTTTATCAACCCAAGTGAACAAAAAGCATGTGATGGACATAAAAGAACGCCACGCTGTATGCTTGTGCCACTAGTGCGGCTTCGGGTCTATGAGCCAGCCATGGGACCCTCACAGTTGTTAACTCTGCTGGCACTTCGCTTCCTCAAATAGACCGGCTAATAAGATGCCTGTTGCCTTCGGAATAATAAGTAGAGTATAAAGTACACGATAAAGATGGTCCAGAAGCCATTTTGAAAACGTTTTTCGGGACAGGAATCCGACCCTGTACTCAGGCAACACCTTGTATATATACTTGTTATTCCAGATGGCCCGTTTACGGCGTTTTAACACGGTCCATGTCGGCGGAAAAGCTACTGTCAAAATAGGCCGCTAAGTTGTTAAAAATATCTATAAGTTTGTCTTGAAGTGGCAACCTTGAGTTGAGGTCTCTAGTTGTTTACATATCCAAGTGCTCTCTAGTTATAAAAAATATTGCTCACTAAGACCTACAACACCCTTCCGGTTTCTATGAGAGTCGTAATTGTGCAAGTGTGACATTGCCGCCTGATTCTCGTGTCATCTCTGCACAATTTATGCTGACTGCATCTATCTCTTTACTATTGCCCCTTTTCTTTCTTTGCTTTCCCCAAGTGCAAGATGGTGAATCGAAGTTCTGTCCTCCCTTACGAAAATTTCTTAAGACAGTCTATAGACTTTAAACATACTTTTGTCTATAAAGCCGATAGATTTTCTGTAGAGAATTCCTATGGACTAGTCTGTAGGGGAATATATATCATATAGACAGTAAATAGACAACATACAGATTTATGGTGGCAAACTTCTAGAGGACTTTGTCTACAGAGAGCCTATCGGCTATTAATAGCCTAAAGGTAATATCTACAGGAAGGCAATAGAGTCTATACGAAGTCTACAGGCAGTCTATACGTCATTTTTTTAATGGCTGGCTGACCAACCTACCCGCTTTTCATGACTCTCTCTTGCGCTTAATGGGGAAAAGAAATCAAGGCATTCAATTTTCTTGCTACCTTTTTCGCTTTGTAGGCTGAGTGATGTGAACGTTCCTGGGCGACTGCGCTATGCCTGTTGTACTGAAGCTACGGATGACTCTGCGGCCGTGTACGGTAATGTACACAAAGGGTTGCCCACACACATGGTGCAAGATTTCTGGCAATATTTTCGCACTTGAATTTGGATATAAATGCAGATTCGAGCCAGTGGCTTCATTGAATGCAATTAATCGCCTTGTGCTGTTGAAACGGTCACGATTCCACGGCCAGAACGCTGTGCTGAGCTCTGCTGTGCTGAGAGTATGGCTGGTTTTGGACTACACCGGCTTACTGGATTGTAGAAGTACGGTTGTATAACTTAATATGAACGGTGTTTATGCTTACTTAACTGTTAGGCCGCATTCGCTTCACAAAAGTCGTTCACTATAAGCGTTTAAGCGATACACTGACTAACAATTCATGCTGGAATTTGCATATCGACGGCGTCTATTAATTCTTCTGACGTAATGATTAATTCCCCATTCATAAACTTACGGAACAAATACAGAGCAGGGCTACAACGTATAAGCTTACATGTCAGTTATTAGTACGATGTTCCAGTATGCATATCTTGCACGGATTCCGTATATTAAAGTTAATATTGCCCACCTTTAGAGCCTTCAGTGGAATATGGCAAACATTATTTCGGAAAAAAGAACAACAAAAAAATCATGATCGAGGTATACAGGAAGAAAGGTATTGTGCTGGACATCTACATCGAATTTCAAATGTTTATCTGTCAGTCATACAATCCTCATGTCAAAATTAAGCAGGTATTGCTTTCTTGGAATACCCCATGCGTTATATAATTCATACCTCAGCAACAGAACACAATGTCGGAATAAATTACAATAAATCTTCTTTGCAATCCGTCAATATCAGCGTGCCATAGGGAAGTATACATGTATTATTGCCGATTTGTATTAATGGTACGGAACACTGTGCACAGAACGTGAAGTTTAATTACTATGCGAATGTTACACAATTCTGGTAACCAGAAGCGTCGAATCGGATTTAAGAGAACGAGCAAATTTGGCGCACAGTCCTAGACTTGGATGTTTAGGTCAAAGGAAAGCGCTCAAAAATAAACACAAGCAAAAGAAAAATTGCGGTATACACGCCATATAGAAGAAATTATCGCATGCCATAAGTGCACTCTTGAGAACTGAAAAGCTGAAATTATTCTCTGTCAGTGTATACGGAGCAGTCTTTTCAAGACTCCTTAAATAGAACGACCGCCACATATATTCTCCGTAGTCAAAAGTTGCGTCAGCCGTTTGTGCCATCGCCTGGAGAAGATATTTGCTGCCTCTAAAGATAAAACTTTTTATGTATAACATGCTTGTGCTGTCGCTTTAACTTTACCACCACTTAGTCTCGTACACCGCAGGGGTAACCAACTTATCCAGATTACGCTTATTGCATGAAAGAGCATCACGGTAAGTTGCGGGCATGTCTTAATGCCATCCAACCAGACTGCGTTTTTTAGGTATAATACGCTGCCTCTGTATTCATTAGATTACAAGATCATCGCGGCTTATCGTACCCTTCAGTCGTTAATAGAGAACTCCATAAAAAGCAGTTATAGTATATTTGGAGAGTGTGGCGCACCTAGCAATGATTTCGTTGCTTCAGGTGGCTAACACGATTGTCTTTTAATCCATGTAGCGAACGCATTAGATAATATTTCGCAAAACAATGAGCGCCACTTTTATGGAGAGATATTTTGCATTAGTAATAAAAAAAATTTTCGCAGTTTTAAGCATAAAGTGTGTCTTCAAAAACGAAAATAACTCCATGATGTTTTTTATGTATTTACGTGAGAAATCTGACACCTACATGTTGGTACTTATATCTCTTATGATGCTTTGTAGAAAGTATTTCACATTTGTCTAAAAATTCACTCTTGGCCCCTTGGGCTGCAAAACTAACAAGTTGTCTTTATCGAGGGCTAAATATGCTATTAAGGTCACAAAGTATTTGTTCTCTATGCAAAGAAAAACGGCGCCAGAAGGGGATATAAATATTCCCTCAAATATATTGACAGCCTTATCATAGGTCTTGAAAAATTACAAGAAAATATCTGAGGGCCGACACACGCGACACAAAGAAAATATCTTGCTTCAATGCCTTGCACGTATCCATACACTCAATCGTTATGATACACTGGACCAATACTATTAAACAATGTGCGTGCTGATGGATTCGATCCAATTAACCAATCCAATTATTTAATTGGCCTTTTTTGCCGTGAACCGCTGCTATGAATCAAGTATTGCTTTGTGTTTGCAGTGTTTTCATCTCGATGTATTCTTCAATTCATGATGATAAATTTTAGAGTTTCAGTTTTGCTTTCTTTGAGCTGTACTGTTTCTCATATTGTCATTCGCACAAATGTAATAGCACAATAGTTTCCAAGTATAGTGTTGTACACGTTACAAGCTGATCTGCCTAGTACCTGTAGCTCTGCCAATTCTTATGAGTGGGCAAGGGCCTTGTGAAGCTAATTTTCACTACTTTTAGTCCTGGCGCTCCCTTTTCGACGAAAATAAGTTCAAATTGACTTGCCTATTCCAAATACTCATCGAAGCTGATTATCCATTTACACTGGTGAAAGGTAATGAAAGTGAACCTAATGAAACAGAAAGAAAAGATAGCCTGGTATTTTTTTACAAGGAATGAAAAAGCAAGTTATCCTGCATCGTATACCACACACTGAACAATTTCGCACCCATAAGGGTGCAAATCACTGTCGCCCGACGAACACCCTTTATCACCTTGTGGGTGTTGCGAAAGGATGCAGAGACCAGCACCCATAAGGAAGGGTGCACCGCATCAAAGTTTTGAGGGTGCACATCATTCAAGGCTTTTGCTTTACGGGTAAATCAATGTGTAACACCCTTCCAACATGCATTCGTAGAGGTGTTATGGAAAAATAGTAGGGTGATACCATTACGCCCTAAAAAGTATCATGAAGTGCACCCTTCTTTAACGGTGCTCATCTGTGCACCCTGTTTTACACCCAAAGGTGGCAATGGGTGTTCGTCTGGGGATAAACTGATTCGCACCCTTATGGGTGCGATATTGTCTAGTGGGCAGTCACCCTCTGTAACGCGGTTTACTCGGCACCGCCGTCCTGAGTAATAAAATATATTTAGGTCTTACTTAAAAGAGGGGGGGAGGCTTGTTTTTTGACCTATTTCTTATCTTCGAAAGAAAAATGATGTCTTAGAAGAACGCAATATGCTCTAAAGATTCTGAGCACAGCCTTGAGACGAGAGGACGCGGTGGCATAACCACACACCACGTCCCCTATGCAGCGCCACGACTCTACGAAATCAGGTGCAGTATGCCTTAGCACCCCAGTACTTAAACGGCCAGCATAAAATATAACGTGCATGAATGAGTGGCTGGCATCCACGTAAGCATTCGTGCAGATGGCTTACTAAGATGCCAGCGGTTAGCACGATGGAAGCGAAGCAGGGAGTGTTCGGACGTGCCTACGTATGTGCATGTGACGACGGGCACTAGCGCGAGCACGTAGACGATGTCTGCCCCGCTCAGCCGGACTCGGGCGCCCTCTCGCTCCTCGTCCGCCAACATGAGGCCGTAGTAGCAGAACATGACGGTGAACCACGCGAGGAACACGGACATGGCCCTCCAGCCGGATAGGAATTCCGCGGCCAGGCTCTTGGGCACCGCGGTCTTCTTGGCCGCCAGGGCGGCGCCGGCCGCAGCGCTGGCTTCCACGAGGAAGGCGTGCGCGTGCCGCCTCATCTCGGCCTTCAGCTTCCTGAAGAAGCGCACTGCCTTCTCGACCACGAGCCCGTTGCGCCGAGCGGCGACGAGGAGCACCTCTTCGGCACGCTTCAGCTTCCACGTGGCCAGGAGCCAGGACGGAGACTCCTGCGGAGTGTGTTAGCGCGCAGTTCTAGAATAGGAGAGCGAAACTGCAGCCCTACTACTGTCGACGACATTATCATCATTATCATGGGCTGGTTACTTGTATTGCTCGACAATTGCCTGTGCCATTCACTTACAATTATTCCTGCGCTTTGCTACGAAGCATGGCCATGTCGCCGGCAAAGGCACCCCAAAGAGAGCGGCCATGCGCTCGCGTGTTCACCTAACAGTACGTGCTGCAAGGCCGCCGTGCTCAGTGAATTTTGGGGTGGTTTTATTTGGTACAGGTAGTGGTGTCGTCTAGAGATAAGGTAATCATTTTTATGGCGCAAATGAGGTATAACACACCTTTAGCATACCGTGTACCATTTACCATTACCGCTGCCGGAGTAGCAGGAGCCCATGCGCCAGAAGTGGGCATGCGCAGAAGGCCTAAATACCTTTTGACTTAGAGAATACGTTTGAGGGGGCCAGTTCGCGCCAGGTACCCGGCAGCCGCAAGCCCGCTTGCCGCATTGGGACCAATCAGCGAGTGCGCACTGGCAGTAACGGTAACACGGTACATAGACTGTTAGAGGTGTCTGTTAACCATAAGCGACTGGAAGTCAGAAATAAAGCAAACAGACCTGACCGAGACACCCAATGCAAAAAATAACTTAAAGCTTGGCAAGGTGGCACAAAAGATTTCCACCATGGAAACCTTAGCATGGGATGGAATAGTGTCAGATGGGGAGATCAGGTGAAGAAATTTGGCGGCAGCAGCTCGGTTTATTAAGGCAGGCAATTTTAGAGTGTGTCAGGAAGGGAATGAAAATCGTGGCGCTTATTGTATATGAAGCGGAGAAATTTCTTCTAAAAAGAAACAGCTTATGAATGTTTTTATTTGAAGTTGCCCCCCATACAAGACAGCAGTAACTAAGGTGACTTAGGGGAAGTGCATTATAAACGAGCAGTTTTACAAATTGAGGTACCTACCTGAGCGAATGAACAACCCCTAGCTCCTGTGTCAGACCATTTTCGAGAGCCCCCTGATGTTAATTTAGGAAGCACTCTGTTAGCACGTAGGACCAAATCATCTGGGAATTGGATGAAAAGAGAAGTGTGGTGTCATCGGCATACATAATGTACGTGGTCGAGATCCATGATAATAAGATCGTTGACGAAAATGTTAAACAAAAGAGGGCCCAAAATGGTTCCTCGGGGAACACCTACATGAACAGGAAGGACATTAGATGATAAGCCGTTTACATGCACAAATTGCTTTCCCGTTCGCGTACCCACCCTAAGAGCGCTCGACCCTGCACGAACGTGCGGAAAAGCTTTAGAATAATTTCTGGCCGCATCATGAATTCGTTAGCCTCTCGTAACACCATTATCGTGAAAAACGTGAAACGCATTATAGGTCTCGCAAATTTAATTTCATTCCAATACACTGTAGCCCAGCAAAAGACGAGGACGCAAGAGACGAGAGACGAACACCACGAGCGCTAGGTCTCGCGTCTCTCGTCTCTTGTGTCCTCGTCTTTTGCTGCGCTACAGTGTATTGGAAATATGTACCAACAAGCGCAAAAAGCCACGCTACTTAATTTCATTTACGTTGTCGTTAAGACAAAAAAAAACAAGAACAAGAAAGCGCGACGTACTGTGACATGGTATTGTATACATGTAAGGCTCGACATGCCTAAGCTGGGCGTGGGCTAGCGCAGACGCCGTAGGAGTGGCTCCGGAATAATTTCGGCCCTCCAGTGGTTCTTTAGCGCCCACTGATTTAGCGCAGCATACGGGCGTGCTTACATTTCGTCGCCATTTAAATGTGGCTATACCGGGGGCGGGATTTCTACCAATGTCGTTAAGTTCAGCAACGAAACTTAATAAACACTGAACCACCACGGCAGGTGCCACGTATCAAGGGAAATTCAGTGATCCGTGAACTTGCAGGCGCCGTAATCATTACCCTGTTTAACATTCCGCGCTATCAGTAAACTCTACAATTCCTACTAGCTAAGCCTCTAAGCTGCCCAAGTACAAAAGTATGCCTAAATCGGCGGCGCCTAATCGCAAGAACTTTTCTTGGCGAGAACTTAACATAAAGCGAAAGCTTAGTGGGCTTTTCGAGAAACGAGTACGAACATATGTAAGTGCAAGAAAGTGATACTAATAAGCCGTGAAGGTGGCACGTTCATTAATGATCAAAAATCACAAGCTGTGGCTGTCGTGACGCTATTTGAAATATTTGAAGGCGCAGAGTACATTAAGAACAGCAGTGGTGTCTGGCTAAGAGACTCGAATTCCAGTATTTCTAAATACTATACATTTGACTGTATTTGGCGGGAAGAACCAAGATTCATCACCACGCAGTCTCCATAATTGTGGTGGAGACACAACGCCGTGGAGGCAGGAAAGCTAAGGTACTTCTTCCTTGGACCCAATTTCTCCACCATCAAGTGGACCTGTTCGTATCAAAGCAGGGAGAGGGAACATATAGCATCGATTGATAGCCAGCGTAAGTACTTCACTATTACTAGGTGCTTAATGCACTTGTCGAGGACACTTTTACGGACCTGGAACACACAGCATACAGACGAAGTGCTTAAGGTGTGTCAGAGGGCCGCAAGTAACCGCAGGCTAGTGTTTTACCCTCAAAGTGACATTCAATAAATCACCTACGAAAGGAAAAGTTGACAGGCAAAACATGAGGCTGTCGTGTCCAGTGTCATAGATTACTTGTTGGCGCACACTTTCAGTGGAAACGTACCATGTCTAACGAAGCAAGCGACCAGTGTGGAGTGCTATGCAGTTGAAATACTACAGGAGACGAGACGATACGGTGGATTTCAAACTGGCTTGAACAGCCACTCTCCATCGATTTTTTTTTTCTGGAGCGTCGCGCAATTTAAGACCAGCGAATACAGATAAACGTGTTCAGTTCGTGCGCCTACCACCACGTGCTGCATGGTGCCGAATATACAAAATCAATAAAGTCACTGCAACGGCAAAGCAGCGCGACCGCTGGCGAGGTGCGCCGGCTGGGCCGGCATATTTGGTCCAGCGCATTGTGAACGGCAGCCGCTGAAGTAGTTGGATGCGGATTTTAAAAGAAATACCTCACGTTAAACGATTTTGGTGTTCTTTTAGGGCTGTAAATGAAGCACGCCGTTGTTCTGTACGTAACTAAATAACAGTGCGCAGTAGTTTACTTCATCGAGGTCACGAATTCGATCTCGGCAGCGTGTCGAGGGGTGTCTAACGCAGAACCTTTTTTTTTCTCTACTTTGGAACGCGCATTTCTTACCACCAATCGTACGTTTACTCTTCGTAACATACAGGCAGCATAAAAGAAAGAGACGTTGTATTTAGGCGACGCGAAGAAAGGTGCCAGTTGGTTCTGCATCTCTGATTACTGCACGCTTAAGACACACGACCCACCTGACAAAAAGACACTCGCACAAATAAAGCGTTTTGTGTGCGCAGTTTTTGTCTTACCTTGTGTGTTGTAGGTGCCTGAGTTGCTCAGTAATAAGAGATGCAATTCTTCTTAACTGTAAACGAGTTATCACCCCTTTTCTCTGAATAGCAAACCAATAGCTCGCGAAAAATTCGTCCTACAAATCGTATGGCAAATGCCGACAATTAGAGGGAAAAAGTCACTGCTATGAGCAAGTTGTTCCAGGCTACAACTGAAGTAATGCAGTGACGACTCTGCGTTGTTGGTTCCTCTTTCTGATCAGAACGCAAAGTCGTTGCTAGAAACGGCTTCTTTTGTAACCTTACGGCTGACCCGCGCAGTGCTTGGAGCTTCAAGGGACGCTTTGAAAGGACAGCATTGCTGACATGCCAGTAGAGTTCGTTTTCTTTCCGCCTTTGCGACTAGCCCCCCTTCTCTCCAGTAAGTGTCCTGAACCCAAGGATGAGCAGAACCGACGTCCTGGCTCTGCGATTCAGATCCTGTATTCAGCGAGCTTACGTAACGATGCAAATGAGAGTTTGTGCCTGGCCAAACCTAGGCAATTGGGCAGGTGTTCTAACTGCTTCTGAAAATTTCTACCAGACAATGTTTTCGTTTTCACAGCCCTGTGAAAAGAACCTAAGGGTTGAATGTACTTTATACAACACTGTCGCACTGCACTTAGGGTGGCGAATGCGCCTGCATAAAATATTCGTAAATTGCGACATCAGTCTAAGTTTAAGAGGTGTCTGAAGCGAAGTGAAAGATCTGTTGCACGTAAGATTGCCTGTAAGACAAAGAAGGCCAGCAATAACGGTCAACAGAGATGTGGCCTGCGTAGGCAAGACGAAAAAGACATCTACTTGGCGTCATAGCCGCGTATTAACTCTATCGCGAATTTTATTTTCTAACTACTAGGAAGGCAGTCAGAACTTTAGATGATTGATGAGTTTTGATGAGTTTTGATGAATTTTGATGATTTTGACGTGCGGAACTCCGTAAAAAAGGGCTCTCAATTTCAGTCAAGACCTGCACCGAAATGCTCTACCTCAAGCATCATTCGATCGTTTCTTAGACCTAGGGCGCCCATGAATTTTTCAACACGTCGTCCAAATGCAAGAAGTAAACATGAGTAGCGACGCGCGGTTAGAAGAAGCTTCAGCCAGCGCATGGAATACCAGGCGCATGCCAGCGTGGGCCATTTATATACCAGACTGACCACGTAACAAGAGCAACTAATGGACTTCGCTGCTTCGAAAAGAAGACGAACGCGGTACTTTCCCCGTTCAAGTGACCGAAAATCACCGCGGGAAATCTGATTGTTTGGTACACCGGACTGATCTCATAGAGGCCTGACAACAAACAGGACCGAGCGCAGGCACCATTTTACAAGTCAATTTCTGCAGCGCACAGAAAGCGTAAGCCATTAGGGCCAACATGCTCGCGCAGCATCTCATCGCACATTTAAAATCGAAAATACTTCCCTCTGAGTTACGTGATGGTCGCTATAATGGCCATCGACGGATGGCGTTAATTGCTGATGTCCGGTAGATTCTCTTGATCTATTGACTGTAACGTCCGGAAAAGCTGGGCCTGTCTCTGCTAGTTGTGAACCATGAACGAGCGTCCACGTTTGTTTTCGCTCTTCTACACTGTGCATCGGCGGAGACGTGGCCGGACGTCTAACCTCGAGCAGGTAATGCGAGTAGACGAGCGACACCGTGGGCACCAGCAGGAGCAGCTGAGTGGCCGGCCAGCTTAGCTCGGCGGCGGCCACCAGCTGCAGCACCACCGGCATCAGCATGATGCCCGTGGCGGTGGCCAGCAGGGCGTAGACGGAGCGCATCTCCGGGATCGTCACCTCGTACAGCAGGATGAAGCTCAGCACCTGCGAACGACTCTGTAGCTTCAGAGTTCGGAGGGATGATGCGTTACTCGATCCTGTCCCAGTAACTTTTATGTTCGTTACTGTCCTTCCGTAGCCAGAGAAACTCACTATCGGGGATAAATACGACCGACGGAGAAAATGAATAAGAGCCGCTAGTCTTGCATGAAACACATCAAGATTTGAACAAAAAACAAGGAATAGTACCACTTATGGTCAGGTACTAGGCAGTTTTTGAGCCACACTGCTGCGAAAAGAGATATGAAATACAAGCGGATGGTAGATGGCATCATTGTAAATCCCGGAAAATAAGGTCAGGAAAACAACGAATGATTCGCTCCTTTCTCGTATTTCCTCTTTCTTAAGCGCTCTTCATCGCTTCGAGGCCAATGGCTTCGTCAGCACAATGCGGCATGCGCGGCAAACATCGATCGATGAACGCAGGGCAATACGATCACGAATAGAAATTCAGGGTGTTAGCATCCTTCATTTAGTGACGACGAAGTCAGCGCGTGTTACGCTGCAAACAGAATGGAGTAAAAAGGGAGAAAGCTATCCTCTAGCGCTCATAAAAGGGAGTGTGCTAAAAGATAGCTGACTCCCTTTTTACTTCCATATAGGCGTATTGGTGTTAGGAGTGCCGATTAACCGCACCCAGTTTTTTTTTTTTGCCGTTCCACGGGATGAAGTCCGGGGACAACAAACAACGCTACTGTAGATTCGCTTGCTTCAAGTCGCTCTCTTCCGCAGGTCGAACCCGAATAAAAACTATAGCGCGGTGTTAGGCCGCATGCATTGTTTTGCTCCCAAAGTGCGCGGGAGGAGGATACTTCTTTTTACTGGTTAGAGCCGAGTATAGAAGCTTTACATCCAGAGGAGAAGTCAGGGCACGGGGCATGGACTAGGAACGCCGGCCGCTACTCTGTGATAACAATAGACACCTTTAGCATACCGTCTACCCTAATTATTACCATTACCAGGCGTACCAGGAGCACGGCCCGCCCGTGCCCACGCGCTGATTCGTCCCGATGCAGCAGGTTTGCGCACACCTGCCTCCCCTGCCGAGTACGTGGCGCCATCTGGCCCCCTCACGGAGGTCTGCGCATGCGCACTGCAGCGCGGGCCCTAGGTACTCCAATAACAGAGACGGCAACACGGTACACGGTCTGCTGAAGGTGTCTAATAAAATCAGGATGAAAGAGCGCGCTCAAGTCAAACAAGGCGAACCCCCCGCTCGTGTTGAAGGAACATGGTGCCGAGAATACCTGCAGCGAAGCGTGTTCGCTTACTGAAAGGGGAACATTAGTTTAGGCGCAAATGTGCGGAGGCTGGTGGTAGTACACCGTGCGAAATCAACAGACGGAAAACTGCCTTTTTTCGTCCAAACACTCGCCACTTGTCATCACCTGTGACTTTAATCACAGCACAGAGTTAGTATTTTTTCATCACAGAGCTTGTACGACGTCAGTTCCCTCAGTGTAGTGGACTAACAACGAGGGCGCGGTATTGTATACACATGATTCTCATAATGGACGCAGGGGCGCCCGTGGTGTAGATTGCATTTATTGCTACAGATCGTCAGTAAAGGCTACGCGCCACTGAATAAGTAAATGAATGGCCAACGTATTCCGCACTGCAACAAAGAGTCACATTAGTTTTCCAGAATGCGCCTTACAATGTGTTACGTCGGACGCATGCATAAATAGTAAGGAAACTTGGAAAAAAAGCAATATTTAACGCACTACAGCAGGCCTTTGCCAGTGCGGTCAGAGACAAAAGTGTCTGGACCACGTACTTCACGCACGAAGCCCACAGCTCTATTATTAGCCGCCGGCTGGAGACCGCACTTGTGGATGTGAAACAACAGGATTTTGACTTTCGACTCCACAGGTGTGGCTTCCAACCGCAGGCTAATTATAGTGCTATGGGATTAGTTAGCGGAACACGTGGTCCAGGAAATTTTGTCCCCGATTGCGCATGCATTGCTATCAGTAGGCGGAGGAATCGTTATTGTTTTATTTTACTTACTTTTTACAGCCGTTTGCTTTCTCGAGTTCAAAAATCCGGTAACAATAACCTTTGACTTTGAGAGCGCACTATGTTGTGCCTTTTAATTGCTCGTATGTCAGTTACGAAGGCAATGGGGAAACCTTGAGCTACCTGCGTCGCGCTGCTCATGGCCGACACTACCATCCGGGCGATGACGAAGACGACGAAGCTGCGTGTCACGCTGCACCCGACGGAGGCGAAGACGAGCGCCGTCACGCATCCAGTGATGACCGGCTTGCGGCCAGCGCGGTCCGACAGCAGGCCGGCGAAGGGCACGCCCAGCATGGCGCCCGCCATGTACATGGCGGAGGAGAGCTGCAGGCGGCGACTCTGGTGGCACACCATGTCCCACTCGCTTACGATGCTGCGGTTGCGGAACTTGGTGGCGTACTCCCACTCGGTGCAACTCACCACTCGCCGCGTGTCGTCGCCGCCCGATGCCTTCCGGAACAATGAGCAATGACAATTTTAGCCGTGGTCGTTGGGCGCCCATCAATGTTGCCAACCCGAATACTCTTAGTGTAGGTTCATCTTAATGGCATTGATTTCCATAAAAATTGATCGACACGAAACGACTTGCAAATTTCTTACGTTTCGAATTAAGCATGAATTACGGCAAACCGAGAGCGCTACTGCTCATGGCTGCAACAGAGCAGGAAGCGAGGCAAAAAGAACAGTTAAAACAGCACGGGGCTATCTTATATCCATGGGCCAATAGTGAATTTCTCGGTCAAAGTTAACTTGAAGAGAACTGCAGCATTCAACGAATAGTTTCGAGCGGAATAAATCGAATAATTAAACTATCATTTGCTAAGCAGACAAGTAGACACTCCTTCCGGAGTGCTCGGCAGGTGCACATGTCAGATTTTGAAGTTGTTTTTAAAATAGAAAATAAGTACAGGTAACGTTAGAACCAGGAATACATAGCGCATTTTGTTATTTCTCGCTTCTCCGTTCGTGCTTTCGCGCACGCTTTTTGTTGTTGCTCTTTCCATGTTCTTGCCTTGACCATCCTTCCTGATGATGTGCTGTCAGAGCGTGAAATTCATTTTTTACTCCATTCCTCTCCTGAAGCAGCCCTTCAATGCGGACTACAGTAACCATAATTAATAATATAGAGTACTAGGAGTTGTTTAGTAAGATACCCTCGGTCGGCTCGAGCCTTGTAATTAACTGCTAGACTTCAGTAATGCTTAATTCCTGAGAAATTTTGAAATGTTCTTTTTCCCAGGATGAAAATTGCTTCCACACCTCGCAGCCCCCCCCCCCCCCCCCCCCCCCCGTCCCCAATAGCAATGATGCACTTCGAGCCGTTTGCAAGCAACTGAGCCACTTTCACCGAGTGAAGCACTGAATTTCACAGAACGCATGCTCTCAGTACCTTGCAGTGAATTATCCGTCGACACTGCTGTTCTGTTATGTTTACTAGTCTGCTCATCAGGACAGGCTGAATACAGAACCGCATAAATGTGTTTTAGATTGCTCAGTAGGGACACGCAGACATTGCTTTTCAATGAACACGGCGAGCAGTAACTAGGCATAAATGGTGCAAGTGCTCCCCCGAAGAACAAACAAATCGCTTTGCCTTACCGGCATGGGCGGGTCGTAGACGTCGCAGCGGCTGAGGCTGCCGTCCGGTTCGACGGGTATGGCCACGTTCTTCCACGTCTGGACGGTCACGACCCGTTGCAGGTTCGGGGGCCGAGCGCACCAGTGGTCGACGGGGCTGGCAATGGCGCGGTAGGCGAGCGAGTGGCACAGAAGCACCACCATGGAGAGGAGGCTGCACGCCATGATTCGGCGCTGGAAGGATCCGTGGCCCAAGATGGCGTAGACGGCCGTCTCCACGGCAGCCCTAGTGTCCTCGGGACGGTGGACGTTGGGTAGGAGGGGCCCGGACTCGGTCAGCCCTTCCGGAATCACTAAGTTAGGAGCGCTGTCCCAGGACATCATGCCGGCGGCCGTCTTGATGCTTCTTCTTCTTTCTGTTACCGCGTGTACGGAAGAAGAGGCTATTTCGTCGCCGCCTTGATGCGACGTGAGAGCGCACAAAGAAATGGCGAATGTGCTTGTATGTCGAAATGTGGGAGGTAAGAATGTGCTATAATTTTACATCTTTTCTTGACTACAATGTTTTAAAACGGCAATGCGGAGGAAAGCTATAAAAACAAAAAGAAAACGTGAAACTGAAACTTGGTCAATCTGCCGAAGGTGGTGCTTTTTGTCGCGCAGAATGTCCAGGTGAACAGCAATCTATTTCTCCGATTCAGGGATGATCGCCAACGTGGCTGCGTGATATCTTTAGTTAGGCGAACAGCAACAACAAGAACGACGGAGTAGCAGACATTACAGGAAGATAAGCGTGTGCTCGGTGAATTTTTCAAACACCAGCTGCAAGCAAGTGATTCCGTTTGGAAAATGAGTGAATAGATTTAGGAGCACAATAACATTTTGATTCGGACATGTAGGACTTAAAGAATGCCGTGGTTTGCCCTCGCTTCGAAGGCGTGCTGTGGACAGCGAAGGGAAAAGAAGCATTCATTCCTTTCGATGAACGAGCAGTCACAAAGCCCGCTCGAGAGTGCTGAGCCTTCATCTTTCCGCAGAAAGAGTATTGACTCAGAGTGTTGCAAAATGGCAAGGAAATTAACCATTAAGTATGCAGGACGCTTCTATATTGCATCTATCCATCCACCTCAAGCCTGTAATAAGTGGTGGCAAGGGTGTACCGCTAGGAGCTGCAGAAGCGGGAGCTGAGAGGAGGAGGAAACGGCTGAACACTTGATACTTTTCTCTAAAAGGGCTTCACCCCACTGTGGAAAGCAGCGGGGCTGATTTATCCAAGGCATTGGGGTTTAAGGACAGTGAAGGGAAAGTAGATTTTAAGCGAGTCGAAGTAACCAAGCCAAGGTTATCTGATTGGTGGCTAAAATCAAGACAAGAGTAAAATTTCACAAGTCATGGCTAGGTGGCTTGAACCGCCGCCCGATTTAAAGGGTTCAGCCTTATCCATCCATCCATCCATCCATCCACCCATTTATCCATCCATCCATCCATCCATCCATCCATCCATCCATCCATCGTTCCATCCATCCATCCATCCATCCATCCATCCATCCATCCATCCATCCATCCATCCATCCATCCATCCATCCATCCATCCATCCATGCATGCATGCATACATACATACATACATACATACATACATACATACATACATACATACATACATACATACATACATACATACATACATACATACATACATACATACATACATACATACATACATACATACATACATACATACATACATACATACATACATACATACATACATACATACATACATACATACATACATACATACATACATACATACATACATACATACATACATACATACATACATACATACATACATACATACATACATACATACATACATACATACATACATACATACATACAATGGCCGACAGAGACGATGGGCAAGTCCGCCGAAATTGGCGGGGACAGACTGTGAACAGAGATGAGAATCAGCTATGACAGCGAGATGACGAAAGGACCTCTGCTTACAGGAATAGGTTTTCATCAATTGATCTGACCCCCAGTGCTCTCTGCGCGTGTGCAGCGTTGATATAGCCACGGATACGCCGCTAGGCGCGTCGCCTGCTTCCCATGGCCCCGCGACCCCAAAGCCGTTCCGCGGCGTTCAAGTCACGTGTTTGCACATTCGCGGTAAATTTTCGGGCGACGCTATACGGCTATGACGCAGTGCTGGTAACAGGCGAAGCTTGCAACGCTCTAAGGCTAAAGCGTTGCAAGCATCGCCTGCTACCAGCACTGCGTCTCGTCAAAGCAGGCTTCGTGTCAACGGCACCTGAAAAAGAAATTTTTAGGAGACATTTGTCGGATTCAGAGAAACGAAGAAACATGCGGACAGGATATATACCATCTCGGGAGGCATATGTGGACCTTAAACGGGACTGCGCCTCCATCAAGATTACTTTCAAAACTGAGCACTCTTACAGTCAAAAGTTTCGTGTATCCGAATTATCACGGCTTCATGTGATGATGATGATGATGATGATGATGATGTGCTCCGGTTTAATGGGACACACCCACGGCGGGGGATTGGCCAGGGTGCATTGCTGGCCGATCCCCCGTCGTGGGTCTGCGCCATTAAGATAGATAAAGAGGAGGAGGGAAAAGCAGTGATGTTAACCAGAAAGGGTTTCCGGTTTTCCGGTTGGCTACCCTGCACTGGGGACGAGGAACTAGGGGACTAAAAGGAGGAAGAGAGAAGGGGAAAAAGGCATAACACACACACACACACGCAGAACGCTGTTACAATTTGTCACTCAATCCAGTCGCTCTCAAGTAGGCAAAGGATGAATTGTATGCCTTGAGGGCAGTCGACTGCTGTGGCCACGGACCGAGGATCTTTTTCTCTGTTAATGAGCAAGGATCGAGGCGGTCCAGGGCACAACACAGTGTATGTCTTGCACTCGCAAACGCAGGGCACTCACAGAGAAGGTGAGCGATGGTCTCCTCACAAGCACAGCTTTCACAGGCAGGACTGTCGGCCGTCCCCATCCGGAAAGCATAGTGGTCGGTAAAAGCAACACCGATCCAAAAATGGCATAACAATGTTGCGTCGCGACGTGCTAAGTTACGTGGAAGACGAAGGCGCAGTCCAGGGTCCAGTGCCTTGAGGCGGAGGTAGCAAAACTCTCCTGTGTTCCAAGCTAAAATGTGAGCTCCAGCGCCAAAGGGCGAAGCCGACACGCAGCGTCAGGTCCTGATATTGGGATCATCACTGGAAGTTATGCGCCATTAATATTATCAATATTTTTACGGAATAGAAGACAACAAAGTTGGCAGCGGCGTGGCACGGATTGGACGGAGGCCCACTGCCAATAGATCTTACCATTGCCATCTGGTCTAGTTCTTCGACTTGCCGTCACGTAACATTGTGTCTTACGAAATCGTGCTTACATTATCGAGTCACTTTGTAAACCACATGCTAAAGTAATGATACGGCGTGCAATTGATTGTGAAGCAAGGATATTATCGTGATGTATACGCCAACATGAAGGACGTGACTTGCGGAAATATCGGCGTGACTTCCAACTGCTAGTCCGAGGTTCGTGGCGCTGCTTTTATGATTAGCTTAGCGACGACGAAAGCACACCGATATTCAACATGAATCATCAGCTAACACAGGGGTGCATTTTGCGTTTCGCCGGCATTCAAACTCGGCCGCTAAGAACTAAGGTTTGTGACATAGATGTTCGCACTGCTCTAATAGCGCATAGGAAGGTCTGCAAAGAGTATCGATTTTTTATTTTCCAAAGGTTTTGCTTTGCAGGCCGCGGTGCGGGAGTAGAGCGGTGGAGTGATTTCCCCTCGCAAAAAAAATGCCAATGAAAACTAAATAATTGCGCCCTCAGCGCGAGCACAACAGCACCTAGCCGCGTCTCCGCCGCTATAGCCACGCTGCGCATGCGCAGAGAGCAGGGGAGGGGGGGGGGGGGGGGGCTGCGATCAAGTGATTAAAACCTCTCTCTCTCTCTCTTGCTTGCATGCTTTGTTGTCGCCATCTTGCCGGCAATCCACCAGACTAATCCTAAAGGCGTGGGGTCGTCCACAACCTCCTCAGCCAGAACACAATAAACACCTGGCCCCGGCTGAATCGTCCTTCTCTGTGTTGTGACCTGACGGAGGACACAACGCCGGCGATGGAGCTGCATCCAGCGATTTGTCAGAGTTTGCTTCACGTATCTATGCAGGCTAATAAGATTAACGCTGACTGCTATCGGAATTCGCCGGGGACCAAGTTTTCCCGCTTTCCGACACATTTAGAGCACGAACGGCGAAAACCTTGCATGGATTGAAGTCGTTCGCTGTCAGAAGTAAGCTCTTGTTACAATATTTCGGCGTGATGATTTTCATCTAACATGCTTTTTTTCTTGCCTTAAAAGATAGGTAAAAGGCTGCTTTCTTGAAGCGTATGTGCTCTTTGGAGTGAAACAGTACGGTAAGTTAATAATTGCCTCTTTGTTTTCTTTCCCGCAGCTGCTTGGTGGTTGCGCTATGGCAGACGCAATTGCTACTTCACTTGCATTTTTAGTCATAGTTTACCTCACATCGTGCAGATTGCCAAATTCAAAAAGCTTAACAACTTTATTCAATTTTCTACCTGAAAAGAAACCTGAATGACCGGCCGAAACCACGCTTGCCGCCGCGGCGGCTCAGCGGTTATGGCACTCGGCTGCTAGCCCAAAACACCGGGGTTCCGATCCCCGGCCGTGGCGGTCCAATTTCCATGGAGGCGAAATTCTAAAGGCCTGTGTACTGTGCGTTGCCAGTGCACGTCAAAGAACCCCAGGTGGTCGAAATTTCTGGGGCCCTTAACTACGGCGTCCCTCATAGCCTCAGTCGTTTTGGGACGTTAAACCCCCTAAACCAAACCAAACCAAACCACGCTTCGTTTACACACTTGCTAGCGGACGCCGGAGGTTGCCGGGGGTATGTTCTGCGCCGTCGTCTGCTAGGGTGCGCGTTTTATTTCGTTCTTTTATCATGGTGTCTGAGAACTTCTCAAGTAGAGCTGTCTAAGCTGTCCAGTTTGAAAGACTGTATAACTGTATTAAAAACCAACGCTAAAAAACAGACACAGGGCTAGACTAGACACGCAGAAGGCGCTGAACTTGCTACTGAATATTATTCGATAGTAAGAAGTCAATTTATACGGTACACACACACACGTGTGACAACCTCTTGTAAAACACAGATGTACTGCAATCACCCACATGCGATAAAACAAAAAAAAGGAAAAAAGCAGAACATGAAACATATTTCTAAGGCACGTGCGCTATCGTCAACGCCGCTACCCACAATGAAGCAAGTTATTTCCCTGACTGACAGGTTAATCTAGGTTTAGCTCACGCATCCATCGCCCTTTCTGAGAGTGTGGAATGCCTCAGCCATCTCTCTTGTGCGCCGGTCATCATGTACAAACAGCACTGTCGTGTCAACAACAAAAAAATGGAGAACAATCACACACAAGGCAGTGTCGTTCTACATTTCTATTTTCTTTGCTGCTGACGGAATCGGCATGCTCTGCGAGGCGAACATTGATACACCGCCCAGTCAGGCTGATGTCTGTGTTCTTAAGCTCTCGTTTTTAATACGACGGACCACCACCAACTCGCCCAATCCTCAGTTCTACTGTATAAGTGAGGACATGTAGCCCCCGCGGCAGCATGTTGGACTGCAAGAGAAGCCTTCGCGATTTGGGGAAGAATCCAGCGCTGATAGCTCCTTTGGGGGGTATGTCCGGCTTCCCAACATATATATATCGCGGTGTTTTAAAAACGGATTGCCTTAGAAATGACTTTGTACACTTTGTCACAGCCTTCTTCAAAGCAATCGCCAACTGTCGACGAACGGCTGCCCCCACGAGTAGGATGTGAAACGAACCAAAATGTTCGGAAAGTTCCATTTGCGTGTTTTTTTTTTTGTGTGTGGATTGCACTCCTGCCCGGTATCCGCAGCCGAGGGTGGCAGACGAGCTCGTATCGCGTTGCTTTAAACACACATCGCCTTTGAAAGACATTAGAAACTTTTATAACCTGTTCTCGAGTGTACTCGGCTTTCTTTCACGAAGAAAAGACGTCATACAGGTGCACTGCGAAGCTATGAAACTGCTCTGACTCGCCCTTAGGACGCAAAAGTGGCCACTGATGGCGCTGAGCGTAGCGCCGGCGGTGAAGGCGCCTGGAGGGCGCAGGGCACCTATAGGAGCCCGTTACTATGGGGGAGAGCAGTGCGGAAAAACAAACGCTATTCATTTACTGCCCCAGTAAAGGAAAAAAAATTGCTCTGTAATCACCATTATCTGATAATATCAAAGACCGCATTCTAAAACAAATCAACAGGAAAATGCACACAATGGCCCAAAACTATAAAATTGTCAATCCGAAGGAATAATAGGGTTCCAGTGTCCACGCAGCACCTCACGATTCGCTCTAACCTTATCACTTCGCACTGTGATGGCACAGCGACCGTCACGATGGCCGATAGCACCGGCTCGCCGCCCCGAACAGGCAAGCAAAGCGTGGCGCGTGATTTTCACCGCCAGGAACAGTAACCCCCGAATGCAGAAATCTAACTTGTATCGCGCTTCGACTCAACTACGGTAAGTCGAGTTGAAGCGCCAAGGCGGCTTCAGAACGCCCAAGTTGGGTTTCGTGTTTCATAGATGCTCAGCCTGACTTGCTTCGTCAAGTTAAGCGCGTGCTTGGAATGCGAGGGCGCGTTGCTCGTCTGGGAGTGAGAGTATTGAACAATCTGTTATAATAACACCCATTTCTCTCCTATAAAACAATTCCTTTCGTTCAGCAGTCATCAACAGGTACTAGGTGTGACTTCTGCGGAAAATTGCTGACTATAAAAACTACATTTCAACGATACTCGCTGCTTCCGCTTGATTGAAGCTTCAGTCTGGCAACATGTCCCACATTGAGCCAATTCTAGTTGAGCCATAGCCAGTTTTTTCCATGCTTTTTCTTTGTTGCTCACGTGTTGTACTGGCAAGTCTCTCCTGCACGCTGTGTTCACCTCACGGGCAGCAAAATGTCGCTCCAATCATCGCAAGACGACTCCTGCTCCCAGCGGAGACTAGCGCCTCGCTTTACTTTCGAGGAAAAAGAACTCTTACTGGGTTTGGTGAAGACATACCAGCATGTGCTAGAGTGCAAAAAAACCGACGTGTCGTCGCTGGCAAAAAAGAAGGCCACCTGGAAGGAAATTGCCGGGCTCTTCAACAGCCATCACGGGGTAACCCGACGGGACCCCAATCAGCTCAAGAAATGCTGGGCTAATATGAAGCAGAAGTCGAAGGAGGAGGACGCGATGAAAAAGATAGATCGCCACAAGACAGGTGAGCGCGGCTTGCAGGCCGTTTACAAATGCTTGTTCCTGCATGCTTTGTATGCCATGGTTAAGGGCATGATTATTCTACTTGGGTCTGCGTAAGCAGCATGTACTGGAATGCATAGTTTTTTGGGCAACAATGTGATAACATGGAAATGGGCACGTAATAACCTTTCGGTGTAGTGTACACTGCTTTATTTACAAACGCAGATAAGTGCAACCTGCGTTAATCGTGTAAATAATGCAAGAGCAGTATCCTGTACAGCCTCCTTATTTGTTAAAAACTACATAGAATGTTTACTACATTCAAGTCAGTACGAAGGCATGCGATTTCTACTACATAGAAGACGACGATGAGCGGGCAGCGCAGTGGGACGGAGGGCTCGCGCCAGGCCAGCAGCGAACAGACAACGCACGATTTTGCTCGGGGTTGGTACCCTTCGCATACTGTCGCACCGCGAAGCGCAAATTGGGTGCACCGTAGTTCAGACGGTGTCCACACTAGCGATCTTCACGTTCATGAGGAAACTTGCCGCGCAATTTCGCTTGGTACTGTCAAAAATCCGGAAGGCTGTACATACAGCTACCTACCTCGGCATAAAAACGGAGCGAAAACAACACGCAGTTGCATGCATTGGTATGCCTTTAGTTGCTTTTGTGTGGCACTTCATGAACAAAATATTTCAATGGCACATTGTCTATAAATTAAGGCTAGCGTCACTGTGTGCGATTGTTTTTTTCTTTTCAGGAGGAGGGCCAGCGAAATGCCACGTGAGCGCTCAGAGCGAGCAGGTGATGGCTGTTGCCAGCCACATCTCGACCAGGGCAGGCAACGCCACAGACTCGGATGGGGGCATCGACCTGCCACCAGTGGCAAGTTTGCCTGTGTTAAGGCTGCTGCAGCCAATGGTGGATGGGCCAGGCGATGCAGAATGCCATTACTTAGGTAAAGCACTTCGCATGTTGTTGGAAAACAGCACTCCTCTCTTTATATTCCTTTGATGACAGTGGCAGTGTGTACTGTCACGATTGACAGTGTTTCAATTTTTTATATTGCCTTGAACCTGCTGTGAGGAATGTAGGGTTCATCTACAACAAATTATACAAATCTCATTTATACAACACTGCGGAAAGCTGCTGTACATGTGGTTGGCTGAATGTTTGTGCAGATAAAGGCTGCATTGGTTGACAGTGCGAAAGGATGACCTGCTCCAAGCTGCATGTTGTTGGACAGCACTCCGAAGGCATTTTGTCTTGACGGCCTACATTCATGTGAGTGGTATGGTGTGTTTCTGTAGTGGAAGGAGGGTTAACCGTCGGACACTGAGGGAGCGGGCATTCAGTGCTGCAACCTGAACTGCATTCATTATGACATTCTCACCTGATGTTTTTGAGTCTTGTTTGGCATTCCTGCCTCACTTTAAACAAATGCCAACTTTAATGCAGTTTCATTATACATGCACTCCTTCACATACATTTCCATATTTTTGTGTACTTGTACATGATGGTGCTCTAGGGATAAGGTAACAACATTCTTGTGAATAATGGTGCAGCTTGCCTATGTGTAATGCTCAAAGCCTTTTGGAATTGGGCTGCTAGTTTTAAGGAAATTGTTAGTTTTGCAATGCAGAGGTTTTACTCGAAGCGTGTTTTCTGTAGCCCTGAATTAGGTTGCCTACAAGCATGCTTATTAGTGCAGACTGAAAAGTAGCACTAGTGGCTGCAGTGTGCACACAATAAAACTGTGCAGTAAAATTTATGCAGGTAGCGTCAACAGTAAAATCTTCTTGCATAACAAAAGACTCAATTGTCACTTGTGCACACTTTATTTTTACAGTGCACTGTATTACATAAACATAAAGGAGGTTGCAATACCAGCTATATGAATTGCACTGCCGATACAACACAACAACACTGAAACAGTATTCAGAGATTTTCTGATTCAGGACTCCTTTATTAAGACACGAGAAATAGCAGCTTTGTACTGTAGCTGCTATTTTGTACTGTAGCCGATAATGGACATGCGTCCATTATCGGCTGTGGCTCAGGCTGCAGTATTTGTCACTTTTCTTGTATGCCCCACCTTACCATTGGTATCGCATATATGCGGCGAAGCAAGCAGGCAGGCATTACAAGAAAACCTTTGCAAAAAATTGAAAGTGGATTACCTCAGCTACTCCAGGATGTACAAAGTGAATGCTGTCGGCGTTCATTGGCATTGACAACATTCTAGACGCCGATGATTTTGAGGAAAGGAAGGGTGTATAACTGGCTCCCTGGGTCAGGGGACACACGCCAGTGCAAACTAGCAAATGTACTAAAACTGAAAAGAAACCCATTGAAAGAACAAAAAAGCTGCAGAGTTTGAGGATAACCACTTGTGTAAAAACTCGTGGCCTGCGTGACTATCACTACAGTATCAGCAGAAAAAATAAAGTGAGGTCACCAGGCATACTTCAGAGTGAAAGCTGAGGAATATGGCAGATTAAAACAGAACAACTAAACTGGGGCCCCAAGAAACAAAGGCAGCTATTTGGCGCTGAGAAGGGCAACTGATGCCTTAGATAAGAACATTATAAAGCTTTCGTTATGTCTCTTCACCATTTGACCTAACAATCTGTGCTGTTGAGTCAGACAGCTAATGTATTGTTAGCTTAGGTTTGTGCAACTAATTTTTACCTTTTCTTTGTTAGAGAAGACGAGTGGGAAACTCCATGGATCAGCCGCAGTCATCAGTGGCTACTCTTGGTAGGAGTGGGGCAACTCCAGAAGCAATTGAGCAAGAGAGCAATCTCTTTTTTCCTGCTGTGCAACCTGTTGCACAACCTGCTGATGCTTCCAACACAGCTGCAGCAGGCTGCATTAGTGCTACAGTTGCTTCTGGAGCTGCCACTGGTTCCACTACTGCTGAAGCAGTGGCCACTGGTGAACCTGCCAGGGCTCCAAGAGGGCGGATGGCCCTTTTAGAAAAGTCGCTCGCTGATGAAAACGACTTTAGAGCGGCTCTACTGCGAGAAGAGCACGAACTGCGTCTTAAGCTGATGAGGGAAGAACACAAAAGCACTCTGGACGAACGGCACGAAAAAAAAATTCTCGACATCCAGAAAAAAAAATTAGAACTGGAAATATTGGAAATTGAGAAACAAATAAAACTCGAGCAGCTTCGTAGGCTGCGAGAGGCACCAGAGTAAACGGTGCCTACAACTAAAGAAACTGGAATGCTGTCTGAATGCTTGCACAAATATGTGGCAAATCCACATAACTGCACTTCATTTGCACATGTATGGTTTTAAGCACATGACTTGGGAACAAACATACAGCCCCATCACCGCTTTGCATGCAAGTCTGACAAGCTATCGCATAGCAGGAGGCAGGTAGGATGGTTGCGTGGTACTTCTCCTGCTGTTATGCCTATATGGCGCTTGTGGATCTTTGTATGCAAGCAGCAATTTATTCATGGAAATACGCATTGCTGTATGCTACAAATCTGGCTGCTCTTGGAAGGAAAAACCTCCCCTGGCATGGCTGGCAAAACCAACCAGTAGGAAAAATTGTAGGCCACATTGTTAAAGTTTCCATGTATGAAAAGTCTCAACAATCTTGGCTCACGCAGCAGTCAACACTACATAAATGCACAAAGGCCAGCACTGCTCTCTACGCGTTCCATTATCTTTGCTGTCTCACCTAACCTAAACACTTGCAGCTAGTGCCTCCTACTCAAGAACCTTAAACCTTTGAATGCAGTTCCTCCGATGCCGTCTACAAAATGGGCCCATAGCTTGAGTCAATGAAATGCCACAGCCTGCCACTTTGCTGAAGTAATCTACTGCTTCAAAAATATGGCCAGCACATGCCTGTGACAACCCGCACTAGGCATGGAAAAAAAAAAGACTAAAGAAACATGCGTCCAAAAACACTTGCTGATGGCACCCACGTTCTGCTATTTCGAACCCCGCCAAACCATGTAACAATTTTAAAACGTGCCAGTTCTCGATAAATGGAATCGGTACTGCTCCAAGAAGGCCGGCTAAATGCAAAGTTTAAGCTGCGACAGCCAACCAGTACCTGCAGGTACAAATCAAAAGAACTGCTAGTCTACGTGTTTGCATGTGAAAGATTTCACTACAGCACTTGCAAGCTAGAAGTAACTACCAAGTCATATCGAAAACCATTAATTGAACCACAAAACAAAATGTTGCAAAGACTACTGGGGTCATAAAAGTTATCTTTCAGCAGTCCACCATGACTGCAGCAGCAAGAACTTTCCAAACGTCAGCAGTGCCTGCACACAATGATCTTGACTAAAGTGTTGGCTCATGATGACTCACTTTATGACGTAGTGTTCAGCCATGCAAAGCAAGGCGCCTAACAAACACCAGGTGCATGTGGCTAGAGTACAATGAATATTGAGTGCAACTGCTCGCAGACAGATTGTACCGCCTTTAGCAACTGTTACAGGAGCTCTATGTACTACCATGACCAGGCGGCAGAGGCCCATAAAGGTCGATGCCCACACGATCAAACGGACGGGCAGGGCAAAGTAAGGGCTGCAATGGTCCGGAAAAGTGCTGCGGTGGTCACTTGCGGCGTTGGCAGTCAAGGCACAAGCGAATGTACTTTCATAGAAAGGTGTACAAAGGTATACAGAGGTATGGTCTAAATTTAGTTATTGCCAACAAGATGGCCACAAACATTCTTTTCCGGACACGGAGTAATTGATCTTGGCCTTAGACAGCGTGCGGTTGGCACAGGCGACAGCATATTCATGAAATCCAGGCTTCCGTTGTGCAAGCACAGCACCAATGCCGATGCCACTAGCATCCGTGTGAATCTCGGTTGGAGCGTTCTGGTCACATTTCGGTTGCAACAGTGCCGGTTCTCAGCTCCAGGACGGGGTCAGAGCACACCTCCACCACTTGCAATGGGTTTTTCGGGCACAAAGCACGGCACAAAGCACTGAACGGCGTTCACAGTCAACGGTTCCAGCAGCACCAACCGGAAGCACGCGCTCGCCGAGAGCAGTCCCGCTGCCATGTGGGCACTTCTTCGTCATTACAATTGTGACATAAAAACAAAAATATACTCAATACATAGAAAACATGCAAGAGCCGAAGCTTAAACTGCAAGCCGGGGGAAAGAAGAAAAGACGAAGTAGGCGAACTACCTGCTGTGAGGAACCATAATTCCATGCCGCTACCAAAGCAGCCACACAAATGTTCGCTCTGTGGAAAGGTGCACAAGCCCCGTGACTGCACCACCTAAGGCCTGACTATTGTACTTCACCAAATCTGGGAATTTTTCACATGTGTGTAAGCAAAGCCGCCAAGGCAGCAGCTCTTAAGACAAATGAACTGAGCGCCATTAAGGCCCTCAGCAGCAGGTTCAACAAGATCTTTTCTGGTATTCGCCTCCTGCAAGATCAATACAGCATTTTTGAAAAATAGCATTTGGAATAGAACACTATAGCAACAAATGCAGGACCTAGAAGTACAAGAGTAGCAGCTTGTTGGTGCAACAAGCTCACAACATAAAAGGTTCCAAAGCTGAGAAAAAATTCTGGTGTAAAGGGGTGTATCCGCAGTGCAGGTCTGTGGTCGTAGATCAAAGCGCGTCATGATGAGCACACTCTCAGGAGCCACTCAGGATCCACCGCTGCACTTCGCCAACCTCTTCATCCTGCCGCTCGAACTGCTGCCAGTCATTCCCATTACTCTAAAATTTCTTTAGCTCCTGCAGAGAAGTTGGGATACGGGTAGCATGAGCAACTGCGGATTATATACATACTTGATTCAAAATGCATGGGACAGTGTTGAGGACTGTGCATTTCTTACTTATGTGAAGCTCTTCTGGATGAGCACCCGTCGTGCCTGCATTCCTGACAGGCTGTCGCTGACAGCATCAACAGGTGGAAGGTACTGTGGCCGCCTTGCTGCTGTCGTGCTGGTGCGAGTCGGTGGAGTGCCCTGATTGGGAGCGCTTTGAATAGGAGGCTGCGGCTCCTTCATTAAGCATGCAAAGTTCTTCAGGGCTGCACAAGCTGTTATGATAACTGCAGCTTGTTTCGGCTTGTGCTGGAGCCCCATATCCAGACAAGGGAAGCGGCGCTTCCAGACACCGAATGTCCTTTCGACCACATTCCGTGTCTTTATGTGGGCTTTCTGGTACCTGCATGCGTAAAAGAATATTGCATTGATTTAATGCCACAGCTCGAAAGTGTGGTCAAGCTTTGTCCACTTTGTCATGCACTGTCATTGGAAACATATTAACTAACCTTCCTTGCGGTGAATTTGCCGGGCCAGGGTCTGACAGCGGTGTCATCAGGAAAGGCTGGCATGCATAGCCAGCGTCTCCCAGCCGCACTCCAGGCACCCGACCCTCCTCGTAGAGCACCCGCAGGCGGGAATTGTCGAATATCCGACTGTCATGCACAGAGCCTGGCCAGTCGGCAACAATGTTAAAAAATTGCAATTCGGGTCCGCTAACAGCCTGCACCAAACAAACAAAAAGACCAATCAGCAAAGGCAGGGCGACATACGGCACCTTCTACTTCTTCAACTCGTAATGCAACTGTTGACACAATAGCCTATCTTTGAGAACGCGCAGTTCTTGAACAAGCGTGAAACCCGCTCTCGAGCGCAAGGGAGCAAAAAAAAAAAAGAGAGACACGACAGACAGTGATTGCGTGCTGCTATAGCGCCTAGAATGCAGTGGCATACTCTTCACGGAGCATGGAGAACGAAGCTACATTATAAAGCAGTACTGGCTTTAAAAGAAATTTGTGGGCCTCGATCGCATATTCCAAAGAGACACATTTCGCTATCTGTCAGCGCTCGACGCAAGCATGCTTGTTTGGTTTTAGGTTTTAGGAGTTCCCAAAGTCAACCTACGAAGGAGGCCGTAGTGAAGGGCTCCGGAAATTTCGACCACCTGGGGTTTTTCAGCGTGCACCGACGTCGCACAGTACACGGGCCCCTAGCGTTTCGCCTCCATCGAAATGTGACCACCTCGGCCGGGATCGAGCCCGTCTTTCGGGCAAGTAATCTTGTGATTGTACGTTCGTAGCACCGCGGTGAAATAAATAAAATGACAATACGTCCACTACGCGAACGAATACGCATGAGCTGAACAGTCGTAACTGTTCAGAGAACTTCAATTTTCATTGCTCACCTGCACATTGATGGAGAAATAGCCTTTGCGGTTTCGGTAGACTTCCGCATCTGCGCCACCCGGGCTGTTGATGCGGACATGCGTGCAATCTATGCAGCCGGTCACACCAGGGAATTCAGCGATGTCGTAAAAGTCCCGCATCAGCTTTCCAAACTGCGAGGCGGCTGGAAACTGCACCAGCATCGGGCGCAGGTGCTTGGCAATCAGCAAAGTGACCTTGCCAACTGCGCGGCACACCGTGGGCTGCGAAATCCGCACCAGATCCCCGGTGACGGTTTGGAAAGTGCCGGCCCCGTAAAACCTCAAAGCCAGGAGCAGCTGCAGCATCGGAGGCACAGGCTGTCCCCTGTTGTCGGGACTTTCACGCAGGGGCAACATGGTCAGCAGCTCCCGCACGGCGTTCTTGGAGAACCGATAGCGGGCGAGGAACTGCTCGTCGTCGTAGAGTTCCATGGGGTTCCCCCGATCACGTAGCGCTGGCCGTGGAATCTTCGGCAACGAATGGGCCTCAGAAAATGCTACGTCCATGGCGTGGCAAGCGAACTCGAACGCAGCTACCCTCCGTGCGACGTCCGATCGGTAGGTGGCCATATTGGAAAAGACGACGAAGTCAGCATCAAGCTAGGTTCTCAGCCGACTTGAAGTTGGACCGAAAATAAGTCGAGCCAAGCCGATTGCAAGTAGCATTTCAAGCTGAGTTTGGTTTATGAAACAAGATGGAGCTCACTTGAGTCCGAGGGAAGTTGAGTTCGAACCAAGTTACATTTCTGCATTCGGCGGTAAGAATTGTGTTTCAGTGTAAGACTGACTGCATGTGGGCGCGAAACTGTCTCACAGTGTGCAGAGTTAAGCAGCGATGTGGATCGAGAGTGAGATAAAATTTTATTGCAGCGGGTTTTCGCCTTCAAGTGCAGGTGTTTTCTTTGAAAAGCCTAGCACTGACTGCGGTCCCCCGCGGACGGTGGGCCAGTCCGTACAAGGGGAGGGACAGCCAGTGTTCCAACAAGGGTGTTGAATGGAACGGATGATGGGCAAAGCAAAGCAAAACAATGAGCCCACCGGGCTAAACGCATGATTTCGCACGTGTACTAAAGTTTACGATAACGCTCTAGCACATTTTCCAGTCCAGTTTATAACTACCCTCCGTGATTGGTCCCGAAAGGGCAGTGTTTTATTGGTGAAGGAAAGTGTCGCGAGAATGCTGCCCCAATGTTATTGAAGCACAGAATCTGAGTCCTTTCTGCCACCAGCAAGGCAACAACCATCCTGCTGCTGCGAGTGACCTCTGGTCGGGGATATTGCGTGCCATTATTAAAACTTGTGGGGGTTGAATTGGGGAGATAAGTACGTTCTCCCCGCTCAATCGCGGCTGACACGGTTCAAAGCAGCCCGGACCCCACCCCGTGATCGCGTACGCTACCGAGCGATCGCCGACCACGGCGGGCCTTGCTCTGAGGGAACAAAGGAACGACACATTGGCTGACACAAACAGGCATTTATTGCTACAGAAACAATAACGCCAGCTAGCAACAAGGTACGCTAATGAATCAAGGTCGTCCGACTCACCAGCAAGGTTCCGAGCGAATGTTCGCCCACGCTAGGGCAAGAGATATAAACTCCGCCGGCGAAGAGCGGAGCCGCGAGCGACACCTCCGCCCGGTGCCGACGATCCCAGCCCAAGCCCCCTCTCCCGCGCGCGGGCTTTGGCAGTCTCCCGCGCAGCGATGCTGGCGCCCTCTATTGCCAGTTAATGTAACTGACAAGGGAATGCGCTCAGCCTCAAGGTGAGACTGCCGCTGCACGGTGCCTCGCGGGAAAGCAAACTCAGGGGGCTGCAGGGCAGGTCCCCACAGACTACATGCTTTGTTGTTTTACTTCGTCTCGTGACCTAGCTTAAATAAGTCCTACGGTAATAAACCAAGTTAACCGATGCTACCGACGCCTGCTGAACCCCTCCTTTGATCCAGCGGAGCCAGAACTCAAACCGGAACATTACCTTGGGCGCATTATACGAGTGACAGTCAAATTTTATATGCATTTTCGTCTATTAAACGCGTGAACGCAGTCTTGCGGGCTCTCGGGCAGTGCATTTGTGGGCCGCGGCAGCGCGTGCTCTCCGTGTTCAACGCGCTGCATGCCTACAGGCCTGTCAACTTTCCGCTATGCGCAGCTGTTGCGACTCTGCAATCACCACAGCTGCCTTGGTGCCCAAAATCCTCAACTGTCCTATTAGCCGATCTCTTGCAAGTCACGAGGAAAGCCGCCTACAAATAGATCCCCTTGCGACCAGCGCAGGAGAGGTCACCGCACCTGTGGAATAAAACAAAGGAACTACGAGGCTGACTTTCCAGACAAGGCGAGTTCCCCCCCCCCCCTCCAACAGTGTACGAAGGTCCGCCGACGCCTGATCTTCTACAGTTGTGGCTGCGCCTGAACACCCATGCCTTTGTTACGACACTCTTCGTGCTGGCGCTCTTGGAGGCTGAAGACGGCCCCAAGCACCGGCCTGTGTTCGCGGAGGATTGAAGTCAGATGCTTTCGCGGGAAATTTGCTCGCCCACTGGGCGTCTGTTGCTTGATGTAAATAAAGAAATACAAAAGAAAAAGAAAGTCCCCCAGCAACAAGCCTTGGGATCAGTCGGATTCAGTGACACTACCCGAAGGCAGTGCTCGAAGAGCCCGGCTCACTGGCGGAAGGAGGCGGGAACTCGAATGCAAACTGTACTGTGTATTGGGCTAGATGGTTAATATACGTATTGCTCATTTAGCGCAACAAAAATGAAGTTGAACACTCATTATTGAAGAGCTCCCGACTGCCTTGTCCGTCATACTTTCCTCGCCGTCTTTGCTCCGTGCTGTAAAAAAATTGGCGGTGTTTTAGCTCCGTTAAACCTGTAGTGGACGCGATAGCCACAGCTGGCCGATTGGAACTTGTTCAGTTGAACTGAAAAAGTCAGTCTTTCGCCGCTCCGTTTCGCTGAGCGTTCCTTCTTCATCTTCGTCACACTTGACACGGCGCATGCGCACAGCTGTGGCAGCTCGGTTCCGCAGGCGCACCGTGCCGCCGGCAACAGCAGCTGCTCCGCACCACGCGACCAACCACGCGACAGCGTGGCGACGCAGCCACAGGGTGGCGGCGGCGTCACCGCCAAGGCGCCGATACGCTGAAGGCTCGAAATGCTACACTAATATAGCTATCGCTACAAAAGTGTGAATGGATATATCTTGTTCATTTTGCCTACACCTCTATGTCTCGTCGTCCTTACTCCTGCGTAGAAACCATTGCGGACCCGTTCCACTTCACAGCGTGGCAGAGGCGGCCCGTGGCGTTTCCCGGCGTCTTACGACTTCGGGTAGCACTAAGACAAACGTCACACGAGACGCGTAGCTCGAAGTGGGTGGAGAGGGTGATGACGCAATCACAGGTGAGTGCACGCCCCACCCGGAGGTGACAAAGGTATAGCGAGACACGTGCGGGTGTTGGACACATGATCGCAGAACGGGATTGCCTGCTTTCTCAGTGGTGAAAGATGTCCCTTCAGCAGCTGTCTATGCTATCATTCTTTAGAAGTAGTAGCTTTCTTTCGGTACCATCGTCGGGAGTGGTGGGGATCAGAGTACAGGTGACGAGTTAACTTGCAAGCTTGTTAACTAATATAGAGTAGACAACTTTTCAACTCTTACTGTCGTGCTCTTAATTTATTACAAGAATTGTAGCCCATCGAAACTGATATCTATGTCTTTTTTCGATTTTTGAAATTCCATTCCTGACGCCGGTGCAGCGCAGAATTTGGGGCCGCGCGCGAGCAAAACCGAACCGCGAGAGGTCAGGAAAAGCACTAGCCACGCCTACGAGCGCGCTTTACTCTGCGGCGCGGGTGTCACGTGCTCTCTGCACGTGACACCCGTGCAACTGAGCAAGTTCTACTCGGCCAGTTGTACCTATCGCGTCACTTCAGGTTTTACCAGAGCTAAACCACCGCCAATTTTTTGTCGGCTTGTACACTCTATTCTGGATTGCAAGAGAAGACAAGCGTAGCGGGGGGAGGGGGGCAGAAAGTTAGATCGGTTGGTGAGATAATCCAGTCTGTGGGGATAAGGCGGCCGCGGCTGGTACAGGACAATGCTAATTGCAGAGATATGGAGAGGTCATTGTTTTGTAGCAAAACTCGAGAAATTACAGACCGACCAACTTACTCTCCGTCGCCTACAACGTATTTACTAAGGTGATCGCAAATAAAGTCAGGACAACTTTGGACTTCAATCAACCAATTGAGCAGGCAGGCTTTCTTAAAGGATACTCCACAACAGACCATATTCACACTATCAATCAGGTGATAGAGAAATGCGCAGAATATAACCAACCCCCTATATATAATAAGGGAGTAATTACTCATTGACATCGAACCAAGCGCAACCATACGGCTACAAAGGAAAGCAACACATCTTTCTCTGAGACTTCGTAGTCAACAGAAAATTCATCCAGGTCAGGGGTTCGAAGTCGGGACCACCGTTTCACCGGAGCAGTCGTTCTACCAACTGAGATAACCGGGAGGGCCAGATTGTGGTAGGACGAGAGCGAATTGATTAATAACTCGAAGTGGGAACAGTGAGCATAATTGGAGTTTTCTGTTTAATCGCTAAAATCTGCCTCGGAACGGGCGAATGTTGCAAACCTAACTCTGTGTTTCTCATACTGACGTAATTGGCTTTATTTTAAGTGTTTTGCGCAAGCCAGCACAGTGCGTACTCTCACTGTACCGCTGCTATCCGCTACCGCAGCAACCAGACAGCCTTCAGCCCTGCGCGCCTGTTACGCCATCCACCTTGACTATTCCGTAACATGCTTGCCGCTAGCTGCCAGCCTTGGTCGATGTATCTCGTCATCTCTTGAATTCGTTGCGTGCGGCAGCTCGCCTTAAATTTATCAGCGTTGACTTCAAGTGCTTGGTAACTTTGTGTCCTGGTTTATGTCCTCGTCGGCTACGTGTTCCCGCCTATTCGCTGCCATACCAGCCACAATTACAATCGTAAGGCCAAGGCAGATTTAGAGCGGTAGCGCTACCTCCATAGGCGCCCATACGTTCAAAACATACGGCCTATGGTGCGGACCCAACGCCCTCTTCGAAGAGTGCGGACAACAAAATTATGACGTGATTTTAAAAAGGCCATACGTCATAGCCACGATAGTGTCACCAAGAAACGGTTGACGTACGCAGGGTTGGTTTACTTATACGCGGAAGACGCTGTTGGGATGCGCAAGACAGCAGGCAGTTCGAGAGATGAAGACGATAAAACATCTAGCCCTGAGATGGCTGAAGGCTTGCCAACTGCCAGGTAAACTACCAGCGGAGTTTAGCCCCGATACGGCGCCACTATAGGAGTCAGTAGTGTGGCATTACTTCCGCTCTCTGAAAGACACCGACTCGGTGCGGCAACAATGGAGGCAGGACAACAAGGGCAGTCGCATGTGTCTGGCGTGCGGTGTAGACACGCGCGAGGGGCTAGCGGGCGTGGTACGGCTTCATCCGGGCGACGTGGACAACTTCGGAGGTCGGCCGTCTGGAAGAGCGAACTGTTCCCTGGGGCAGAACTCGCAGGTGACTTCACTGAGCTGGCGGAGCACCTCGTAGGGGCCAAAGTATCGGCGTAGAAGCTTCTCAGAGCGCCCTCGCATGCGGATTGGGCTCCACACCCAGACTTGTTCGCCGGGCTGGTAACTAACAGCTCGGTGGCGGAGGTTATAGCGCCGAGCGTCGAGCGTTTTCTGGTGCCGGATGCGCTCCCAAGCGAGTTGGCGAGCGGCCTCGGCGTGACGAACGAAGAGGGCAGCACCGATAACAGGTGAGGTACTACTAGCCGGAAGCAACATGGCGTCCAGCATGGTTGTGGCTTCGCGACCATGCACAAAACGAAATGGAGTGAAGCGTGTCGTTTCTTGTAGAGCAGTGTTATAGGCAAATGTGACGTAAGGGAGTATGGCGTCCCAGTTGCGGTGGTCTGCCTCGACATACATGAAAATCATGTCGGCGATCGTCTTGTTGAGCCGTTCGGTGAGGCCGTTCGTTTGAGGGTGGTAAGCGGTTGTCCTTGCGGTGACTGGTGCCGCTAAGGCGCATAACCTCCTGCGTAGGGACCGGGGTAAACGCTGTTCCCCTGTCAGTTAAAACGATGGTGGGTACATCGTGACGAAGCACAATGTTCTGGATAAAAAAGTTCGCAATTTCGTCAGCGGTGCCACGGAGAAGAGTTTTAGTCTCACAGTTTCGGCTGAGGCAGTCGGTGGCGTCCATAATGTAGCGGTTGCCCAGCGAGGACTCCGGAAATGGGCCGAGTAAGTCCACGCCGACTTAATGGAAGGGGACCTGAGGCGAATCAATAGGCTGCAGTAGGCCGGCTGGCTTAGTCGGCAGCGTTTTGTGACGCTGGCACTCGCGGCAAGTTCTTACGTAATTCTTCACAACTGCAGCAATCCTGGGCCAGTAGAACGTTTGCCGTATTCGTGCCAAAGTTCGACAAAAACCCAGGAGACCACAAATGGGTCGTCATGGCACGCCTTCAGGACTTCGTAGCGAGGAGCCGTAGGCACGACGACTAGATAAACAGCTTCCGTCGGGCTGTAGTTTTTCTTATACAGGATTCCGTCGCGTAAACAGAACGCCGACAGTCCGCGTGAGAACATTCGTGGGGGAGACTGAGCGCTTCCTTCTAGATACTGAAAGAGGGGCCGTAGTTCTGTCGTCTCTTTGGTGTTGAATGAGAATGGACGTGGAGATGGAGCCAAGAAAAATAATCGTCGCCGTCGGGGTCGGCTAGGGGGTCCTCGATAGGAGCACGAGACAAACAGTCGGCATCACTGAGCTTCCTACCAGACCTATAGACGATGGTGACATCGAATTCCTGAAGCCGAAGGCTACAGCGTGCGAGCCGTCCCGAGGGATCTTTGAGGTTCGCCAGACAACACAGCGAGTGGTGGTCACTGACGACCCCGAAAGGGTGGCCATATAAGTACGGGCGAAATTTGGTCACTGCCCACACAACGGCAGGCATTCTTTTTCGGTGGTGGAATAGTTTGCCTCAGATCGTGACAAGGTGGGCTCGCGTATGCGATTACGCGTTCCAGACCATCCAGCCTCTGCACAAGGACCGCACCGAGGCCGATGTTGCTGGCGTCTGTGTGTAGTTCAGTGTCGGCTGACTCGTCGAAGTGTCCAAGGATGGCCGTACTTTGGAGACAAGTGCGGAGGTCTTCAAAGGCTTGCTGTTGCTCCAGGCCCCAGAAGAATGGTTCGGAACCTTCCTTGAGTCGCTTGAGGGGCTCAGCAATCTGGGAGAAGTTCTGCACAAAACTCCGATAATAGGCGCAGAGGCCCAGAAAGCGGCGCACACTTCGCTTATCGGTGGGTACAAGAAAATCAGCCACGGCGGCTGTCTTATCGGGATCGGGGATAACATCTTTAGCACTCACGATGTGGCCCAGAAACTTCAACTATTTGAAAGCGAAGTGACACTTTTGGGGCTTCAGGGAAAGACCGGCCGACCTAACTGCTGCGAACACAGTGCGCAGGCGTCTCAGGTGCTCTTCGAACGTATCAGAGAAGATGACAGCGTCAACCAAGTACACGAGACAGGACTGCCATTTCAGATCGGTAAGAATGGTGTCCATCATCCGCTGGAAGGTTGCAGGAGCCGAGCACAGGCCGAAAGGGAGCATCCGGAATTCGCACAGACCGTCCGGTGTAATAAAGGCGGTCTTTTCCCAGTCGCGTTCGTCCACCTCGACTTGCCAATAGCCGCTGCGTAAATCTAGCGAGGAGAAGTACTTGGCGTGGCGCAGCCGGTCCAGGGAGTCATCAATGCGCGGTAGAGGATAAACATCATTTTTGGACTTTGTTTAAACGTCGGTAATCAACGCAGAACCGTAGGGTTCAATCTTTATTTGCTATTAGAACAACGGGCGACACCCACGGGCTCATCGACGGCTGTATCACGTCGTCCTGGAGCATTTCTTGAACTTGGCGGCGAATGGCATCACGCTCCTTCGAAAAGATCCGGTAAGGAGGCTGACATAATGGTCGCTGGTTGGCATCGACTATAATTCGGTGCTTTGTGAGCGGTGTCTGCCTAACCTTAGAGGTCGAGGCAAAGGAGTCGCAGGAAGACTGAATAACGCTTTCGAGGCACCGTCTCTGATTGGACGGGAGGTTCAGGTTCACGTCAGTTTTTATGGGAGTGGTCGGTGCCTCCACTGATGCCGACGCTTCGGACAAAGAGTGCTGTCCCGCGAAGTCGTAGAGTTCTTCGAAAAACGCAATAACTGTTCTGCCAGGCAAACACTGAGGCTCACAGCCAAAAGTGGCCACCAAGAGTTCGGTTCGGCCATTGTTCAGTTCAACAATTCCGCGAGCAACGCAGACTTGCCGATCAAGGAGCAGCGACATGTTGGTTTCAGCGATACCACGAGTCCCGGTGCCCTTATCGCAATCTACGATAACCAACATGCTAGCTCTTGACGGGATCAATACGTGGTCGTCAAAGACGCGTAACTTAGTCCCACGTGGCCCGGGATTGCCGTCAAGAGGGGGTTGAGTGGAAAATGACACGACCAGATCCTGAAGGTTGATGACAGCACCGTAGTCCCGAAGGAAATCCAAACCGAGTATCCGGAATTCGTGCCGGATCTTTTCGAAGGAGCATGATGCCATTCTCCGCCAAGTTCAAGAAATGCTCCAGGACGACGTGATAGAGCCGTCGTTGAGCCCGTGGGTGTCGCCTGTTGTCACCGAGTATCAGGTCTTTGGAACACTCGGGCAGCACAGCAAAGCAACCAGGGAAAGCAGCACCGCGGAAATATATTCATGACGTGCAGACGCCAATCGACCTAACCAAATGGCCGCCGGTGGTGCGGATCTGTGGTCCAGATTAAGGGGTCAGAACCTTTGCGAGGGCCGTGGCTAACCGACTGCTCATTACAGAAAAATCCGCGCCGGTATCCACAAGTGCGGTCACATCGCGATTATCAGCGATTACTGGGATTTAAGCAGTCACCAGTCGGTCACAGCACGTCGTTGCCGTTGAGGTCGTCGGGTAAGGTCATCGTCGGTCGGATCGTAGCAGTGAATCGTCGATTTCGGCAGAACCCAGTCGGTCACAGCGTGTCGTTGTCGTTGAGGTCGTAAGGTCGACTAGTCGTCGGTCGGATCGTAGCCGCGAATCGTCGGGTGGAAGCTCTTGACTTGATCCAATAGCGGTGACCCTATCCCCGGAGGACGCCGTCTTCAGTTTTCCCGATGTGGGGACGTGCCTCTGAACTGGAGAGAAGACGGGCGGCTCGGCGAAGAAAACCGCCTCTGGGATGGCGACCGGGACTGGCGTCGCTGCGAGGTCGTTGGCTGCACGTTATCGGACAGGTACTGCTCAATGTCCCGCGGCCGTTCTCCGTAGCGTGGTCGACGGGCGTCAGGTGAAAACCCCCTCAAGCCCATTCTGCGGTAGGGGCAGTGGCGGAGGATGTGGCCGGGTTCCCCGCAGTGGAAGCAGAGCGGCCTATTGTTTGGCGTACGCCGAACGTGCGCTTTGCTCATGGTGGACCTGGACTCCTGCGGTACGGCGGGTACAGCTGCAATTGGGTACCGCAGTGAAGGCACAGGAGTGATGGGGGAAAAGGCTTGCCTCACTGGCCCAGGACGGCTTTGTAGTGCTTGACTGTATGTCATCACATATGGCGTTGGCTGCGGAGCTGGTGGCGACTGAACAGCTCGCCAGACTTCATCTCGGACCACGTCCGGTATGCCAGCGACGCTGGTCTGTGGAGCTTCGAAGCGAAGTTTCTCGAGTTCTTCGCGCACCAGGCTACTCACAAGCTCTTGAAGCTGCTCACTGGGTAGCGACGTGGGCGTACAGTGGTCAGTGGCTGCTACACTAGCCTGTCGGCCGTAATGCGCGCCCCGTTTTTGCAGGGAACGCTCCATGCTTGTTGCCTCCTTGGCAAATTCGGCCACCGTTCTAGGCGGTTCACTTACCAGTCCGGAAAACAATTGCTCTTTTACGGCGCGTATTAAGTGCCGTACCTTCTTGGCCTAGGGGCATAGCAGGGTCGGCGCGATTGAAGAGTCGCGTCATGTCCTCGATGAGCATGGCGACGCTCTTGTTCGGCTGCTGCACCTCGATTGCAAGGCGATTTCAGCCTTCGCCTTTCGTTCGCTGGTGTTGAAGGTGGCTAAAAGCTCTGGGCGAAAGTTCTCCCAGTTAGTGAACTAAGCTTCGTGGTTCTCGTACCACGTCTTGGCCGAGTCCTGTAGTGCGAAGTACACGTTCCGCAATTTGCGCTCGCCGTCCCACTCGTTGAAGCCCGCCACACGGTCAAAGCTGGCCAACCAGTCTTCGACGTCCTCAGACCTCTCACCGTGTAATGATGGGGGTGACCGAGGCGTGTGAAGGACGAACGGCTGGGCATTCCAGGAATGCTGAACTGTCTGGCTAGCCGTAGCGAACGTCATGGCCCTTAACGATGTTGTGAGTTGGCCGAACTCTGGTTGTACGCCTCGCATGCGGCGGCTCGCCTTGTGGACTGGCGTTGTAGCCACGCGTTCAGAACTGATGTCAAGAGTGTCCTCGAGGTCAGCGTACATGGGCCGTTATCCAGCTGCTCCACCAAATATTCTCCGAAAAACGGTTGACGTACGCAGGGCTGGCTTACTTGTACGCGCAAGACGCTGTTAAGACGCGCAAGGTAGCAGGCGGCTCGAGAGATAAAGACGAGAAAACATCTAGCCCCGAGATGGCTCAAGGCTTACCAACAGCCAGGTAATACAGTTTAGCCGCGATACGGCGCTACTATAGGAGTTAGTAGTGTGGCAGCATGTTTGGCGGGAGAAGTAAATCTTCGAACGTCTCGAGGTTCAGCGCAACACACGAGATAAAGACGAAGAAAGTAGACGTGACGAGCGCGGACTACCGACGCTACATTTAGTAGTCCGCGCTCGTTGCGACTTCTTCCTTCGTCTGTGCCTCGTGCGTCGCGTTATATTCCGAGGTGTTAACGTACCGACTCGCTCAATTATTTGTCTTTATGCCCCAAAGGTAGAGTTATAGGTAGAGTTTGAGAGCCTTTCTTGAGCACCCGAGTTTCCGAGAAATGGGTTGTTTGTTTGTTTGTTTGTTTATTGGGGTTTAACGTCCCAAACTGACGCTATGAGGGACGCCGTAGTGAAGGGCTCCGGAAATTTCGACCACCTGGGGTTCATTAACGTGCACTGACATCGCACAGTGCACAGGCCTCTAGAATTTCGCCTCCATCGAAATTCGACCACCGCGGCCGAGATCGAACCCGCGTCTTTCGGGCCAGCAGCCGAGCGCCATAACCACTCGGCCACCGCGGCGGCTCAGAAATGATTTTTGACAGAATTGTTCCGATTTAGTTTAGCCCACATAAAAAGAGGAAACAATGCAAGGTTTTAACCAAATTCAAATTATTACTTTAAAACCATAACACACACAGGTCGAATAGGTACAACTAGCGGTGTCTGAGCGAACCCTCGAAACAAATTTAAACTTTTCGTGAGCAGAAAACGAGCTAATTGGTAAGCGCATGAGGCTGGCTTAGTTGGTTTTCCATTAAAGCGAATTAAGCGCAAAAACGGGACACAAGAAAGAACAGCAGAAAGCACGAGCGCTGCTGTTCCCTGCCGTTCGTTCTCGTATCCAGTTTTTGCGCTTAATTCATTTCAGTGGACTACTTTCCTCCTGTGCATAAATGGCGTAAAAGCGCTGTGAATTCCGCTGCACCTTCCCGCTTGCCTTTTCAGCTAACTCGCTGCTGAGCCTGTGTAGCTTATTAGTCAGTGAAAATTGAAACGGTTTTCAAAAAAGTAAATGATGCACTAGCCAGTAACTGTCTCACATATCTCGGTGGACAGCCGAACCACACCGTAAGGGAAGGGATAAAGGAGGGAGTGAAAGAAGAAAGAGGTGGTTGTAGTGGAAGTCTCCGTCAAATAATTTCGACCACCTGGGGATCTGTAACGTGCACTGACATCGCACAGCACACGGGCGCCTTAGCGTTTTTCCTCCATAAAAACGCAGCCGCCGTGGTCGAGTTCGAACCCGGGTACTGCGGCTCAGTAGACGCCACCACAGCGAGTCGACAGTGCTTAGCAGGTTTTAGAAGCAAGTGCGCTGGGTATGAATGTCAAAACTCATATTCTCCATGTGGATGATGCATGTGGACGCGCATGAAATCTAGGAGCACCTCCATATTCCAACGGGACGTCCTTACGAGCGAGCAACGCGCTCATCCTTCAAGCACGCATATCAAGCCATGCGGACCTATCAAGCCAGGATAGGAATCCATGATGAAATGAACGTCTGCGCAAATCAGGACACAGACAAGAAAGAGACACCACATGCGCACACTACCAAGTGTGTGGTAGTGTGTGCATGTGGTGTCTCTTTCTTGTCTGTGTCGTGATTTGCGCAGCCGTTCATTTCATCATGCACCAACTCGCCCCTCAGGCCTTATTCTGAAGTACAGGAATCCAGCAAAGTCGGGTGTAAGGTCCCTAACGTATGCGGCCTATGCTTACCTGCCGCTGTGTGTGTGGTGGACTTTGCTCCTATTGGCGTGCGCCCTTCCTTCCCGGACCTTATTCGGAATAAAGGCACATATGTAACCGTTGCCGTGTCGGTCGGTCGTCACTCCCTCGCAGCCCACGCAATACAAATACGGGCCCGGGTTCATGCCTCAAGTGCATAAATATACAGGTCGGCGAGCGGCGCCGATTTGGCGAACGATCGCGCGCAACTGACCCTATTTGTCGCAGTAACGCGCGCGGTCCAATATTGAGCCCGGTGTCACTGGGCCATTGAGAAACGATGCGGCAAGAAGAAAAGCCGACAACCATAGATTGCTCCCTTACACGCATTTAGTGATAGTTTTAACTTAATAACACGAGCTTGAAGTGCGATCTGATCCCAGCTGTTGCAGTTGTTTATGCGTGGCGACGTTGCGGTCGCAAGGGCGGGTAAGAACACAACAGTTGTGCAGGAGTTCCGCACTTCAGTAACGCAGGAGGAGATAACAGATACTAGGAAAGACGAAATCGTACCACCAGAACTGGTGAAAGTACTACTGTCGGTGCGACTTTTTCTAGATCTGCAGGGATTCACAAAACGGCCAGTCCTCCAGCGCCGTTCTTTACAGCACGAAGGAGATTTATGAAATGTCGAACTACGTTGGCACGGACTGCGGAACGGTGCATATTTTGCTTCCCGTTCGCTTTTTTCTGTTTTTGCGGCTCTGTGAGCGTTGTGGTAACGTTTTTTCGTTAGGCTGGCGAAGTGCGTCGGCTACTGGATCCCCACTCTTCGTTTCTTGCCTGCGCCGCCAGGTGCCGCCTTTTCCCTAAAAGGTAAGTCGCCCAAATATTTCATTTTTTACCGCAATCCCTTGGCATTGTGTGATTACAGTTGGCGTAAACTCTAGAAATAGGCGCCAAATTCCCCTCAAGGAAAGGTGGCCCTCCAGCTAATGGCGTCGACCCTCTACATGACGCTGTGGTTAATCGTCTTACACCGAGGGTAGTGTGGCACCACAGGGAGCTGGCAGGTACAAGGGGGTTAACTAAGGATTAACGGATTAACGCCGAAGTCATGACAATCGGTCGCCGCCATCGGCTGGTGGGTCTCTTTGAAGGGCATTTACTGCTTCGTGCATGAGTTACATCCGAATTCAGCTCATTGTATTTCCTTCAATGATTTTTAAAGTTTAAGTGGTTAAGGCGCGCTCGTCTACTGAGCCGGAGTACCTTGGTTCGAACCTGACCGCGGCGGTCGCGTTTCGATGAAGGCAAAGCGCAAAAGGCACGACACCGTGCGCAGAGATCGAGCCTTCTTTTATGACGCCGCCAGCCGCTTGTGAGAGATTAGACGATACAGCGTTGCGCACTAAATCATGGATGTACTCCCCACTGCGTAGGTGCATTGCACAGGCAGACGCCGTTCAGCAGTTGGCGTTCTGCAGTTGCGCGGCAATGTGTACACGCAGCTTTGGGGCCAAGCTTTGGGGGTTCGTGTGCCATGCGATTTCCATGCTCCCGCTTCTATTTTAATCTCATCACAACTGAGTGTGAATAGCCCTTTTTGCGTAACTTTCACTGCGCCCTGATTTAAAACATGGGTGGCACTTCATCACTTTCTGAATTAGCGACTGTTAAATTGAGACTACGTTTTTGTGGGGCGGTCGCCCAGAACCGCTCAAGGCATACAGATTGCTGTCGTTTTCTATGTGCCGTGAACCCGATGCGCTTCCGGGGTGTCAAGCCTAACTGACTGAAGGCATTGCAGTGAGGCTTTTCTAATCTGTATGGAGGCAAAATGCTGAGGAAAATTTGCGCTTGCTAGGTTTATAAAAAGGTCCCGTGATAACGCTTTCTCTAGTGCATTTCACGGAAACAGCGCAGTCATATGCAAGGCTAAACCGGCATGAGTTGGATTTGGTCCGACTTGAGCCTTTGCTATCATTGTTGCTAGCATTCCCTTGCATGCTTAAGAACGTTGCTTCAGACACGCACTATTGTGGCTCCGCTAGGTATGTCCTGACCGCTTGAGTTTACAACATATACATCCCTTTTCGCTACCTAGGCTGCAGATTTGTCAGGAAAATTTATTTGCATCGTTCGTCACAAATATGATTGTCGACATGTTGGTGTGATTCCCAGCTGCGCCTGCCTCTTCCAGTTCTCAACTTATGGGCCGATACAGCATATCCGATTGCTAGTGCAAGCTAGGACGACGTGATGCACGACACGAATTAATCAGCTATCTCACAACGAACCTTGTAATGTGCTTCCTATTTTCACCGAGCCGCTTCACTCCGGAGACCTTGGAAATTAATGAACACTATAGCTGCTTTGAATAAGGAAAATGCGATCCGAGAGCTCCACGAGCGCATGCATGCATAGACGTTTTCTGAAATTTACGCTCTCTGCTAAGCTATAAAATTTTGCTTTTAATTTTAGAACTTATTGATGTGTGTGCATTCTGCTTGATCGGAGTAGCTTTTAGCGCCAGGTTCTGATCTGCCTAGAATGTCAAAATTCAAATAATTTGGGAAATAAAAAAAAACACTGCGCGATAGACTTTGTCGAGATCCTAGCGTCGTTGGACTGGTGTTGAAACGACACACTTGTTGAAATTCGCGAAAATGAAAACAGAGAAAAAACCGTCATGCGTGCTACTACCCGAGTCCGGTGTTTCTTCAAGCGCGGCACGGTGTGAACGCTGAAGGCGAGTGACGGCAGCTTTCTGTTTTTTTTCTTTTGCGCTATGCTCGGGACATTGTCCGGGTGATAAGCATCTGAAAATGCCCCCCCCCCCCCCCCCCCCCCCGCGTTCAACTTACGATCCAAAGCACACGGAATATCGCGCCTAAACTTATGCTGAGAGCACGACAGATCATGAGAACGAGTTGCAGGCTTTTCTTGATTTTTACACAGTTCACCACGTGACCGAACAGCAACGATGCGAAGTCAGAGACACGAACCAACTAATAGATTTCAATGCAGAAACGCTATATAACGCAAGAAGCGACACGAGCTCGGCGTAGTAACCCACGAGCTCGGCGGTATTAGCCGCGAATACGATCCGTCACCGATCGAACTTGTCTTGCTCCTCGGCCCCTGCCCGTCGCTTTCGCGCCTATCTGACTGCAATAAACTTGTGGAAACTTATAATAATAATAATTGGTTTTTGGGGAAAGGAAATGGCGCAGTATCTGTCTCATATATCGTTGGACACCTGAACCGTGCCGTAAGGGAAGGGATAAATGAGGGAGTGAAAGAAGAAAGGAAGAAGAGGTGCCGTAGTGGAGGGCTCCGGAATAATTTCGACCACCTGGGGATCTTTAACGTGCACTGACATCGCACAGCACACGGGCGCATTAGCGTTTTTCCTCCATAAAAACGCAGCCGCCGCGGTCGGGTTCGAACCCGGGAACTCCGGATCAGTAGTCGAGCGCCCTAACCACTGAGCCACCGCGGCGGGTTCTGGAAACTTATGCCGATTCCTTTTTTCTGCACTGCGGCTCAACCAACCGCACCAAAAATTGTCGGCACGCCGTGAATTATGCCCAAAAACACGTAAGCGTAGCGCACCCAATGCGGAAGGTCCCGCTTTTTGCCTACACAACGAAAGTCACTGCTGACGCCAGCGCCGCCGCATCTCTCTGACGTCACGGCCTGACGCTTAGGCAGAGCCATTTTAGTCATGGTAGGATTGCAGGCAGACAGAGGCATGCAGCAAAAACAACACATCCTGAAGGAGGTCAGGGAACATCTCAGAATAGACCCACTTCCGAGAAACATGCACCCCACCTTCAACAGTGAGAGGAGGGAAAAGTGAGCCGAAGCCCTCATGAGACGCTTCAACGAAATGAATACGGAGACGGTAGCATACACGGATGCGGCGAGCGGTAGACTGGGAGCAGCTGTAGCCTCAGTGGTGGATGGCAAGGGTAAAGCAATATCAGCAGCTACGATACGTAGCCGCAATTCGGAAGTAGCAGAAGAGGTAGCAATAGCGCTTGCTTGCGTGGGAACAGAGGCAAACTACATAATAAGTGACAGTAAAACAGCCATCTACAATTATAGAAGAGGTAGAGTCGCATCAGAAGCGGTGCGGATTCTAACGGGGAAAAAGATGAATAGAAAAATTAGCCTAATATGGGCACCAGCTCATACGTCAGCACCAGGCAACGAAGCGGCGCACCTTCTAGCTCGAGATCTCTACCTCCGAGCAGAAGCGGAACCGCTAGATTGCAAGGAACTAGACAAGAGACTACAAACATACACAGAAATCATAGAGAATTACAGACTGCAGATGAGAACTGTCCCTCCTCCGGACAAGGAGCTCGGGAACAGAGAGGCCGTAACCTGGAGAAGGCTACAGGCCGGAAATTTCATAAACCCGGTATGGGCGTCACACGTCCTACAAGACGAGGACATAGAAGATAAATGTAAAAATGTGGAGAGAGGGGGACCCTCGACCATATAATTTGGCAGTGTGTCCACTCCCCAGGGGTGAGGGAAGGAATAAATAGTAGAGAAGCCTGGGAAACCCTTCTGCAAAGCGCGGACCCCGCGACCCAGAAGAAAGCCATCCATCTGGCGGCAGAGGCCGCGAAGAGCCAACAACTCTTCTCTTTGCCTGCATCTTGTCGCGGAGGCCCTGGCCTCTGCCCCTAGGCCTGCGCGCCAGGGGTAGGGAGTAGAGGGCCTCCATTTCTGATGGAAATAAATGTTTTTGGAACTGGAACTGGGAACTTGTCTATGGGCTCCGTGCGCTGGTATGGTGGCGCCTGTAGCGACCACATCGCCAGCGCCGCCTCACGGCACTCGCGGCGTTAACCGGACGCTCAGTCACGGCCGGTCTCTCGAGGGGAGAGCCCGCGCTCTCCTCGAGACTGGCCGTGGTGGCCTTGCGCCTTCCTCCATGCCGGTGCGTTCGCGTCAGTCCGGCCGCATAGCAGACGACCACTAACCGCGATGCCTGCTTCTCTGCGGATTTCAAGGCCACCGCTGCTACGTTTAGTTTCAATTGCTTTCAGGTTGGGCTGATCACCGATGTCCAACAGCCATGATTGTGTTGCACGGCACTGCAATATTTGGCAGCGCAGTTGACATTATCGAGATTAAGTACCTTTACAGTTTGAGAAACAAGTCTCTGGTAGTTTGTTTTCGCCTTCGAACGAAACACCTCACCGCTCACCTCGCTCACTGCAAACTGAACCAGAGAGCTGCGTCGGCTGCGTCCGCCTTTCGCCACCGCTGTTAACCAGGTGGCGCCACTCGCGCGCACCAAACTGCAGCGCACGGGGCCAAAACGTGCACGAAAATAACGCAAATCTAGTTCTTGAATGAGCTCAGCAGATGTATTTAAAAAACAAACAAACACCCATGCAAGTGCTGCCTATAAAGCCATTTTAATTTGGTTATATGAGTGGAGGGTAGAGAAAAGAAATAATTTCTTTTACGGGAAGTTTTGATATCGCAAATAAAAAACTGTTTATTATTTATTGCATCTGCATTTAACTAAAGGTAGTGTCTAGAGCATACCATCCAATGGTAGCATATTCAGCATTATAATGTTATCCTATAGTGCACGAAGCACACCTACCAGCCACATCTGATGCTTCTCAACAGCAGTCTGTGTCATCACTTTCTAAGAGCAGGTTGGAACAGCGAAGGTACCTTCTGTCATGCCACGGTAGAGCTTTGAGTAGAAAAAAAAACCTATAACCCTGTATTGAAATTTAGAGGGCCTATTATTCACCCTGCACATGTGTATGAATTATTCTTCGGTAGGGAGTCTACTCTAATGGCAATCTTCAAGGATACAAGATTGCTATTCCTGATGCTTGGAATGCAGCCAGTGTTAATGTGACTGAGTGCTGCTTGCACAAGCTTGGTCACTGTCATGTGCAAGCCGCAACATAGTGCTGTCTCATGCAAGTATTTTTGATTACTTTGATGATCACCTGTGGCCGCAGCAAAGTGGCCATTGCCTCGTTCTCTTAGGCGAAAAACTTATTTAACTTCATCAAGTAGCAGCTAAGCACACGGGACAACCCTCACGCAATATGGAAATGAACTGAAGTTTTAATTTAGAGCTGAAGTGTTGAAATTCTTCATCACCTTAAAATGGTTTGTTTTGGTGGTGTTATTACTCTAGTCCGAAAGCCATGCAATTTTAGAACTGCGATCATGGCTGCCACTAAAACCTGGGGTTCTATTTTCAGTAGTGTGGTCATTTTCTCCATGACCAAGGTACCCAACTCGTTAGTGCACTGATTGCAACAAAATTATAGTCATTTACATGTTGCCTATCTAGGTCAATGAAAGGCTAGGCCGTGCAGCCTGCATCATGCCTCAGGGTTCATAAATCTCCAGAACCGGAGCCTTTCTTTCGTGAGTTGGTATCTAAGAGTGCATATTTGTTTTCATGAACCTAAATGCACTACTATCATACAGTGGCTGAATTTAAAGGAGTAGACACACCTAATTTTTAATTGCAGGTTTCTTTCTGAGTTTTCTGTAATGCTCAAAACATTAGAATACATTGACCACCACAGTCGTTTTTGCCTACCGCTTATAAATAATTAGTAACTAAATGTCTTCGTTCATACTGTTTTGGTTTCATTTATAATAAACTGCACATCTCCAGCCAAAAACTTTACGTGGCACCGATTTGAGAAAACGTAGCGGCCGCCGTGCAACGCAAGGTGATTCTCCGCGCTGTGCGGGACAGTGTCGACCTGCTTATTGGATATTTCAGGCAGCAAGACCGAGCAAACCTAAGAAAGTGAGTGGTTTTGTTTTAATCTTGATGTGTTTTGAGGTATAGCTTTGTGCTGCGTTGGAGTGTTCTGTGCGTTACTTGTCTAGATTTCCCGCAGCTGAATTTGTCGTTTCGGCGCTCGAGGTTGCTACGGCGCCCGTGTATTTTGGCTTTTCCTTTAATCTATTTTTCCCTCTAATTTTAACCCAACATTTCGAAGCCGACTCGGCTCCATCATCAGGGGTGACTGAGGGCAGTAGCTAGCGTCTTTAAGTATGGAGGGGAGGACGGGGTCAAAGGAACGAAAACTATGATGCGAAAGGCATGGGGGAGGGGGAGGAAGGGGGGATTTCATTATCCGATCGAACGACGGCTATGAGGGAAAAGGTGACTTTACCCTTGTGAGGCATGAAAAAACTGCAATATTCAATGTAATCGATGGTTAGTTTAACATTCCGGCTCTTGAAGCTGGCTATCTAATGTGTTGTAGTGAATTAAAACTGTAGCAGAGATTGTTGAGTAATCTTTATTAAATGGAGCTGGCACAGAGATCTGTTCACGGGAGAGTGCGAGTAGGGAAAAGGAGATCACAGTATGAGGTAAATTCCTGCCTCACAACCGTACTACAGTGATTTCATTATGTTGGAAAGGACTGTAATGATTGTATTGCAGATTTTTCATGCCTCAGGTGACTGAGACCAACCTTTCATGTCACCGATATTGTTCGCTTGTTGAAACCGAAACAGCATCAAGAAGAAATTCAATTATAAATAATTTAGTGGTAACACAGGAATACCAGGGAGTGGTCCCTGCATAATGATGCCTAACGCATCATTTCAAAGAAGGAAACACACAAGCAAAATTTTGGCGTCTATAGACCTTTACTTTAGCTGTATCAATATATACTCAAGTAACATCTTTACTAAATGTGTCAGGAAAATCATAGAAAAAAAATTATTATTATTATGGCTTTTCATCTCTATAAGAGTGCACATTATTAGGGGTCAATGTTCCTGCAAGTCTGTTAACCTTCTTCACCAACACACTGTACAGTCTGCGGCACCCATTGTGCACAGCTGTCAAGCAGTGCACACCAATTACTAAAAACTTAAATTATACAATAGCCTTCTATTCAAGGGATCATTACGACTTCCTCTTTTGGTCTATGCTGCTTTACTTTTGCAAAATCATTTCTTCTAGAATATAGCAGCTCAAGTGAGAGTTCCCTTTGTCTGCAGGGCAATATGCTGCTTGAGCGTTGTACACCAGGGTGATGCAGACTGTACATATTGCTGTCGCTCGGGTGAGTAAATTTGATGGAAGGTGGTTTTTGGGGTTGTTTTTCTGTGCTGCTGCTTTACTTACGGATGTCAGTTAATTCTTTTTGACCCTGCGAGTAAGATGGCCTTATAAAACATTTCGCAGTGACCTTCTTCAGGCATGCTGCTACACGAGGGAAATCTCCTAGGTGCTCAACAGCCTTAAGACTGTTTCAATGCAAAAGGCTGCACACCCTGCACCTAGCACTTAAGATTGGCATAGAAAGTAGAAGCGACTTGATATAGGCACTCTAAAGCAGTGTTCACATGATGAGACTGGTCCTTCTGCTGAGTGGCAGCAGATTATCAAATTTTGAGATGGACAACAAAGAGCTACCTTTACACTACCCTGTACCAACAGGCACCATAAATAATATTTCAGTTAATAGTGCAGGAAAATTATAGGGCTATTGATGTAATGGTGCCTGACAAGCCCTAGAGCAAGCCAGAACTGTTAAGTGTTGCAGTCTCTAGCATGCATGTGACTTTCAAAGGCAACTTTGGACAAGAAACTCAACAGTGATGGCCTGCTGTTAAATTTAGAGTTGTATTTTAGTGCACCCTTTTCATAGCTGCCTGTTTGTTTGGTACTCTTTGCTGTTGGCTTTGTGTTGGTCTACTTAGAAAGTAACCTGCCTTTCCATACTGCATTTATAAAGTTTCCATTGGTAGAGATCCTCACTAGTGCGCTTCATGATTGATAACTTCAATGCACTTCTGCTCTGGGCTGACAGTGATGCCTTCAAGTAAGCTCCTTTGTGGCAAGACTTTGTTAGAATAGCTTTAGCCTTGTTTTATTTTCAAATGGCTATCCCGACAGCTTAGTCTAGTGTTGCTCAACAAGCTAGTGTTTGACACAATATTCATACTGTTTGCAGATACATAACCGATTTTTGCAGTTATTCTATTGAGCAAAGGTAATAATTTGCTCATTAAGCTGTGTTCATAGAGAAAAGTAACATCATTCTGTATCGCTTTAGTTGTGATATTTTGATTTGGACAATCTTCTTATCTTTCTTAAGGCTGCGATTTTTGCGTGTTGGTAATGATTCAATGTTAAACAGCGCGGAAAGTTAGGACACGTGAAAGAAAGACATGTAACACAGGAGCTGCTTCGCAACTAATTTTTATTCAGAGAAACTGTCCTTATAAATTTTCCTTTCCAGAAAAAACACAGCAAACACCAAACGTAAAAGAAAAAACAAGGAAAACAATACTACTCATCATACACGACGGTCAAAAAACACACCACATCGCCATTGTGAAACTGCATGTGAAAGTTAACTTTATGCAAACTTTCTAACAATTATCTTTGCTTCTAACTACCATCATCTAACATTCTAACTTCATGTGTGGCAGCACCACAGCGATGCTTTTTTTCAGTCTTGTATGATGAGTAGCATTATTATTATTTTTGCTTTTATGTTTGGTGTTGTTTTTCTGGAAAGGAAAACTTATAAGGACAATTTTTTTTAATAAAAATAAGTTGCGAGTCAGCAATTTTGTTGTGTGTCTTTCTTTCTCATGTCCCTTCTCCTGCATCTTGGCCTGCACTCGGAACGTGCACAGAGCTGTTGAAAGTTTTCACAAGCATTGGAGACTAAAAATGTGGGCACTCCTCTATCAGCTTTCCCGCTGTTTTCAATTGGCAGAACAACATTCCCACTTTGCTACAACAGTGTTCAATGAGTAAAGTATCTTTGCAGCGGCCTTTTGGTGGTTTTACTGGGTTTCTCTGTATACATAACCTAATAGTTCCCACTATTCTGCTGCAGACAAGATATAAACTAGGTTGGCGGGTTCGCCAACTCCTTCACCTTGTTCTGCCTGGCTTTCGATGTTTGTGTACAAAGAAAGTCGGTCTTATTGTGCGGTTTGAAAAATCGCACTTGAAACTTGTGCAGAGTATACGAAGTGATGGAGTGAAAGATTATTGCAATTACGATTTTATTACCTGTGTAAATAAAAGCAGTCCACGACAGTTATGTATTCTTCATGCAATAAAACATCTTATGGTTACATAGACTCGCCCTGCGTGGTTCTTTTTTGTTTGCAGTGCTTATGCACGAGGGCAAGTGGCAATGATTCACGGTGAATATTAAGCAGTTGTTACACATGCGCCTCCAGCTGACTCATGGCTTGCTCGATATTGACTGCAATATTCAGGAAGCCATGAGCCAGCTGCAGGCCATTGGATGCGGATGTATAACGACTGCTTAATATTCCCCGCGAAGCCCTCGAATTTACAAGAGTAAAAAGGGAGAGATCCAAGACAAAGCTGCATTAATGCAGCTTGCTATCGGTTACTGCGGCAATGTCGGCAGTTGGTTGGACAGAGAAGTAATTGGTTCTTGGGCTGGAACTGGCACATGATATCGGGCCACTTACCAAACAGTTAGATTCGGTCTCAGTTGTGTATAGACTCCTACTCGGCCCTACGTCATAAAATCGGCAATACTCGCTGGGCCGACAAAGTCGGCCTCCGAGAGGCCGATGTCGATCCCCAACTTCGGCCCAGGGTATTTCAGCAAGGTCAGACCATGCAATTTTGGTCAGCTTGCCTATGTAAGGCCGACATCATGCCGAGCTCGTTTCGCCCCTTGGGGTGGCTGAGTGGAAGCGTACTAGTCTCGTACGCCAAAGGGCCTGGTTCAATTCCTGGCCTAGACCCCGTTTTTTTTTATTCGTTTACTGTGCGTGGATTACGCAGCCCCCGAATATTTGCGACGTGCAGTGCTCACAACTACGACGCCGACGGCTTTTCGAGATAACGAGCTGTAAACGCTGTCGCATAATAAGCAAAGCATGCGAAAAAACGACGGCAAGAAACACAGAACACATGGCATGCACAGGATGATAAACTACGTCATGCATGGTAATAAATCCTTCAACTCAGTGCACATCGAATGCGTTGTAAATAGGTCCACTCTGTTCAAGAAGACGCGCACATCAGAGATAGCCGAACAAAAAAGGAGAAAGAGAAGACTTTATTTACACCGAAATGAACCTCAGGGCAGAGGCTCAGCCAGAGAGAGGGAGGGACTTCTCCTTGCTGGCCCTCCTGCGCTGCGACCGCAGAGAAAGACTTGGAGTAAGCCTCCTCTGCCAGGCGTAGGACGTCCTCTTGTACATCCGCAATTAATTGGGCTGTGGATGTCGGACTCCCAGGCAACTTGATCCAGGGGATCAGTCTGCTTAGCTCCCGGAGATTCGGGGCAATCCCAGATTAGATGATTTTGACTCACAGGTACGTTGCAGAGATTGCAAGCCTCTGGGTCACCTGTAAGCTCATTATGCACAGTAACATAAGGGAAGAAGCGATTGGACTGAATTTTTCGCCAGGCCCTACATTTCGCTCAACTCCACTCTAGCGGGCAGAAATATACTAGAACTACGGCTTTCATCAGGAGAGCCAACCTACGTCGCTGAACCCCTGGAGCTTGATATGCGGAAACTATTTAAAATTGCACCAATTCCTGAGAATATGCGCCCGATCCATGACAAGGAACGAAGGGGGCATAGAGCAAAATTTATTCAAAGCAAACTAATGAAGGACCCTCCTGAGGAATCAGTCTATTGCGATATTGCCTGCGGGCTAGAAGGGGCCGCGATCATAGCAGTGGTAAATGGGAACCACTCCCAGGTGATTGAATCCGTTAATATGTGTGACATGTAATAGCTCAAGAGGCTGCGATAGCGCTAGCATGTACAGGTGCTAGAGCCAAAACTATTCTCTCAGACAATAAGGCAGCTGTTAGGAACTTCGGTAAAGGCCTAATTTCCAAGCAGGCAGCCAGTCTACTGAGGAAGCACCCGCTAAACCGGGAGGTCTGTCATCTGGGTTCGAGCTCATGAGGTTCTACGAGGCAATGAGGCTGCCCATCGCCTCGCTTGAGATGTATACACCTGAGCGGCCGTAGAGACCCCGCTAGCCGGAGACAAAGACCCCCCCATCACCTACAAGGAGCTCTCCGAAACGCCCAGACTAGGCCGAAGGATCTATCCCCCACGAGATAGGTCCCTAACACAAAAAAGGTGAATTTTATTTTGCCTAGCCTTTTAAAAGGCCCCGCCCCAGAGTTACCACCTGCTTACCTTGGACGGCAGACCCCCTAGCCGTGCATCTTCCTTTCCCAGAGAACAGTTTAAATGCATTACACTTGCTGCACAAAGTAACCATTGTAAGTCCGTTGGCTTCGAGCCTTTCGCGGCCTTGAAAAATGGTTGCAGTTTTCGTCACCTCTCGCACGGGACTTCCTCTTGAGTGGCTATAGGTGGTTCCGGAGAGCCAGCCCGTGCCTGCTGATTAGCTTGCATATACTATATACGAGGTAGAGTTAAATATAGTGGTCAGTTCACGCCACCAGCAAGGTTGAAGTCAGGCTCAAAGACTTCAGTTGTTTTCATGAGGTGCTGTCGGTTCCTGCGACAATGCTGGCGATTCTCTGTGCAAACCCGGTAGGAGCGTGTATCCGCACAACTCTCCGCTTTTGCTTTGACCCCCCCCCCCCCCCTCCCCCTGCTTCCTCAATGCTCTGCCAAACTCTGATGAAATCTCCGTGATGTAGCAGTGGGAGCAAGCTGCCGCCGCAGTACGTGTGGCAACGTGACATTCACTGCCCCGCTCGTGCTGCGGTGCTCCCCGCCACTTCGCTGCTAGAGAGTGCAGGGGAGGGGGGAGAGATTGTCACGTGGCACGTGCGTCACGGAGCTTAAAGTTGCTTTGTGCTCTCAGGAGGCGCGTGGTTTTCAAATAGAGCAATAGAGCAAGAATTCGCTTATTTCTTGTTTAGGTAAGAAGAAAAGTTTCAAAAACAGACTACCTTTTTTTCGTAGAGGAATTCTGTGCAGTGGTCCGAATATGGGTGGTGCTTAATAAATGCAGACTTAACTTGTATCTGACTACAGTTAACATGATCTGCCTGTTTTCCCACTCCGCCAACACTGGTATTACTATGCAGCAAAAAGCTTATCTCTACCTCAAAAACCCTATTTCAAAAATTAGTGGTGGGCTTCCCTGAAAAACATGCTATATTGTTTTAAACTTAATTAAATATACATGCTTAAGTTGCAAAAATGGTCAAAGGGATATATTTATTTGGCAAATAATGTTAAAGTTTGTCAAAGTGTGACAGACACACTGTACTATGATTTCCACTGTAAATTTCAAGTTGCCTGGATTCAAGCAATGTAAACAACCCTAGAAGGCAAATGTAACAGGGGACGGCAGAAAGTCAGGTGGGTGGATGAGATTTAAGAAGTTTGCGGGTCTATGGTGGATACAGCTGGCAAAGGACAGAGTTAAATAGAGAGACATTGGATAGGCCTTTGCCCTGCAGTGGGCGTAGTCAGGCTAATGATGATGTTTGAGCATTTCTCCTTGTCACGCCAGATGATACAAGTGGTGCGAATACAATACCGTTGCAAAACACATGTCCCATAATGCATCCATAGAAGAAAGGGGCCAACTGAGACATCACTACTGAAATGATATTTTTTGCCTTTTTGTTCCGTTTTGAGTACAACTGACACTTATATGACGATAGTAAATAAACGGCAATATTTACTGCCATAATGTCAAATACATAACATATATCCATAACATAGGCTACAAAACAGTATGTAATACATCCCATGCAATACCACCTGAAATAGGGGACCTTTGAGGAAGTAAAAAAAAATTTAACTGAATGGTGCTACAAGAGACATGTGCAGAAGGCGAAGGGTATTCGAATACACTGAAGTTCTGTTTGAATTTGTATGCCTTTCATCTTCTCGGCCCATATCTTGTGACACGGCAGAACTAATTTCACGTTCCTTGGTTATCACGTTGTTCACTCTGAGCACAGGGAAATAAGATGATGCCAGTAACCAAAACTGCATCTAATGTCATTAACCTCTAGATTATGTGCTGCAGTAACAGCTACTGTCATGAAGCAATGAGCATACAGGACTATGGAAGATAGTGGGCACTTGATACTCGTACCAATTGTCTTTCTATGAAAACCTTCTACTCAGGGAGAGAATTATTAACATTCCATTAAAGAATGATGCTAATTTTCTTTGTTTTTTAGAGAAAAAAGTAACTAACTTTTCAGATGGCAGGTTATTGGACTGAAAGGCGAAAAAAAAGATAACACGCAGCGAGGAAATATGTCGCAAGACTCCCATGCAGTTTACATGGTTTTAAAGACAGTATGCTTCTTTTCTACATATCACAGCCACTTGCCACCACAACATACATGTTCAAAATGTTAGTACAAACCACTATGCACTCGATACTTCCAACCCTTCACCAACAGGAGGCATAAGAATGTGAACTCAGTTTTTGCAACTTGAACCTAGTGTATTACACAAAAATGAGGAGGGCAAAACATACCTTTAGTGCCAATTCCTTTTTTAGCACGAAACTGACATTAATTAAAAAATCTGCATGCATAAAATTTTGTTCTGCTTTCGTAAATTCAATCAATTAATGTGATAAAATTGCTAAGTAATCAGGCCTGTACATCATATCATGTTACAAAACACATTTAATCAAAATCACAGCATGCAGCATTTACAGTTCTCATGCCCTCTTAGCTATTGACATTTGACCACTAACTTGACCACTAGGTTTTGTCCTGGTTGAATCATTGCATCACAAAAACAAAAACAAAGATATGAATAATCACATAATATAATGACACATCAAAATGCACTAAAAATGTGGTAGGCTGGCAAAAATTAACAGCTTGTTAATTCACCAGAACTGAACAGTACATTCAGGTTGGAATCAAACAGGAACATGGCCTTTAAACAGAACACAATTTTCCTCATTTCCATGCTCAGCAGGGTATTTAGCATGATTCGTGCCTCAACATGAAAAGTTTTGCAAAATGTATATTCATCAAATGCTTGCACATGGATTTTGCATGAAATACAAGAGGTGTAACAGATAATCATTTACAACTGAATCAACCTTGTTGAACATACAACTTAACTTGAATCTTAATTACGATTCCTGTTGGATAGAATATTACTGGAGGCATAGGTTCCATAATAGATAGTTCTGAAGGAAGTGACATGCTAGCTTCATTCCATCATTAATAGAAAAAATGAAGCTGTCATCCTCCGCCGGCATCGACAATATCAACACTAAAATACTAAAAAACACAAGATACATGTGCGTCTTTCTTGTCGTTGTTATTCACACAGTAACTCCTCACTGGCCGACTGCCCAAGGATTGGAAACATGGGAAGGTCGTTCCAGTCTACAAATCAGGTGACAAAAATTTGCCTTTAAATTACCGCTCCATTTCCCTAACCAGCGTACCCTGCAAAATTATGCAGTACGTCATCTATACCCATATCATGGCCTTCCTTGACTTTAACAACTTTTTCACCCGGCACAGCATAGATTTCGCAGGGCTATTCCTGCGAGACCCAACTGGCAACTTTCTTTCATGATGTGGACATCAACCTTAATTCCAATCAACAGACCGACGTCATATTTTTAGATTTCGCTAAAGCCTTCAATAAATTACTCCATAAACGCTTACTGACAAAACTTTCCAGATTAAATTTGCACCCCTAAAATGGATTGAAGGCTTCATATCTAATTGCTCTCAATTTGTTTCTGTTAACAATAAGAACTCTAACTCTCTTCCGGTAATGTCGGGTGTTCCTCAGGGATCTATACTCAGCCCGCTACTTTTCCTTATATACATTAATGATTTGCCATCACAAGTCACCTCTAATATACGCATGTTTGCTGACAACTGTATAATTTATTGTGCAGTTACTAAACCCTCTAACCAAGCATTTCTTCAAAGTGATCTTAATGCTGTCCAGAACTGGTGTAACCAATGGCTAATGAAACTCAACCCTCATAAGTTCAAGCTTTTATCCGTCCACCGTGGCCGTAAGCCTCTTATTCATTCCTACATAATCTCTGATGTGTCCATAGTACCGGTTCAGTCCTACAAGTATGTGATGTAACACTTTCTAGTGATCTTTCCTGGAGTTTGCATGTCACTAACACAATATCATCAGCTAACAGAACGTTAGGATTCCTAAAACGTCACCTACATCACGCTCCTCAACACTTTAAAGGGCCACAGAAAGGCATGTTTGAGCTTGCCTTTAAAATGCTTGCACTATGTAGAGTACAGGCCACCAAGTGTCCATGCCGCGTACGAGACCTCAAAGGCGAGTGGGAAATTTACCATACATTTTTAAAAAGTGCCGCTTTCGCACCTCGCGGCGATGCGTGGTGCCAGGCTTTCACGTGAAAACCTGGCATATGACGTCACATCGTGCAAATGACGTCAGCATCCGGGGAGTTATCATTGATTCACGGCACCAAACTCTTTCAGACGTCACGCGCTACCGTGGACGCAGCCACTCCGAGCGCGCCGCAGCTGGCAGAGGTAGGGGAGGGGCCCAGTGAGTGGGGCCGGCGGGGGAGTGTCGCCGTTTTGGCGTGCGAGAGGAGAGGGAAAGGCACGAAGAAGCAGAAGTTCAAATTTTGTTTGCATATAACTCAGCCTCCAAAAAACGCATTAAAATAATTCTTGCGGGGGGATAATTATGAACCGTCGTCTTTTAACATCGCAGACATATCGCACCTTTATTGAGACCCCCTTTTTGGGTCCCTTTAAGTTACTAGCCTATAAATCGTTCGTTAGGTCAAAGTTGGAATTCGCATCGCCAGTTTGGAATCCTCATCAAGCTTATCTCATTAATTCTCTTGAGTCCGTTCAAAATCGAGCAGCTAGGTTTATTCACGCACCCTACGCTTATGACATTAGCGTTCCCACCTTAAAAACGGCATCCGGTTTACCGCCCTTATCACTCCGTCGTCGCACTTCCAGCTTATCTTTATTTCACAAAATCTTCAATAGCCCCATGCGCACCGCTCCATATGTTCTTCCTCCCTCAGCACGCATATCACTCCACACCAGCCACCATTTTCATGTGGCCCGTCCACTCTCGTGCACTGGCACCTTTGCCAATTCTTTTTTTCCCCGCACAGCTGCAGACTGGAACGGTCTTCCAGGCGACATTGCCACCATCACCTGTTGGTCCAAGTTCAATGAAAATGTAAAAAATTGTGTACAATTGTAAGAATGCATTTTTTATTATTGGTTCCCACCCCTTATGTAAAACCCCAGTCATAGGCCTTTAAAGAAATAAAATGAAATGAAATGTTCATAACCAAAGTACAACTGGCGTCAAATATCAAAAGAACATTGTCTGTCTAGATAGGCTGATAAATTTAGGACACTTTAGCTTGATTACTTCTAAGGTTAACCTCCGTACATGTTAATATTTGCCAATGTGGTGTCTCTAAATGTAGCACACAAGGCAAACAATTGCAACATAACACTGCAAAGTCAAGCAAGTTGATGACTTACAAGCTAGAAGCATTAGCACCAGCTTTGCCCACACAACTAGGGCTAAATGATACCAAAACCAGAGTAAAACTAGAAGAACCATAAAAAAAGACTTAGAAGGACAAAAACAGCATTCAGGAACATAACAAAAAACAACATAAAACAATGCCTTTTAGCAATCTAAAATGGCTTGTGGCATAATAAATAAAACCAACCACTCAGGGACTCCGGAACTTTTTTTCTGAGTGTGGCAGGGGGGGCCAAGGCTTCGAGTTTGCTTCGTAATTTATTTATTTATTCATTCCGTGTTTTATTTCCTTACTGATTTTTTATATTTCTTGCTTATATATTTTTTCTAATTTTGACACTGTTCAAAGGTGTGTTTGTTAATGCATATAAAATTTTTATCGAAATGGGTAGCCTTAGAAAAATGTATAAACGAGGAGTGATTGGCTGCATTGAAAAAGTTTGCGCATAGTCTGCTTCAATTCTGCTAATCATGCTCACGAAAAGTGGCCAGACAATCAACTTGTGTTCGGACATGACTGGTTTAGGTTACTGAAATGAAATGCTGTACGACTGGCTACAAAGCCAACTAGCTCTGCCCCATTGTGCTTTGGACTAACAATGTCCTAGAATTGAAGCGCTAGGAATCTGATCTGGGTGCAAGCAGCTGGAAAATGGGAGAGGAGGGGAGCATTGCCCTCTTTGGAGAAATGTCAGAAGGGGACTGCACCCCTTGCCCCGCCTGTTCCGCGGTCCTTGCAACCGCTGGAATGTTAAATGAAGCTGAAGCGCTGAGAATCACACACAAGCAAAAACAATACATCACAGGTTGCTGCCATTTTGCAGCATTGTCATCTCACTGTGGCAGCAAAACTCAGCGCTTGGTTTTACTGCACACTTCTTCATTACACAGCTTTGCCCAAACAGTACCAAGTCTAACATATTTGGACATCTCGAGGCAGAGTCAAAGACACATTTTTTGCAAACTTTCAACCCAAGAAAAGCTGAGCACTAAGACAGAAATTGTGCTCAGGAATCTGGCTTCATAGGTAGCAATGCGAAATTTTAGGGCTTGATTTGAAGCTAAAGGTAAACAGACACAACACAGTCAAGGTCTATTGCTGCAAAGTTGCGAGAGAATGTCCCCACCTGAAATATACCGCCCACCCGCATTTGGGGGAAAGTCTACCAAAAGATCCCAAACATCGCCCACCCCCTAAAAATTGCACTAGCTTCGAAATCTTCAAAAGCCTGAGAAGCTCCCTCCACGAAAGCGTCCAATGGCCCCAGACAACCCATCTGCGAAGGCCGCCAGTGACTCAAGTCAAACAAAAGACATGATACCACAACCCTCACTACTTGTTCAATTTCAGTGCTAAGATGGGGGGGTGGAGGGTGATGCTTGCTTCAATAAATCGTTACTGGCGAGGGACAAGGCAGGAGGGTTAGTGGATGGGAAGAGCAGAATAGCATAGAGATAAGGGGAAGATAAGAGCGGAGTTTCATCCGGGTCCAAAAAAAAGAGAGAGAGAGAGAGAATGGAAACAGCCCATGAACAACCAGTAGATAGTCATTCCTCTGCCTGCCATACAAGTGTTCATCAATGCTCGCTTCCAGTGTTGAATATGAGAAATAGCTGCATTATTCAGAGGAGGATGGGAGGTGTTCAGTGGCACAAGAGGAATGGAGAAGTCACAAAAACTGCAAAAGATTGCCATGGCAAAAACAAATTCAAGACAGCCATGAACATTGAATGGCCAGCCTTCAGCAAAGAACTTGATGAAGAGCTCATGGACTTCTGGCCACTTCTTTGCATTTTTTGGCATTTGACACGAAAGTCTGACCAGTGCATACTTTTTTTCTTGATATCTCTGCAGTTTGGGTGGGTGTTCCCTTGGAACTTTATGGTATATCAAATTCCAGATATTATACAGGCCAAACTAACCTAATCATGAGTAAAATGGCCAGATTACATGCACTTTTTTGTGCATGACCCTATCTTATCATGCTGGTGCAATGCCCAGCTTTAAGGTATGCACACTGCAGAAAGAAGGACAAAATATCAAAGACATGAGTGTAACAGGCTGTGTTGCTTACAGCTCCTCTGATTCTTTGCTTAAATGAAGTACAACAGTGAACCAGTTTATCGAGATGCTGTGAAAACAGTTGTAGCACTGTCATTTGCCCCATAAACTCAAATATTAGAAAAATTGATGAGGCACTGAAAAATCTTCTATCTTGCTCGGCGTCCACATATATACTGTGATGACAGACGATGAGGTCATGGATTTATGCAAGGTTTAGTGCTGAATGATGTGGAATATGAAAGTGAACAGGGGCCCACAGCCTCTCAACTGCCCTTTTAGAGCACAGCTCTTAAGGAGGTGTGGTAGGGTAAATAATTCATATTAGTTCTAACGTAATATTTGGGAAATGTCTGCCGATATTTGCATTAAATTACATGTGCTCACAAAAGATGCCCCTTGGTACAGAATGAGACACTCTGTTTATGTCTAGATGGTTTACCTTTCCTGTGGCTAACTCCCAAAATTTCAGGTGTGTTTAATTATTCAATGTACCTTTTCTCTGCAGCCACAGAGGAATGAGATGATATTAGGTAATGTTATTATAAATACCCATAGGTTAAATCAGAACTAAAGATGTATCATATTGTAGTTGAAGTTTGTGCTGCATAAAATAATATCACTGCATACACACAGCCACAGCGGGGAGTCTTTCAGTGTATCTTTTTGCCAGTGTTATCATGCATATCATCAGTGATATTTTTTTAGTTCAGAATATTTACGACTGGATGTAGTACATGTGTGCAAAGTTTCACTAGAATCGAATGAATTCTTTCTGAGAAAAGGTACATTGAATTTGAGCAATTCATAAAAAACATAACTTGAGGAAACTTAAGTTTTATGTTCGCATACTACTGACTTTCTTGTAGGTGTCTCCAAAATCCTTCTAGGTGTTCTTTTTATTCAAAGTCTTCCTTGCTCTCGACAGAGAGAATTCTGTCCTGTCTCACACTCTCTTTTTACATTCTGTAGAGGGCAATATTACAAAACACACATGATGCACATATGATGCGACCAGATGGAACTCCTTTTCCGCAAGTACGAAATGCATAAACAAACTTTTCATTCACTTCAAAGACGTCCAGCAGTACACCTGGATGTCTCGAGCGCATTAAGAGCATCGCTCTCGTTGTAGGTGACATTTATAGAGGATGCCAAACCGCCTCGCCTGTCCAAAGCTTCTTCCAAAATTATTCCTCCCTTGTTGCACTATTTATTCAAAGCAACATCTTGCAAGAAGCTGCAGAGAAGAGCGAAGTCGATTAGATGGTAGCCAGTCGTACCTGAGCTGCCTACATCGAAGGATTCACCACCGATCCTCTCACCAGGTTTCGTGAAGCTTGCGTTTCATCGTGCCGGTTTATCTGCCCTTCTTGCTAGTGAAGTGATTATTTTTTAATGTTCTCTTTATGCTCCATTTGCCATCTGCCGTTTTTGATCGTGCCATCCTCTGGGCAAGTACTACGTTTGCAACACGAAACAATAACAGACGAAACCACTACAATAGCACCACTAGCGGCATATCTGTTATACAACTAAATATTTCCAACAATATATTTTAGTACGCACCATTTACTTGCCATACACATACAAAAGCGAAAAAAAATGAATGTGGATTAGCCCAGCTAATCCAGGATATACAAAGTGGAAGCGAGATTTAGGTCTCCACTAGTTCACTGAGCCGGTTGTGCGCCTTTCCTTTCGTGAAAATGAATGGTCTTTGCAAAGTTGTCAACCCCAAAGAACTGTAGTCAGCTCACTTGTTTTTTTTTTTGTTTTTGAGGAAAGGAAATGGCACTAACCTCTCACATATCTGGGTGGACACCCGAACCAACCCCCTAAATGAAGGGATAAAGGAGGGAGAGAAAGAGAAAAGAGAAAACTGAAAATTTAAAGTTGCATTTTGAGGAAAGGCCCAGCGCAGTGCGGAACACCTGTGGCTTGCTGCTACTAGTGGCTCATGCACAGTAGTGACTAGGGAGTGAGAGAGAGAAATGCACACACTGGGAGGAGTGTCCTTGAGCATGGAATCCCATGAAACTGCTCAGCCTGTGGCCAGTAAAGCTTTCCTTCTAAAAAAAAGTGGCGGTGGTTTAGCTCTGGTTAAAGCTGGAGTGACTAGCCGAGTGGAGCTTGGTCATGTGACCAACCACGTGACGAACCACGTGATCAGCCATCGCGGCGTGCCGCCAGCAGCTGCCCCGCACTATGTGACCGACCATGTGACAGTGTGACGACGCAGCCACGGGGTGGCAGCGCCGCCATGCTGAAGGCTCGAAATGCTACTGTAATGCAGCTATCACTACAAAACCACACCACAATGAAGAAAACCAGGAAAGACAACAATAAACAAACCAGCCTCTGAACTCCGCCCGCCATTTTTAAACACCAGGGCGTGGCACACTTCGGCGGGACATTTCAACCGCTTTGAGTGGGCGCTCGAGGCCGTGCTTCCACAGGTTTGTTCCGCATAGTGCAGTCGATTTTTCTGTGCCAGAATTCCAAATTCGATTTTTGTAACAAAAGCTACATTGGCCACAAACTTGCGATTTCGTTGTGGCACTCCTGAGGAGAAGCCTCAGAGCCGTTGCCAAGCAATGGCTGCAGCTGGCAGACGCCATGCCGCGCCATCTAGCATGAAGTCACTGTGATGAACCAGTTTCTTAAAATGGCCCTAGGTCCACACTGGGCATGAGGAGATTGATGCACCGACTCCAAAATGATTTTTGAGTGATTTAATTAAAGCATCTGGCTCGATGCCGCTTACGGGACAGAAGCTGGGCTCGTCGTCGCCGGGGCTGAGTCAGCGTGGTGTGGCACGGGCTCGATGAATGGCTGGTTGTCTGCAGCGGCCGGGCTGGGAGTTCCTCGTGGCTGTGCTGCCCTCGTTCTCGGCTGGTCGTTGGATGAGCTGCCAGGCGTGGAGGCGCGTTGGCGAAGGTCGAACGTTAGCGACGGCTAGACCCCGGGCTCAGGTCAATGCGCAGCCCCAGTTTTCTGCCTCGCTCCGTCTCCGGCCCTCTCGTCCACTCGCCCCGATCACTCTCTCCTCTTCCTCCCGTCGGCTTCCGCTTTTAAAGCCTTTGCTTCTTTCTTCAGCCGTGGCCGCGCCTTTGTCCACTCCCCCGTGGCTCTCGAGGGGTGCATAATGACGGGGACACTCAAGCGTCGTTCGACAGGGCCGTCGACGGTTACCGTATATGGTCATGTTTCTCCGCCACAACCAAATATGGTCATGTCTCTCCGCTGCGACCCGACGCCAGGACGGCGCGGCCAACCGTCTCCAGGAAAAGTCACTGACCGGCTCGCCGTGGCACCGGTGCATGTGCACGAATCGTCACATCACACCGTGCACCTCGCCACCCTTTCCCTTACCCGCCCTTACGCGCTTAACCGCTAGCCAACGTATTCGGTAGCGCTATCTATGGGAGCCACTGAAATACCCGCATACTCACTGAATAAAAAAAAAACCTGTGTCGAAGCTGGGAATCGAACCAGGGCCTTAGGCGTTTGAGACGGAGACCCTACCACTCCGCCACGATGGTTCAGGGTTTCATCAAGAACAAAGGCGCATCTAGTGAATGCACAGGTTTCATATATTAACTCTTTTGGACCAGAAGTCGCCGCTCTTTCGCTACGTATGTCCTGGCCTAACAGAGCTAGGCCATAAGCAATTTTTTAGGGGGGGGGGGGGTTACTCTACCATACCCCCCTTAAGCACTCATTCATGGGTAGAGCAGCGTAGCCGCCGTCTAGTGTAAGGACACTGGAGTGTGTTTGCGGAAAGGCGTCGAATCAGACGGATGCCTCCAAAATGGTCTCCAGCGTCTCCAGAATTTAAGATTCACAATTGTGTACTTAATCAACATCTTAACCACACATCAGTGACACAAGCAGCAACACCACGCTTAAGGCTTTCGCTTCACCGCACTTTAGGTCAACAAAGGGCCTCCCTGAATTTTTTATGTCGCAAACAGATCTCGAAAGCATGCTCAGTCAAAATTGCACAGTAAATGCATGAACAGCCTGAAAACTCGTCACCTCTACATGTTACCGGTGCTATGCGCAGCAGAATGGCATGCAGAGAAAAAACTGATTCCCCTCCCTACAAGCGAAGAGCGGGACATTTGCAGGTGGATAGGAAACTAACTCACCCTAAACACCACCTGCCATGATTCCCAGGTGCAGGCCTCACGCATACATCGCTGCCGCCAGACAGTTTTCGCCTTCACCGCCCTGCTAATGCTATTGCATTAAAATTTCCCTTGCTTGCCAGGCAAACGCAAAGGCTGCAAAGAGAGAATGCACTGCTCTCTTCCAGTCCAGCCATGTACACACTTTATTTTGAGACTAATCATGCTGTAGTTATTTACAGAAGACTGTTTCATTCTACCGCTAGTCATTATTAACTGGATTTAGGCATTTTTGAAGGCCCATCAGTGAATAAGAATGGGGTGGAACGCATCTGGCCAGTTCTCTCAGATCGTGAATGGCAGTCTACCAATACCCCTTGAGAAAAGTGTATAATTGCGGTATCTTGTGGAGGCTTACGAAAAGGATTCCGCTTAAGTTAAGGACAATACAGCGAGCCATGGAAAGGAAAATAATAAGTGTAACTTTAAGAGACAGCAAGAGGCCAGAGTGGGTGAGAGAACAAATGTGGGTTAATGACATGCTGGTCGAAGTCAAGAGGAAGAAATGGGCTAGGCATGCAATGCGAAGGAAAAATAACCGATAGTCATTAAGGGTAATGGACTGGATATCTAGAGAAGGCAAGTGTAGCAGGGGGCGGCAGAAAGTTAGGTGGGCAGATCAGATAAAGAAGCTTGTGGGGATACGATGGCCGCAGCTGGCATAGGACAGGGTTAATTGGAGAGGTATGGGAGAGGCCTTTGCCCTGCAGTGGGCGTAGCCAGGCTGGTGATGATCAGTGAGGCTACTGTAAAATGTAATTTGGAGCAAATTTCGAAGCACTAAAATTTCCTATTTGGAACACCTTGGAGCAGAGGAATGTCGATTTAGGAGCAGTCTGGAACACAAAAATTTTGAATGTGGAGCAATTTGCAGCAATAAAACATTGGTTTAGAAGCACTCTGGACATGTAGCTTTCAGTTTTTAGATCTAATAGGTTGGCAAACAACACTAGAAAAGTTTGAGTGTGATGTAAATATTGCTCATATTAGCACTGAGTCACATCTGAGAAGTCTTGAGGTCTTCAATTCCAAGTTTTCTAAGCTTTACACAGTACGAGAAGAAATTTGCGAGATATGACATGAAATGTTTAGTTGAACAGCCCATATATTGCACACACTCTTGAACAGAGTAGCTCAAATGTGATGTGTGGCTCTTCCTTTTCTTTCCAAAGCTTAGAAAGCTTTATTAAATCTCCTCTACATTAAAACCTGTCAGGCTTTTCATGTATGTCAGCCAGTTCAGTCAAGCTTTCTTGCACGCAGGTGCTAACCTCATTCAGGAGTAATTAATCAAACTCAGTCACCTCCTTATTCTTGTGAACCAGGCCAGTTTTGATCAGCCCCTCTGCTGGCTGATTCATCGTCGACATTTCTGCCTGTAGCGTGCACAAAGGTTGCACTAACCCTGTACGATAAATAGAGCTTCATTTAAAAAAAAATGGCAGAGCACCGGGGTAACCATGTTGTACAACTCAAACAAATACTGAAGTGCAAATGCCGCAACTCCATGCAGCTGTGCCCATTTACAATGAACACTGGCCTAGCACGAATGAGATCGACGCAGCAGTTAAAATTAGATAGAGCGAAAGTCTCTGGACATGGCGCTTGGCTGCAACAGAAATGCAGGCACCGGAAACCCACGTGCGGGAACGCACCACGAGGCCACGATTTCCATTCTGAATGTACATAAGTGCCAAAAATATTCTGCGCACAACGCGAGAACGATAGCCGTTACATATATGCGACAGAAAACAGGAAAAAACAAACATGCAAGCCCAGCATTGCCCTGTCTCGCAGGAACTTCGAGCTCACTACAAGGCTACCCGAGTTAGGTGTGAACCTTACGGGACGGATGCCGAGTGGGTTGACACTTATGTGTTGTTAACGTTTCTTGTCCTTCCAAACCAGCACAAATGCATGGCTCTTAGCCTAAAAAAGACGGACAGATAACGCCTTGCAGCCAGTTTAGTGGGCAGCTATGCTGACTGTGAGATTTTAAAGAGCAACTCCCAATTACTTGGTACAAAAATCTGACTTCACAGCATAAAACGCTATCTATGCGTTGCTGCCGTACCAGGCGTATAGTCAGCGAGGGCTCTTTCCACATGCTGCCGCTCGTCAGTGGTCAGAAATAGTGCTCCTGCATATCGGGAGCATACACATGAACACTAGTCAGCGAAGACGATGTTCTGGTAGATGTGATGTGCCATATATATTGTGTACAGTTGTATTCATAGCAATAAAGGAAAAATGCTCGAATGAGCTTCCTCAACTTTTTAAACTTCTGGAGCATGAGATTTCAGGAGAAGCAGCACCCTATACGTAAGGTGTTTTGCTGCAGGAAGCTATGCTGAGAGATGATAGACTACATTTGGTCGCCAGCAAGAGCTACATTCTTTTTCACTATCTCACAACAGGAAATTGGCAGAAAGAATGCGCAGTGGCCTTGGGAATGTATAAAATGTCTGGTGCTGCTGACAAAAAACAAACAAATTTCAATTACACAAAACCCAGGCAGGGAAAAAGGAGATATGAGTAAGGGCATAAATGCACATTTGTGGAGGGCACTATAAGTGTTGTCTAGAGTGTAAATACCTGCTCCAAGGTATTTTAGTGCGTATGTACACACATGAGCAAGAATGCGAAGCCCTGGAAATAGACCTCTCTGTTTGCAAACAATGTGACGTCAAGGGATCACGTGACAAGGGGGCGCACCGAAAGAAAAGAGGCTTGGTTGACAAAGCAGCCTTTCCGGCCCGGTCTGCGTGCCTTGCGGAGCGTCTCGAGCTGTCTGACGACGTGCAATTTCTGCCTGAAATTGTGCATTACCAATATTTAAATAAGGCCTAACTATGCAACACTTCAGTACCAGGAGCTATTAGCGACTGATAAGTGTAAAAATGTTTGAAGTGTGCGGCAAAAATGCACTTCAGAGAGATTTATGTGCGCCAAGTTATAACAATCCTGATCCTTGCAGTATGCAGACACTGAAAACCTACCAACCAACTGAAAAGTATACATGACCTCGCAATGGAAGGAGATGTTCACGAGGAGGTTATTTCAGACTTTGACACTGCATTTCAAACGCCCTTCACAGAAGCGACTGCAGAGCTGTATACGAAGCGCAGGTGGGTGCTCAGGAGCGAAGAGCACAGCGTACGCACGAGCACTGTGCTTGGCCGGCCGATTTTTCTCTCAACTATGGAAGTTTCGAATTTGTATCGTTTAGACTGCATTTTGACTGACGAACATAAGATATAACACTGCTAGAACGTATACCATCTAGGCAAAGTGCAGTGCGGAAGCAATGCGATATGCATCACCATAACCAGTTGCGCGCAAATTTGCGGGGTAATTAAGCGAGTTTTTCACAACACTGCATAACATTCATGCAGAGCGCACTAATATTCAAAACAGCACTGCACACTAAAATGACGCAAGCGAAACCCCTTTTCGACTTGGACACAACAGTGCTTGATCGAGCGAGGTATGTTATGATTCCTGGTTGAAATGCGGCTGTACTTAACGGCAAAGGTGCTGGCATGACCCTGCAAGCAGTCTTGTGGCAGAAGCCTTTGTTGAACACGATCTGCCACACTGGAATAAACTACAAATGCTTATCCAGATGTTCTTGGAGTACTTGCAGCGGTCACATGCCATCTGGGCCTTTGAGTGCTCAATCGGTTATGATTTCAGTACAATTCGTTCGGGGCGATACTCAATTAAACTGTGCTCGCTCGTTCACACAGAAATACATGGGTGCGCGAGTAACCAATTAAATCTGCTTACAATCATATGCTCACCGCAGATCCTAACAGCGCTTGACGTCGGTCACTTTTGCACTGTTCCAAAACCCATTTTTTGCCGGTTTTCGCTATTTGAAAACCGGAAGGAATATATGCGGCTGGTCTTCTTCAATTGATCAGAGCATTTCACCACGCAAAAACTCAATGGCATTGAGAAAAACATAGCAAACTGTCAGTACACGAGGCCAAATCCACTGCACCACGCCGCCAGCAGCGCAATGATTTATCAACCACTCCAAGCCACGCCCTTCGCCCCTCCTTCGAACCTGATGTAGGCCCAGAGAGGTCTATTGAGGCAGCCAGTGTCTCCAGCAGCTTTGAAGAAAAGCTTCTCTACACTAGTCAACACCACGATTCAGGAGCCAGCAGGGCCTGACTCTGTCGCCCGTTTCTCTCTCTCTCTCGCCCCCTGGTCACTATACTGCACATGTGCCACTAGTAGCACTGAGTCACAGGTGTCCTGCCACACAGGGGCGCCACGCCTTTCCTCAAAATCCAACTTTCAATATTCAGTTTTCTCTTTCTTCTTTCCCTCCCTCCTTTATCCCTTCCTTTATGGCCAGGTTCAGATGTCCTCCGAGATATGCTAGGCAGTTAGTGTGCCATTTCCTTTCCTCAAAAACCAAACAGAGGGCGTTCATAACTTTGCAAAGGCTGTTCATTTTCACGAAAGGAAAGGCTCACAACCAGCTTCGTGGGTCAGTGGAGACCTCAATCTCCCTTTCATATATGTGGCATGGTGGCGTGGCATTGGTGTCCAGCTGCAAAAACCTGCTTTGATTGTGTTCCGCACATTGGATAGGCAGTGCGCCCTCCCTGCCACCCTGGAAGGTGGCATGCAGTTAATGGTTGATCTCGAGAGACTGATCACCAAATTAACGCTGCGGCCTAGCTATTGCTGCAGGCATGTCAGCCACAACGGTGTCAGCGCTAATGCATTCAGGCCACATCTCTCTCTCTCACCACCGCCACATGTATCAAAGCACCAATGAGGCGTCCGCATATCCAGGGGGCCAGTTATGCGCCCTTCCTTTGCTCAAAGCCATCGTCGTCTAGAACATTGTCAACACCAACGCCAATGAACACAGTGAACGCTGACATCTTTCGCTCTCTATATACTGGCTGAGCTAATCCACATTAATCATACCACCTTTTTTATATCCTATATTAGGGTGCATCACTAATGCCCTGGTATCAAAGACTACTGCACCTAACGTGCACGCAAGTGAAAGAATTAGCAAATGCATTTCGCATTTAGCCAATCAAAAGGTGCCTACATGTAGGCTAGATGTAGGCAGTGTTGCCACATTGGCCAGTTGATTTTTCCAGCTGCCAGCTAAAAATTTCCTATTTTTTCCCACAAATATATTTTTTTCAGAACATAGTAATTTTAGACTGAATACAGCCAAGGTAATAAATATAAGAATGAGTGAAATAAAATAAATACAAAGCCCATTAATAATGAAAATCAGGGCTGGATTGTTCTTGATCACATCATCGTCAATCACCACTTCGTTTTTAATTTTGTGTTGGGATGGGGACCAGCTCGGCTACTTCCATTTCCCTTCTAGCCTTTCCTGTATAGACCATAGAAATTTTCGGGAATTCCTTTACAACAACATGCGTACATAAGGGATTGTGTGACTACAGAGTTGGGAAGCAGCTAATGGAAGGGTCACTGCCACTATAGCTGGTATGCACTGGCGCAGAGCCGCGCCACGGCGCTACGGTGCTCCGCCGCGGGCCGCCATGTTTGAGGTGCCCGTAGCAGAAGAACTCCAGCTCCGCAAGCATGTTTTCTTCGCGTGTAGCATTCAGACTGCCGTTCATAATCCACACGCATCAGAGATTAGGCCGGCAGTCACTGGGCGCGATAGCTGCACATAACTACGTCATAAATGAACGCCACTTCGAGTGGGCAGCTGCGCTTGTTAGCACTGCTCAAGCCTGCCGAAGAAACAGGCGCAGTGACGAAAAGTGGTCGCGGGTTTGGTTCCCCTCGATTCTGGGATAGAAGCTTGGATAGCGGCCATTGACAGCAATGCTTCCGTGCAACTGGAGAACCACATGTAATTCAGGCACAATCTCGGGGAAGTGATCGGTGACCCGGCCTCTCGTTACGGCGTCTGCGGTACGTGAGCACACCAGGTAAATATCTGACAGAAGGCGCCGATTATGTATTGTGTGGGAGTCCTCTGCCAAGACCGCACACTCATGAATGTACTTGGGAAGCCTTGTTACCACTCTGGAGCAGTCTTTGTTTTGCACAAAGGTGGCCATAGACTGTCACGACTGCCGCTCATAAGGCAGCAAACTGGGCCACGCAGTTGTTCACTTTTGCACTGTGTGCGCCGTGTTGACAAAATTCGACGCGAGAGTACCTGCTAGTTGACCCTTGATAGTCCGCGCTTCGTCAGTGTCGTGTCTCTTCTTCGATCCGGCATCTGACAACACAACGCGTGGTGCAAAAATTAGCTGCAAGCGCAGCGTTCACATCGCCCACGATATAAAGACGCCACCTGGGTGGCCACGACTGCACCGAAAAACGAAGCGCATGCTCCAAGAATTCACCTCAAGATCAAAGACGGCCCGAGGTCACATTCTTTCGTTCAGCATTTAAGCAAACTTTGACGGCCGTACTGTGCTTGTTTAGGATGCACTTCGTACAAAAATTTCGCAGGTCAATCCAAGATTAAAATCTGAAGCATCATATCAAGGTCAGATATGTAGTACAGCTCGGAAATCAAAATCTCTGTGCACATATACACAGTCCATAGTTATGCATGGAGCACCGCAGACGTGCCGCAGCTATCGAGTGGCGCCGGGTCACCGATCACTTCCCCGGGAACGTGCCTGAATCACATGCGGTTCTCCGGTTGCACGGAAGCACTGCTGTCAATGAACGCTGTCCGAGCTTCTATCCCAGAATCGAGGGGAACCAAACCCGCGACCACCTTTCGTCGCTGCGCCTGTTTCCTCGACAGGCTCGAGCAGCGCCAACAAGCTCAGCTGCCCAGTCAAAGTGGCGTTCATTTACGACGTAGTTACGTGCGGCTATCGCGCCGAGCGACTGCCGGCCGAATCTCCGATGCACGCAAATTCCGAACGGCAGTCTGAATGCGACACGTGAAGAAAATATCCTTGCGGAGCAGGAGTTCGTCTGCTACATGCACCTCAAACATGGCAGCCGGCGGCGGCGCACCGCAGCGGTGCGCCAGTGGCATACCACCTAGAGCTGGAAGAAATCCAAGGACGCAGCACTTGACACCTGAATGAACTTGAATGGGCCAGGGCTCTGTATCCAAGGCTAGGCAGCAAATTAAAGGGAAACATCAAGCAAAATTTCTTCTCGCGACACTAGTCAAGTCGCCATGATAACAGCATTTTCCCTTCATCTCTGCATTTTCTCGAGAAAGCACATTTAGGACACCGGTCTTTAGCGAAACCAAAATATCCCATGTTTTCAATGGGTTATGAAAAAAAAATCCCTTTTTCCCTCAGTGGCTTGATTTTCCCAAGATATGGGAAATTTCCTACGATTCGGCAACACTGGATGTAGATGCCTATGTCTAGCCCAGTGTAAAAAGTGGTGAAATCTCATGAAATCCTTTCAGTTGTCGCAACACATAGCAGACTTCATGCATTGCTGTTTGGTGCAAAATGGACCAGTGCTCCTTACGCATGTTGAGTATGCCATGGGCTACAGGATATTTTTGACCATCTCCAAAGGGAAGATTTAACCCCTTGTTTTAAAAAAATTTTTCATGGAAACGTCCATCTAATTTTTTTATATCAAAAAATTTGACAAGTCAGTTTAAGGTTACTCCTCACCCACAACATCTGTCCCCTCCAGGAGTTGCCTGTAAATCTTTCGCTGATGGCCTTGCATTTTTTAAACTTGCCATTAATTTGGCATGAGGCCACTTTTGCATTCTGCACATCACAACATTTGAGTCTGTGGCAAAGCTATGCTATGCTATGCAGCAAAACACCAAAGCCACTAAGCCAGCACAATTAGTAATGCGTGCAGATTGCCAACATAAATCTTAAGGCTAGGTACGATGGTGATGATGATGAAACTGCGATACACAAAGGAAATAAGTACAGCCATGCTCAGTGTTATTGTAGCATGGTCGCTTATGCAAATTCCAGTGCCAATGCACATTTGCGATGCTCAAGTTTGAAAGGGATCAGTGCAAATTATGCCAATCTGTTCTTAACATTTCTCTCTCACTTAGTGGTTCCAAAATCCACTCCAAGCACTCTATCAAAGATATCCCGGACTACAGTAGTACCCTTCACCATGTAACATTAATAATTACTTCTGTTTTTCATGCAAGACAGAGCAACACAAAAAAACCTTGAATGCACGGCACCAGTATACAGACAGCTTGCATCGATGTCACAGTAGTCGGCACTCTGCAGACTAGTAGCAAGGCAAAGATCTTTTGGTTCATATAACTTGTCTATCAGCCCCTGCTGCAGCCTGCACTGTGGTCCGGTGCTCCATCACGGTGCCCATGTTGCCGCGTGCAAGCTAAGGTGCACATAAATCCCGGGTTGAATGATTTTCCAGCATGGCACAAACTACAGACCTCAAAATCACAGTCCTTTTTGTCATACTTGTGAATGTAGCGATGCTTCTTCGAAGCACAGTGCTAAGGAACGAGACACCAAGCCCGACGAACGAGCTCCACATTTCTGCCTCCTAATAAATATTCCTTCCACACGCAAAAGGTCCCTGTACAATTCCCTCGGGGAACAATGAGTCATTGCAGCTAGCAACTCCAAGAGGAACAAGAAAACCTTGGGCAGAGAGGGCTGCACCAGTGTGGAGTACTTCAAGTCGTACACCTTACCCAAAGCGACCGTCCAGTATCGCTCACATCCCTCTCGCACCACTTCCACAAATTCATGCTCCTCTTGGCACAGTCTCGGCCACCCTCCAAGAGAAGTCACACCGTCACCCGCTCTGGTGAGATAGGTGACATCCTGGTACAAAAACGATTTTTGTAGCACCAACTTCAGCCCCAAAGACACGGCCGTCTTTTCCAGGAAGAACTGGACTGCAGTCGAGATGGCGAAGCTAGTTGCGGGCACGTTTTGCCAGACAAGATCTCTGTTGTGCATCTCTCGAAACGACTTCTGCAGCCCCTCCCTCAGCGCCTTAATGACCATGCACCGGTCACCCGGAACGCTGTCGGGATGTCGGAAGAGCACGCCCACGTCTCGTATGTCGTCGGGATCGTCTGGCTCGAACATGTAGCAGCTTGAACGCAACAAGAGGACCCTGCTTCGCGTATGCTTCTCCCATTGACTCCAGCAGAACAGGTTTGAACCGGGGTGACGTTTCGTGACCTCATCGACAGCACGTGACAGCTGCTTTTCCCTCGTGCCGTCCAGCCCAAAAGTCAGTTTCAAGACTAGAAGCAACAAAGCTGCACCTCTCATTTCACAAATAGGAGAAAACAACGGCACTGTGTATGCTGCTCGCTTGGGAGGTTCGTCCCAACGGGCCTCCATGCCAGGATAGATGCATAGAACCTCCTGACAAACATTCATGAGCTCTAAAGGAAGGTTGAGATCCGTTACAAGGCGCATGACAATGGGAAGAAGTGGTGGCTGCTGGAGCTCACCGCGAACGTTAAGGAAGTGAGCCAAATGTGCTGCCTGCAACGCGAGCTCATCGATAGTGGGCATGACTAGGCGTACAAATGTGCGCCACTGATGTCCCCACATTTTGGCATCACTGGGCAGCAGCTTCATCACGTGCAGGTACGGCAGGTGGCCGTCCCGAGCCCACCTCAAGATGTCAGTCAACAGGATGGGGTCACCGAGAATTAAAACGCCCAAGTAGAGAATGCACAAAAGTCGCTGCAGAGTGACTACTGTGACCTCGCTTTCGCGGCTCACTTTCCTGTCGTGCAGGTCGACGCCGCACCTTCCCTGACGTTCGAGATACTCCCTGGCCACTCTCGTCCTCAGGTCTCCCCACTCGTCCTCGGAGGCCTCTCCCGCCGACCAAGCTGCGGCCTCTTCTCTGAAGACGTCTTCGCATTCCGAGTCCAGGTTGGGCGTAGTGACGCTAGTGCGGCGGTTTTTTAGCTGCTTGCGGCGGCGAGCGGACCTGGGCGTCAGGCGCGTCCGCACGCCCGAACCAAAGAGCGCCCTCTGCGCCTGCTTTCGCTTGCGCTCTCCCGATTCGGCCGACGTGAGGAGCTCCTCGATCGTTCGGAGGTCGCTCCAGCGGTTCACGGCGCCGATGTGTGGCGGCCTTTCTTCACCCTCCACGCGGCTGACGGCCTCCAACCTGACCAGGTAGTCCATCCAGAGGCGGCACACGACACCACGAAGTTCGGGTGAGGCGCCCAGCGATACTAGCGCGTCCACTTGGCGCGCAAGGATAATGTTGAACAGCTCGTTGGTCGTGTAGTAACGCTTACTGTCCTGCGGCGTGTCGCCCAGCTCCTTGCGCGCCTGTCGCGGCGACGAACGGCCCACGTGCACTGGTGGTGGCAGGCCTTCGTCGTCGAGCTGTTCGAGGCGCACCTCTTGGCTTTGCGTGTTGCATTCGGAGCAGTAGTAGAGGCCCGAGACCTCCTCGAAGTCCTCACCACCGCACGACGCGCACACCACCATCGCGATACTCCTGACGACGGGGTCACACCACAGCACGCATTGTAGTCGCACACCTGTCGGCAACTGCACGTGCCATTACAAGAACACGCCTCTACCGGTGTTAAGCAGGCAGCACAGAGATGTTTCCACATCATACGTTTCACGTAGTCGCAAATTGCTCGATGTCAACACAACACACCTTGTTGGGCCATGCGTCGGAAATGCATGTGCACGCGCCTTGATTCCACAGCGCAGATCTTGTGGATTGCGCACAGCGCAAAGGCAAACGTGCTCCATGCACTCCACCGAAACACAGTAGGCTTGGCATATCTACAGAACGCAGAACGTAACACGTACTTTTCCTAAAAAACAGCTTGATGAAACGGCCGCGGCTCAGACACTAGCACGAACATGCAGTATCAAGCGCGCGAAATGCGCTATGCGGCAGGCTACGGATTGATTCGACCAGATTCCTCTTCCACTAGACTTGCACAATGTTTTCATATTTACACCTTATAATAAAATAGAAATATTTTTCTTTGAAAACGTTAAGGTAAGCAATTAAAAATAAGCACAACTTGCTTGATGATCAGTATGTTTGCTTTTATACAAAAACGAGCTGAATCCAAACCAAAACAGCAATGTTATGTGACGTATAGACTTTCTTCACCCCGCGACGTCACGAAGATGCGGTGGCGCTGATGTCAGCAGCGACTTTTATATAGTCAGGTACCAGGAGATAGACACTTTGTGCATTGCGTGCGGAGAGGAGGAGGAAACGGCTGAACACTTGATACATTTCTGTAAAGGGCTTCACCCTACAGTGGAAGGCAGCGGGGCTGACTTACTCAAGGCATTGGGGTTCGCACTGCGCGACACGTGTGTCAACAGACTGTGAGCGCACGTCTGCTCCACCGAAACAACGCCAGCACTTCCCCTCACTACTGTCCCGAAGTAAAATCATTCCGGCAAGTGCCAAGTGTTAAAAAGTTGCTATTTTATTTAATGCATAGCGTAGAAATCAACGGCAGAAACGCTTTCTGTTTACCACAACCATATTTGTAATACACAGTGGCGAACTATTTCTTTGAATACGCCGCACGTGGCCAACGCGAGCTCGTGTACTTCGAGAAATAACTAATGGTGTCTTCGGCTGACGGCACTCGTGGAGTTTTCCGCGCACTCGTGCGGTTCCCCACGTTCGGCTGGATGCCACTCGTGCAGTGCCGTACGTTCGGCTGGGACGAGCATGACACGAGTGCGCGCCACTGCGCCACCGTGGAGAGCGACGGTGGAGCGCGGTGCAATCCCGTCGTGCAGCTCGCGCTAGAAGACGTCGCGGGCAGACGACGCTGTTGGCGCAGACAATATCACTACACAGTGGCCGATAGGAAGCATCGACGAAGAGGAAAAAACACGAAGGCCACTTCAATGCCGCAATTGCTGGAGGTTTGGCCACAGCGCGAACGCCTGCAAGTCGAGCTCAAGGTGCAGTGTGTGTGGTGGTAATCATGACCGTGTAGGAAGGTGTTCAAAAGATGAGATGTGTTGCTTGTGCAGCGGTAGTCACTCCGCCACATATTCTAATTGTCCTGCAAGGGCTGAGGAGGTTAAGGTGCTGGAAGTGTTAGAAAAGCGCCGGTGCTCAAGGCGCGAGGCTATGGCTATTGTTAAGGAAAGGACGTACGGGTACTCAGGTGTGGCAGCACGGCAGACAACTACGGTCGTGGATTCAAGCCTGTCAGATGCGATTGCTACAGCGTTTGAAAAGGCAATGGCCAAGGTCATGGATCGGCTAGTGAATTCAGTAACAGAGTGCATATCGCAAGTCATGGTGGCGCAAATGACCTCTTCAATAATGACCTCCAATGCTGCGTTGAAGTCATCCGTGGATCCTGCAGTACCTACTGAATTCAGTGAGGAGACGCCTTCCCTTGTTTCAATGCAGCCGCAAAAAGAGCGCACGCCTCCAACTCATGTACCTGGTAAATACAAGGAGAGTCTGCGCCTGTTGTGTTATCTTCTTGTCCTTGTCTTTTTGTGCGCAGTACCCCCCTCCTTGTATTTACTATGATTGACCGACTAGCCCAACAACGTACGCTCTTAAATCATGTACCTGAAGTCACGACCGGAGCAATTGATGGGTGTGTTGAGCTGATGGAGCTCGATGCTCGAGCTCAGAAACGTAGCCGGTCTCCTTTGGCCGTTGCTGGTCCGTCTAGCTCCCCTCAATCCAAAACAAAAAAGAGTAATTCAGGAAAAACTGGTCACCACAGCATTTTGGAAAAGGCAGTTGCTGCTGCAGATCTCTCGGCAGAATAGGGTCTCTGAGAGTGCTGCAGTGGAACTGCCGTTCCATTCAATCAGCCTTCACTGATTTAGTAACTCTTTCAAATCGATTTTCTCCTCATGTCATTGCGCTTCAAGAAACCTGGTTGTCGAAAGAGTTTTCATTTCAAATGGAACATTATCGAATTTTTAGAATGGACCGCCCATCAAGGGGGGGGGGGGCGGTTTGCTTTTGCTGGTTTCATCCAGATTCTGTCACAAGGCACGATTGGTGTTTCAGCGGGTGGACGCTCATTGCGAAATTCAGGCAGTGGATCTTTCAGTTCCTGGTTTCCATCCCATTACTGTCGCAAATGTATATTTTCCATCTGGGGTTCATGACACACGGCCATTAGATTCCTTACTCTCTGTCAGCAGATCACATTTGTTGCTTGTTGGGGATTTCAATTCGCATCACTTGACTTGGGGTTATCGAACAGACCAGTGCGGTTTGCGTTTATGGGATTGGGCTTGTGTGAATAACCTAAACTGTCATAACTCGGGTTTTCCGACCTTTCTCCGTGGGCACTCCCGATCAGCATTGGATTTAACGTTTTCAACCCCAGGGGCAGCAGTTTCCTCCTGGACTCCGGTTGACTCTGCAACAAACAGTGACCATTTCCCACTCACTTTTGACATTGTGTGTCCGATGACTTCTATCGGCGGATTCAGTTGCACCCTAGTCGATTACAACAAGTTCAAAAGTTCACTCAGTTCAGAATTACACTCTTTGTCGAATTTGTCTCAGGAGAGCAGGGTGTTAGGCTTATGCTCTATTTTAGATCGGGTACGGAGGCAATCAGAGTTTACAGTGTGCGATAGCATAGGCACTTCTCAGAGCCCTTGGTGGAATGCAGAATGTTCAAAGGATTATAGGCGGCGCAAGGCAGCCTGGAAGAAACTTATCCATAATCAATGTCCCCGGAATTGGATCGATTATAAGTTTTTTGCAGCTACCTTCAAGCGCACAGTCGCTAGGGCAAAAGAAAAATATGATGAAGAGAATTATGACCATCTATCAAAATCTAATAACAGACAAGCCTTGTTTCGCTTTCTGAGGTCAAGGAACAGGCTGCCACCGCCTAACAACATTCCCTCTAATGTGCTGACTCCAGTAGAGCTTGCCAGGTCATTAGAAGAAATTGGCAAAGGCTTGGAACACCGTTTTCGGCTGCGCTCTCTCGCCCACAACTGCTTGGGAATCACTATGATGATTTCCTTAATGTCTCGGTTTCTGAGCTCTCCCAGGTGATAAATCGGTTACCTTCTGCAGCTCCTGGTCCTGACCGTGTCACCTCTGCGATGATTAAAATACTGTTCGACGAATCCCCCAATGCTATATTGGAGCTGGTAAATTACTCTATTAGAACCCCATGGATCCCGGATGTATGGCGTGTTTCCAAAATTATCCCGGTGCTTAAAAAGCCAGGCGAAGGGTTGGTCTTAGACAACATTCGACCAATTTCATTGACATCGAATATGGTGAAATTGGTTGAACGCGTGCTGTATGGACGAATCATGGCCATTATTACTGAAAAGGGACTACTTAACCCCTGTCAGATTGGTTTCAAGCCTGGGTGCTCTATATGGTGTGCGCATACTGACCTCGAAAGCCGTGTCCGACTAGCGCGCCGGCGTCGACAGTATGCTGCGCTGGTAACTCTAGACATCTCGAAAGCATATGACAGTGTCGAACATGGGCCTCTGATGTACAGACTACGTGCTCTGGGCTTGCCAAGTTATTTTGTGGAATATGTGTCAGCTTTCCTGGCTGACAGAGAATTTTATTGTTGTCAACGCGGAGTTTCTACAAGGAAATTTCATCAATCTAGAGGTGTGCCTCAAGGTGCAGTTCTCTCCCCTGTTCTATTCAACCTCTTAATCAGTTCGATTCCGACTTCCCCTGACGTGACTACGTACGTGTACGCAGACGATATAACTTTCTTTGCTGCTGCGAGTGATTTACATTCTGTGTATATGGTTTTACAGTCATATTTAAATTCCCTTGACCGATGGTTATCTGAATTGCACTTAAGTCTTAATGTAAACAAGTGCGCTTTGTTACCTTTTCCGGTTACTCAACAGGTACACATTTCATTGTCTTATCGTCATCATGTCATTCCTCAGGTATGTTCCCTAAAGTATCTCGGGGTAACTTATGACTCCTCTCTCTCTTGGCGGTCACACATAGATCAGGTTGCTGCGAAAGGGATTCGGGCGGTAGGCCTTCTGCGAAGGATGAGTAGCCCTCGCTGCGGTATGCGCAGACATGCTCTGCTGCTGATTTATAAAATGTATATCCGGCCAATCTTGGAATTCGGTTGCGTTTTGTTTTCTGGAGCAGCTGCATACAAACTGCGCCCACTTCTGCTCTTAGAGCGAGAAGCTCTGCGCCTGTGTTTGGGTCTCCCTAAATACGTGGCAAACAATGTTTTGTATCTGGAAGCGCGGGTGCCGTCTCTTACTGCAAGGTTTCGCCTTTTGACAGTACAAACGTTTTTAAAGTTTTGCGACTCGGAGCAGCATGTATCCGAGTTGATCTTCCTAGGGCAGCGAGCGGAGTTCTTGGGTGTCGGATGGTCTCGCCTTCAATCTCCCCAAATCTGTTTCGTTGAATTTTTGCTGGGCCCACTCAACGTGAGAACACCTGAAATTGTTCCGGTGCGGTCCATCCCTGCAAATGTGTCTATCATCTACGATGACATTTATCCACGTAATGCAAAATTACTGCCTTTCTTATGGTTAAATGGTATGTTGCAGGATTATTTGTCGACCTTCAGCTCACATGCTGCAAATGCGACTGATGGCTCGGTGTGTGCAGAAAAGGCAGGTGTAGGTATTTACTCCCAGTCCCTTGACTGGTCTTTTTCTCTCCGTCTCCAAGATTTCACTCCTATCTGTCTGGCTGAGTTTCTAGCAGTGGTTCTCGCTCTGCGCAAGGTACCATTTTTTTTATCAGCAGTAATAATAATTACAGACTCGTTATCTTTATGCACTTCCCTCTCGGCGTCCACGGATTCGCAGCTCTTTCGGATTCTCAAATTCCTGATCCCTCCACACATCACATCAATTCGATTTCTTTGGGTTCCTGGGCACAGGGGTCTTCTATTAAATGAATCAGCTGATGCTTTAGCGAAGGCAGCCCTGAGTGGACCGATTGTTCACCCGCTTCCAAAAACTGCTTACATCACGGCGGCACGCTTTCGACGGTACACTGTAATGAACGAATTGGGCGCATCAGCGCTTACTTCCTTGGACGACTTTCAGCACCTACTGTTCCCATGGAGAAGCTCAGTCTGGCGATCGCGCAATCTTTAAGTTTCCTTCACGAGGCTTCGTTGCCGAGTGCCGCAACTAAATTTTTACCTATACAGGCCTGGTCTGGCGATCTCCCCATTGTGTCCGTATTGTGCGGAGCCGGAAACAATAGAGCACTTTCTTCTTTTTTGCCGTCGCTACTCATCGATTAGGAGGCGACTATTAGAAGTTCCAATACAGAATCTCAGTTTGCGCATGTCTTCTGCGGTTGTTCTGTCTCTTGGCGCTTCTATGCATGGCCATACCAATGGGAATGTTTGCTCTGCAGTACAAAACTATCTACTAGAATCAAAACGTCTACCTTCATGAGCTTTCGTCCTGCCCATCCCATTATCAGCTTCTGCATTTCGGTTTTTACAACCACTTAGAGTAATCCCTACCCCTTCTTTGCCTAAATTTTAGTTTGTATGACCCCCCTAACCTCCTGCAACCACCTCGGCTACGAAAACTGTGCAATCCAAATTTTGGTAGGTCATCCCATGCTTGCCACATGCAAAGTGGTCATTTAAATAGTCACCGCCTGGTTATGGCCAATCCCCCTTGTGGGTATGTGCCATTGTGTGAGGTCAACAACAACAACAACAACAACAAGTGGGCATACTTTAAAGAAATGTTGAATATTGTAGCGGCTGCAATGCATTTATTCGCGCTGCAATCATGCAGCCACCGGCCGGTGAGCGCTGTGCCTTGACCATTTGAAAAAATAAAAGATTCGTCAATATTTTTAGTGCGGCGGACGGCAAATGCGGTTCATCTGGCACGCCTGCACTTTATGACATACTTTTTGTCAACGTGAGCATAGGATAAAAGATATATCACTACAGTGACAATGTGGGGAGCTAAGATTGGATTGAGAATCGTCGGCAGATATTTTCGGAAGTCCCTCTAGCTGCTCTAAAGCGTATGCATCTAAACCGGCAAGCATAACGCCGTGGTGTGTCTGACAAACCTGCACAGTCACAGTATTTCATGAGCATGGTCGTGGTTCCCGCATTGCCCACCGTCGCTATGAACGCCGGTCCTGCGCACTGTTACTGAAGAGGTTGTTGCTAGCTCTACAAATTGCTGACTGCAGTCGTTGGCGTCGGCTGCTCGTAAGAATGGCGTCTGAGATTTTTGAGAGTCTCGGAGGCCATCGTGAACAGAGGGCAGAAAGAGCAACAGCAATAATAATAATAATTGGTTTTTTGGGGAAAGGAAATGGCGCAGTATCTGTCTCATATATCTTTGGACACCTGAACCGCGCCGTAAGGGAAGGGATAAAGGAGGGAGTGAAAGAAGAAAGGAAGAATAGGTGCCGTAGTGGAGGGCTCCGGAATAATTTCGACCACCTGGGGATCTTTAACGTGCACTGACATCGCACAGCACACGGGCGCCTTAGCGTTTTTCCTCCATAAAAACGCAGCCGCCGCGGTCGGGTTCGAACCCGGGAACTCCGGATCAGTAGTCGAGCGCCCTAACCACTGAGCCACCGCGGCGGGGCGCAACAGCACGATGAGAATGGCGAGAATGTTTTGCACGTTCGGTTGAGGTGCAAGTGGACGTGCCACTCGTGCAGTATTTGACGTCACTTCCTAAGCACCGGCACGGAGGCAGTGCGGCTCAGCCGAAGACACCATAAGTTGAAAGCATCAACCATGAAGGAACTTCTTTCCTCTATGGCATCAACCATTGCTGTGATTCACAGGAACTGTAAACGCGCCTACAAGCCTTGAAAACGCGCGCTCAACACTTCTTTGCGACGCCACTCCCTGGTCTTTTGCCTACCGCGAGCCCGCTAGCGACTGCAGCGCCACCTCGTTTGTTTGCAAACATGTAGGAGGTCTTTATCACTTGATACTTTGCGTAGTCTGCCGAAATGTGTACTGAATTCAAAACGTCGAGGCGTCGAGGCAGCTCTTGAGCGCATGAGGCAGCAGTCTTCACCTGCGGTTGTGTGTTGTGCGTACTCACCCCGTTTTTTTAAGCTTGATCGACCACCAACTGCAGTGACGTGAAGCAGCGTAAACGTTTGCGCTCGTTTGCTGTGTGGTTCTTGGAGGCACTTGGTGATGGGGAAGTTGGTATGAAGATGTACCCTCGTTGCAGTACCCTGCTGGCCTGCGCCAGTTAAACTTTTTCAGCTCATTTCTTTTTTTCTCAGTCAGCCGGTGTAGTCGAACACCTGTTAAACATCAAACTATCGCAGCCAGGCCATGTGATCGAATTCCTCTCTTCAGCGCTCTGGATTCTTGAAGGCCCAAATTTTGGGTGTGTGCAGGCAGTGTTAATACAGCGCAGTTTTGTCATGCTTAGGAGTACTGGAGAATTCCACTTTCTTCTTGTTCAGTCGAAATAGAATATTCTAAAGAAAACACTCGACAGAGGCCTGTCTGGTGAGGAAAGAAATTTAATTTACATGAAACAAGAACGCCAACCAGAAATAACACGACGTTTCAGAACCTACTCGGTTCCTTCATGTAGTGTAACTGTGGGTGAGTTCGCCTTTTTAAACCGCATGGGAGAGGCCTTTGCCCTGCAGTGAGCGTAGTCAGGCTGATGATGATTATAATCAGCCGACCTGATGAAGAAATCGAGTGGGTTCTGGAATGTTATGTTTCATTTTTGGTTGGCGATCTTGTTTATCTTAAATTAGGAATCGGATATTGTTTCTTCTATTTACCAAGTCATGTTGATGCATTTTCTTCTTCCACAAGAATAGACACTTGAGCTAGTTGGTATGGTGTCGAAAAAAATTGGCTTTAGCTTCAGCTTTATCTCCACCCAGTAGTCCAAGCCAGAGAGTTAGCATCTATTTAAATTTGTTTGTAATGTGCTGGTTTCTATCTGTCTTCCACGCAAACGTTTGGTTAATTAAATTCACTCTCATTTTCATCACTGAAGGGCCTCCCAAGTCGTGACACACTGGCCTCTTGAAGTGACCTGCAAACGTTTGATGTGTCCTAGAAAATGTTTGTTGATTCTTGTAAACTTGCCTTCAACCTTTATTGATTTTTCAATGAGTCACAATTTGTGGCTTAATTACATTGACTAGATGTAGTTTCTTTTAAAACATTCATTATTATGACTAGAGGCCCGTGTACTGTGCGATGTCAGTGCATGTTGAAGAACCCCAAGTGGTTGAAATTTCCGGAGCCCTCTCATGGCGTCTCTCATAGCCTGAGTCGCTGTGCGATGTTAAACCCCCTATAAACCAAACTAAACCAGACCAGTTGTTATGACTTTTAAGATTTTTCTCTGTGTCATACTGCATTCGAAAAAGGAGGCTTGCCAGTTCTAGAAGTACTTCATGTCCTTCGGGATACTGTTGTAACCAAGAACCGTGGTTCTGCTCAGCATATTTAGGCAGAAACTAGAGATCGTAAAAATAGGGCTGATAGCAATTTGCTTATTGCATTAGCATCAGGTGGAAAAGTGCATGTTATCTTATTACCAGGAGTTCAAAGGTAAGTTCAATTGTTGTAAAATGGAGTTACGGCTGTTACGGAGGTCATTCTGTATAGTTTTCTTGAGGTGCTAACTTTATTTGGGCTGTAGGGTGAGTGCCAGATAAAACAGCTGGCAAGGCAGCTGTTCCAGATAAGCTAACAGCATCAGGGGGCCATTTTGTTAGGCACTAATGCTGTAGTTTCATGCTCTGTTTTCTTGGAACAGACATGTGATAGCTTGTTCTGTGTAGCTGTCGTCCCCTAGCCAGGCCACTACTTTCAGACTTTTGCAACCTGCAGAATCTTGCCTCCAATAGGCAGTAACACGTGCTTTCAAATGGCAGTCATAAGACCGTTATCCCTGGTCCCATCAGGTATGCACTAGTTTCCTAGTAGGTGCAAGCTTTCTCCCGGCCTGTTGCTTGCTTGTGAAAAGTACCCACCGGGGTGGCTCAGTGGATTTGGCTTTCATCTGCTGACCTCAAGGTCGCGGGATCGAATCCTGGCCGCTGTGGCTGCATTTCTGTGGAAGCGTTATGCAAAAATTGGTAGTGGCTTAGCTCAGCTATGCCAGGATATACGTAGCGAGAGGTTCGCTTCCCTGCCTGAGCTTGTTGTTGTCACTGTATGTTTAGCAATGAGAGACATTGGGCTCCATCTCGGCAGCCATGCGCCATCTATTACGCTCGGCAGTCTGGCATCTCTGTTTGGCAAGCCGTTCCTCTCTCTTTTCGGGTGTCTTCACTGCTCTCTCCGCCTTCTTACACTCATTCTCTCTGTGTTGAGTAGCCAAGTGCCAGGCAACAACCTCAGGATCGGAAGAGTTAATCTTCTCTTGTCTATACCGCAGTTTAGCAGCTCCTGGACTCTCCTTCTCTGCATCCATGTCAAACGTTGTTACATTACATCTCCACCTTTTATATGAATGCTGCACATGCGATGCACAGTTCGGGTGATAGAGCGGCGAGACGGCGACGAAGCGCGCGGCGCACCTGTGTGGTCTCTCTGGTTATCATGGTACTGGCGCATGTGCACAACTGCTCATCCGCATGATGTCACGCGTGGCTCCAGCGGTGGAGCGGGCGCCGCACCTGCTGCCCCTCTCCGGTTGCCGTGGTAACGGCGCATGCACACAACTGGCCTCTCCCAGCCACTGCGAAATGCTCGACTGCTAGCCCAGTGTACCTCGCACAAAACACCCTTGTGCTGTGCGATGTCGGCGCACGTTAAGGAACCTCAGGGGGTCGAAATTAACCTGGAGCCTCCGTACTAATGGCACCCTTCATAGGTTATGCTCAGCTTCGGCGTGTTGAACCGCACAATTTACAATAATGTACAATTTGGTTGACAAAAAAACGAATCACTAGCCACCTTGTGCAGACCAAAGACATGATAGTTATGGTATTGTCTGGGCAATCTACCCGTGTGAAATTAAAAACGAAATTATTGTCATCATCACTGCAGCTCAGATGCGTTTTCTGCTTGAATAACAAGCCTTCATGATGCTGCGTGCACTTGTTTTGGTCTGGCATGTGAATTTATCATGCCTGTTCTAATGCTGACTTCACCAATAACTGCAACTATTATTAGCAAACTGGGCTCTTGAGGAAGCTATAGACCTCCTGCATGCTTGTAAACAAACGAGGTGGCGCTGCAGTCGCTAGCGGGCTCGTGGTAGGCAAAAGGTCGGGGAGTGGCGTTGCGGATAGGTGTTGAGCGCGGGTTTTCAAGGGTTGTAGGTGCGTTTCTAGTTTCTGCGAGTCATAGCAATGGCTAATGCTTCCAACTTAGTAATTTGTCGATGTACACGAGCTCGCGTCTGCCACGTGCGGCGTATTCAGAGAAATAGTTTGCCACTGTGCATTGTATATATGGTTAGTAGTAAACATGTAGAAAGCGTTCCTGCCGTTGATTTATATGGTAGGCATTGAAATATAATTTGACACTCTGCACTAGCCGGAATGATTTTACTTCGGGACAATAGTGAGGGGAAGTGCTGGCGTTGCTTCGTCGGAGCAGACGTGCGCTCATCGTCTGTTGGCATACGTGTCGCGCTGTGCGGAAAGTGGGGACAGCGTCGTGTTCCGGATCTCTTCTGTCTCACTTAGCGCTGTTTTTAGCCGCATGACCACGCACCAGCCAGGCTGACTTGTCCTCTTGTTAAGCTGGTGGATTTGGTGAAAATTTTTTATTTCTAGAATTATTTTCTTGCCTAGCCCTGGAGTCTTGTTTTGTGATGAAAAATTATAGCAAAATATTGAGTACAAATATATAAATTACGCTTTTTAGATGTGTGGTCAACAAAAATTGTGAGGTAATATCTTTGATTTCAGTGCCGCATTTCTTTGACCAAAGCGAAAGCGAAGAGGCCATAAACGAGGGAATAAATTTTTTTAAGGTTCATTTTCTGACCTCACATTTTCTGCGACTGGATCACTCACCTTCGTAACTCGCATGAAAATCAAATATTACATTTGTTGCAAACTATTCTTGAGACATTGAGGAACGTAATAAATCTTGATTTTTTTTCCTACACGTGCAGTACTGTGTTAGTTATTTTTTGTAAGAAACGTTTTCATGTAACTATGCATGCATAAGTACTGATCATCTAAAAAAGAACTAATCGCGTCATCATACAGAACAGGGCTTTGTGTACATGCTGGCATAAAAAAAACTGTGCAATATCTACTCAATTATTTAAGACCTTGGGTTGACTTGACGACGGTGTTAATTATAATTACCCAGAACTGCACCAGTATAGCTATAAATAAAATGAATTACTGAAACTAGCTGTAGTAAAGTCAGCGCGAACCGCGCAGCATCTCGAACAATGGTCGGCAGTGAACAACCACGTTTATTGCCCAGAACCGCGATTATATACCCTCTCATACTGAGAGGGTTACAGAAGAGGGAGAGAAGCATGAACGATAGGAACTCAGGCCAATAGGGGGGCGTGCGGCTGCCTCCGCTGGTCAGCACAAACCAAACAATTACAACATTTCTCCTCCCTTAAAAGTGAAACCGCTGTACCGGTTTTCTTATTCTGGTCGATCGTCTGAGCGTGGGCTGCAGGGGGTCAGTCAATCCCGCCGGAACCACTGGACGCTCCGTGATTGCTGGAGATGGTACTTCACACTGGTCGGCTGCTAGCGGCTGAGGGCTTTGTTCTTGTTCCGACCCAGTGGTACTGGGCGTATGCACAGGTGACAGATCCGCACTGGTCACCTGGTCAGGACCGCCTTCTAACTGCGCTCTTGCAGTGGCCTCTACAGACGCAGTCCCTGGCGTAAACTCTTGACGACGGCGGACTTGGTCGACGTGGCGCTGCACTGCTCCGGTTGGCGTGTTCACTGTTACCATTCTCGCCCCCGAAGTGGTCTGTACCCTCCCAGGCACCCATCTTTTGCCGGTGCCGTAATTTCGCACGTATACGCTGCTGCCTGGCGAGATGGTCCAGTCGTGAGCGTCCGACGACGAGTCCACAGCTCTGGGTGGGAGACATGTGTCTAGTCGGGAACGCAGCTGATAGCCGAGAAGCATCTCGGAAGGTGACCTTCCTTCTCTTTGGGCGGTCCGCCTGTAATTGAATAACAACCGCATGAGGTTATCTTCCAGCTGTCCGTCTCCCATTTTCCGCAACCCGTCCTTCACGGTCCGAACCGCTCTTTCTGCTGCTCCGTTAGATTGGGGATGGAAAGGCGCAGTGCGCAGGTGCACGATATTGTTTTTCGATATGAAAGTGGCGAATTCTTGACTTGTGAATTGTGTGCCATTATCGGACACGATTGTGCGTGGCACGCCAAACCGGCAAAACATGCTCCTTAAGCATCGGATTGTACTAGCTGTATTTGCGTGCTGCAAGGGTACTGCTTCAATCCACTTCGTGTGGGCATCAACCACTATTAGTATCATCTTGCCTGCTAACGGGCCTGCAGAATCGATGTGTATACGAGACCACCGGACCGCTGTCTTTGGCCAACTCACTGGTGGGGCTGCCGTAGGCATTGGCAGGCTTTGCACGCAGTTGCGGCACTGCGCAGACAAGTTTTGAATGTCCCTGTCCAGGCCTGGCCACCAAAATAATGACCGCGCGACTGATTTCATTGACGAGGAGCCCTGATGCGTTTCATGTAGCAGCTGCAGCATCCGTTCCCGTGCTTTCCGCGGTATCACCACTCTGTTGCCCCAGTAGATCAGACGGTGAGCCAACGATAGCTCCAGCTTACGATCAAAAAACGGCAACAAGTCTGGCGCCATTCCTTTAGTGGTTTGAGGCCATCCATGCAAAATGAAGTGCGTGACACTGGCTAACATCGGGTCCTTGGCCGTCAGCTCCTGCAATTCGTGCGTCGTCACTATACCTTCTTCCAGGGATTCCAATGAAAGGACATATTCCGGCGGTTCACCATCGGTCCCCGGTTCCATAGTCGGCGCTGGTAGCCTGCTGAGGGCATCTGCTGTCAGCAGCTGTTTCCCTGGCACGTACTGTAGCTTGTACTGGTAGCCACCCAAGAATAGCGCCCACCGTTGAATTCGCGCGGCAGCCATCGGTGGCGTCTGGCGGTCAGGTCTGAGCAGTCCCAGCAGTGGTTGATGGTCGGTCACCAGGGTAAACTGCCGACCTAGAAGATAGTCACGAAAGCGAGAAACGCCAAAGATGAGGGCTAGTGCTTCTCGCTCCAGCTGCGAGTAGTTTTGTTCTGCTTTTGTAAGTGTTCTGGAACGGAACCCAATTGGCCTGTGCTCATTTCCTATCGAATGAAACAGCACTGCGCCCACACCATACGGAGATGCGTCACACTCTAGTTTCAGCTCCTTGTTAGGATCAAAATGCACGAGAATTTGTGCATTTTTGAGGCTTTGTTTAGCTCGCTTGAACGCCAACTGCTGCGGCTGTAGCCACTCCCAACGGCTTCCTTTTTCCATGAGCCGATATAACGGGCTGAGCACAGTCGACATATTCGGCAGAAACCGTGCGTAGTACGTGAGCATACCAAGGAACGAACGTAGCTCGCTCACGTTACTCGGGCGCGGGGCTTGCATGATGGCGTCTACGTTCTTTTCCATAGGGTGTAGGCCTTGCCGATCGATACGATGCCCGAGGTAAGTCACTGAAGGCTGCCGGAACTTGCATTTGTCGGCCCTAAGCTTGACACCATGCTCTCGGAATCGTTCCAACACTTTCTTGAGCCGCGCTTCCTTGTCCCCTTTGCCTTCTGACACTAACACGTCGTCAAGGTAAGCTTGGACGCCTGGTAGCCCGCCGAGTACAGCGTCCATCTTCCTTTGAAATATAGCTGGGGCAGAAGCTATACCAAACGGGAGTCTGTTGTAACGAAAAAGTCCGCGATGTGTGTTAATGATACAAAGTCCGCGTGACGCTTCGGGTCGTAGTAGCTGTTTAAAGCTGCGACTGCTTCATCATAGGTGAGGGAATTCGGTGTCCGGGGTGCAATCCGTCCCGCTAACACTTGCACCGTCTGCGTGCTGAGTGCTGCCACAAGCAAGGCTCGCTGCTGCTTTGAGTCAGTAATAGCATTGGCTTCAAAATATGCTTCTGCCCTTATAAGGTACGCTTTCCACTTATCTGACGTGTCGTCGAAGGTCGGGAGCTGCAGGCTGGTCATAGTTCTCGTCGGTGCTTTAAGTTGCGACAGGCTGTCGGCTTCAACTTTTACCGCATGGGTAGTTTCCGCACTCGTCGCCACTGTAGTAAAGTCAGCGCGAACCGCGCAGCATCTCGAACAATGGTCGGCAGTGAACAACCACGTTTATTGCCCAGAACCGCGATTATATACCCTCTCGTACTGAGAGGGTTACAGAAGAGGGAGAGAAGCATGAACGATAGGAACTCAGGCCAATAGGGGGGCGTGCGGCTGCCTCCGCTGGTCAGCACAAACCAAACAATTACAACACTAGCGTAAGAATTTCATACTTGCACCAAGTTTAGTTACATATCGCATGCATAAATAACGAAAACACTTTTCATTGACGCGTCCCCTTGTCACGTGTCTTAGTAGCACGCCTGTGGCTGCGGTTCTTTCCAAACAAGCTTCGCGATCATGTACTGCCTCATGAAACATGACACATGCATGATGCAATGAAAAAGCTTATGGTGTTTAGCACGCTTAAGGTACGCTATTCTAAGCACACCAATGCGACCACACAAAATTGGCACAACTTACCAGACTTCTTTCTACTCGAATCAAATAATTACGTCGTCCATATAAAGAAACAGTTTCAAGTAAATATCAAATGCCGTAAAACGCGCCATTAAAACATGCTGTGCTATTTACAAAAGAACGCATTCCTTGGGGGCGAGTGAACCTGCCGGCGCCCCATGCACTCCGGCTCAAGGTGATAAGTACGTGTGCAGCTACATATGTCTTTTTTTTTTCCTTGAGAAATTATCAGCCTGCTATCCTGATGTTCAGGTGAATGAACGCAGTAACTTGCATGCTATTAAGTGCATTGAGTGGCAGTGCCTATCGACTCCCAGACTTCGCACTTTACTACCGTGGCCCAATGCCTGTTAGCCAGTTTCCGAATGGGGCATTTATGTGCGAGAAACCTATCGAGGCTAATTTAAATTTTTTTTATGCTACTACGCGGATCCAGCAGTGACGCAGCTGGTCAATACATGCTGCTTCTGCAGTGCACAGGCTTGAAGCAGCCGCTGGTAACTGCGGTAGGCACGGGCCAGCGGAACCTGTTTTGCCTACCATGCGAAAGTCGCTGCTAACATCAGCGCCACCGCATCTTGGTTACGTCGCGGGGTGACGGAGGTCTGTTGGAAGTCTAGTTCGGGCTGGTTAGTAAATGGTCATATTGATTGTGTGATGCAGAGTAAACAGGGATACAATGCATGAATGACATGAACTAAGCACTAGTTGATGAGTTTTGCATGCTGTGTCTCTATTTGTTTCATGCCCCCCAGTGAATAGCACAGGCTAATCACTATGAACCCTTTGCCTAGTGCCATTTTTTCAAGGAGTGGGCAGCCTCCAGAGCTGCTCCTATCTGTATGGGTAATTTTTGGAGTTCCTGGCTGGTAGAGTTCATTGACGCCACTGCTTTCATTTTGTGCTCAGTGGCTCTTGTGCCATCTGCAGCTGGGAAGCAGAAGCCCGGGGACCTTCGCAGTCGCATCCACCATCTGGGGTAACAGGTGATGGGCCTGATGGATGAGGACGCAGAGATCGGCTGCCAGAGCACCGCCAAGGTAAGCTGGGCTGAACACTGGCCTCTTTGAACTGTTCAGGCTCAACATTTTGGAGCTAAAGAGTTGATTTCTCGCAGTGGTGGAGCCGTATTCTTCCAAGTAGGAATCTTGGCTTTCCGCTGAAATATGCTTAATTGTACTTTCGATCAAGGTGTGTTATCAGTTGGTTTTATGCAGAACTGATATGATAGTCTATTGCGTTGTTTCTAGGCCTTTCTTGGCTCATAAAAGCTCTGTAGTCAGTGAAAATAGGATCTTTGTCGTTTGAACATGGTAATCAGTCCATATAGGCCTCCTTCAGTTCTTCAGTGACCCTTTAAAGGACCATAGACACCTAATTTTAGTTGCGTTTTCTTCTTTCAAATGATTCGTTTGACATTAGAATATATGGGTCACCACATGGTATATGCCTACGACCACTAAATACCTGATTTATAATTGAATTTTTTGTCCCATACTGTTTGGGTTCCTCAACCGAACGATGGTCATGACGTGTAGTCAGCCTTTTTGTCAGGTGAGACACGAAAAGATACTAATATAAATACTGATACGTAGTTTTAATTCACTACAGCACTTAAACCAGCCTGCTTGAGACCTGGAGTGACAGCAAATGACATATTAGTGGGTATATGCAGTTTTTTTCGTGTCTCACATTACCTAGAGACCACCTGCAGGTCACAACCATCATTTGGTTGATGAAACCGAAACAGCAAGAAGAAGGAATTCAATTATAAATTATTAACAGCCATGGACGAATATCACGGGGTGATCCATGTTATATTAACGTCTAATGTATTGCTTGAAAGAAGTAAACACGCAAGCAAAACTTAAGTGCCTGTAGTCCTTCAAGGCTTAGCAGCTTTGCGCTTGGGAAGCAAAGGCAAAATGATAAGAATACCTTTTTCATGCGATATTTTCACATGATATTTATGGAAATTTGACATATATAAATACCCATGTTTATGTTGGGTAAGTAAGTTCTTAAGTATGCCTTTTACTTTTCAAGCTAGAGGAAGTGTCAGTCTCGTAATGCTTTCTCAGCCTTAACTGAATAATTAGGCTTTTCCTAACAGAGTTTTATGTTGTCTGCAAAAAGGTCTGTCTTTTTCAGTAAAGCTGTTTATCCTTGTGGCCTCAGCAGTCATACAGAAGAATTGAAAGAGCTTTACTTCTTGCGTTGACTTGATATGCATCTTTACAGTGCATTTAAGTACAGAAACATAGCAGTAATACAAAGAAAATTTGTCTTAATATACTTCCAAATGGCATGTCTTATTACACTCCCGAATGGCATGAGCCATGACCCATTTAGAAGAGATAGGGGTGGTTTATTATTCTTTATTCAAGGATAGTGAAATATTGAAACCCCGGAATACATGAGCCTCCATAAGCATGAGCAATGTGCGTGTGAGGTTGCTGGAAAGTCTATGCTGCCAGGTATTCAAATTTATGTTGCTCTCTTGCTGTTCGAAATAAATATTCTTTTTTAAACATGCACAAAATTCATTTGTATTGATATGTAGGAATTAGGGGTGCGAGAATATTCGAAATTTCGAATGCGAATCAAATATGTTTCATATTCAGTTCATATTCGTATTCGTGAAATGATATTCGTGAATTTCCGAATATTCGAAAATTCCCAAATACTCAGCAGCGATCGTATACCGTGTACCTTTCGTAAATTTGATTGTGGCAAAAGCACAATATCTGAGCAAATTATCTGAATATAGAGTTTAAAGTTCCAGGAAAACAATGTAAAGGCACTGTTCTCTTTCTTTTCCATTGTTTATCGCATTGATCAATCGCATTCCGATGCCGCTAGGCTTGACCTTGTGCGCAATTCCGCAAGTGGGCTTTCTCACATACCACACGTGCTGCAAACAAGATGGGGGACGACCCACTTCTAACAATTGTAATGCGAAAGCGCGTTTACTTTCTTATCCATCAATCCTTCCGTAATATGTTATCTAATTAATGCCCACACCCATTGCATTCGCTCTGTCACCTTAACTCTCTGAGCGTGACCACCGCCATCTTGTTTTGGTCAACTACGCTATGTGGGAAAGCCTACTTGTGGAATTTTGCGTGAGTCTCCCGAAGGGGCGAGTCGAGGTGCCACAACAGGGCAAGCGATACTGTAAAAATCCCGCCTTTTGCATGGTGCACTGTAACCCATGCACCTCTTAAGTGGGCGTAACGGCAGGCGTGACAACGTTCGGAGGGCCCCTGTCACTAGGTCAAAAAAAAAAAACCTGGCCGCGTAGTTTTGGTTTGAGCTTCGCCCCTGGCCCGTGGCAATGGAAACTGTCGGCCCGCGCATTCGCCAGTAGTCCCCGTGCCGCTTTCAGACACTGACTGACGCGTCGCTGGCCATTTTTTTTCCCTTTTAGAAGTAGCCTCGCCATTCTGACGTCAATGTGCGTTCTCACCTCGCTTACGTTCGCGATGTCTTCCAGCACGCCGAAACTCGGTGCTCGTCACAGGATTACAGGTGTTTGCACGATAAAGGCGTCTCATAAGACTACCGCATTTTCGGTAGTTTTTTTTTTTCGGGGCCGCGGGGCATTTTATAAATCGACCTTCGAATAACCTGGGCATTTCTGTCAGTTCCTTGAACTCCGAATTGATGAGGTTTTACTAGCCATCATGCTATTTTTGGTTCCAGCCTTGTCATGTGATGGATTTTATTTTGCGTGACCACATTACAGATTGGATACTGTTTAGTAGTATACATTTCTGCGCATATCATGTTTTTTTTTTTTATATGGTGCTCAGACAGTCTAGTTTTGTTTATTTCAGTTGCAAAGGCCATACATTGTTTCAAAAAAAAAAAAAAATGAGCAACAATGTTTGCTTGTTTATCTTTCCTGAATTTATTTTTTGTGCTGACCAGATATTCGATATTCGATTCGATATTCGAAGCCATTTTTACTTCATATTCGTATTCGATTCATATTCGAAAATTTCAATATTCACATACCCCTAGTAGGAATTATCCCATGATTATGAGCGCTTCATTTGAATTGTGGAGTTCTTAACTGGCTTTGAACAGATTGCCATTTGCTGGTATACATTAGAAGCTGAGTTGCAGTTTAGAGAAAGCACAATGATTACAGAAAGACCATTTGTCCAGAGTGGCAGCTGAAAGGAATTGAGTGGCGTGCAGTTCATCATGTCAGCCTCTAACCTGTGTGGGTGTCCACAGTGATTGAGAGTTGCACTGGCCTAATTAAGACTAACAGGCCTAATAAGCATTTGATGTTCTTGTCCTAGATCAAAGCATTTTGAAGAATGCTTGCTGTCTTCATCTTGTATCTGAAAGTGTGCACTAGATCTGAGCACCCAGTTGTGATGTCTTCCTTGGTGTCGACGACTTGCCATTACATAAAATACCAGCTACAAGGCATGGCTGAGTCAGTTGACTGCTTAGTACCATTTAACTTGTGCCAGAACAGAAAACTTGCTATTTTAAATGCAAACTGCCACAGCGGATTGCATTCGTAATGGTGTACAAGCTTCCTGAAGATTGATTTTTTGGTCTGTGTAAATGCAGTCAACACACGAAACAAAATCCCTGTTCAGTGATTGTATATGTAGTTGCGGATTGTGTGGCATATGCCTTCACTGTCCATCTGACATTCTCCACCACAGGTTGCCATTACCAATAGAACCAAGCAGAGCAGTAGCCTGAATATTCTACCCTTAAATTGGTGCATAAATTAGCATGAGATTAGAAAATTGAGACATTCCCTGGTGATGAATCCACATTGCCTTGCATTGCTGCCACATGTTAACCCACTAAAAAAGGCTCATTTTGACTGCCACCAATAAAAAAAAAAGCTTTTTTTTGTATTAGTTGTGGCACTCTTTCAGTGTGTTTTTCATTGTAAATAAGGCTAAATTTCTAAATTGGTCCTTTGATCCTGTACATGTTCTTTTAAAGCTGTAGCTGTGGTCTATTGTATTTCCGTCATGCACTAATTTTTACCCAGTGGAGGAAAAAATTTGAAACTTTCTGATTTTTGTACAGAGCATGCGAAGTATCGACATAAAAATTCCCACATCCTCCTGTGAATAATTATGCAAATTCTTTCAGGTCTTTATATGATGTCCACGACGTGACTTAGCACTGCTTTCAAGCTCTCAGTTATATGTCTTTTCTTTGGCTGAGTCATGTCATATGAAGTCGCCATGAAAGCAAATTGGCATATTTAGGCACCTTAGAGCACTTACGCTAGCAAAAAAAGCAAATGAATATGCACACTCACTGGAGCCTTACCAGAGCCAATGTAAGCAAGGAGTTGCATTTTAGAAATGATCTGCTTCATTAATTTCACACACCTAGCTTCACACGATTTTTCACATCTCGACACATCATGTTGCATCCGCATTGGAGGACAACATTATGCCTGGTACACAAAGAATTTGATAGTGTTCAAGTGGCATCCACAAGTGAGAACACGATGCCTAAAAGGCTTATTCAACTTATCTCATGCAGAATTTTTTAAAATTAATATTTCCCAAAGCGCAGAGTAAATGGACATATCATCATTGTCATCACCAGCAAAACTGCGTCCACTGCTGGGCAATGGCATCTCCAATCATCCTTGTGTTGTGCCAGCTGCAGCCACTCTGTCCCAGTGAACTTGCTAATCTCATTTTTCCTATGTTATCGTTCACTCTAGTTTGTTCTCTAATCTAGGGGTGCTCAAACTGTGCTGTAGGGCACCCTTGGATTCCTTGGAGTGCTTTCTGGGTTCCTTGAGTACCTGAATGCATGCATGCCTTAAGCTCCCACCCTTCCTGTAGCCACTCTGTTGGGAATAATTGTGCTGTAATTGTTCATAAGAGGCTGTTTAAGCATACAGCCTTTCATTGTTAACTGAACCTTGGGCCCATGCATCAGCTCTGTTTTTTGAACGCATGTCAGGCAGAATGGAACGGAAGCCTTGACGCACACAGTGCTTCTCGGCACCTTTGAAAGCCATTCGGGTTCCCCATGACTGTAAAGATAGCGAACTGTTGCTGTAATCCATGTTGCTTTGCCTGTCAGTGTTACCACTATCATGTTCCTCTCCATCGCATGTTTTGCTGTCCTTTGGAAACCGTGGGGTGGTTGGTCAGCTGCGCTAATGTTGCTCTGTGGCATGCTTGTTGTGTGCAGGTATGAGGTGAGGTGCATGCATTACGTAATTCAGACATTGGAGCACCTTAGCACTTACAATCATCACACCCATTTCAAGTCCTAAGACTTCTTGCAAATAACATAACCGATGAAAACCTGATTGCTTGCTTAACGTGGTTATTTTGAGAAAAGGACCACTAAATCCTAATTTTTTGTTGAAATGAGGGAGAAACAAATACAGTAAAACCTCGTTGATATGTTCCCGGTTCGTAAGCTCAAAATAATGGCCATTAAATGTGTCCCATAGAGTTACACTATATTTTTCGTGGTTAATCTTTCCCAAATAACACGATTTCCCGCCTATGTCATTTAAAGTTGTGACATATTGTAGTCGTATAATATGTTCATTGGCTAACTGCACATGTGCAAACATATACGTGGGCTGAAAATGGGGTAGGCGAAGCGAAGAGCTGGAATGCAATGGCACATTCCCGTTGTGGTTGCTTCTTTGCAATGCCCGCGTGTAAAGACACGAAGCACTGCCAACAGAAAAAATAAAAATGGTGCACTAGCTTTCGAGAGACCGGTTTTTGCGGGGACGCGACATGAAGAGGAGAAACGCTGAGGTTTCTTCACCACGCTGCGTATGGGCAGTGGGGCGAAGCACCTATGAACTACAGCGATGCACCCCCATACGAGCAGCCAGGTGTGGTGAATGCAGCATAAAAAGCAGAAACGCTTTGACAGTCAGACGCCGCGATGGCTTCCCTGCAATACTGCGATGCAAAGGGGCGAAGCATCTGAAAATGGTGAGATAGAGATTCTGGTTACTTTCGCCGTTGCCGTCGACGGACCGGATGAGTAGCGAAGGTCTTTCCATGCTTAAGACGCTGAAAATGAGGACTGAAATCTCCGAGCACTAGAGCAGAATCTGTTCAGATCAAGTGCCAAGAAACGCTAATGGACATTTCTATGGAGTTAGACTGCCAATAAATGTCTGTGTACCTCATTCAGCGGTTACATTTTTCAAATTAGGCGGTTTAGATCATACGTCTTCCTGGATGGTATGTTTTATTTTGAAACTTTTTTTTAAACATGTAATAATGAGGTTTTACTGTACTGAGCACAAATAGCGAGATTGGCTTCAGCAAGTAACGAGAGAATATTAAGGCATGCCGAATGGATTGCCTTCAACATCCTCCGTAATAGCAGCTTCTTACCCAATTTAAGTAATAGTTGCATTGTTGGGCCTAGAGAGAAAAGACAGTGGCACTCTTGCGTCACTTTCTTGTGGAAAATACTATATGTTGGCCGAATTGACCGTCGCCTCGATGTCTGTTTATTTGAACTTAGAAATTCTTTATTGCTGACAGCACTTCCTCATTTACTTAAACACCGTGCAAAGTGAAAATGTCAACTGTTCTTCCGCGAAACTGCTATGCTTGGCAAGGGACGTAACCAGTGCACAAGGGAAATATAGAAGCTTACTTCATTACTAAAGGTGGTAACAGCTACATGAGTGATACCTCTGTTACTTTGACCAAAAAAGAGCTCGAATAATACCTTGAAACGGTGATGAAATAATCTATCCTGGAAGCATTTTTTGTTATTTTTTTGTGCATGTTAGTTTTTTTTTTTTCTGACCTTATTACACATCTGTTTGTACCCAAACTTTTTCATATTCTTTCAAGCTTTGTATATCTGTAGCTATATGTTCTGTCAAGCTACGTATTTTGTTGCCTGCGCAACAAAGAAGCCATTTGTGAAAAACAGTGTTCGTGTTTTGTCCTTTTCTTACGTCCTTGTCCGTGCTGAATGTTAACTAGGAAACTGTAGTGTGGGTCACGCAGCGATCAGCGACAATCGGCCGGTTGACCAGCTTGCCCTGAAATAACTAGCAAGGCTCCGGTGATCCCTCGGCCTTTGCACCCATGGCGCATAACTGCATACGGAAAGCACCTCCGACACCCATTACAGACACTTTCCCCATCTCACCCTTCTATAGCCACTGTACAGGTGCACACCTTCCGCATCGAGCTGAACACCTTCATCACTCCAGTGCGTCTGCACCTCTGCCGTTACTGTTCTGATTCCTCCTGTCCCAATAGCTCCTCTTTCTGTGCAAATGTGGAGCACATCATTTTCTCCTGCCTCGTCGTTCTACTATCCCCCCCATTACACTAAACTCCCTCCTTCCCATGGGCGGGTGCGGTTGACATGAGCAGGCCTCACCGACCAGCTGGCCATGGCCCTTCTGGCGGAGGAATACCTGTGATCTTTTTTTGACGTTGAGATGCACTCCTTTTTCTCACTCTTGGAGCTGTGATGGAGCAGCTGAAGTTTGTGGGTGGAAACACTGCGTTAAAGGAAGAGCAGCTCAGTGCTTTGGTGCGAATCCGCAAGGTCAGCTCAGTTTGTACACGGGAAGGGTGCACCCAGATGTGCAGTGGATCCATTTCAAGGAAATGATTTATGGTTAGCATCTACTGGATGGCAGCCTTCTAAGGCTTTCCTCTGAAACCCTGACCTGCACTCTGGCGGGTGGCAGTGTAGTTCACTTCCCTAGTTAGAGCCAAAGGTGTCTGGTTGTGCATCTAGCTGAAAAGGGTTGCATAGTAGCCAGCTTTTACCCAAGGGTTCCAGGATGGGTGGTCGGTGGAAATGCACACCGTCATGGGAACTCATTGGACTCTGTCCGCCTAATGAAATGTGCATGGGAAAACCGACTCGGAAAGAGCTGCCACCTCAATGCCTTGGCGAGCTTTGTTTCAAGTTGATTGCTGCTGCTGTCTTCATGCTCATGCTACTACATGCTGGGTTGGCATGTGTAATGCAAGGAGTAGTAACCCCAGCAGTAATTATGTGTGAATGTGGCATGAATAGAATATCTGCACTGTTCTCACTGTTGGTGCCTCTAGTTGCTTCATGCCACAAATGCAGAACAGATATGCATGAGTGGCATGGTTGCTCATTTTACCATCTTATCAGCTGATACTGCTATTCCAGTGGGCTGAACTTGGTCCTGTTTTGTATACATAACTAATCAGAAAATTTTGTCATTGCCATAGTCTTATGAAGCCCAGCGAAAAGTGAACATCATCAGCAGAAAGAAGAGGAAAGGCATGCCAGATGTGTTAGACACTTGAGCACCATGGCTTTTAGCACTGCAAGGAGCAAGAGGTTGTGAGGATAGGAAGATTGCATGCATTCATGCAGTGGTCTTATCCAAAGTGCGCTTGCACTCGGGACACACCTCAGTGACTCATTGGTTAGGCCACTCAGAAGCACAGCCCAGGGATGTGGGTTCGATCCCACCTGTGGCATCCGCATGTCTAGTGAGGCTAAATGCAAGGTGCCTGCGTGCTGTGCAATGACAGTGCATTTTAAGGAACCCCAGATGGTCGAAATCAGTCCGGAGCCCTCTACTACTGTGTTCTCATAGTCCATGTGTCACTTTGGGACGTTAAATCCCACACACATATACAATGAATTCATGTGATAGTAATGAAGAAATCCTCAATTTTTTTTTTTCATACGAAATACACTGTGAACTGCTGTCTTTGTGTGATACGTATAGTAATGTTAAGTCCACTGCGAAATGCACACAGCTTCTCTCAAAGCTTGCCTAAAGACTGATGTGAATCTCAGTCTTTTATGGGGCCTCTGAACAACCGTTGAGCATTCATTTGAGTCATGCAGTGGATAAACTACATCACCCCAGCAATGGTAGTGCAGCACAAACCATGGTTTGTTTTACACAGCAGGCTGCTTTGCCTACCTGTAGTGGGGTTAATAATCAGCCGCAGAGGAGCAGTGTAAGATCTAGCATTGTATGAAGTCCCGACTGAGACAGTCTTTATTCAAAGCTCCGCGAAAATAGTGCCCAAATGTACACAAGTTGGGCACTTTAGTCAGCTAAACAAACCAGACTGGTTGCAATGTTTTTAGTGTGCTAGCACTGAGGCTTCCACTCAACTGAAAAGCCATTCTCTGTCAGTCAGTTTGTGCGGTCCCCGGTCTGGTCTTTATGAGCTGGTATATATATCTTTAACAACATACCTGCCGGATTGTGAGCAAACTGCGCACTGCGGAGGTCGCGAGAGGTTGCTCGGGTAGAGCAGCCTGGACGTCTCATGCCCCGCCGATCGCAGCACCTGCCATCAGAGGGCAGTGGCGCATTGCTTAACCACTGCACCACTGCTTAACCAGTAACCACTGCACAGGGAGTGGTGCGAGGATTCCCAGGACCGGGGCCTCAGGTTTGCCTGGAAAAGGTTCGTGGAGAATTTTGAAATGCTCTTCGAAATTAGCTCTCACAGTTTCTTCACGTAGTCGCTCTCTTTCTGGCTGCACTAGCAGTGAATGCGTTTCAGGTGCTGCCGACTTTCCTACATATTCACCTGGACCTGCTGTCACTACGCACATTGCTGACCGCCTCATCTCTGGAAACTAGCTTGCCATCGCCTGCAAAGAGTGTTCCCGCTATCAGAACCTGCTCTTCCTCTTCTGCTGTCTCAACCTGCTCTTGCAAGGTGCTGAAATCTTGTTCGCGAACAGTATACTCTTGTACCTCCTCGGTCTGCTCTATATCTTCTCGCAGTGACAGCGCGTGATTCACAAGTGTGACTTGCGCCTCTATGCCTTCAGCGATCTGTTCTGGCACGGCGCACAACGTTACGACCTGCTGCCTAAACGTTGCAGCTTTCAACGCTGTTGTCATCGGCACAGGCTTTACATCACAGTCTGCTACCTGGAGAACCACACCTTCCTGTTTTGTTTCATCGGAGCATTTGCGCCTCGAAGATGAATGAATCGGTTCTCCTGTTAGCGTTATTTCGGACCCTGAATCCACAGAGGCTTCAGTACGTTGACCTTCGGCATGCAAATTGCCGCATGCAGGATCACCTGTCCTATCTGCTTGAATGACCTTCTCAACAATCATCTCCAGTTGGGAACCTAGCTTATCAGGCACCGGCATCTCCACATGAGCTCCTAGTGTGCACATGTCTCTCCTCACCGCGGGAACATCTTGTTCTTTCTTTGAATTCCGACAGTCAATAATCGAATGCCCAAATTTTATGCAGTCGAAACGTTGAACTGCAGCAAATAGGATCTCTCTGTCAACTTTCGTCCCCTGCTTTAATTTCAACTGCATCTGTGCAAGCTTTGTTTTTTCAAGCTCAATTTGGAGTTTCAAATTCTCAATTTCACTCAACTTTTCTGCCTCCTCCTGCTTAACACATCGTATCATGCCCTCCCGATCATACCGTACGGCAGCCATCTCCCTTTTCCACGCTATCATTTCTAGCACGTAAACGTTACATCGACGTGGTGAATTTGGAGAACGCAAAAAGGTCTCCTACCTTATTGGTTGCTCTCTGCCACGGTGATCTCATCGTCCTCTTTGATGACGGCAGGCTGCTCGATGTGGACCACTTGAGCCCTGGATCTCTCAGCAGCTCGCTGACATGAGCCTTAGCAGTGTGCTGATTTCTACCTCGTTTGACTCGGTTGACTTGGTCGCCTGGTTCTTTTTCTCAACCTTTTGCGATGTGGACGCTTGGTTCTTGTCAGCAGCTCGCTGACTTGAACCCTCAACGGCTTGTCATTGCCCGGCTCCTTCAGCTCCTCGCTGACTTGAGCCCCGATGTCCTCTCGAACTCAAGCGGCGATCCTGAAGCTCTCGACATCAGTCTTTTGACGCAGCTTCGCATTTTTTCCTTTAGGACAAACTGCTTTTTAGCTTGTCCACCGACTTATTCTTCTCACCTTCCGTCCAATGCCTTGAGTAGAAAGGCATTGTGATCCTGCCTCGACTGCTCCAGTTGTGATCCTGACTGTGCCAGTTGGAATTTCCCCTTCACATGGCAATGAGAGGAAACAGCTTGTTGATGATGACATCGGGGATTCTTGCTGTCTCGGTGGTTCTAACTCTCAGACATTCACGTTACTCGAGGAAAGGAGAAGTTAACTATTTATTTACAACATAAATCAAATTAGAATAAACAAGCAAGAAGAAAATTATTTACAACATGACTAAACCATTGATCAGACGAATTCAGCCCTGGTTCAACCCAGAGCGCTTACTTTTAGACCCTCTGTCTCCGCCCTTAGCGGAAACAGCAACCAATAAGGTAACAAGTGACCCTCCGCACCAATCAATGGTTAGGGAAAGGAAAATAAGGTTTCCGCCAACTAATCACAGATTGTGGAAAGAATATCAACTAAACAATTGTTGGGGAAAAGGAAACCAAAACTGTGCAATTACCTCGACCCGCCAAACATTTTATAAAGGAGAGGTTGCAACCAAACACACAAACAGCACAAACAACCCATCCATTCCCCACCCCTAGAAGTTACTACGTCGTCGTACATTCCTAACTTTGACATTTGTTTTCTCTTTCTCCCGCGAGCATGCGAGACAAACATATGCCGATGGAAGGATCACTCAAGATGTTCGGTTCTCTACAGAAAAAAAAAAAAAAAAGCATTGCATGGTCACTTGATTCTACTGAGGTGCCTTTCCTGCATGCCCGAAGCCTCGGCAACCCCTTGGCACAGCACACGTCGACTGCCCTACCTGCCTAAGCTTCTTCAAGATGGGTTATGCCCTTGACGGCGCGAGGAACACAAAGACATCCCCTGCAAGAAGGGGAGAGCGGGACAGGACGGGTCCCCTTGTTGGCGACGCGCAGACCACAATACAGTCGCCGCCGAGTCTCCGTCGGGCATCCCTCTGAGGCTAAGTGGCTCCACAAACGCAGCATTCCTTGCGACCAAGAGACTGAATGGCAGCACGGAAAGTTCAGCGAACTTCACGCCAGGGATCTGTGGATGTAAAGCAGAAAGTGACCAATTCCCCATATATGAGCATTAACCATTATCACTATCCAAACAACTTCCGTCCATGAACAGTGGATCTGAACACTGGAACTGAAGTGCTTGTGCACTTACCATATATATACATGTAAGGGCCGAACTTTTTCTCCAGATTTGAGGGCCAATTTTTCGGGTGCAGTCTATGCACGTGATGTGCGAAAAAAAATTTTTAAAGTAAAAACACGCCATTTAGGGAATGAGTGGCATTTATTCTATGTTCAGTCGTCACTCGTGGAGTCTTCCCACTCCGAGCTGGTGCTGTGCTCTGCTGCATGCTCAGCCCACAAGAAGTCGCGCAGCACGTCCGTTGTCAACACATAGCCATTGCTTCGCGCTTCCATCACGTAGCAGAGGAGCTGTTCTTACAGTTTGGAAAACTTTCACGGCTTGCCTCAGAAAGTTGGAAAGCGCGCTTTTTGCAGCTTGTGTTCCTCGATGCATCCTTTTGGTTGGCTGGTTAGCACCTTCGTCGGACGCACTTCTCGGCCACGTCGAATTTCCTGCTCGCTGCACACTTGCCGTGTTCAAGAGCAAACTCCCAGCCATGTAGCTATTAAGGTGCTTGCCCATTGTGCTAAAATTGCAATGCTGGTGGCAGCACAGGAAAGCCACAGCTACAGTGAACTACCATGCTGCCGCATGCTACCACAATTCCCGTGCCTTTTACAGCAACAAAAAGCTGGAGCTGGTGATACCGATGGATAGAAAATGACCATTTCCGCATATATGATCGTTAATCGATTATCGCTAAAGAAACAACTTCCATCTGTGAAAAGTGGATCCGAACACCAGAACCGAAGTGAAAACCTAAGTGCTAGCACACCTAATTCTTATTTGGCCTAACTAGTATGCAAATTGACCATAATTTTTATGCTATGCTGTTGTCTCCCCTCAAGAGAGTGGGGAGAGCTGTGGTATTGACACCAGTGACCAGACAGGGCTTTGGTAGGCGGAGCATACCTTTGGTTATGCATGAAAGGTAAAGGAGAAGAATATCAGTCATCTTAGGGAAGTGGCAAAATTTCTTTGCTGGAACCTTATTTTTTACCTCTTGTTGCTTACATGGGCAAATTTTCATTGAGGATGCCACCACACACAAGGCACTACTACACTAAGTGCAAAGTAGTATGATGTCTTTTCACACTTTGTGAGTGTGGATTTTAAGGACCCCTCAGTTGTGTTGTTGAGCTGCTCATTTTAATATATGATTGGTGCATCGATGTAGCTCAATGTTTGGGAACTAGCCCTGTTGTTATGTGTTGTGTAGAGGTTCTTGCAGTGCTGAAACTAGAAGGTGCTGGTGACAGAGGTAAGGTTGAAGAAAGAAAACATGCCCACGTCACTTTTCGTACATAGGGGCATAAGCAAGGGTCGGCACACTGTCAAAACTGTCTTCCACCGCATGGCCTCCTCCTTTGTAACCCTTTTGTTCATTTCTTGCTTTTACATTTCTTTAACTCATCACAAGTACTTAGCCATCCCCACTGCATGTTCTTGGTGCATGCTTTTTTTCTGTCAACTGCTTTCTACCTGTCTAATGCACAGGTTCTAGCTTTTGCTGTTTTCAAATCATATGTCTGTGTGAGTCACCTAACTTGTGGTGCAGCAGTCTGTTTAAAAAGAAACAAGTATATTATTATGCCTAGTACGATGTGGACATGGTATATTTGTTGATGGTAAGAATGGGTAAAAATTTCTTATGGATCACAAAGAGGTTACAGTGAACCATACGTGCTATCGCCGTGATTTGTTACATGTGAGGTTGTGAACATGGATTGCCAGTCTTTATTCCACCGCTTGTCGATATGATGTTGCAGGGTAAATGCCTCATGTTCAGCTGCCTGTGCCCCCTTTGATAGCATTCTGCCGAGACTTCCTGACACTGCCAGACGAGTGGACCAGGAACATGCTGCATGTGGACCTGGAGGTGAGAGCCTTTCCTAATGGCTGGAGAGCATTTTCGTTGTGCTAGTCATGTGAATCCCTGCAGTGTCATACTTCTGATACTATTGGCGCAGCGCTTGCACTAAGGTTTGCAAGTTTACGGATTGTCATGCCACTTGTGGGCAGGCAAGCAAACTAAAAACTGGATGGCAGTGCTGATGAGTGATAACATAACTGCAGGCCCTGGGTCCTTTGCTGCCCATGGTGTAGTGCGAGTTGTACCTACTACTAGAATACAATGTCTTTGATGTGCCATTGAAATAAAGGGCAGAGAAACATGTTGCAGATGGGAAAAAATAGAAGCTACAGTTGCTCAGATTTTTTAAAATGCAACTTGAGATTAAAGTATCAAGGCATTGATCTGCTCTGCTGATTCCTAGAAAACATCAGTTAGCTTTTGATGGCATTAAGCCTAACTTATTGATGGGGTGATGTCCTCTTCTGCTAGTGCTTGCTCACCTCTATCCATGTTTTCGTTGTCCTTAGTGTGGAAGAACAACAGTTCAAGTGCAGCCTGTTGGTGACATTGATGGATAACTTTGATTCAGGATAGGGTCACCTTTTGTGCTGGACAAGGCCAGAGGCACAGTAATATCATTTCAGGCCTCAGTATCTAAGAGACAGCTTTGTCTTTTGCTAATGCAGAAGAAGAAAAACACACCTTAAGAACAATTTTAATAAAATTGTACCCTCAACTACTGTCAGGGTTCACAATTCTATTCACGCTTCAATGAGCATAGGTGACTTTCACAGCAAGAAAGGTGAGAGAAGGGCCTCAAGATTGCATTCAGATTGCTGCATCCTGCTAGGGCTGCTTAGTAGGTACAGTTCTGAAAAAGTTCTTTTTGTGTTAACAACTTTGCTGCAGGTAGTGGAATAGGTAAAACTATGCATTTGCAGTTTCAACCAATGGGCTGCAAATTCCAGGAGATTCAGTGAGTGTCACGTACAATAGGGAGTCTAAAATAAAATTATGAAAGAAAGATGTGAAGAAGATGAAGAGGTTGGCGATAAGGATGACGTGGATTAACCGAAGACTAAAGAAGATTAAGAAGAAGCATTCGGTGACATGGAGAGAGATGATTGGTGGAGAGAAGAAGAAGAAGAGGACGACGACAAGGCTTACGTGGACTAACATTAAAGCTATAAAAGAGCGAGGGAGAGCGAGACAAGGGGGGGAAGAACAGAGAATCGGAGGCTCCGGCGGGTCAGCGACGCTTCGGCTGGAAGAGAGCGGCGCTGGCTACTGCTGCAGTGAGCTCGCGTTCTACGGCTTCGCATCGTGGACTTCCTGCCGTTCCTGAGCCCGTTTCGGGGAGTCAACGGAGGACGCTACCACCTGCTATGGCCAGGGGTGTCTCCAGCGCTGTTGCCACCCATCCGGGTGGTGCCCCCAACGCCAACAACACCGGCATCACCTCCACTGGCGCTTGAACCGGGAGCTTGTGCGACGCAGCCAGCGACGCCGCCAGCAACGCCAGCCGCAGCACGTCAAACTCCATCTCGACGCCGGCTACTGGACCCATGCAACGCCGCAGCCGCACCGAACCAACCGTGAGCACTAACGCCGACCACTAACAGTAGAACGCTAGTAGTAGATGCTGGTAGCAGTGTTCCTGGGTTGTGTGTATTTATAGTCTTTGTGTTAGTTTTGTTAGTTTTGTGTGGCAGTGTGTGTGTCACGTAGGGTGTAACAAATGTGCGTCTGTGTGGGTACACCTGTCGTCTAGTCCATTCTTTCAGTCCAAGTGTTCTCCGGGGAGATACGTGACAGTGACTTAGAAATGAACACAAGGTGGCACACACCCACCTGTAGGACTTCTCAAAGCATATCTTTATTTTTCTTTCTTTATTTTATTTAGAATATTTTCTTATAGAAATGCCTTCGGGGGGGCAACAAAAGGTAGTAAATGTGCCACATCCCCTCTTGTGTGCCTCATACTTGCAGTTGCATGATACAAAGTCAATAATAAGCAACAAAAGTACCATACTAATGCGAAGTAATGCATGCGAGAAATAAAACACATGTATACAGGTACGTCAAACAATAGGTAGGGCATAAAGTGTTGCAAAATATTCAACACACTAGTCATCGAGGCATACGTCATGTTTGCATTTTTCACAGTGAACATAAAGACTCAGAGTAAAAACAAAAATTGATGCATGGCTTGCTGTGTGCGATGGTAATCGTCAACTCTGACGCTGCTTCCAAGAAGTCTGTCCATTGTTGTGAAATCAGGTTGAACTAGATTGCGGATGAACATTTATTTCCAGAAACCGATCGGCTTGTGCCGCTTTGACATCAGCACCATAGTGCAGTTTTCACGCTGCTCCATTGCACTGACCTTGTCATCACGTATTACAGTAAGACTGTGGGGTTAAGGTCATGCAGATAGCATTGTTGATTGGGTTCTCTGGTGGAGTTTGATCAAATCCAAAAAATGTGTCAAAGAAACGTGTTCCATGTCTTCTCGAAGGGGCCCCGTGAGACAAGTTAAGTTTGCGGATTTCATTCCTTGTTAGCATAGTGTGGGACCTCTCAGTGCATCAACACCATGCCAGAGCATTGAAGTCACAATGTTGTTTAATAGTTAAACATGCTACAGAAGCGCTCGCATTAGGCTGATGGTGTTGAGGCGTGGCGCAAACTCTCAGCAGCAAATATCAGGGCGAAATGTAATACAATAAAAGCTTGTGAAATCAAACTTCAGTAATTCAAATTTTTAGATAATTTGAACTGCATGACCTGGTTTCTCCACGCTTCATTGACATCTACGCATAAAGCTGCCCATTAAATCGAATGCAAATTGTTTCCACCACCAATAATTCGAACTACATGCCGCAGCGGACTGGGGCACATTGAAAACCGAGCAAGGCACCCTCGAGGCTGCGCCACCTCTTCGGAGGAGATGTGCTGCAGGTGTAAGGTTAGAGCAGTTGGGGTGGCATCTATCTGTGTGACCTCTGAGACTTGCAACTAACTGTTGCTTGTCTGTGGTGACCTCAAAGGCTTCAGTAGCTTGCTTTATTAGCTTCTTGTTAAGTTATAGGTGGCGCCAGCAGTGCTGTTCATCACCACGCTTTCCATCCATCCATGACGATGTTTGCTCCGCACCAAAATTCTTCACAGAACGCCTGAAATTCTGCGTACAGTCGACTCCGGGCTGTTATCGAAATAAGACAACAAAAAGTACTATACAGTATCGAAAAGCATGCTGATGACCCTCATCAAAAATACAAGGGTGATGGAAGTAGCGCCTCTGATTGGTTTTGTGGTTTGCGACTGGGGTCGCAAGACTGTAAAATTGGGCAGCTTGCAACCATCCTGTGGCTTCACTAAAAACGGCTCTGAAAGTTGTTCGCTGTGGCATGGAATTGTGTTGCATTATACGGTTAGCTTAAGGAGGAACCGGAAATACTTCTTCATTGCAGTGGAACTTCCTGTGTAGCAGCGTTCATCACGCAGGTGTTCGACTTAAGTTTTTTCGATATCTGGTTACTTCAGTGTATTGTGTTGTTATCCTGTATACAACACGCATCCCCCTTATAGCAGTTTGTGACTGATTCGCGTCTTTATTGCATTCATTGCTACGTGGCCCTTGGGGGGCTGGCAATGCACATGAAATTAATTTCCACCTCTTGGAGCAGCTGCCTTCGTTTTGCAGTGTCCATTGTTGATGTATTGTTGTACAAGGGCTGTGTCACTCGCATGAAATGACCAGAGGTAGGCAAATGCCCTCTTTTTTACTTTTCCTCCCTCACCCTCACTTCGAAAAATTTGCTGGCCCTCCCTCGCCCTCACTAACAGTCGTTTTAAAACTCGAGTTATATTTTCTACTCGGCAACTACTGGCGATATTACTGAGTAATAAACGTACAAGACAAGCCCTCAAGGTACTATTGGATGAGCAGCTAGATGCTTATACTGTTGTGTGTGTGCGGGTACGTGTGTGTCATTTGTTTGAGTTAATACGTGAGACAAAGCTGAGACAGTTATGAGTTGAGCCCTAAAATGTTACTCTGCGTTTACTTCTGCCATGCACTGCATACATACATGTGCCATGCACTTATAACATTGCATTCTTATCTATATGGACTGCTAAAATGAATCAGCGCGTTGTTGTGTCTCTGTACCAAAACTAATGTACACCAAGAATATTTAGAAAACAGTTCAGTTGTGTTTTCTATGACATTTACAATAAGTGCTAAGCACAGAATAGACTCAGAACAAGGAAAGTTTGTAGGTCGCTTAATTACCATTACCCGATGACATTGCACTGGGTCTTCTTAATTTCAATGCTTCTATTCTCCCGCCATTTTGTGCGGTTTGTTGCATGCTCGTGTGATGATGCTTCCATGCGCACGGCAAGAAGATGACAAAGACCACGCTTTCAAACTACAGCGTGAGAGACTGGCAGTTTAACATGCGTGAACGTGGCTACGTGACGAAGACAACAAAATTGCAAGCACAGCTCGAGAGCTTGGCATTTCGTACAGGCAGGATGTTAAGATTTCTCACAACTGATTGTTCATCTGAGGAAAGTGTATGAACGGAACGACTTCAAACCGAAGTGGCACTCCCTCTTGGTGATGTGCTCAGCCTTACCTTGCGTCTAGTGCTCTGTTGCTTTCTTTTTCCGATGTATTTCGTGGCGCTCCCTAAAACCTTTGTAAATAATTCAGCTGCTGTAAATAGAATACATTTTCAATGTAATAAATAACATGCTTTAAAAAGGCTGTGAGTGGTCTGAAGCAATGGCCAGAGGAACTGCCGGCGCGGGGTCAGATCCCGCTCCTGCAACTATAGATTTTTTTAATTTCTTTAGTGTCTTCCCCCCAATTGTGATGCCGCTTTTTGCTGCAGTGAGGCTCTTATGCTGTCGCTCAAAATAAAACATTATTCAGGCCACTTGAAAATCAAATGGCTTTCTAAAATGCAGCATTTGGGCTTAATAATGGTAATCACTAACTACCCGAGTCTGGAGTGAGTGATTCCTGCAGTTGCCATTTAAATGCTCTAGCACTTCCAATCCGCTGAAAAGTGGTTGTCTGTCTGTCCGAAGCCTGCTTCTAGCACGTTGGTCACTTTGGTCACGTGACGTTATGACGTCGTCACAAGCTGTCCACCGGATTGTGAGCAAACTGCCCACCGTGGCAGTTCAGTTAATTATTAGTTGCGAGAGATTCCTCAGGAGCAACATAGGTCTCACAAGCCCCGCCGAAGACAGCACCTGCCATCGCAGGGTAGTGGCGCAAAGCTTAACCACTGCACTACTGCGCCAGGAGCGGATTCAGAGCTCCGAGATATCTGTGAATGTAGAGAATGATCGATTCTTCTGCAGTACAAGTCTAAAATGATGCAATATCATGCAAAATTACAGCAGATGATGTATCAACCAAAGTCAGCCAGTTCAGGTTAAGCAAAAGCATAGAAACTCAAGATAAACCATGCAAAACCAGGGCTAATGGCACTAGCGCACAATAATCCGTGGTTAACCCAAAAGCTAAACCGCCCATGATTTTTTTTGCTTGCATGTCTATGCATTACCCAAATGCTGAGAACCCGCCGTGGTGGCTCAGTAGTTACGGCGCTCGGCTGCTGACCCGAAAGACGCGAGTTCGATCGTGGCAGCAAAATTTCTATGAAGGCGAAATTCTAGAGGCCCGTGTACTGTGCAAGCCCTTCACTACGGCGTCCCTCATAGCCTGAGTCACTTTGGGACGTTAAACCCCCCATAAACCGAACCAAACCAAATGCTGAGTGTCAAATTCCCTACTATGCCTGCAAGAAATTTGGTTCATAAAATCAGGCACGCAATTGCCTGGTCACATGTCTCACCAGGGACAGAAATAAACCAAGAAATGTTCCTGTCATTTGGAGAGCAGTACAACTTTTCTTTTTTAGCACATCGTACAATGCAGGGCAGAGCGAGCGATGATTCAAACCAAGGTGATTAAGCTGCTGCTTTATTTCCGTGGTAAGACTACAGTGGTTGTCTTTGCCGACCACATTTCGGCACCGCTTTCCTATACCGCAATTCCAGCGAAAATAGAAAATATAAAGAAGATACGACTCTAATGAACTACTCACAGTGTGAATGATATCAACGCCGCCAACAGGATTTGATTTGACAGTGGAATTTCGTAGAAGCATTTTTTGCGCCGCAGCCAGTTCTTTGAAACCTCACTGAGCTGAAATCAAACTTTGTTCAAGAAAGAAGGCTTAGATCTTTTGAATTCAACAGCCTTGCTAGGTATAATTTCTACGTGTTTTACTCTGCACTCTGATCATCCGACAGACTCGGGGCTGATAATAAAAATGTTGACCGCGGTACCACGGTTCCTGTTGGACTGGCGGCCACCCGCACGGCCCAACCAGTGCCCCCTTGTCAGTGCACTATACAGGGTGTTTAACCTAAGACTTTACACAATTTTTAAATATAGGCTTTTCGAATTAGAAGAGCGCTTTTTTCGGCACAGCAGTGTCAGCGGTCTAGTACATCGCGGCGATGGAGAAGGTATGCGGCACCTGTGTTTCGTGTCCACCTTGTCTATCTCCAGACTGCAGAAACTACGTCTTCCCCGAGAATCTTCACCTTAAGAAGGAGCGCTTTAAAACGGGAGTTCATAACAGTCTGCACAGACAAAATACATTAGTCCAAAATACGGTTCGGGCCACCACCCTCGCCCTCAGACAGTGCATCTTGCCTTCCCTCACCCTATCATGTCTTCTCTTTGTCGCCCTCATTTAACCATATCTTTTCTCCCTCACCCTCGTCCTCACGAATTTTCTTGCGCCTATCCTTTCTGACCCTCACCTCACTGAGTGAAATCCTCATGAGGTGAGGGTGAGGATGCCCTCAGAAGGGCTAACCCTCATGAGGATGCCCATCTCTGGAAATGACATCATCATTATGTTGCCAGAAGGGCAGCTGCTGGTCACATGGTTGTGATACAAATCATCACGTAGGTTGACTTCTCATGTCAGCTGCGCGGAAAAATTTCAGACATCATGAAACTCCTCTCGGGCCGCAAGGCCATCCTTGTTATGATGCAATGCATAAAAAGTGTATGTAAGCGCCTAATTTTCATTCTCATGTTTGTATCCAAAGTAACAAAATGAAACTTGAAACAACGTTTACTCAAAGTTATTAGTTTCAATGGTGTCACTTGCTTTACCATATTGCATCGTCATAGCATCAGCTAACACTGAAGCTCTTACTGCTTTGAGTGAGGGCCGCTTTAATTTTTTTTCTTTCCCACAGGGCACGTTGTGTGCAGCACATGCAGGATGTTGACATGCTTCGCCAGAATGCTAAGCAATCGCATCTCCTCATGCCTCTCAACATCTCTCCACAAGAGGAGGACGTGAGCCAGATGATCAACTTGTTCTGGTTCACCACCTAGGTGAGCACACTATAGTGTCTGCTGCTGGAATTACGAAAAGAAAGCTCCTTGCATATGCGGTTATTTCCAAATGCAATGCACTTGATGGTGCACTCCATCGACCCACAACTGAGATCAAGACGGTAACCAAGGCTTTCTCGGCCTCTGGAAGCTCTTTATCATTGACTTCATCTAAATGCTGGATTTCTAAACACAAACCCCTTACAGTTCTGCTTAGGTCAAGCAAACAGTCCGTGTTGCAACAACTGCGGCTTAGTAGAAAACAGTGGAACATGTTTTGTTAGAATGCCCAACGTATGATGAGGAGCATGCACATTATGAACATCTTATGGAATCACTCACCGAGGTGTCGCTAACACTCGACTGTGTATTGGGACCTTTAGGCTGCCACAGGCAGCAGAGACGTGCTATGAACTTTTTATTTGATTATTTCAGTGACATTGGTCTTCTAGACAAACTCTAACCCTCCGTTCAGCACTCTCACTGTACATTCCCTGTGCACTGAACTTTGCCATCCCATTCCTACACCTCTCTCATTTCGTCTTTCTCTGCCCGAATCCCTTCTCCACGCAGAGCAGCAGTCAGTAAACTTAAACACTGACTGAATTCCCTGTTTTTTCAATTAAAGAGCTTCTGTCTCTCTCTGTCTGGTGGCTGTGCACTGAGATTTCCATTTGCCGCGCACATAATTGAGTACTAGTCAGATTTTTTGCTGCAGTTTTAGCACAGTGGTCAAATGCATCGTGTGGGTTTTGTCGCAACGTTGCACATATTTTTTCTCATCATTTGCAAGCTGTTCAGTGTATTCAGGCTGCAAAAGCACTGTTGTCATTGTGATCACTGAAGCAGTGAAATAGGGATAGTAATCGTGGCATTACTCTGCGCCTCGGCTTCAGGGGTCTTTTAATGCGAAAGCATTACTGGTCCTATCAGAAGAAAAAGTGGCGACGCGCGTGTATTACGGTGTGCACTCACATATGGTACAGAAAATCCCAGCGATGGCAAGAAAAATAGGGTGATGTCATCAAGCGGTGCCTGACACACAAAGGAAGCTGAGCGCCACCGTTTGAGACAATCATATGTCGTTCATCTGTATATCCTCGTCAGACTCGAGCAAAAGCTCAGCCTGTCAGCGTTAATCTCAATAAATATTTCAAGCCTTTGTGGTATGCACCCACAGAAGTTTGCAGCCGAAGTTCCAACATTTCAGCCTTCACGAGTTTTCTCCATGCTCTTTGTTACGCGCCTCTGGGCCGACTTATACAGTCGAACACGGGTATTGTTTTCCTAAGTCGATCAGAAAATAGTTCGATATAACGAAAATATTTGACTGCTTTTTGCTGTGAGTGATGAAGTTGAAAACGCTAATCTCGATGTTCTCAATACTGTCCAGGTGTGACAGCTCGATACCTTTCATTTTGCCGCAACAACGCCGAATGAGGATGAACGCTGATGAGAATTCAGCGGCTGTGCATGGGCGCATCTCTTCTGAAACACAGAAGAGATGCGCCTCGTCGTCGCTGGAATCTTCTTCTTGGGCGCCAGCTATTCCAGCCAATGTCCTCATAAGCGAGGTCAGCTACAGCCTGAACTTCGCTGTCAGTGTTGATGAAGTCATCAATGGTAAGTTCCAACGGGACGATGCCGGGAAAATGGGACAAGTCACGACATGCGACCTCCAAGCATCTGTCGTCATCATCCAAAGCTTCAGGACATTCATCTCCAGCCACTTCAAGGCCTGCCTTGCCGAAACAATTGGATACCGTGGCCTGTTTTATGTCGTTCCAAGCGCCGGTAATCATCTGAATGGCGTCGAGTAGGTCAATCTTGAGATCAGTTCCCATGCGGAGGTTTAGGAGGAGCCGCTGAACAAGTCGCTTTCTGTAGCCTACCTTGAAAACCTTTATGATACTCTGGTCCATGGGCTGCAGTCTTGCTGAGGTGTTCGGCGGCAGAAACTTCAGTTCAGTGTTCTTCAAGTCGTTTGAGGGGCCGAGCAGATGTCTTAACAGAAAGCATACTCGGTGGCCCGACCTGCCCAACTCGGCGTCCCAAGCCTGCAGCCATTCAAGAAAAACTTGGCATGTCATCCAGGCCTTTCTATTACAGCCATAGCAGACAGGAAGCTGCTTGCAATTCTTGAAGCAGCGCGGCGACGTACTCTTTCCGATAACAAACAGATGCAGCTTGCACGAGCCATATATGTTTGCCGCAAGCAGAACTGTCACATGCACTTTGCTCATTTTCCCGCCGTGACATGAGCTCCCACGGAGATCGAGCATCTTATTCGGCAGTATGGCCACTCCTCTGAAGGCCACTTCTGCATCTCCTGGCTGCTGGCAGCCCCATTTTCGCCTTAAATGGCTTTTCCCGCAATGCCATGGCAGTTTTTAAACCGCTGCAGCCACCCAGTGCCAACGCAAAAGTTCTCTTCGCCAAGAGCCGTGGCAAACCATTCGGCCTTCTCCATTAACATGGGGCCATCCACAGGGATGTTTTTCGCTCGGACTTTGAGAAACCATACATACAGCACCTTTTCCACTTTATCGAAAGCAGCAGGGCGCACAGGGCATGCTCCCGAGCAAATTTGGTCACCTGCTGTAAGCGTGATGTCCTGTTTGTTTTTTAACAGTGTAATTGGAGTGCTCTGCGGAATACTGAACGCATGTGGCACGGAGGACTTCTTTCGCCATTTTCGACGCGCCGGATCAGCTCAAGCTTTGTTGCGAAGTCCAGATTCTTTCTCTTTTTTACATCCGTAGGTGACATAGCTCATTATATGGCAGAAATCACGCACACTACGATCGATGCGTTGAAACAAAGACACGCACAAGAAAAATGCGACAGCCCCGCACTTGCTGATGGAGTCGACTGGTGTCGGTCGAGTCGAGGAGTCAGCAGACTCATCCTAAGAATGACAACGGCACAAAGGGAGATGAAGGAGAGACAGGGAGAAAACTCAGCAGAAATGCGCCATTGGTGCTAGTTGTGCCAGTTGTGGGGCGTCGCGGGTGCAACCACCGCCTGGCTCTTTCCAGTTCTCTCTTCTCACTCACGACCAGTTTTCTCTCTTTCCCGAGGAGGCATGGCTTGCAAACTTCGCCGCTCGCCTCCGTGCCGCGCGTTCTGCGACCAGAGATGCAAGTGTCTTTGGGGAAAGCGCATTTTACAGGGACCTGGCACAGTTTTCGAAATATCGAACGGCCGGCGAGGCGAAACTGGAGTTCAATGTACTACGCAACTGTCCTATACTTTTATATAGCATCTTCAATGGGATAATCTTTGTGTTTGATATAGCCAATAATTTGAAATATGCGGGTTCGACATATCCGAGTTTGACTGTGCATGCAACAACGTTCCACGGTGCATATTTAGTTTAGTACAGGCACGACAGAATGAGCATTTAATTTAAAATTACAAGAATTCTCACGGAAAAGAACGAGAGAGCCAGGAGCTGCTTGGCCGCTGGAGCAGAAATCTGGTATAGACAAATCAGCCCACTTGGAAGGCTACTCAGAGCACCCCTATTGTTACGCAGTACTTGAAAAGCTGACTACATGGGAGTCCAGTGAGTACCCTCCAACTTCCAATGGCACTTAGGCTGTGGCAGTGATGTGTTTTTTTTAATTCCGTAAAAGACAAATCTACATTTTTATGTATGCAGGGTCTCACTAGGATATACTCCCCACTGGTTGACCGCAGTGTGGTGGCAGTTTGCCTGACAACATTCACAACAAAATTGTGATGCAACTGTTTGTCATGCAGTGTTCCGGGTGGTGTCATACGATTTCTCATTACACGTAGCTTACATGTGCTAGTCAAGTTGGAGGCTAGCTTACGACAGGGATTGCAGCCTACGGCATATGCATCTTCAGTTGTATGCCTGCCCAGACTCCTCCTCTTCCCTTAAGGGGCGGTTGAGGTACCACCAAGATGTGAGACAGCTACTGCATCATGTACTTCCCTCAAAAACCAATTATCGTATCAATTATAGAGTTCGGGGTGGTGTCATATGCGAGCATGTGTGTGTGGGTAACGCCAGTGGATGGGTGTCAGTGCACCCAGGGACAGTAATGTTTTCGCTTTGTCTCTGCCAAATTTTTTCTTCTCAGCATTAGCGTAAACTCCGCGAGATCGCTCATGTCACATGTTCATTTCCATAGTTTGTAAACTGAGCGCAGAGCTTATTGCACATTTAGCCTGTCACTCCAGATTGTTCCCCCCGGCAATCACGATGAGAAGGAATGTAGCATGCTGACTTCACTTGGGTACTGAGTCGGGGCACCGTACTCACAGAAAAGCGAAAACGTGGTGTCATTTGCCACTGCAGTTCTTTTCAGAAGTCTGTTGCCTTCCTTTGTCTATTCTTTCAATGAGCATGAAAGCCCCCATTCATGAAATCTTCAGGGAGCATGTATTTTTAAAGCCCTTATCTGCAGTTTTATTAATAAGTAACAAAGTCTGTATAGTTGTGATGCGGTTCTTTCTTTAAGCAGATTGGAGATCCATTAGTGATTCATTATACACCTGCAGAATTTCATTTTCATGCATTGCTGTTCAAATTACATGATCTACCTCTTGTCGTCATTTATTTCTCTTCTGATAATTCTTGTATTTCTAACGTTTGAAGTTCTTCTAAGTACTGAATAGAATATTTTGTTTTTGGTGTGCTGGGTTGCAATTGCTGTATTTTTTACTGCTCTCTCCTTATGTAGTATCCTTGAAAGAGTGTCTTCAGGGTAGTTTGAATAAAAGAAAACTAAATTAGCAAAATATTTCAGCTGTTTAGTATTGTGATGTAGTGTACCTGTACATGTGTGTACATATATGTCATACATGCCAAAAAGCTTGAAATATCGTTAATTTAGGTTAATATTTACTTTCTATGAAATTGCACATATATAATTAAATTGGGTGGTGAACAGTGCGAAAAAGTACAAGGACATCCGAAGCAATTTCAAACCAACTAGCTCAGCTTGCAATTCCTAATTCAGTTGGATTGCCAGTTATACTATTCACAAAAAGTAATATGGCATTACATTACAATTAATGTTGAAAAGTATTGCAATTAAGTTTGAAATTACTGTCTAGTCTTAATGCATACCGTATTTACACGTATGTAAAGCGACCACGGTTATAACACAAGGGCAGAGTCTAAGAGCTCACAAAGAAGAAAAAAAATATTCTAATTAGAATGTGATTTTAGCATGTTGAAGTCAACTACATCCGAGGGCTCGGAAAAAGTGCAGATGGCATGCAATATGGAACAAACGCATATGTCAATATCTTTGTGTTGACAAATCCACTGTCCCACACAGCAACGACCCCAGTCTCCGACTCGTGTTTTCTGCTGCCCATACCTGCACCCATTCACTTTTCATTTTTTTCCCTACTCTACTAAACTCTTTCAATGCCTTCTCTTTTCCAACGGCCCGTGCTGCCTTCTTTCCAGGTTCATAACCACCCTCCCCTTTGCCTGCATGCACAGCACGACCCCAAAGCTGTCAAGAAGTTGGCTTCGCCCATTCGCTATGAGTCTGATGATGAAGTTTGCTGTAGCTATCTTGAACAGTGGAAAAAAAACAAAAAAACTTGTTACATTCATATCTTGGTTCTGAATATAACGCTAGAGGCACTCCAAAATCGATGTACTTAGGAAAATACTCATTTGTTTATGTAATTGCAGTACAAAGAGGTACAGGTGCCGTCAAAAATAAATGGAAGGCAATCTTAGCCAAAAATTTTCATTTAACTGGCCTCATTTTATGCATGAATAAATAAATGTATTCAGCCAAATTCTGATTTTGTGAATTACACGCTGTGCCAATAAATCTCGATTGATATGCTTTAGATTCAGAGAAGTTAATTTTTTTCGACACAATCGCCTTCCGTTTACTTTTGATGGCGGGTGTACGTTGGTCACAGCTCTTGTAAGCATTTCAGATTTCTTAATTTATTGCACTGCAGGAACAACTCAGTTTCGAAGTGGGCGTCAGAAGTTCTCTCCACTTTGAAGAACTCGTGCCCTTGGCCATGTATGCCGAATGGGCGCTGTGCTGATGCAGATGAAGACAACCCAGTGTTCTACATTAGAAGCTATTTCAGTCTTGGGCACCTCTTAAAAATCGTAAAATCTCTGACATTGCTCTTCGTTCAGTGGTGAATTTAATTGTTTGTTGTGTCGTGTAGTTGTGCTCTGTCAGTTTTGAAGAACTCATTGTCCGTGTCACTTGTGGGTGCTACAGAGATTTCTTCACAGTGGTGTTTTTTTTTTAGAGTGGGCGCAACACAGGGCTGTGGTGTAGCAGCACCTGGTTGGCAGTAACTGGCCAGTAACAGCAAAATCTAAACATAGTTGGTCCATTGAGCTGTGCGCCATGCCATTCCAATTTTTTCATCTCTCCATTAATAGCGACAGCTGTGGCAAAAGGCTGGAATGCCTGACAGAGGCCTCAGTAAATCTCTCCCCCCCAAAAAAAGAGTGAAAGAAACACAGAATGCTGTTTCAAAACATGATGCCACATTCTTTGGTCTTTCCACCAATTGTAAATGAAACAAAGAAAACAGAAGCCGCTGCAGTCGGTGATTACAATGCTCAGCTGCTGTCCTGAAAAAAGTGGGCTCAGTGCTGGTCGCGGCGGTCACATTTCGATGGAGACGAAATGTTACAGGCCCGTGCACTGTGTAATGTCAGTGCACATTAAAGAACCTCGGGTGGTCAGAATTATTCAGAGCGCTCCAGTACAGCGTCCCTCATGGCCTGTGTGATTTTGGGACATTAGACCCCATAAAACCAAACCAACGAAAATAAAAGCATGGCTGAACACCTGTCACCTTCACCGCACTCAAGACTGAAACGGGCAGCAAACCACGTGCCTTGCTGCCTGGAGCTGTGTGCTCCGTTTGAAGCCTCGGAAGTAGGTTATTATCTATATTGACTGCTTCAGGTGAGATGAGCTGAACTATATTTTGTTCAGGCCACATGTCCCGTTGCAGAATGAGCACAAAGGATTCATAGAACAATCAGTGAAACAAACATTCAGTGGTATTTATTTTGCCACATGCTGCACCCAAATTACGGCAGCAATGGCCTGGATAGTCTTCTTTGTAAAGTTGGGACATAGATGCACCCTGTGGTTGGCCTGCACAAAGAAGTGTAATAAACTTTCCAAACATGAAGGCTTTGTAGAATGTGGTTACGGGTTACTTGAAGGGGTAAACTGCATAATAGGCAGGGGTAAACGACAACACATGGAAACAGGGCCATGAGTGCAGGGTTCCAAATGTTTATCAGCGGGAAGCAGTACCACAGGAAATGTATGATGGAAGAACAAAGAATGCCAAAATCACAGCTACTTATATAAGTCGCATATGCTCGGATAATCACAAGCACACTGCCTTCTCAAGAAAAAATTTGCTGTATGGGCAACAAAAAACAACGTAATCAGAGAAATGAAATGTATTGTTGCCAGGGGCAGGGTCAAACCATAGGCACCCCAGATGCCAGACTACCGGGAGGCCCGTGTCAAGGAACATGAACAGGAACACTTGCTTGAATGGAAACTGGCAAACTAGGGTAAATGTTTGGGAATGAAATGCAGTTTAACAAATCCTTCCCTGCATTCTCTTATGCCTGTAGTTCTTCATATTTTTTTCATTTGCTTTTGTTGTTATAGCAGGTTTTATTTCCTCAACATCACCTTTGCTCTCATTTTTTGCTGGTTTCCATTCCATCATCTAGGCCATTTTGTTTTTTCTTTGGAAGCCAACCTTCTCAGTGGTCGGATTTCTGCAGTGCATATAGTTTGATGCAGCTTCTGGCAACAATATATTTCTGGTCTGTTACGCTGGTATGCTTTTCTGTTGCCCACATGAATTTTCTCCCAGGAGGGAAGTGCGCTTTTTGTTATCTGGATATTCACAACTGATATAATCAGTTGTGTTTTGAATGCATTCTGTTTTCTCTACATATATTCACTACCCGTGAATAAAATTAGATGAAGCTTGCGTCTGCAGTGACATTTCTGGGTGCATCACATTGTTACTGCTTAAGCGCGGTTTACATCCCCGGAGAAAGGCTTCAACATGAGGAAAAAGCTGTGATTTATAAAACATAAGGCACCACTCCTGGAAAATAAGGAAAAGGTTTGGACTAGAAATGAAATGAAACTAAGGCCAAAGTTTTCACTTCTAAAGCACCTTCTGTGGTCATGTGTTAAATGCAGCGACGTGATAGACAAACGTATAGAGAGCATTGATCTGAAAGGCAGCTTCTATGCTGCTTCATAACCCGTTTCATTCCACTTCCCTGCATTATGTCTATTAAAAGCTGTGGTCACAGGGTTGCCCTCCACTGCTAAACTACATTGCTCACTCAAGCAGTGTAAAAATAGTCTCCATCAAAAGCATTAATTTTGCTTGAGCGTAGTACCAAACTATATATGCGTAGTGCTGCATCATGCAGTCCTTGCAGTATATGCAGAAGCAACAAAAATTCTCATGAAGTAATGATAACTGTACAATGTCACCTTTGTACAGTGGAACCCTGTTCATGCGTTTTTCACCGGACTGGGGAAAAAAAACGTAACAGCCGGGAAAACGCAACAGTGAGGAAAGCTCCGAAAATGAATGAAAAAAGTGCAGTTTCAACTATAGACAATTTATTTCCACAGAGTGCGCTTAGGACATAAAAAAAGTCCAGAATGGTGGCTTGCCGTTCCTGCCATGAGCCTGCTTTGCTTTCGGGCTGAAGAGCGCTGCATTCCCCTCTATCTCGGCACGCTTCGAGACGATGCTGTTAAGCGTCGAGGGTGGGAGACTAAGGTCCTTGGCAATGTCGACTCTCTTCCACGCTGGCTGCCTGTCGACTGTGTTTAATGCGTCCAGCTTTTCCTCAAGGAAAGCACCTTCCGCTTGTGCGATGCCATCTATGTACAAGTTCGACGCTCACGAGGCTTAATGCACAATGACGATAGCATGATAGAAGAGGAGTCGGCCCGTCCAACAACCATGCAGCGACCGTAAAAGTGAGAGCATTTTTCACGAACGGCCACCTAGTGGTGGCCTCTCGAACTGGCGTGCGGCTTCTTGCAGCCAGTTCCATAGCCAAGCCCGGCCAAAACTCGCCAAAAGTCAAAATGGCAGTTGCAGCGCGTTGCCTACTTCAGCCCAGGCGTGTTCGGGGTGCTAAGTTGCAACGTATCATGCGGGAACGTTTTCAAAGCTACTACGTTACAACGGGGTTCCTTATGCATTGGATCCTATGGAAGCTATGCCGGGACTGGATGAAAACGACGTAGCAGCCGGGAAAACGCAGCAGTGAGGAACGTAACAGCGGGGTTCTACTGTATAACACTTTTTGGGTGCTTAACACAATTAAATTGTAAATACTTACCAAAAATATGCAAGAATGGCTGTTTTGCAACTTTATAATTAAAATTTAATCACTTTTTAATTCCGTAGCTCCATGTGGATGTCGGGGCCCCCTCGACCAGTCCGGATTTCCTTGACACGCCATCTATAATGCCAGCTTCTCTGCTGAACAGGGTCTCTAACGCTGTCACGTTCCAAGCTTTGAGCAAGTTGAGCAATTTGGCATATAGGCCTATTAACGCATCAAGGGGAAGCAGAAACGCACTCTTCTTGAGTGTTTTCCTCAACAAGTGTGACTCGCTGACAGTGTGGTCTTTGCGATCGACGAATCAGTGTACCATGTGTCTTTGGATGTGCTCTCGTTGCTGTTTTCAGCGAGGCACATCACACAGTTGTTGTTGGATTTGTTTTTGTATCAAGCCCAAGCAGTTAAGTGTTCGTGGGCATCAGCGGTTGCTTAAGTCGAGCATGAGCATGACACAGTTCAAAGTGTATGTCACACTTTACTATGCTGAGTTCACAAGTTTCAGCAGAGTTTTTGCGACACTTACGAACTGGCAATTCCATGCTCATATCGATAAATCTTTTTTCGAGCCTGTAATGCAGCCATACTTAAGCATAGGATCTAATTAATAACCAAGAGGACTTTACTGCTGCTTATCTAGACTCTAAAAACCACACGAGAGGTGCCACAACATCAAGAAGCCGCTTTGCTTCTATAGAGACGCATGCTATGGCATCGGCGCCACCACCACCTTGTCCGCCATGTTGCACTGCGGCTGCGCCACCTTTAGGAGCTGGAATGACCGAATACGGCCGACACAACACAGGTCAAAACTGCGACCTCGCTTGTGTACGGTTGGCTACTGGCATGGCTAGTAGTGGCTGCGATACTGACTTTTCTAGATGGCGCTAGCTATGCACCATATTTAGCAGTTTCAATGAACAGCACGCGTTTTTTAAAATCCTCGAATCTAAGCCGACCCTAGAGTTTGGAATGATTATTTGAAAAAAAAAACAAAACTATTGGCCTAGATTCGAATAAATACGGTATCGCTTCATGGGCCAGAAATATTCTCTTTATTATAGCGCTGTTGCAGACAAATTTCTTTTAATCAAACGTGCACTTTTATGCGATGACAGCCACATGTGCGAGATAAAGCAGGCTTGATTTCTGTGGAGTGCCACAACACATTTGAGAATTTTTCACCTCTGGCTCACTTGCAACAAACCTCGACCGGCTGCCTCAAGCGGGGTTCCCGAAAAAGCATCTAGATAGCCAACGTTGCACTGCTGCGGCTGCTTGTGTCTGGTACCTCTGGAGTTGCTTGATCGCTGATGGTCCGCATGACCTCCGAAAACAAACCAAACACCTGAAATAACACCTGAAACAACATAGGAGCCGCCGCGGTGGCTGAGTGGTTATGGCGCTCGGCTACTGGCCCGAAAGACGCGGGTTCGATCCCGGCCGCGGCAGTTGAATTTCGATGGAGGCGAAACTGTAGAGGCCCGTGTACTGTGCGATGTCAGTGCACGTTAAAGAACCCCAGGTGGTCGAAATTTCCGGAGCTCTTCACTACGGCGTCTCTCATACCTAAGTCGCTTTGGGACGTTAAAACCCCATTAATCCAAACCATGAAACAACATAGATACAAGCAAAAGCACTTTAACTTGGATTTACCTTCCATCAAGCCCTTGACTGGACAATGCAAACACAGTGGTCATGAAGCTCCATGACTATACACTCTTGACCAAATGCAAGTAGCGGAAAATATTCTCCAATGTGGCAGACATGTCAAAATTAGAGACCAACACACGTTGGGAACTGGGGAGGCAGATAATTTATAATCTGATTGCACTGACTTTCTCGAGCATGTAGCACCCAATTCTTGCATTGTGCATAATGCCATCAAAATACATTAATGAGGTTGACATGTTCAGTCGAAATCCTCAACATCAGAAGACTCAAAGTGAAGCAGCTCTCGTCACCATCGAAGGCCCTAAGCTTCTATAGGAAACAAGACTGTGTGTGTGCGTTGTCCGAATCTATCCCATTAACGCAACTGTAGACAATGCATCCATTGCCTCTGGAGCTTGGAAGTTTGCTACACCTGAAACTCCTTTTTGCGCTGCTCTAGATAATGACCGGAATGCCGCGAAACATGATGGTTCCCCCCATTGCATATATACTGTGATGGAGAGCATCCCTCAACAAACGGAAAATGCCCAGTCATAAAAGCTGACAGAGACAAGTCGGTATGGCACAAAGCAAATAAATGGCAACTAATCAGCTATCTCTACCCCGAGCTAAACAACTTTGCCCCCAGTCCACCTGATGCCTGGCCCAGCCTTCAAACCAGTAATTTCTTCAGCCTGCTTACACGAGACAACAAAGTTGCAGCCGGAGAAAGACCAGAAGCAAACTGCAGGACCCTAGCAAGTCCGCAATCGCAGTCAAGCCTCAGCTCCAACATATCATGATGCAAAACCAAGCCAGTCTGGAGACATCAATGCCAAACCTGTACACAAGGTCACCTGGGCACCAAACAGCCCAGCAGCTACAAGCCAACCACTCACGCTTCTCATGATGACAGTGGACATTGAGCAAGACAACCCCGACTCAACCAGCGACTCTTACCACAGAGTTGAGCGGCAGTCCCCAAAACTCCTCAACACTATCCACCGCTGCCCTTTCCTCTCCAAACCCCCCACATCCCGTACATACTCACACTACTCTCACATACAAGCCTAGGGTCACATTCCCAACTCAAGAAGAGGTGCAAGTCATGATGCCAAATCTCTTTCAAGCGGCACTCAAACTGATCCTAGAACACCTGATGAACCAAATTACCGAAATGCATGAAGTCCTAGACAAACTGAAAGAATTAGCCACTGCCAACACCAAAAAGACTAGCTGTGAGCGAGAGGGAAGAATTGTAATAATGGACAGCTCAAACTCTTAGCACAACAATAAGCCCAAAACGAAGAAAAACATGCAGTCTGGCAGTGGAACGGCCGAAGCTTTAAGAAAGCAAAATCACCTGCAATACATGAAACCTAGCGACTGTGAACCAGACATCCTAGAGTTCAAAGAAACCAATGTCCACTTGCCCATCAGGGGCTGTGACCTGCACACTCGACCGACTATCTGTAAAAACTTTGTTCATTGTACTAACACCATTTTTCCACAAGCGCAGACTTACAACTACATAACTATGGATCCCATTTGCATCGAAGCTTGCGGTATTGAGAAGATTATTGAATCCCTTAAACCATGCTCCAGTCCAGGTACTGACTCAATCAACGCGAAATTTCTTAAGGGTTCTCAAACTTACTGTTCATTGCTGCTTTGCAAGATATTTCAACAGTCCCTCGACACCGGTGCTCTGCCTGCTGACTGGACGGTCGGGAAGGTGGTCCCAATCCATAAATCAGGTAACAAGAATTCACCCCTTAACTACCGTCCCATATCTTTGACAAGTATTCCATGTAAAGTATTGGAGCACATATTATACACAGGTCTCGCGAACTTCTTGGAGTCAAATTCATTTTTTACAGACATGCAGCATGGTTTTCGTAAGCGACTGTCTTGCGAAACTCAGTTAGCATCATTTACGCATAAACTTAATCTCATCCTTGATCGCCGCTCAACAGCTGACTGCGTCTTCCTCGACTTCGCAAAAGCCTTCGAAAAGGTATGCCACAAATTACTACTTTTTAAGCTAAGCAAACTAAACCTTGATCCTAGGCTTCTTTTCTGGCTCGAATATTTCCTTTGCAACCGCACTCAGTTCGTAACTGCTAACAATGCCACCTCTCCATCAACCCCCGTCCATTCTGGAGTGCCACAGGGATCCGTCTTAGGCCCTCTTTTATTTCTTATTTACATTAATGACCTACCTTCTTGCGTAACCTCTAACATACACTTATTCGCTGATGACTGCGTAATTTTTCGCGAAATTAACGACACTAACGACGTATGCGCTCTACAGAGTGATCTATCTGCTATATCTGCATGGTGCAACTTATGGTTAATGCAACTTAATTCTTCTAAATGCAAAGTTTTACGTGTCTCCCGCACATCATCTACTACAGGTGCATATTGTCTAAATAATACCATACTGGAGGCCGTCACGTCATATCGCTACCTCGGAGTTCATATATCTTCCACTCTAAATTGGTCGCTCCATATTAACGCCATAATTAACAACGCTAACAGCATGCTAGGCTACCTACGCCGGAATTTCTCCAATTCCCCTTCCTCCCTAAAACTCATGTTATACAAAACCCTTGTCCGTAGTAAACTAGAATACGCATCTGCAATTTGGGACCCCAGCTACGCAAACTCAATTAATGCACTCGAGCTTGTACAAAATAACGCCGCCCGTTTCATCCTACTTAACTTCAATCGTACTGCAAGTGTCACCTCCATGAAAAACACGCTCAACCTCCCACCCTTAGCCTCCCGTCGAAAATTTTCACGGTTATGTTTATTTAATAAAATTTTTTACAACTGTCCCAATCTACGCGATGAATTGATATCTCCTCCGTCTTTCATCTCTCCACGGCTAGACCACGTTCACAAGGTCGGTATAACGTCGCACGAAACAAAAGCTTGTTCTCAGTCGTTCATTCCCCGTACATCAGCAGATTGGAACCACCTTCCCGGATCGACAGCCTGCATTCAAGACATCCTGCGCTTCCGTAGCAATTTAGCTAACATTGTATACTAAGGTTCACAACAAATGTACTTATCATTCTCCATTTCCTTTGTTTACTTTAGTTCCCCTTGTTTTGTTCTTTTACCTTGCACTTACATATTATGCTTACTTCTGAATTGTATAACCAGGAACATGACGCTTGTATGTTGAATTTTTGTTTTTGTTCATTTTCTGTGATTTGTAACCACTCCCCTCTGAAATGCCTTTGGCCCTGAGGGTATCAATAATAAATAATAAATAAATAAATAACTATTTCGTTAATCCTGCAATGAGTAAAATACAAATTCAGGCATGCCAAAGGCAAAGAAGGCTTGAGGGGCGATATCAGGGTAAAAGCATACATAAACATGTATAAAATGTTAATTACAATAAAAAGCAGCCGTTCACTCTGCCGTGTGTGTGCGCGCCACTTATAAGGCACTGTGAGAAGTGCACATATGTGGCGCGAATGGTTCAAAGCTGAGCGTCGCTTGGCTATAGCCGCCGCTGTTTCGCCCCAGCCATCAATCTATAAGCATGGGATAATAAACGTCGTTCCACCGGGAACTTTTCTGCTCCTTGTCACGGCCGTCAGACACGCAACAACTGGCTAGTTTGGTTTATACGGGTTTAACGTCCCAGAGGGACGCCGTGGTGAAGGGCTCCACAAATTTCGACACCTGGGGCTCTTTACCGTGCACTGACATCGCACAGTACACGGGCGTCTATAATTTCGACTCCATCGAAATTCTACCGCTGCAGCCGGGATTGAACCCACGTATTTCGGGTCAGCAGGTATTATGTCTCGGCTGCTCACTGGCCCCCCCCCCCCCCCCCCCTCCCTTTTGTAATGCCCTAAGCTAAGGGCCTCCAAGGGTAATAAATGATGATGCGCATTTGAGCGCCATAACCACAGACACCGCGGTGGCTGAAATAACTGGCGGCGAGGATGGGATAACGAAGCAGCGCACATCGTCATTGAAGACAAGTGTTACCTGCATTCAGCCTCTGTTTAAATTTGACATTTGGAAGAGTGCTGCCGATACGCTGATTTGAACGAAACGCGCAGCTTCAGTGCAGTTCGCCGGTTATTTGGGCCAGATGGTACCGTTCGATGCCTCCGCTATAGTGACGGGGTGTCATTCGCAGAAAGGTTAACATCGTTCCTGATCGTCAACCTAGTTCTCGAAATCGACAAGGTGCACACATTCCCGAATATCATAGGTCCTAGAATCTACAGTCTTCTGAAATCGTTCGTGGCCCCGGAGTTGCCTTCTACTAAGAGCTTCGAGGTACTGAAGAAGACCCTCTGGGATCATGTCTCCCAAGCCTTCAGTCATCGGCGAAGAGTTGAAGTTTCACAAGTGACAAGAGCACGAAGGAGAGTCCATTTCTTATGTCGCCGAGCTTCGGAAGCTGCCACGAACATGTGATTTTGGAAGTGCTTTAGACGAGTCCATATGGGATTGCTTCGTGTGTGGCCTGTTGAAAGAGGACATGCAGCGCGTGCTGTTTATAGAAGACAGCAAGCTCAGGTTGCAGAAAGCTGCAGAGTGCGCTGTGGCCGTGGAAGCGACAGCAAAAAGCACTGCTGAAGCTTGTACTTATGCGCCAGCGGTTACTTCCGTCCATAACGTGCAGGTTATATCGGACACCAAGCAGCAGGTATGTTGCCGCTGCGGCTCGCGAAAGCACTCAAGCCAAGGGTGCCCCACAGAGACAACACGTGCTATCAATGTAACCGATAGGAGGGCACATTCAAAGGGCCTGCTGTAGCGCCGGCGGTACGTCGCATAAGAATTAAACGGCCAGCCAAGGACAAAGTGAAGACGCTAAATGTTGACTCGCAACCAGAAACGGTGGCCTTAAAGGGCGTGTCTTCAACAAAAACGGACCCTATAATGGTATAGATGACCATGAAGGGTGTTTTGGTCAGCATGGAGCTAGATACTGGAGCCATATCAGTTGCGCCTTTTAAACAATACCGCCGACTTTTCCCATCGGCTAGCTTCAAGCCTACTGCGGTCAAGCTTCGCGCATACACAGGAGCCCTGGTCCAGTCGCAAGACGTCTTGACGATCAACAAACACGGCGAGCCTTCCCCTCTACAAGGTCAACCAGCCAGGAGTGGCTTCACGCAATTCGACTGGACTGGAATAAAATCTGGAGCGTTCACCGTACGCAAAGGTCAGATACTTCCATTTTTGCTCCTTCAAAAGAAAGGCTGCACGATCTGCTTGCGAAATCCCTTTTCAAAGATGAGCTAGGCACTTACCTTTACAGAAGAAAGTGCAGAACTGCATTTCAAATTAAATCACAAACCTAAATTTCTCAAAGCAAGAAACGTTCCCTTTGCTTTACAAAAGCGGTTGAGTCGGAGTTGTACAAGGTGAAAAATGGGCATAACGCCTGTCGCCACAGTGAACTATGCGCCTGTGGTACCTGTTATCAAGAAGGATGGGAGCATACGCCCTTGCGGCTATTATAAGACGAGAGTGAATTCTTGGTTTTGTTAACATGCATACAACTTTCTAAAAAAACGTGGTGCAGCCCTGCAGGCAGGAATTACCGGGAATCTTGACAGGGTAACCTTAATTATTAATTAACAGCTCTAATAAATCTGATAACTCTGCAAGGCACTCAAGCAGCCGTGGTATAGAGCACAACATAGCACAAGAACGTACTACTGCTGTCAGCACGCTTAACACGAACGCTCGAGCGCGCGCCTTTGCGTTCCAATACTCTAGACAAGACGTCTAGTGTGACGTCTAGGAAGCAGTCTACATGTCCATGTATTGAAACTTGTCTACTGCTCACGCCGCCTCGCGGCATAATAATGTAACTAAAGCTTATGAACAGTTGTACTACTATTTTTCACAAACTGAGCAACAACGATAATTAAAAACGTGTTTTCAAAAAGTTTACACATTTCTTCTGCAATGACTTCGCGCGTAAGCCGGACTGGTGGATGTGCCTATCGGTCAGTCTACTTGTAGCAGACGGGGCCGCTCTCCGAAGACGACGCTAAAGAGATATGCGATTATTCTTTTATTATTGATGCTCAACTGTACATGCTCCTCGAACGTGCTCGTCCAGACGGTCCTGTAAACATAAGAAAGAATACGAAAGACTGTAATCAATATGCGCGAAATGCGATACGGCTAATATACACTGCAACAGGAAAACACATGCGTGCCATTAAACTTGCTCTCTGTCGTACGTGGCACTCGGAGACAGCGAGACACCTAAATCCAGCAGCGATCTTTAATCCTGCAAAGACTAAAATCAATTCGCAACATGCCGGTGTATTTGTTCTGAGAGTGTAAAGATAAAAAAGAATGCACGCGAAAGAGTTGATGCAACTAATACAGCAACAGGAGAACACATTTGTTAACCGTCACGCCAGCCGTCTTAACGCCCGTCGAGGAAACCAACGACAGCGACGAGTATTCTCTAAAATCAAGGTGCTAATTAAGATCCGGCATCGTCAGATGCCGGATCACGTAAACAGGCCTACAGCGTCCGCTGCTGTAGCAAAACTCTCAACTGCACGATTTTCTCTTGCGTGATTCACTGCTAGGAATCGCACGTCTACAAAGATTAATTAGCCACTAGTTTGCGTACCAAATAACATAATGTAATGACTCACGTTTTTCCTTTCCTATACTCCGTGTACAGTCCGACGCCCGCAAGAGCCCGACTCGCTCATCCGCGTACATCAGCTCCGCCATCTTTAGACAGAAAGTTAGCCTGCATCGATGTGGACTTCGGCGAAGCAGTCTTATGAGACTGCTTCGCCGAGAAATGGAACGCGTCCCAAGATGGCGGCTGTCCGGCTAGACGTCTAAGTAGCCGTCTACTTGGGAGTATTGGAACGCAGCCTTAATTCCACTGACAGTGGTGCCACTGGGCGTCGGCTGCTGGGTCTGAGAGACATTAGGGTGGAAGCAAGGCACGAGCTGCCTCCAACCGTCTCGAGCACTCCGTGCAGCATGGTCTCGGACTCGGCGTCCAGCACTCGGGGGCTGTAATATCAGTACTGGATGCGCAGTCTAGCGTTCTTAAGAATGCGGTACCTCACACCGTAACCATTGAAGTCAACTGCTTATCCTCCTATGCTCATTTGTGAACGGTGTCCATTATGTGTTAATGATGGGTGGTTAATCGAAGTTTTTAATGGATTTTTGCGTCATGTATTCTCGCTAAGGCAGGCGTAGTTTAACAGGTTCAAATGTAAAATTCTCTTAAGTTGAAGCTAGAGGGATAGAGCATCATACAAACTGTGAAAAAAAGACAGATATAATGCTAGAAACATACGGTATCTTCGCCTTACGACACTCGTGGAGTTTTCTGCGCACTCGTGCAGTGCCGTACGTTCGGCTGGGACAAGAACGGCACGAGAGCGCGCCACCGTGGATGCCGACGGTGGAGCGTGGTGCAATCCCGTCGTGCAGTGCGCGCATGCAGACGCCACGGGCATACCGAGGGGCAGGCGATGCTGTTGACGCAGAGAATTTCGCAGTACAGTGGCCGATTTGAAGCTCCGACGAGGAGGAAAAACAAAGCATCTCAAGTGGGCATAATTTATAAAGAACGTTGGATATGATAGCAGCTGCAGTGCATTTATTCGCGCTGCAATCACGCAGCTACCCGCCGACGAGCTATATGTGCCTTGCTGTACTTTATGTCAACGTAACGCACGTTAAAAGACATCGCGACGGTGTGGCAAGCTGAGATTGGATTCAGAATCGCCTGCAGATATTTTCGGAAGATACTCTAGCTGAAGCTCTAAAGGGCGTGCATCAAAAACCGGCAAGCATAACGCCGTGATTTGATATCTGACAAACCTGCAGCACCATACCCGCAGCATTTCACGCGCATGCTCGTGGGTCCAGCGTTTCCCACCGTTTTTATTAACGCCTGTTACAAGCATGGTCCTGCGCGCTGTAACTGAGGAGGTTGTTGCTAAATGTACAAATTGCTGGCGGTCGTTCCCGTCTGCCGCTCGTAAGAATGACCTCTGAATTCGAGTGTCTCGGAGCCCAAGGTAAACAAAGGGATGAAAATCAACGGCATTCTGCGAGTGTTCCGCATGTTCGGCTGCGGTGCTAGGGGACGTGCTACTCGTGTAGTATTTGACGTTACCCTACCCACCGGAACGGACGCAGCGCGTCTCAGCCGAAGACACCAATAATTTTACTGCTGCTGTCGGCATCATTAGCTTCCATTATACGTTCCCCCCTCTCTCTGATCCGTATAACATCTCGTCCCATCGATTGGACAGTACTTTTTTATGTGTATTCCTATGGGGCACTGACCCCCCGGGACGCAAAACTCCCCACTAGTGGCGCTGAACGCAGCGCCGACGGTGGAGGTGCCTGGCGGGTGCGGGGTGCCTGGCGTGTGCTACTCACACCCGCGATTTCTATGTGGTGCTTGTGGAGCGCCAGAATTCCTTACGTTGCAGCGCCTACGAGAATCACCTTCTCGAAAGTCTAGACAACGATATGGCTATGACTAATAGTGAGCTGTATACAAAACCTCTAAATAGACTGAGGAGCCAAACTTTAATACTCAGGAGGTAACTATTAAACTCCGGTAGCTAGCTTAAACATTAACACACCTTAGCTGTTTGTCGATATCCCTCACAGGCAACAATGCCAAAGAGCATGTTATATATTTCAAGAGACCTATTTTTCAATATTATTGCTGCTGCAGCCCCTATGACATCCAACCATGGCATCCGGGACCAGGAGTAACAATAGATAACGCCATTAGCTAAGAAGACGAAGTCGTAGCAGGTTGACGCTGGAGGCTCTCGCTTGATTATATTTTCCCACCTAATGCGAAGCATCTGCCTGCAAGGACAATAACTGGACTCCTCTCTCATCACCTTGCCCATTTCCCGCTCCGTACTGTGATTGCTACAGATGCGTCTGGGGCCTGCCAGAAGGCTGCGGTTAGTATTTTTTCAGTCTCTCGTGTAGCTTTTCGGTTAGAGTCCCGGATTACACAACCATATTTCTAGCAGAGTTTATGGCTCTTGGGCTGGCTGCTTTTAAAATTCCCACAACTGTTTCTCAGGTGATATTCCTCTCAGACTGTCTCTCTGTTTTGTTAATTGGCGCTGGAGTCCACACGAAACGCTGTTTTGAGACGCTCACTAAATTTTTTTTTATTCCTGGATGGGTGAAAGAGGCGCGATTCGTTTGGATACCAGGTCGCTGCGGCATTTTGCAAAATGAAGCAGCTGACTTTTTGGCAAAATCAGCACTAAATGCACCTGTTGCCTGTAGCGTCCCTAACCTTGTGCTTTTCGGAATGACTCGATTTCAGCGTTTTCAGTTTATAACCGCCACGTGCAACGATCCCTTACTCTCTACTGTTGACTGCCAACATCTCATGTACCCATGGAAGGCTCGTGCGTGTAAAACCGAGCAGTGTGAGGTAGCGATGACACTCATGCGATGCAGGATTCCCCGTTTAAATCTTTAGTTATGTAGATGCGGGTTCAGCCCCACAAACCTTTGTGCTGCTTGTGGTGAAGTCGAGACATTGGAGCATTTCCTACTCTCTTGCCGGAGGTTTGCACATCAAAGGAGAGCACACCTAGAAATTCCCATTACAAATTTGGGTCTCACTTTGTCGGTTCCAATCCTTCTCTCTTTCGGCGCGAGCGCCAGTGGTTCTGCATTGCGTCAAGTTTGCGAATACCTCCACAATTCACGCTTTGTGCATGGGAGCGTGAGTACCAACGCTTCGTCCAAGCGCAGCTTAGACCGCTGTGGAAGAAATATGCCTGCTTCATTTAGTATTACGGCACCGACGGATTTTTTTCGAGCGAGCTGAAACGGCAATACTAGCATGAACGGTGCGGCTAACCACTGCCCTTGGCTTTGGAGACTCGAACACTTGTTACTTGGCCTTCGCAGCGTACGCTCTTGCTCAGCGGGCGAGCTCAAATAATGCTGGCTTATTGAAAATATAGCCTCATGCAACAAGGCGTTGCAGGCGACAAGGCTTGTGCTGACAGTGTGTGAACCGGGAGAGCTTTGTCTGCACTCTTACGACGACAGAGATGACCAATGGACAAGGTACCATGGTCACGGCAATCAAAACGATGGCGCCTTCCTCACTGCCTGGCTTCCAAGACAGCACCCCTGCATCCGTGGGTTTGTGTGCACGACCGAACACACATTGACCGGCCCTCCTTCGTCTCGTCTGTCATTGTTAGACCGGCGAACAACCTGCAGAGCGTCGTGCTTCATGCCAGCCAAATACTTCTTCCTGAGAGCAGATTTCTCCAAGCCTTTGGCCCTCCGAAGTGCCTGCGTGAGCTTGACCTTACCAATGTTCACATCAGCGGTGCCCTGGCGCCCAAGGTGGCCGATGTGCTGAGGGGAAACAGACAAACTCTGCACAGCGTCAAACTAATCGGCAAACACCTGTCTCGGGAATCTGCAAGCACTCTCTTCTAGCCCTAGTCGCATGCGAACGGTTGAGGACATGGCCCCCCAGGACAGCAGAAAGTCTTCTGCCTGCGATGTCATGGCAGAGGCCTTCAAGAGCAGCAGGTTTCTGCAGAAGCTCTCCGTGGTTGGTCTACGCGAAACAGGTATGAGCTGCGAGCACTTCAGTGGACAGCGCGAGGTTTTCTTGACTGTTTGACAAGTCTGTTTGGCGCGTTAGAAGGCATTCTATCATTTCAGCACCTGGCTCTGGAAAAGACATCAATTAGTGACACAGTAGGAGAGGCATTGGCAAAGTCCTTGATTGCCATCACTCACTTCAAACACTCTCGCTGCTAAATTGCAGCTTTGATAGAAGAGGGGCTACATGTACTGCCGAGGCATTATCTGCGAACTGCACGTTGGAGCACCTCAGTTTGCGCAACTGTCCCCTTGATGCAGCAACTGCCAGCAAGTTGTGCACGGCCCTTCCTTCCAACGCTACACTGGGAAGGCTCGTTCTGCCGCAGATCAGCAGCACAATGCAAATCCTGCAGGAGAAAAGTTCCACTCTTGAGCAGCCCAGACTGTAGTGTCCTGGCCGTGTCTAATTTTTTCTGTTTGTAGACAAGCTCGTGTCCGCAACCCTGGCACTGGCCCTCAGATGCGCTACAAAGGTAAAGATCTGCCACAGGGGGCTCGTCGGCAACGTCCTGTGCTCTGTGTATGCCTCGTTGGTTTTGAATCACTCACTGCGCTCACTACACGTTGACTACGGGGGCGTTCACTGGCAATAATGGCACAACACAAGGAGATCTCACCAGTGCGCTCTGTGCGGTACTCAAAGCATGTGGGTGCCTCCAGAACTTTCACTTAGACGTGCGCAGGGCTTACAATGAGAGCGAGGAGACGACCCCACTAATGGCGGAGATTTTTGATGACCTGATATGCAACCCACGCCTAAGGAAACTTACGTTGGCCACCTCTCGACTGACTTTAAAGACTGCTCAGTTGCTTTCAGTCCTGGTTGGCGAATTCAGGAGAAGTTTAGTTGAGCTGCGCATCGGGAGCACCGGCAACAATTCCGACGCTGTCCTTGGCGTGCTTCAAGAGATGATCACCAAGAATGTCTTCCTGTCCAGGGTTAGTGTAAGGTTATCTGCCTGGAAAGACGTGATGTGGGCTTGTGCAGTGATGGGCGATGCTAAAGAGCAGAACCAGGGCTTGCTGAACAAGGCAGCGAAATTCGTTATGAGCCTTGACTGACGCCCAACAGCTTCTGCCAAACATCACTGCGCAATTTGTCTTCGACGAATTGTGCGGTGGCGCATCGCTACAGAAACACCTGATGTCACTGTCTGGAAAATCTGAACTCCAGGCGTACATGGACGTGAAGAAGGCAAGGTGCTACCTGGATAACAACTACATGATCTATGCTGGGGCTGTGCGTGCGAGGATTCTCTGCGAGGCTGGCGATGGCAGCACACAGTTGGATGCACTCAATGTTGACAACTGGCGCTCCATAGTGCAGTACATGAAACTGAGTGTTGTTTGATAACCGATTGCAAGAACATTGGAGGACCACTGCGGTCTTGTTTGTTGTGTGCATGTGAGTTCTTGACAGTAAATACATTTATGCACTTGTTTTTCGTGCCATCGCCCAGGACGGCGACCAGTGGTCAACGTCAACTTCAAACGAAACCTCATTCTCCTGCTAAGCTTTCTCCGCGGCTGAGTGTCCAAGGGCGTAATAATGGCTTGACTAGACTACATGCTGGTGACAGCACTGGATAAGATGTTTGTCGTTTCTCTGCAATCGCCAACTGCTTGCGAAGATGATCTTGCTGTCGCTTCGAAGGCGATCCGTCGTTCGTGGGACCGTGCGAAATTGGCCCACTGACACGTTTTCGACTTTTCTCACCTCTTCTTCCTTCTCTTCTTCCATCGAGGTGACGAACTTTTTTCATCGTGGATCATATCGCGTGCATCGTGATTTTTTTATTCTTTCTTTTTTTATCTGTATTGCGCGCTCATTTTCTGATATGGGGGAAAAATCAATCTGTGGCGACTACCTCAGCGCAACGGTTCTTCACTCCTTTTAACTTTCAATCCCGTGCATTCTTCCCCCCCCCCCCCCCCCCCCCCTTCCTTTTTCAACTTATGCCTCATGGCACACTTCTCGAATAAAAAAAAAATCAGACTTCGCACAAGCACGACGTCCGCGCCACGCCAGCTGGGTGGGCCAAGGGAGGTTTCGGCTGCCCGGCTTTGTAGAATTGCAACGCGAGGGGGTGGGGAGGGACATGGCTGGGACCCATCCCCTGAGGCAGCGCACATGAGAGGCTGCAGCGACTTTCTTGCAACTCTGAGGGCCAGTTGCGCTCATGAAGTCCGATGCCTTGCGGCGGCAGGCCTGGGTTCACACTCAGGTTGGATCCATGAAATCCGGCTCGGAAGGCGGTGTACAAAAATTCATAAGGTTTTCAGATACATTGCGATCTCCTTCTTGCAAGTGGGAGTGTGCCGTTCGGCTAGCGATGCAGTGGTTTCTGTTTACAGGGAAACCAGGACCTCGTGGTGGGTTCTCCGTAGCTTGCCTCTGAAACTTAACCTCCAAGAGAAGTTACCATATTGGCCAGCCGCACGCTTATAACGGCCGTCGCAGTACGCCTAGGCAGGGGTTGTTAATAGGCCCGAGCGCGAAAGCTCCGATGTTGTGGAGTACTGGCTAGTCAGTCCGGGTCATCTCATAATCGTGTGTCCCATGTGTCTTGTTTCCTTGTGTCCTCATCTATTAATGCGCAGTATGGTTTTTGTCAGGACTATACAATCCGTAGAAAAAGAAACAGCGCGATTGACGAGCTATCGTGTCCTTAATTCTGTGACACGTTGCACTGCAGTTTGTCAATTGCGAACATCAAGCACAGGGATCACTACCACGAAGATGCGAATGCGAACGAGCAGGAAGATTGCTTGTTACATTCCTTAAATGATCGCGACTTTAGTGCATGAGCTATTCTTGAGGAACTCAGGCTTAGCCTCTGACCTCAAGATTTTATTTTATTGTTTTGAGCGAGAAAAATAGCTCTAGACAGCTATCGGCGAAGATGGCGAAGCTGGCACAATCGAAGGCCGTCAATATCAAAGGTGAGTTCAGTTTTGAAATTTTCTTAATCGGCAATATGGTTTGAAATCATCATCAGCCTGATTACGCCCACTTCGGGGCAATGGCCTCTCCCATGTCTCTCCATTAACCCTGTCCTTTGCCAGCTGCGGGCACCGCATCGCCGCAAACTTTTAAATTTCATCTGCCCACCTAACTTTATGCCGCCCCTGCTACGCTTGCCTTCTTTTGGAATCCACTCCGTTATACCCTTAACGACCAGCTGTTATCTTGCCTTCGCATTACGTGTCCTGTCCAAGCCTATTTCTTCATTTTGATTTCGACTAGATGTCATTAACCCGCGTTTGACCCCTGACCCACTCTGCCCTCTTCCTGTCTCTTAACATTACACCTGTCATTTTTTTGTTTTAATAACATGTCGCTGAAGCTTGCTCCAAGGCTCATGCGAGTCTCTAAGCGAGGAGGTTTCAACTTGCAGAAAATCCGTGGCCTGAAAATCCGTGGCAGAAAATCCGTGGCCAGAAACTGCAAACCGGAACTTTCCAAAACTTAAACATACTAAGCAAAATGTTCCCTGGGCAATATAGGGAGACATGCCCATGCTGTGGCGCAAAGCCCACCCTTTATCACATGGGAATGCAGCAAAAACAAATCATTCCATAGAGTAGAAAACCCGAGTGCGGAACAGTGGGAGAGGGTGCTCTCCAGCGGCGACTCGTGTATACAACGGGTGCTCATACAGCATGCCCGACGAGCAGCCACCCTCAGTGGAGCCCTGGAATAGGGGCACCAACCCTGCCAGACAGAAGATATCACCATCAGGAAGATAGAAGAACTCTGTCGGACCACTGAATGACCTTGTAATTAGAGCAAATAAAGTTTATCCTATCCTATCCGTGGCCTGAAATCACGCATCTGCAGCGTACGCTCTTCTCGTCTTTTCTTTTGACCACCCAAGTTACTGTTTACATGCGTTTGCTTTTATGTGTGGTTTTGTACACCTTAAAATGTGTGCTCAAGGTACATCAACTTTCAACCTGTACTATGTTTTTTTTTTCCTTGATTTTTTTCACAGTTCTCAGAGATAGAGAAAAAGTGGCCATCATTATATGCTGATGCCGTACGGGGCTACGTGCATTGTGTATTGAATGGTGTATATATATGCGTGTGTTCATCTAAATGTAAAGAGCACAGCTAGTAAATTGAAATGACTTCTGTATGGCGCTGCTAATTGCTGTTATATGTGCAGGATCGTGTGACTTTTTGAATTAATCTTTTCTCCGTGTAAAATGCTAGGTCATTTCATGTAAACCGTAAGTGCAGGACGGCCGAGCAAGCACGCATTGACACGAGTGGACAGGTGTATTGCACCACCTGTAACGCAAGTATTTGTGCCTGAAATTTGGCAAATATGTAGTACTTTTAGATGCCTAAAGGCTGAATTAAAAAGAAGGAATAATTTTACTGAAGCAGAGGCGAGAAATCGAGCACTAACCTTTTGGGGCTTTTACTGGGACGCAAAAAGTTTTGGGACGCTGCTAGTTGAGGGAACGTTTTTTGGATAGGTTCGGGAAAAATAAGCACCGCCTGGGGAGATTTTAAATGTCTCGATGGTTTATTTCGGGGAGATTTTGAAGTGGTTTTGTGTTTGTTGGGATGTCCCTTGCGATCCGAGGAACTGCGGTAGAAACAACGCGGTGCATTTCAATTCAGAATACTGAACAAATATTTATCCTCGCAAAACATGGCCGTATGTTTAAGAAACTGAACATTGCACGTGTGTTCATAAAAATTGTCAAAAAAAGTGCTGCGGATGACTGTGCCCATGCGGGACAAATTCACAGCCTCGAAAGAGTGAATCCGTGGGACATCACTGGTTCGCTGCCGGCGGACGTCCAAAAGCTGATATCCGCCGGATATAGTTTGGTTCACTAAAGGTGAACCTTGATTACTGAACAGAAAAGACATCCGGCAGACGCCCGTCAACATCAAATCCGGGCCGAGAAAGCTCGAATGAAAATGGGATGTCCGGCCGATATTCCTGATCCATTGAGATATCATGGGTACAATTCTGAAAGTCCTAAATGGTGTTTGCTGCTACCTGGACGGCATTTTCGTCACGGGAAAGACGACCGAGGACCATTTAGCCAGTCTCGAAGATGTGTCTTCTACACTGTGCCGTCTGAGTTGGGAAAAAGGTAATTCTATTTTTTTTTTCAGAAAGAACTCCGCTATCTGCATGGGCCACGAAATCAATGCTGACGGCGTCTCCCCAACACCGGATAAAGTCGACGCACTGCTTCATGCTCCAGAACCACAGACAAAGCGACAGCTGCAATCGTTCATGGCCGTCGTCAAATATTACGGCAGGTTTGCTCGCAACCTGGCAACGATCGCGCAACCGTTTTACAGGCTACGGCAGGAAAGGGTTCATGGAACTAGGACGCGATTTGTCGAGCGTTGGTCAAGTTAAAGCCGTTTTGGGTCGCTACCTACGCTTGCACATTATGACCCGAAAGGAAGAAAAGCTGTCATGCGACGCTTCATATGGCGTTGGCGCGATTCTTTTTCATGCTTTTAAGGATGGAAATGCCCTGCCAACCGCTTACGCTTCGCGAAAATTATTCGCAGCGGAGAGGAATAGCCAGCTCGAACAAGAAGCGCTAGCTGTTATGAAGCGCTGCTACTTACGCGCTCGCTTGTTCATACTGGTCATGGACCATAAGCCACTACGGGCAATCTTGGGCCCGACAACCGGCATTCCAACGATCGCGGCTGCTCGCTTGCAGTGGTGGGCCGTGAAGTTGTCGGCACACTCGTAGAATCTTATTTTCAAGAAATTGAGCGAAAACACGGAAGCGTATTTCTGCTCGCGTCTGACGCTGTCGCATCTTGAAGATGAAGCAACACAGAACCATTTTATTCTTTACGATTAGTCGCTGCATGTTTCGAGCAGTGACATCCTGCGCGCCACGAGTAAAAACAAGATTCTTTGTCAAGCGAAGGAATTCACGAGTGTCTGCGGTCCTGCGTCTGTCACTAACGAAAATTTGAGGCCTTTTCACTAGCGCAACAAGCTAGTCGTTCATCAAGGCCGCGTAATGCATGCTTGGCACAAGGGTGGTTGTCCCTGACATCCCAAAGTTTGCTTCTGTATGAACTCCACGACTGCCATCCCGGAATTTTACGCAGAAAGTAACCAGCGCGAAGTTACGTGTGCTGGCCATTCCTGAGCACCGCATCACAAGCGCAAATTGTCAAGAGAAACGTAACGCTCTAGTGAACGCACCTATGCACCCATGGGCATGGCCGACGTCTCCATGGCAGTGCGTTCACATCGACATGGCTGGCCCTTTGCAGGAGACAATGTTTCGAGTAATGGTAGACGCGCACTCCAAGTGACAGAAGTTATTGAAATGCGATCGACAGCTACCGATGGGACGATTCGTTGCCTGATGGAACTGTTCTCTCATTTCAGGTTTCTTGAAACAGTTGTTTCTGATAATGGTCCACAGTTTACTTCCCAGGACTTCAAACGCTTCGTGCAGGGAACGGACTCGACGTCCCGTCACATCCTCATGGCTCCTTATCACCCAAGCTCCAGCGGCCTCGCAGAACGCTTTGTTCAAACCTTGAAGAAAGCCCTCCGTAATGGTGGCGTAGGCGAGACACTGCAGGTAAATCTGCGCAAATTTTTACTGTGTTATCGAAACTTGCCTCATGCCACTGCCCAGGAATCACCAGGTGCGTTGTTTTTGGGGCGACGTTCGCGCGGTCGTCTAGATTCCGCGAAGCCTGCGGTGTTGGCAGAGTAGCCCACAAACAGTTCACGCATGACTAACTCGCGAGCGCCACTTCATGGTGGGTGGTGGTTGTGGTAGTGGTTTTTTATTAAAAGAATAGTAAAAAGGAAGGAAAATATTGTTACGTGGTCCAGGCGGGAACGACGCGAGAACGCCCGGGCACAGCACACAGGTCAAGAGCACAAGGCGGCCCGCACAGAGCACCAGGCACAGAGCACCGAATCCCAGAGCACGCGCGCCTCCAAGAGTCTTCATTCATCTCTTCTTCTATCCGTTGCATGGCCCCCGGTCGCAAAAAAAACACCGTCTCGGTGGAAATTAGAGCGGGGCAAGGGATTGCGACACGTAGGGCTTGAGGCGAGAGACGTGGACAACGTCACTCTGAGATGCACCGGAGGTGGTCTCCGGAAAGGCCGGGGCAATCTCGTAGGTGACGGCGGTGACCTGGCGGAGCACACGGTATGGGCCAACATAGCGGGACATTAGTTTTTCGCAAAGCCCGACACGGCGTGTGGGCGACCAAAGCAAGACGAGGGCTCCAGGGGAAAAAGTTACCATGCGGTGGCGGCTGTCGTAGTAGTCCTGCTGTGAAACCTGCGAGGCTTGTAGGCGGGAGCGAGCCAGCTGGCGGGCGTGGTCGGCGCGGGCAATAGCGTCGTGGGCATATTCAGAAGGCGGGGAAGGAGATGTCGGAAGCAGCGTGTCCAAAGGTAATTGGGGTTCACGACCGTACAACAGATAGAACGGGGAGTAACCGGCAGTGTCATGGCGAGAAGAATTGTAAGCGAAGGTCACGTATGGAAGGGCAATGTCCCAGTCCCGATGGTCCGGGGAAACGTACATGGCGAGCATATCCGTGAGAGTGCGGTTGAGGCGCTCTGTAAGACCGTTGGTTTGGGGATGATAGGCGGTGGTCAGCTTATGTTTTGTTGAGCAGGAACGGAGAATGTCGTCGACAACTTTAGAGAGAAAGCAACGGCCGCGGTCGGTGAGAAGTTGGCGGGGTGCACCATGACGGATGATGAGGTCGTAGAGGAGAAAATCGGCCACGTCGGTAGCAGTACTGGTGGGGACGGCCCGCGTGATGGCATAGCGAGTAGCATAATCTGTCGCAACGGCAATCCATTTGTTTCCAGAGGTGGACTCCGGAAACGGGCCCAAAAGATCCAAGCCAACACGATAGAATGATTCAGGGGGCACATCAACAGGCTGGAGCAAACCCGCGGAGAGCGTGGCGGGACGTTTCCGGCGCTGGCACTAGTCGCAGGCACGAACATAGCGGCGGACGGACTGGTAGAGACGGGGCCAAAAGAAGCGACGACGCACGCGGGCGTAAGTACGCGAGACACCCAGATGTCCAGCAGTGGGGAGGTCATGGAGCTCGTGGAGGACGTCGTTGCGCAGATGCTTCGGGACAACGAGCAGTAGGTCTGGGCCGGCCGGGTTCAGGCTTCTGCGGTAGAGTGTGTCTTGATGAAGTACAAACCGGCGCAGGGCAGGGTCAGATGGAGAGGTTCTGAGGCGGGAAATAATAGAGCGGAGCTCGATATCTCGTCGCTGCTCATCGCCAAGGTGAGTAAGAGCAGAGAGCGAGAAGAGGTCAGCGGCGGTGTCACTGCCAGAATGATCAGACGAGTCAACGGGATATCGGGAGAGGCAGTCAGCATCAGTGTGTAGCCTACCGGACTTATATACCACGGTATAGTCGTAGTCTTGGAGGTGTAAAGCCCAGCGACCTAGGCGACCAGTAGGATCTTTCAGTGATGAGAGCCAGCAGAGCGCATGGTGGTCGGTGACAACCGTAAAAGGGCGGCCGTACAAATATGGGCGGAATTTCCCAACCGCCCAGACAAGGGCTAAGCACTCACGTTCGGTAATTGAGTAATTGCGCTCCGGGGCGGAGAGGAGGCGGCTGGCGTAGGCGATGACACGGTGCTGTTCGGATTGCCTCTGAGAGAGAATAGCGCCGATGCCATAGCCGCTGGCGTCTGTGCGGACTTCAGTGGGAGCTGTCACATCGAAGTGGGCCAGAACTGGCGTGGTAGTAAGCTTCAATATCAAGGTGGAAAACGCGTGTGCTTGGTCGGGTCCCCAGATGAAGGTGGCTTCTTTTTTCAGGAGGTCGGTGAGGGGGCGGGCGATGTCGGCGAAGCCTTCAACAAATCGACGAAAGTAGGAGCACAGCCCTAAGAAGCTGCGGACGTCGTTACAGGAACGTGGCTGAGGAAAGTCTTTAACGGCTCGGATCTTATCAGGGTCAGGGTGCACCCCCGTGTCGTCGACGACATGACCCAAGATGGCGAGTTGACGGCGCGCGAAACGGCACTTAGACGAGTTGAGCTGCAGGCCAGCATGACGAAAGAGGGAAAGGATCTGAGAAAGGTCAGTGAGGTGAGAGGAAAACGAGGGCGAAAAGACAATGACGTCATCGAGATAGCACAGGCAGGTGGACCACTTAAAGCCTTGCAGAAGAGCATCCATCATGCGTTCAAATGTGGCTGGTGCGTTGCATAATCCGAAAGGCATAACTTTGTATTGATAAAGGCCATCAGGAGTCACAAAAGCGGTTTTCTCACGGTCCTGTTCATCTACAGCAATTTGCCAGTAGCCGGAGCGAAGATCTATGGACGAGAAGAATTTGGCACCATGGAGGCAGTCAAGCGCGTCATCGATACGCGGCAGGGGGTACACGTCCTTTTTAGTGATCTTATTCAGGTGGCGATAATCAATGCAAAAACGCCATGAGCCATCCTTTTTCCTGACAAGGACGACGGGTGAGGCCCAGGGACTGTGTGAGGGTTCGATGTTTTTTTCTAGCATTTTAGTAACTTCCGCATTGATTATTTGACGCTCGGCGTGAGAGACCCGGTAAGGGCGGCGGCGGATGGGAGGGGCATCGCCTGTTTCAATGCGGTGCCTGACGGCGAGAGTTTGACCCAGCACGGTGTTGTTCACGTCAAAAATATCCGAAAAAGATTCGAGAAGGGCACGAAGCTTGGCAGTTTGATCGGGATGGAGGTCGGTAGCCATCATGGTTGTGAAGGTGTCGGTCGACAGAAGAGACTGCCGGCGCGGTGCGGCGGTTTCTGGAACTGGGGTAGCGGGCAACGTAGCCACGTGGCAAGGAGCGAGAGGGGATAGCGTAGCGACGCATATGCCGGACGGTAGCACTTGAGAAGTGAGGCCGAAGTTTAGGAAAGGCAGAGAGAGGGCGTTGGCTTGGACGGTGGCAATGGTATGAGGTAGAGCAACGTTACGGGTCAGGAGGAGGTCAAGATTGGGAGTAACGAGATAGTCGCCATCGGGAACTGGGTGAGATGGGGTCAATGGAACAAAAGAGGCGGTTCGGGATGACAGGCGAGCATATGCGGTACTGAATAGTCGCAGTGATACATCAAGTGGGTCTGAATCCAGCATTGGAAGGGCGAGGTGTAGAACACCCTCCGAGCAGTCAATGAGGGCGGAATGGTCAGTCAAAAAATCTAAGCCGAGGATAAGGTCATGGGCACAGGTGGTCAGCACGGTGAACTGAACTGGTATACTCTGGCCGGCAATAGTAACGCGCGCGGTACACATACCGTCCACAGCAGGCGTGCCACCATCCGCGACACACACACGGGACGTTGCAGGCGTTAGGACTTTGCGGAGGCGACGGCGGAGGGCAGCACTCATCACTGATACATGAGCACCGGTGTCAATCAGGGCGCGCACAGGAACACGGTCGATAGTGACGTTCAGAAGATTAGGTCGAGTGGTCGAGAGAGGATTTGTAGTCCGGGTCGTTGATGCAGCGTCACCTCCGGGAGCTGCATCACTTAGTTTTCCAATTGGGAGCGGCTGCGAGAAGGCGACTGGGGGGAACGAGAGCGGCGGCCCTGCGGGGACGGAGAGCGGGAGAATCGGCGTGGAGGGGGTACGGCTGGTGCAGACGGTTCGGACGGGGCACGGGTCGAGAAGTTGTGGGATGAGGCGGGACTGTAGGTTGCGGGGCGTTGAAGACCATGGACTACGGCAATGACGGGCGATGTGGCCAATGCGAGAGCACCGGAAGCAAATGGGACGGTCGTCCGCCGTGCGCCAGTCATTGGGATTGCGGGAACGGGGCAGAGAATAATAGGTGCGACGAAAAGCACAGGGAGGGGGCTGGGGGGTGTCCGGGCTTCTGATGGCGCACACTGCTGGAGCGAGGTTCAGATGAGCGAGTTCCTGCCGCACGACGGCCTGAATCAGCGACACAGCGGGCAGGGTTGTATCAGGGACGGAGGGCGGGGATATCACAGGTGCGAGGGCCTCCAGTTCACGTCGGACGATCCGGGTGACTGAATCGGTGACGGCAGGGGCGTCCGAGGGCGTGCGGGATGGTGATCGGTGGTCCTCACAGGAAGATGTCGCGGCCGTGTTGGGAAGGCGAGAAAACGACGGCGAAATGCGGCGGCCTTTGACTTGCTCAAATCGACGGCACTCGTTTATGATGGAGTCAATTGAGGTACAGTCTTTGCAAACAAGCAAGTGGAACGCATCGTCGGCAATGCCTTTGAGCACGTGGCCCACTTTATCGGTCTCACTCATTGCGGCGTCGACCTTGTGACAAAGCGCCAAGATGTCCTGAATGTAGGCCACGTAGCTCTCGGTAGAAGACTGTGCTCGAGTAGCCAGCTGCTTCTTGGCGGCGAGCTGGCGGTCATCAGGTCTACCGAATAGCGTCTTCAACTTTTCCTTAAAGGTGTCCCAACTTGTTAGCTCTTCCTCGTGGGTCTCGTACCATACGCGCGCCGTGCCATTGAGGTAAAAGATGACGTTCGCGAGCATTAGCGTAGGGTCCCACCTGTTGTAGTTGCTGACACGCTCGTAAAGGTTAATCCAGTCTTCGACGTCGGAGCCATCTGTGCCGGAAAACGTGCCGGGGTCGCGAGGTGGAGCCATGATGACGAAAGGAGGGGTAGTGGGGCTCCTTGACCGGCCGGGTGGTGCCATGGTGGTAGTCCCGGCCTGACGAGTACTACGAAGCTGCGTGGTGTGCGCAGCGTAAAATCCGCACCTCCACCAAAGATGTTACGTGGTCCAGGCGGGAACGACGCGAGAACGCCCGGGCACAGCACACAGGTCAAGAGCACAAGGCGGCCCGCACAGAGCACCAGGCACAGAGCACCGAATCCCAGAGCATGCGCGCCTCCAAGAGTCTTCATTCATCTCTTCTTCTATCCGTTGCAGTATTTTTGCGAGCCCCGGCACCTGCCATCGATACTGAAGCACCTGAGCTGGGGCAGCGGAAATAAAGGATAGCAGGCAGAATGGAGAAATTAAGTAAAAGAGTGGAGGGGACAGGAAGAGAGGATAGGGAGAGAAGTAATATGTACAAATATTTACACAATAAGAAATGTGTCCAGGTTGTGCGCGTGATTAGTTCATGATGGAGCATTAAGAACACACGCGCACAGCACTATGCTGACTACAACTGCAGTGGGGCGTCCAGTTGTTAATCGTCCAAGGTAGAACTCGCGGAGCGTTCGGTCACTGCTGTGATGACCCCCATAATGCGCAGGTCCACACGGGACGGAGAGGCAAAGAGACACCGTATGGCTCAGTTTAAACAAACAGGTATATTCAATAATTACACATGATTAAGGTTATACATCAGAGGCTGGGGCGTCCGAGCTTACGTGCCGACGACTTCATGGGGGCGATGGAGTGGCTCCGGAGTTGGGCTCGAGCGGTTGCTGGCAGAAGCTGCACGCCGTCGGGCTTCGGCGCTGAAGGCCCTCTTCGTAGCGATGTCGTCCTGAGCGTGGATGCAGTAGAATTTCAATAGTCGTCCGTTTCTTCGAGGATGGATCACAAACCCTTCCTCTAGTGTCGTTCGGCTTGGAAGATGAACAGGAGGCGAGCTTGTAGATGATGACAGCAGAGCATAATTTTACAACAGAACAAACTTTGCACTACTTTACTCATCGACCGGGCAGGTTAGTGCCTAAGTAGCATCACATTACATGCTAAGCATGGAGCCCCAGCTCAGACTGGACTGCATCCGTTTACATGCGCTTTTAAGCACTTGATTAACAAAGGACTAAGGGCGGTCATTTTCAGTGGCCCGCCCAAAGCATCAATTCTCCAATCCAAAATAACATGCGAGATGGGGACCACCCCTTGGGTGGGGCTTAGCCTCGAACCCAGAGTCTGTTAACAATACAAACTAAATAAACAACAAAAACGCCACCACTCTCTCTCAAGTGAGAGTATACACAGGCTCTCTCTTCGGAGCTAATTCACTAGCGCCTGTCTTTCCACATTCTTGGCGAGTCTTGCCTGTCCGCCATGACAGGTGTCCGTCACGGCCCTTCTGGGAAGCTGTGGGTGCCTTCCCGGCGATAGCCCACGACAAAGGGGGGGGGGAGGGAAAGAATGTTGTCCCAGTGGCCCGGAAATTGGGGAGGATAAAGCCTGTTTCCCCGGGGCGGCGGCGGGTCCGGTTTTTCTGGTCGTCACTCAAAGAGCATGGCTGGGTAATTGATGATGCCGCTGTCACGGGTCTCCGTCTACGCCGCGCCGTCGAACGTGGATCCTCGTAGCATACACGGAATGTCACACTCGCTCACCCTCCAGAAGAATGTTCTCCGAACATTTGAGTCCACGCAGCTCCCCTTGTCTTTCTGAATCGCCTCGCACAGTGGGTCCGACAAAACACTTTTCGCTGCACTCAACACCACTGCACAACACCATATGCCTCCGCTGTCAATACTGGCGTCTCCAGGGGCAGCACTGATCTTCTTTTACAGATAAACATGCAACTCAGCACCCAAGCCTCTCCTTTCTAGTCCAAACTGGACGAAATAAATTTACCACAGTTACAAAGGAGCTCCCACTTCTAGCACGATCACGGCACAGACAAAAATATAGATAACGAAAGGAAGTAGGGCAGGTTCTGCATGCGCTCCGCATGCTCTCCTGTGAAGGTGTTACTTAATGACAGAAAGGTTTAACTACCAACTCCGATAACTTAACACATAAGCACATAGCAATGTTATGAGCTGCGGCATTACACAATTCTAACCAGTTCACAACTCCGCTCTGTTTACGCCATTAGTCCGACTTAGCTTTCCGATTTCGCAGCGGATATCGGCCTTCATGAGTCATACTAAGTAAGTCTGTGCCCCTTTGTCTGCTTTGGGACTCGCGAGGGCTCGTGGCAGGAGTCTCTCCTGGCGTTATCTGCGCGGCAACCTCGCGCGCTTCTTCTTCTAGCAATGCATGAAGTAAATCCGGTGGCATTCCGGCCGTCACCTCGGGCGCCTGCCGAACAAATGCAGGAGAGGGCGTTTCTTGCGAACTATCTGCGCGCTCCGCTTCACTTCTGTCCCCATCAAAATCCGCGCTTTCCCTTTCCTCATTTCGTGAATACTGAACCGGTGCCGACTTGAGGCGATTTGCGTGTATCCTTATCAAACGCCGGTTCACGTCTCGGACTCTGAAGTTTACCGGAGAAAGCTTCTCGACAACCTCGCACGGTCCTCTCCACTTCGTCTGGAACTTACGAGCTAGCACAATCTGCCTTTGGCAGTTTTCAATGTACACGCTGTCCCCCACATCAAACGGCGCGTCTCTAGCACTGCGATCGTGCACCTCCTTCCTGCGCTTCGCCGCTTTCTTTAAGGACTCCTTTGCGATGTCCCTCGCCACTTGCAAGCGCGATTCTAGCTCAACCTTATAGTCGTCCAGTGAAGCGTATGGGACACGACGGGGGCCCTCTGGCTCTTCACTAGGCTGGTCCGGGTCTCGGCCGTAGAGAAGAAAGAATGGCGATTCGCCCGTGCTCTCGTGTGCTGCGGAATTGTAGGCAAACATTGCATACGGGAGCCACAAATCCCAGTCCCGCTGGTCGCGCGAAACAAAATGCGACAGGAACCCGGCCACGGTTTGGTTCAGTCGCTCCACCGCGCCGTTGCAAGCCGGATGGTACGGTGTTGTCTGCTTCTTAGCGATCTTAAGCAGCTCGCAAACTCTCCTCATTAGCTGCGACACGAAGTTCGTTCCCCGATCTGTCAAGAGTTGCCTCGGGGGTCCATGTCGGAGCACGATCTGTTCGACAAATGCTCTTGCAACCGTGTCTGCCTTCTGATCTGGGAGTGCTACCGCTTCCGCGTATTTTGAAAGGTGGTCGACAAATACTAAAATGTACTTGTTTCCGGAAGTGGTCGTGGGCAATGGGCCCATTATGTCCATACCTGTCCGCTCGAAGGGAGCCGAAACCTCAGGGAACGGCTGAATTGGAGCTGGTCTTCGTCCCTTGGGTGTTGTTCTTTCGAGACAGGAATGACACTTCGCACAGTAGTCTCTAACATCCCGTCGCATGCCACTCCAAAAGTACAAACGCTCCACACGCCTGCGTGTCTTCGCTACGCCAAAATGACCGGCGCATGGCGCATCGTGAAACGCGCGAAGAACCCTTTCTGTCCACGACCGAGGTATGACGACTCTCTCCCAAGCGGTTTTCTCTGGTCTCCCTTTCCTGGTTGGCCTCGTGCGCCGACACAGGGTGCCGTCTTTGCCAATGAAATAACCTAGCTGTTCGGGGTGAGAAGGTGCGCCCTCTAAGCTTTCGATTATTCGCTTCAGGTCAGGATCTTTGCACTGCTCTGTGCGTAATTCGGCGGGGTCGACTACGGGGACAAACTCATCTATAGCTGCCACGGCAGCTGTGCGGCTGAGTGCATCAGCATTCAGATGTGTCTTTCCTGACTTGTGCTCAACTTCAAAGCAGTATTCCTGCAGGTGTAGATTCCATCTAGCGAGTCGCGAGCTAGGGTCCCTGACACTCATCACCCATTTCAGAGGATGGCAGTCTGTGACTAGCTTGAATTTGCGGCCGTAAAGGTAGCATCTGAAGTGCTTTACTGCCCAGACAACGGCGAGGCACTCCCTTTCCGTAGCTCCGTACTTTTGCTCTGTGGGGCTCAGCTGTCGGCTAGCAAAAGCGACGGGATGTTCTTTGCCCTCAATAACCTGAGATAGCACGGCACCCACTGCGAACTTTGACGCATCTGTGGCCATAACGAAGGGCAAATTAAAATCCGGGTGGCGCAACAGCGGTGCACTCATTAGCTTCCTTTTCAGGGCCCCAAAAGCATTCTCCGCGTTTTCGTCCCAGCGAAAGGCGACATTTTTGGCTGTTAAGGCGGTGAGCGGCTTAGCGAGCTTGGCGAACTCCTCTATGTGCCTTCGGTAGTAACCGATCAGGCCGAGAAACTGCCGGACCTGGCGGACGCTAGTCGGGGATGGAAAATCCGAGACACACCTTAGTTTCTCAGGGTCCGGTCGCACGCCGTCAGCTGAAACAACGTGCCCGAGGTATTTCACCTCGTTTTTGAGGAATTGGCACTTAGAGGGCTTCAGCTTGAGACCCGCTGCTCTTAGTCGCACCAAAACCTGCTCAATATCGCGCAAATGGTTATCAAAACTGTCACTGTATATGATAATGTCATCCATATACACGAAGCACAGCCTCCCCAGAAGACCTGCCAGGATAACATCAGCGGTTCTCTGCCAGACAGCAGGGCTGTTGGCCAGACCCATCGGCATTCTTTTCCATTCATAGTGCCCTGAGGGCGTGTTGAATGCCGTTTTCTCGGCATCTGCCGGATCCATTGCTATCTGCCAGAATCCCGCCGCCATGTCCACTACCGTGAAGTACCTGGCAGAGCCCAGCTGAGAAAGCGTCTCCTGTATATTGGGGATGGGGTATGGATCGATGCGAGTTACGGCATTTAGTTTGCGGTAGTCCACTACCAATCGATACGAGCCATCTGGCTTTTCCACCAATAGTGCTGGTGCTCCCCAGGGTGACTTTGAGTGTTCGACAATGCCGCGATCAATCAGGTCCTGCACCTGCCGCTCCATCTCCTCACGTTGGGAGTAAGGAATCCTGTACGCACGCTGGTAAACGGGCGATGAAGTGCCGGTTTCTATCCTGTGCTTTATAACGCCACAGCAGCCCAAATCCAGGTTGGACGCGGCGAATACCTCCGAGTAGTCGTTCAGCAAACCAGCCAGAGCCTCCCTCTCCCTGGATTTTACGTGAGAAAGATCGAACGACACCTTTGGAGCAGCCGAAGGACTAGCATGCTCTACAGTTGCGAGTACCGTATCGGTGGGCTCACGTTGCTCTATCGCAGAGGTGAAGAAAGCCAATGTTTTGTTCTTGGGAAGGCTCAGTGGCTGCTGGCTACAGTTAACCACCCGTAGGGGCACTCTGTGGGCGTCATTAACTGTCACGAGGCACGCGGCTGCCTTCAGGCCATTGCTGAGAGAGTCGACCGGCTCAAGCACTCCCACGGCGCCGCTCTCTACATCTGAAGGCACAAACGCGTACAAAATGTGCTCCGACCAAGGAAGGACGACCGCCTCCTCGACCAGCCGGACGGCAACCCGCGAATATACCTTCTCCAATGATCCCACTGTTTGACGGGTGTCAATATCGGTAATGCGAATCTCAGCCCCTCTCCTGTTCAAAAACGGAACTTTTGAGCCGCCCGCATTAACCTCTTCCTCAGAGAATGAGACTACTACCTTCCCTTTTCTCAAAAAATCCTGCCCTAATATACCTGACACTCCGTTTGGCAGAGACACCGTGTCCGGGCATACGTAGCAGGGGTGCTCCAATGCAATTCCGCCGAGAGAGAAGTGTAACCGGTAGAGTCCACTTATGCCAAGAGGATCCCCCGTTATGCCTACAAATTTGGTTGCCATACCACCAGACGCTTCCAACACATCGCGGTCCCCCTTCCTTCGAAGCGTGTTAAAACTTCTCTCCTTAAGCAATGTCACCTTTGACCCCGTATCTATCAACAATTCCATGCAACAACCATTTAACTTGCAACGCACAACAGGGCATGCCTCGTCGGCCACACAAACTACCACCACCTCATCATCCACTGCTCCCTCCCCACGCTCCTCAGGCTGGGGAGGACTAACTAGTTTTTTGTCTCGGTATCTGGAGCCCCGCTGTAGGCTTGCTTAGGGCGTGTCTCACCTGCTTCTCTTTGTGGCTCCCCACGGCGCACGTTTTGGCAGAACCTGGCGATGTGTCCGCGACCCTGGCAAGCGAAGCATACGATTTCTTCAAAATCTCGCATACCGCGCCTGTAGCTTTGTGGCGGTCTCCGGTTTCCAGCGAATGAGCGCTGTTGAGCGCGCGCTTCAACCTGACGTTCTACCTGCTGAGATAGCAGCTGTTCTAAGCGATCTAACCGCTCTGTCAAGAGAGCAACCTCAGGGTTGAGCACCGCTCTCTCTATGACGCGTACTCTCGCTGCGGCTGTCGTTAACGCCTCATTTTGTTCCTCATCCAATGCGGCCTCCACGGCTTGGTCGAAATTGCTCGGCTTGCGCGAGAGCACGAACCGGCGCACGGGGTCTTGCAGACCAGCCACGAACAAAGCGGTCATTTCCTCTTTAAGTAGATCCTCCGCGTATTTCTTCCTTAGCTGGTCTCCTTCCTCCTCCCTGCTTAACGTATCGCGTGCTAGGCGCTGAAGCCGCGACGCAAATGTTCGCACGTCCTCCCCTACCATCTGTCCGGCGTCACGGAACCTCTGTACCCGCACGTGACGTGGTTCAGTGTCGAAATGCTCAAACGCGAGCTTCTTAAATTCCGCAAATGATTTTGTGAATTTTACTTTTTCGTCTCGCCAGGCAAAATCATGAGCAGCTCCTGCCATCTTACACCTCGCCATTCCCAGCATTTGAGCATCGGACCATCCCCCCATTTTCCCAATCTCTTCTAGCATGGAAAAGAAATCGCAGATTGGAACCCCTGTTTTATCTCCCGTAAACGTCGGAATGACGCTTCCTAATGCCAGCATGCTTGCTCCGAGCGACGGCTGTGGAGTGGGAGCTCCCTCAGATACAGTCATTTTTTTTTGCAAGCCCTCCAGTGCCTCAAGCCTCTCAAATGGGGGTAAAAGTCCCACAATCAGTCCCGTGATTCCCTTTTGATTACAATTTTGAAGTCATGAATGTCACAGCATTCAGAGGACATTTGCTTTTGAGACCCCACTTCTGACACCAGTGTGATGACCCCCATAATGCGCAGGTCCACACGGGACGGAGAGGCAAAGAGACACCGTATGGCTCAGTTTAAACAAACAGGTATATTCAATAATTACACATGATTAAGGTTATACATCAGAGGCTGGGGCGTCCGAGCTTACGTGCCGACGACTTCATGGGGGCGATGGAGTGGCTCCGGAGTTGGGCTCGAGCGGTTGCTGGCAGAAGCTGCACGCCGTCGGGCTTCGGCGCTGAAGGCCCTCTTCGTAGCGATGTCGTCCTGAGCGTGGATGCAGTAGAATTTCAATAGTCGTCCGTTTCTTCGAGGATGGATCACAAACCCTTCCTCTAGTGTCGTTCGGCTTGGAAGATGAACAGGAGGCGAGCTTGTAGATGATGACAGCAGAGCATAATTTTACAACAGAACAAACTTTGCACTACTTTACTCATCGACCGGGCAGGTTAGTGCCTAAGTAGCATCACATTACATGCTAAGCATGGAGCCCCAGCTCAGACTGGACTGCATCCGTTTACATGCGCTTTTAAGCACTTGATTAACAAAGGACTAAGGGCGGTCATTTTCAGTGGCCCGCCCAAAGCATCAATTCTCCAATCCAAAATAACATGCGAGATGGGGACCACCCCTTGGGTGGGGCTTAGCCTCGAACCCAGAGTCTGTTAACAATACAAACTAAATAAACAACAAAAACGCCACCACTCTCTCTCAAGTGAGAGTATACACAGGCTCTCTCTTCGGAGCTAATTCACTAGCGCCTGTCTTTCCACATTCTTGGCGAGTCTTGCCTGTCCGCCATGACAGGTGTCCGTCACGGCCCTTCTGGGAAGCTGTGGGTGCCTTCCCGGCGATAGCCCACGACAAAGGGGGGGGGGAGGGAAAGAATGTTGTCCCAGTGGCCCGGAAATTGGGGAGGATAAAGCCTGTTTCCCCGGGGCGGCGGCGGGTCCGGTTTTTCTGGTCGTCACTCAAAGAGCATGGCTGGGTAATTGATGATGCCGCTGTCACGGGTCTCCGTCTACGCCGCGCCGTCGAACGTGGATCCTCGTAGCATACACGGAATGTCACACTGCGTGTAAACACCTGGCGGAGAACAGACAGGACGTCAAGCCCGTTTGTTCGAGGAATGCAGAGAGGTTCACAAGGTTCGCTCACGGGTGAGCGCACTGCCCTGCGGCCACAATAGCGTCTTGAAGGAGTCTGGTAGTATGCCCAGCGCTATATAGGCCGCAAGTATATCGCGACGAGCATCGGCGAACGCGGCACAGTAAAGGAGCAGGTGCTCTAGTGTTTCCACGACCCGTTCCTTTTTCTTGCGGACAAGTATATATTGGCCAGACGGGTCGTTGTATTAACACGCGCCTAACTGAGCATGCTAATACATTGGAGGCTAACAAACCTACGAATCTAGGTGATCATGTCAGAGACTGCAAATCTTGCTTCCCTTCTTTTCATCAATGTGATGTTTTGTACAATCACCCAACACAGTTAACTAGGGAGATTATGGAGGCGATATATATGAAGAAAAAACTAGATTTTGCGTTAGCAGCCCGTCGGTTTGCCTGCATAATAGTGAAGTTTGGTTCCTCGATCCCACATAGCTACACATTTGTTTGCTTTGTTATCTTGTTTGATTCTGCTGTTTATATACCTGGTTTCCTGTGAATGAACCTTCGGTTGTGAGTTAGCGCTGGTCCTGTGGTTTTCTTCACTTGTCTCCGTCTTTTGCGCAATTTCCCCTTAAGGTTTTTTCATAGAACGGGTGAAAGACCCATTTCTCAAGCAATCACACTAAAGAAGCCGAGCACCGGGCAGGGGAAAGCTTGTACACATTATCACAGGTGGGTACCCGGAGGCACTGGGGATCAAACCTCGCACCTCCCGCATGCGAGGCGGATGTTCAAACCTCTAGGCCACCGCTGCGGTAGTTATTTGCCGCAGATTTTACACAAGGCAGTCTGCACTTCAGCCGCAGGGTCAAAGCCTCGGAGATGCAGCAATTGTGGTTTAAAATAATGTTTGGAAACCAAATTGAGTATGAACTCCGTGATTGGAGTTCATATGTTTCAGGATTCCATGGGTCGAAGCTGCGGTCCTGTTTACGAGCCATTTCTGGCTCTCGGGCCTGCGCTGAGCAGGGCGGCCTCCCTCTGCTTATGGTTTGGTGTAGACATGAGGTACATGGCCTCGTTTTTCTGGCGGGCCCATTACATGCGGTAGGTATCCACAATTTCTCCGCAGGCCGACATTCTGGCGCGTAAAGTTCGTCGTACCAGGTGTGGAGTAGCCATAGGTGGTTTTGAAAAGTAGTACGATGGATGGATAGATTGACGGATGGACGGACGCACGGATGGATGGGAAGGAAGGAAGTTAGAAAGAAAGAAAGACAGGAGCGTCCTCTTTGAAACGGGGCGGTGGCAGTTGCCACCACGCTCGGATTTTTCTTTATTTTTATTTAATAGTGTTATGAATTGTTCTGAAGTTCACAATTTTCTTTAAGTACATTTTCAGTCCTCCACTTCTAACCTTATGTCACTTCACTGCTTTTCAGCCACAAATATTCTAATCGCTTTTTGCTAACTTCCGCCACAGATTGATTCTCATGACCAATGTTAGCTCGAAAACCTAGGACCTCAGGGAGACTGCCTGTGCCTGCGTCGACATCTGGACGGACACCGTCACATTCCAGTATGAAATGTTCAATTGTTTCTACGGCTTTACGTGACACATAGGTCGGCCGGCGGAAACATGACCCTGGCCTGCCATTCCACACTGATGCCTGACACCTGATTTAATATGTGCTGCTGGTCCTTTGACTAAGATATTAAACTTATTTTTGGAATATGGCGGAGTGCTATACGCATTCTGGCACTGTCTCCGGGATCGGCCCGGGGCCTACGGACCTATTAGTGCACTTTTTCTTTCTATCTTTGCTCTCCTATCCTTTAACTCTCTTACTTTCAGCACGCGGCAGCGAGCGTGGCTCGGCTTGAGCCAGTGAGCAGGCCCGTGCACTTTCCTTTCTTTCTTCCTGTCAGCAACAGCAGCAGCACTCCACACTGGGGAAAGGGGACGGGGAGGACATTAAAATTGCTTTTTGTCTCTCTCACCAGACACAGTACATGCATCATCTTCTTGGTTAAATTGGTTTTCGTGACTGTGGTTCTTTTCCGTTAAGCTGCGCCACCAAGCGGTGAATAGAAGGCATATAATGGGAAGTGATAAGAACACGATTAAAAGCGTTCGTTCCCAACAGTTTTATGGTGCCGTGGTATAGACCTGCGTTTTTTAATGCCTAAAATAAAGAGCAGTTCCTATCACTTTGCTCACATTAACTTTTTTCTTCTTTTATTATACCAAGCAGTAACGAAAAAAAAATCGTACCGCTATATCTGGGTGTGTGTAGCTTTTTTGTTATAGGTCTGTGATGATTTCGGGGCACGAGCTAAAATCGCCGATCAGATAAGTGTGAAATTAGCTCGGAGGCTTGAACTGAAGTGTGAGTTCTGTGCCCTTGAGAGAAAGGAAACACGCGAACGGAGCGGAGAGGGTTGCCACAGGAGGGCGTGTTGCGGCAGTAGAAGAAGAAGCGCTACCTGACAGCCATGTCGCACCCCAGCAAGGGGCGACGGGCGCCCTCGGGCGCCCGCAAGCCAGCCCGTAAGGACCATTCAGGGGAGGGGCAGGAACTGCCTCCGGTGACCACGGTGCAAGCGGTGGGCCACCTGTCGCTTCTGCTCCTCTGCCTGGCAGCGTTGGGGGCGTCCTGCTACGCCTTCTACCTCTACTACCTGGTTCCCGCGCTGGGGACGCCGGGCTCCGCTCGCAGCTACCAGGTACCGCTCACGAACACTCGCTAGTGAACTGCTGAGTGGTGTTCGAGGAGCAAGTTGCCTAGAAAGTTTTTACCCGATTTCCTTCCCATTCTTTTTTTTTTCGTATTTTCTCAAACGTTCAGAAGGGCTTCGCGAGCACGCAATTGTAGAACGCAGTTAATTGCCATCGCTGATGCCGACAAGCAACTTACCATTGCTGCTAAAACAAGTCAACCATGTGCACTAGAGCCACCGCCAGAAAAGACTAACAGAACATCTTCCGTGCTTAGCCCTTTCAAGTGCCTCTTGCCATTTAACGTGAAAAATATTGTTTTCCTCGGATATCTCATGGAGATGTACAGAATTCTGATGAATTTGCTTTTCAATGGGAAACATCCACTATTTCTTACAAGCAAGTAAACAATTGTGTACAAAGTACCATGATGGTCGCAGATTTGCAATAAGGGCTAGCGTACTGTTCTATTCATTGGACGAGCATACGTGCCCGCAGCCGGCGGAATAGACCCCATGTGAAGCTGCCGGCCGTTTGTGCCATTGGCTGGCTGTGCTCACGTGATTATATTGCCGGAATATTCCACAGGCGCACTCGAGCAGACGACGCCTAGAATTCCGATAGCATGACAAGATATTTTATCTAACGCGTATCAGAATGGATGGGAACGCGGATTAATGACATCCTAGCGATGGCGTAGAGCTAGAGCGTCCGCGTCGCGTGCAAGAGGACCGGGGTTCGGACCCCAGTGCAGCGCAATTCTCCACCGGGTTAAAAAAAAGCCCTCCGCGTGTCAATGGAATTGCATAAGCAGGCCTGGGGTGTGGTTTGATCTCGTTGACCAGAACCGACAATGCACTCCCTCACCAGAACACGATTTGGCCACCCTGGTGTAGTACTTGGCCACAACCTTCGATGAGCAATCTAATGAACCCTCGGCCCTCAGTCCCCAGCGGCTGCGGAGCAACTGACCAAGGCGGCGGTCAGACCTGTAACGCAGCGGATGGTATATCGAGTCTCTGACTCCGGACAGGCCACCATTCAAATCTGAACCCGGCAACGTTTGACGCTAGAACCTTATCTAGTGAGGCTGGCCTAGCAGTGCTGTTCGAGAAATTAGCGGACATTAAATGGGATGTCATAGGGCTTAGTGTAGTTAGGAGGACAGATGAGGAACATAAAGGGAGGGAACACACTGTGCTATCGCAAATATAGACGAGATGGGATTTATCATAAATCTGGATAGAGCTGCAACATAGAGGGGCTCTATAGTATTAACGAGAGGGTGGCAGCTATTGGAATTAATCTCAATAGGAAGCACAAACTGAAGGTGGTGCAGACCTACGCGCCTACATCCATTTCATGATGATCAGAATGCTGAAAGCTTCTTTCAAAACATGGAATCGGCAATGAACATAGTAAAAATCACAGTACATTGTACAGATGGGGGACTTCAATGCGAAGGTGGGCGAGAAGCAGGCTGCCGACCAGGCTGTTGGCGACTATAGGATAGGTTCTAGGAAGAGCAGGGGAGCGCTATTAGTAGAGTTCGCAGATAGAAATAATTTACGGATTATGAATACATTCTTCTGCAAATGAGAGAACAGGAAGATGACCTAGAAAATAGCCCTAGTTGTGAGATTAAAAATGAAATCGACTTCATACTAGGCGCTAAAGCTGGCATCGATCAGGATGTGGATGTCCTCGGAAAGGTGCGTTGTAGCGACCACAGAATGGTAAGGTCTGGAATTAGCTTAGACTTGAGGAGGGAACGGAAGAAGCTAGTGAAGAGGAAGCCCATTACCGAGCTTGCGGTAAGAGGGAAATAGAGGAATTCAGGATATCGCTGCAAAACAGATACTCAGCTTTAATTGAGGAAGAGTATCATAATGTTCATACAATAAATGATAATCTGCCAGCTATCATTACGGAGTGCACGGTCGAAGTAGGCGGTAGGACGGTTCGACAGGATACCGGCAAGCTATCTCAGGAGATGAAAGATCTGATTAAGAAACGTCAAAGCATGAGGATGTCTAACCCTACAGACAGAATAGAACTTGCAGAGCTATCGAAGCTAATAATTAAGTGCAAGGTAGCTGACATAAGGAAGTTTAGTATTGAGAGAATCGAGCATGCTATAAAAAACGAAGGTAGCCTAAAATGGGTGAAGAGGATACTAGGCATAGGTAAAAACCAGATGTATGCGTTAAGAGACAAGGAGGGCAATGTTATTAGCAATATGGATAAAATAGTTAAAGTAGGCAGAGAGGTCTACACAAATGTATACAGTAGCCAGTGCAATCAGGACGTTAATGATAGAGACAGGGGCGCACAGCAATGCGTCATCCCGCCAGTAACGAAACAGGAAGTCAAGAAAGCCTTAGAAGCAATGCAAAAGGGAAAAACAGCTAGTAAAGATGAGGTAACAGCAGATCTGTTGGAAGACGGAGGGGAGATCGTGCTAGAAAAACTAGCCACCCTGTATACTCAATGGCTTATGACCTCGACCGTACCAGAAGCCTGGAAGACTGCAAACATAATCTTAATTCATAACAAAGGATACGCCAAGGACTTGAAAAATTACAGACCGATCAGGTTGCTGTCTGTTGCCTACAAGGCATTTACTAAGGTAATCGCTAATAGAGTCAGGGCAACCTTATACTTTAATCAACCAAATGATCATGCAGGCTTTCGTAAAGAATATTCCACAATAGATCGTATCAAACGATAGAGAAATGGGCAGAATATAACCAACCCCTATATATAGCCTTCATTGATTACGAGAAAGCATTTGACTCAGTGGAAACCTCAGCAGTCATACAGGCATTGCCGAACCCAGGCGTAGATGAGCCTGATACCAAAATACTGGAAGATACATATAGGAACTCCAAAGCTACCATAGCCCTTCATAAAGTCAGCAATAAAGTTCCAGTAAGAAAGGGCGTCAGGCATGGAGACACGATGTCGACAATGTTATTCACCGCCTCTTTACAGGAGGTATTCCGAGGCCTGAATTGAGAACAGTTGGGGATATGAGTTAATAGAGAATACAATGTACCCAAATAATCTGCGATTAGCTGATGACACTGCCTTGCTGAGTCACTCAGGAGATGAACTGGAAGTCATGATCAATGAGTTAGAGAGAGGAGTACGGTGGGTCTAAAAATTAGCATGCATAAAACCAAAGTAATATTCAACAGTCTAACAAGCCAACATCAGCTCACAATTGGCAGCGAGGTGCTGGAAGTGGTAAAGGAATACGTCTACTTAGGGCAGATATTGACAGCTGATCCGGATCATCAGAGGGAAATAACTCTAAGGATAAGAAGGGGGTCGAGCGCATATGGCGGGTTCTCTCAGATTATGAATAGCAGGTTACCAATATCCCTCAAGAGAAAAGTGCAACAGCTATATATTACCGGTACTAACCAACGGGGGAGAAACATGGAGGCTAACGATAAAGGTTCAGCTTAAGTTAAGAACAATAAAGCGAGTCATGGAAAGGAAAATAATAGGTGTAACGATAAGAGACCGGCAGCGGGCAGAGTGGGTCATGGAGGAGGGAAAACTTTATTAAAGTGAAGGGGAGTTGGGCGAGATTATGGGTGGAGCCCTCATTCCAGGGCTCCACTGGCTTGAGCTGCCCTGCGGACCTGTTGTATGAGGGCTCGTTGGTCCTCCAGGTTATCGCTTGTGAGCAGCGCCTCCCACCGCTCAAAAGACGTGTTTTCCGTCTGTAGAGTGTTTGGTTTGGCCCCACACTCCCACGAAATGTGGAATAGTGTAGGGAGGGCCTGGCACCAGGGACAGGTGTCGGAGTATAATGTTGGGTGTATGAGATGTAGGGGAACAAACTCGTATTAATTACATCATAGTCGAAATCAAGAGGGAGAAATGTGCTTGTGCGGGGCATGTAATGCGAAGGCAAGATAACCGCTGGTCCTTAAAGGTAACGGAGTGGATTCCAAGAGAAGGCATGCGTAGCAAGGGGGCGGCAGAAGTTTAGGTGGGCGGATGAGATTATGTAGTTTGCAGGCATAGGGTGGACGCAGTTTTCAAAGGACAGAATTAACTGGAGAGACGTGGGGAGGCCTTTGCCCTGCAGTGGGTGTGGTCAGGCTGCTGCTGATGATGATGAGTAGAAATCAAGAAAAAGTAGTGGGCTTGGACAGGTCATGTAATGCGAAGGCAAGACAACAGCTGGTCCTTAAGGGTAATTGAGTAGATTCCAAGAGAAGGCAAGCGTAGCTGGGGGTGGGAGAAAATTGGGTGGGCGGATGAGACTAATAAGTTTGCGGGGATGCTGTGGCCACATATGGCAAAGGACAGGGTTAATTGGAGAGACACGCGAGAGGCCTTTGCCCTACAGTGGCCGTAGTCAGGCTGCTGCTGGTGATGATTTATTAGAATGCAACCTTAAAGCTATTACGCCTGCACGGGAATTGTTAAATAATTTGGTGGCTTGTAAGTATTGGTTGTAACAAAACTAGGAAGGCAGTCGATTTAGACGGAGTGGTTTAAACACCGTTTTCGGCCCTAAAGAAGCTCAGAATGCAACCTAAAAGGTTGCATTCCAGAGGAAACAGATATTGGATTTTCCATTTTTGCTTTTCCATTGAAAAATTTCCTCGAGAGGGGACTTGAACTGCTGTGTGCAGCGTCGTAAAACGCGGCGCTAATAGGTTACGCCACAAAAATTATAAAAGAAAGCGCTTTATTTGAGCTCCTTTCCTTGGCGGTCGACGTCTCCTTCCTCTCTTCCTTTTGTTTCATTTTATTTCCTTTCCCTTTCTTCTCGTTCTTTTTCATTTGTTTTCCTTCCCTCTGTTTCCTTCCGTTCCTTTTGATTGCCCTCTCTTTCCTTTCCTTAGATTATTTCTTTCTTTCTTTCTTTCTTCCTTTCTTTCTTTCTTTCTTTCTTTCTTTCTTTCTTTCTTTCTTTCTTTCTTTTTTCTTTCTCTTTCTTTCTTTCTTTCGTTCTTTCTTCCTTTCTTTCTTTCTTTCCTTCTTTCTTTCTTTCTTTTCGTTTCCCTAAAATCTGATCAGTCAATATATCCGCTTCTGATGGGGCAATAATGTCTTTTCAGGACGCTCCTGGCACAGCGTAAGGGCTAACAAAACGTGCAGATAAAGCGCGTTTCTCCCTAAGCGTAATCAGGGTCAGAATTAAGCATATGCTCTGTGCGCTGCTCTATAAGCTGTTCCTAGAAAGCAGTGCGCAGAGCACCTTAAATGGGACAAAGAGAACGAGACAGGCACTTGCGATGTAGCGATAAAATGTTTCCTTTTTTACAGTCTTAACGCTGTTGCATTTATTCCGTTAACATGTACCATGCAGCCCGTATCAGTCATCTTCTAGAACTGAAGGTTGGTGGACATTGAGATGTTCGCTGGAACGCACATTACACAGCTAACCCGAGCTCGAGATGTCTCTGTCAAAGTGGAATAGGAGAGGTTCGCACTTCGCCCAGCGGTTGTGTAGAGTAGCATAGGCGGTGGCAGCGAGATGTAGCGAGTAGCTGAAGCTCGCATTTTCATTACACTTCTATATTCTAACGCATTTTCATTATACTTCTATATTCTAACCCATTCCAGGAGTCGCACAGTTCTTATTTTGCAGATACTTGCCCTATATATGTGCCCAATGACGTATGGCGTTCTGGACCACCGGTTCTTCATCCCTCCTACTGCATGGACGTGCGCAGGATGCCCCGTGGGTCCCGGTAGGCGCCAGCGTCGAGGGTCCGCGGCGCGTGTGCAACTTCTCACTGGACCTGGGGGCGCCGGTGCACATCGTGGACGACCGGTTCGTCTCCTTCAACCTGGACGCCGCGCTCTTTCAGCGCTCCTGGGACTGGCTAGAGCTGGACCTCGAGTGAGTCTCCTCACTTGTCATCCGCACCCTGAGGCCTCTGTCTCAGCCCCACGTCGAGACGGAACGGATTGGCGCTGCGAGGCTTGTATGGAATTGTATCGACTGCATACTCGCTTTATTCGTGATCATAGCTCTTAAAAGACTGCCTCTGTTCTTAGCACGAAGCAGGCCAACGTTGCCCACTTGCGAGTATTGGCCCGCCTGATCTGTTTCCTGTTGCACCCAAGTGCAAGCAGCTTGTGAGATTTAGCCAGGCAGTGGTAATTACTTGCGTAATGCGTGACCAGACCGAATAAGGGTGCTATAATCAGTAGGACCGCATCGCTTGCAAAGGGAGTTTGTAGTCCCGACTGTATACGAGCACCCGGTAGCACGCTGGCGATTTGTGCGCTTTTGAAGGGCTGTGTACTAACTGCCACCGGCATGACTGCAAAGTTTGCGCAACTAACATAACTGAGGTAGCTAGGTTCTGTCGCGCAACTTAGCGTATGACCTTACGCCTGATTTCATTGAAAACTGAACGTATCCTCTACGAAACACGACCCCGCACGAAGCTGCTGTGGCTTCTAAAAACGCCACCGGAGGTGTACATACGTTTCTCTCGCTAACTCGCCGTGTCATTGTTACCGTTCTTAAGCATATGCTATCGTCGTGATACTTAACCAGCAGCTGTCTTGCTAACAGATTGAGGACAGCCGAATTATTACTTCTACTGGTATTGACATGTGGCACCTGTGGCGTCGATCTCTGTTGGATAGGCAAAACTTCTTAGAACTTGCAAAACACTCCTGGCGGCCTTGTGAAAAGGCGTGCGTTAGAGATTGCGTATATATTAAGCGGATCTTGGCACAAGATGATCTAGGTAACTTGTAGACTTCACTGCCTGCGGAGAATTAAAATACTGCCCCTACGTGAAGCACCTAACGCGTGTTGAAGTTGATTGTGTCGGCGTAGCAAAAAAAAAAAAGGCGAATGCGGCATAACTCACGACGACCTCAGCAGTTGATATTGTTTTCTAGCAATCTGCTGTGCTCTAAACTGGAGGTATATTTTGCGTCGTACTCCCTGTTTTTCTCAAGACCAGTATCGACTGTCGTCGATGCTATCGTCGATACTTGTCTGCCGATGCAGCGTATGAAAATAGATCAGCATTAGACTTTTGCGATAGAACTGACATTTATTCAAGTCTAAGCCAAGCTTGCTGATATTCTCCCAAGCAAGCTTTAGTTATCGCGTGCCGTTGCATCCGGCCAGTGGCCCCGATTATGCGTTTGATGCTCTGACTTGTGCGTCGAATCGAAAGAAGCGACGGTCACGGCCCATTCCTCACCAGTTAGCGTTGAGAGGGGCAGTCAAACAACGCCCGCCGCAGGAATCCCCGGCTGGTGGCGCTGTGCCGGTCGCTGGCGCCCAGCATCCTCCGGGTGGGCGGGGCCACCAGCAACCTGCTGCTCTTCAGCGAGAAGAACCGCACCGCGCCGGACCCGGTGCGCGACTGGCAGAACAACGTGCTCTACCCGGAGTACAAGGGACCCCTTGTCATGCACGGTAAACTGCATACGCGCCACCCGCATAGGAGCGTAAGGCAGGTTTCCCGTCAAGCACTTCGCCCAGTTAAAAACAAACGACAGAATCGTGCCCGAAATACAACAAAGTGACAGTTCTGTTCTCTAGTATTGTATTGTTTGTCTGTAATGTTGTACTATTTTTTCCGCTGCAGTTTTGTGTAGTTCTGTCGCTAAGACAACGGAGAGCACAGCACTACAAAAAAATTCTTTTGTTACTACAAGTTCATGGCAAAAATACCCCAAGAGATGTGCAAGAAATACTGTAAGAAACTTTTCTGCCATTTTTCGACACGACATGCTTTACTATTGGCGATTTTACCGAACTATACGCGGCGCCGCAGTCGAGCCAAGGTGGCAACCGTAAAGACGACTCAGTCTATGATCGGCCTGGGCTCATTAGCAATTTTCCGTGATTGCAGCACTGAGTCACGTTTTTTCGTCGAAGGTGAGCGCCTAGTTTTAGCTAAGCACTTTTTATTAGTCGGTTGAAAACACAGACCGGATGAAAAACAGGAGGTCGCCGACCTGTGCCTAAAAACGTCGGCCGTGCGAGCGGGCCCACACACGACCGTCGCCTCACTCTATTACGTTTTTGGCGTTGTCATGATCGCCAGCGCTGCGTGTTCGTACGTGGCGGGAAAGTCATAAATATGCCAGCACGTCTCGGCTTTAATTTTTCATTGTAAGGTAAACAGGCTCGTCGAAATCACTGCATAGCGCTGAAAGCTGAAATAATTCACGATGGTTTCGCTTTCGGCTGTCGAGTGCTTGGGTTTCAATTCAGCACTCCGAACCCCAGTAGCATTTAGGCGTGGCCATCACTTCAGTCGAGCAAGCAACATCCTTGTATGCACATTCGTAATTCTTGTTTAGATCGCTGGAGCGGTGCGCTATTGAACAAATCATAGCGCTCAAGTGCTCTGTTTAGGGCCACGTGCTCGTTGCTTGCTTCTATTTCTATGCAGCTTCGCTTGAGCACGAGCATTGCCCGTGAAACGCAGCACCTGCTGTAAACTTTCGTTCGTTCGTTCTGCAGAGGACCACTCGAGAGAGCTCCGATGCGAGCCTTCTCACGTGTGCACGTTCCATGCGTGTACTCGATACCATCGAGGCGAGCGAGGCGCGCTCTCGGAGGGACGACGGCGCGGGTCTCTCTGCTTTGAGGTTTTGTTTTGCGGGCCGTGATAACACAGAGGCTTTAGAATGAACAGGCACCGAAACGAAAAGGTAAAACGCACAGAGGAAAAAATAAAATGGCGACGCTTTAATCGTAGCTCCGGTTATTAGGAGGCACAACTTTGCGAGCATTATGGTTGCATCGCGGCAGCAGTTACAACGACCAGCAACGATTATCACCCTAGTCTTTCAATTAAAACCAAAACTATAGCGGCGTCGACTCCTTACTTGAAGAAAGAAGTCTCCCTGAAAATGTCGCTAACAAACAACGATCGAAGCGTGACTGGCTTGCAAATCCGAACTTTCTTCACCCAAGGCTGCCTTCTCCTTATGCTGCTAGCAGTGGTTAAGCAAGTGAATTATGCCTTATTATGCGATACAGCGCGAACAGAAACAAGGACGAAGAAAGACGAACACACCACAGTCCTTGTCTCTGTTCGCGCTGTATCGCATAATGAATTACCAACTAGCCCGATCTGCCACTCTTGTAAGGTAATTATACCTCCCGGCTTTTCCATCTTGTTCACTTAAAAAAGGTGCGCATTCTTTTTCCGGAGATGACGTCTGAAAGTGGTTGCTACCAGCGGCATGCAGCGCGATCTGTCGGGCGAGTCCACCGTAGACGGCGTCGCGGCGCGGTCATAGTGTGTGGCGTCGATGTCGTGAAAACCGGCAATATTTTTATAGGAAAACTGTTGACGTCAACGTCACAGCGCGCCGACGAAGCACTCGCAAAGCAGGAAGCACGCTTCCGCGCGCCGCCGATCCTTCTTATACTAGTTCGCGGCATTGATTTCGTGAAAATCGCCATTACCCCCTTCCGATATTCGGTTAGCGTTAACTCATATCGATTAAACTCGATAGGGAAGCGCTGACTTGGCCGCTGCGAAGTGTCACCCAGAGTCACAACTTTGCTTAGATGACTTATTCATAACAAGAAGCATAAAAAAATAACAGTTATCGCTTTCATCTGGAGCGAAAGTGACAACGATAACGCACGCACATGAATTCCCTTCGCTTTTTGTTATCATTACCATATAGAATTTATAATTCGCGGTGAGCCGCTCATCCCATGTATACAAGCTTCTGATTTTCTCAAAGACGTCGGCATAATTCAAGAACTGTTTTTTTCGAATAACTATGGGAACTTTAATCTATGCATTTTTAAACTCAGTGTTTTATACCTCACATTTTACCTTCATAATTTCACGAAATGCACGCAAATTTATGTTTTAATTGTTATTAACTGCAGGGAGCATAATCTAGTTATGTGTTCCGCATCGTGGGCTCAATCGTCGCTGCAATACTGAACTAGAAATACATCTACTATTCCTACTACCATTTTTATTTAGCCAACAAATTTCTGCGCATATAGAACTGGGGGGTCAGCTCATTTTTCCCCCGGGAAGTTACATCTAGACAGTTCTGTCCAGGCGACGACTGGGTCCGCCTGAACACGTTCGTGAAGGCCGCCGGCTGGGAGCTGCTCTTCAGCCTGAATGGTCTGAACCGGCGCAGCGGCGCCTGGGACTCGTCCAACGCCGTGCGTCTGCTTCGCTTCAGCGACGTGCTCAAGCTCACCGTCCACTGGCAGCTCGGCAGCGGTACGCTGATGAGAAGGCTGCTAAGTTCGCGTGTTTACAAAGAGCGCGGAGCCGCAGATTTACTTGTCCTTCACCCAGCACGCTCAGGAAATGCGCACATGGTTGCCTTTAAACCACCCAAGATTTCATTTAATTAACGAGTTAAGGCACGCGCACAGAAATAATATCTGCAATATACATGGCATATTGACAGAAGAGCCACTTAATGCCCTTCGCATGCACCGGCATAACAGAAGGATCGCTGAGTCAAGGCCTGATCAACATCCGAACTGTTTTCAGAACTGAAAAGGGGGCCAGGAAAATATGAAACTAACTTCAGTGGTTCAAAAACTATTGCCAAGAATATGAAAATGTTTGGCTTTGTGAATAAAAACTTTACGGCAGACTGTCAAGAAACAAGAAGGTGGCAGGAATGTTTTTGCCTTTTATCTGCTCTTGTTCCGGGAACTCTCGCTGAACCTAATGCTTTATATCGAGACTACCAGACTACCCTTTTTCTCCGTTCTCTACTTCTTTCTCTTCTTTCAAGTCCGCTGGCTTATAAGGATAGCCTATTCTCCTACCCAGGCGGGGAAGCATGCAGCGCGCATACTTTTGCATGCATGCCTGATTATGCAAAATTGAGCGCTATTTATACTTATCCAGAAGCTCGCTAACCCATTGTTTGTGACGTCCGCAGAGTGCTATAAAAAAGGTGGCCGCTCACATCACACATGCAAGCCTTAAAATGCATTTCTGGATTACAAGATGAAAAGTGGAATAAGCAAGCAAAAAACCAAGCTGAGAGCACTCGTTAAATACTTTTAGCACTCGTGAAAGTGCTAACGTCAAACATAAGCACACACCCGAACGTAGAGGAATCTATAATTTTCCGCTGTTCGTCGGGAATTCTCTGCATTGGATATTTCCCAGGGCACAGCGAGAATTTGGAAACGCAGTAGAAATTTTAATTACGTTTTGTAACCCAAAATGTAATGCTAAGTGTCTGAACAAGCTCGGTGACACAGTTTACTCGCCATGTCTCAGCAAGATATACGGTGCCGTCCATATGTTGAGTCACGTTGTACGAAGCTGTGAGCTCCATGTGAAACGGGGTTGTTTCTTCGACGCGTCGCGTACTTTCGTCCGAAACAGAGCTCGAGGCGACGGGCCTAGTGCACGCGGACGAGCTGGCACGCGACTACGGCGCCCTGAGGCATCTGCTGCTCTTCTGGCCGGCAAGCGGAAAGCTGGTGGGGCCCGACATCGGCGACACCTCACCGGACGCCCTCGCCTTCCTCGACAGGTAGGGGGCGTCTTGTCCGCAAAGCGCACCCGGTTCATGGGCGAATTGATCAGCGCACTTCACAGGGCTCCGGACGGTCGAAACTTGCCCGAAACGCTCCATACAGCAACTGTCTTGGCCCACATGTCGATTGCAGACGTTAAGCATCTATCCCATACCGCAAACACTGGCTTTTCTGGGTGGTATTGATTCTGAGCGGACTGCTTGGAAAGGCGCTCAGAAATGGCATCTCTAGTTAACTATCCAGGAGTCCTGTTACACGAACGTTCATTGTATCATTACTGTGGGCAACAGTGCTGCTAGAAAAACATTTGTGGCTTGCCTGCCAGCGTTTTGCTGTCACTAATATTGGGCTTTCTTTATGCTCACTACAGACGGCCTATCAAGTGTAGGATAGGTTTGCTGATATAAAGAACCGGGGACACATTGACACCCTGCGACATGGTCTAGATTCGAGGGAGTGCCTTTTCTTGTTTTCCCGCGCTCTCTTACTGGCCGCAGTTTCGCGCCATTGCAGATTAAAAGTGCTTATGTGGCTTTTCACTGCCTCGCAGCTTCATCGAGGATGCCTACAAGAGCATCGACGCCGTCACGTTCCACTAGTAAGTCGTTCCACTTACCCAGACAGTGTGGCCTCGCTTTTCGGTGGTCTGCTCCGTTTAAACTGCGCATTCCGTTGCTGTCTCCAGATGTGCGTTCCTGTTAATCAGGACTGCGTCGCGGGTCAGTGTGTCTTTAGCAGCGCACGCTATGCAGACGGTCTGTTTCTTCGTGACTTGAATATTTTGTATGCAGCCCTCGCTGCTCTAGACTACTCAAACGTGAGATATTTTTTAATATCTGTGCGTGCGGCGGAAGGAGCTCGTAGAACGTCCGGTCTAAGAATCTTTCACAAGCCGGTTGACTGCGATAAACTACGTAAGCTCCTTCTACCAGGCATCCAGTAAAGATACCACATTCAGAGTACTGCGCTAGAACGGATGGCCAGAGCACAGTGCCTTAACGTAAAACGTGACAAATAAATTCAGTTTGATACTCTGGGATTGCTCATGCCGATTCCTGGCACTCTTGTTGGACCTCTGGTGAAAACAGAAAACGCGATATCTTGCGAAAGAAGGAAACGACTTATCTATAGCTCCCGTTGAGTCGTCGGCCGCCGGAACTGTTTACGGTTCATTGAAAAAAAGCAAGCCAAGATTGCACTATACGCGGATTCTGCTGACAAAAATGACCGGAGCCGTATTTTTTAGGGATTCATTTAATTTCTATTTCATTTGGCTCTCTGCGATTGGACGCTGCTCCTAGTAACGTAGGCCAAGGGAGAAGACGTCAGGCTGGTCTTGGCAGCAACATTCCTATAATTCAGTTTACTTAAACAAAATCATCCCGCGCACACGTTGCACTGGCAGCGGTGCCGACACCGATGAATTACGGAGTACAACGACGTGTTTCACGCGCCTGAAGAGGTTTGTCGCCGCTAAACTTTTCTGGGCAGTTTAACTAGGTGGCTGTCCGGCGGCGATTCTCCGCAGCCTGGCCCGTGTTCTTTTCGCTTCTTAGAACTGTCAGACGAGCCATAAAAATTCTTATTTCGCCAAATTTCCCCGCTCTAATTCTCTGAAAAAGGGAAAACTCCCCGAAATAAACATTACTGCTGTGATTGGTCGTTTGCTTACACACCTCTTGTTGCTTTCGTCGCTGGGGGCCTCACGAGAAATGAAACGAAAAAAAAAATTGGTGGCGGTTTAGCTTTGGTTAAACCTGGAGTGACGCGGTAGCTACAGCTGGCCGAGTGGAACTTGGTCACGTGACCAACCACGTGATCAGCCACGGTGCCACGCCGCCGGCAGCTACAACAAAACGTAGCGCAGCGCAGATCATGAAAATCGCCGCCTGTTCAGTAAGCGGCAAATGTGTACTCGCACTGGGATTAGACACTTCGTGACTAACTCGAGGTTTTTAATGCCCCAAATTCTAACCTAAACGTTGGCTCAACGTTGAAGATACCAATGTGCACACTGTAGGCTTTTCACAGGGCATATTCATGTGTCGAGACGTAGCAGACGAGGTACAGTTATGAGAAGACTGTTTTAAAACTCATTGCACTGGTCGATATGGAGCATGCAACGTTCCACGTCGCACTGAACTCTCTGGGTCCGCCACGGATTTTGCCGCAGCCCTGGGCTGAATGGTGAGGCGAAGTTTGTGTGTTCAGTGGCCGGTTTTGAGCGTGTTTTGATGAATAGGGGCGCATCCTTTAACGTATATTCACATCGCTGATAGGATTCCGCCACATTGACTAGCTATTATTCTGTGCTTCGCTCAATACGAGGAAGTAGTTTAAAGTGCAGCAGTGACGATAACGAAACGACGAAGATGCCCATTGAAAGTGTAGATTGTGAACCGAAAGTCACGGTTCACATGTACACACTTCTACTAAACCTTTTGTCGTTACTCTCAGAAAATAAAAAAATCTACACCGCAGCGCTGAACTATTCGGAAGAACAGTTAAGGAAACATATTGGAGATTGGCTATAGCTATTCTTCTCGCTTCGCACCTTAAGTATTCAAGTAGGGTGCAGCTCCTCGGCATATTCTTTAAGAGCTGATAAAAGCAAGAATGTGATCAGAGGATGCTCAGTTCGGCTTCTGAAACCTTTTGCGCTTGGCAACTTCCTTCGGGCTCACTGGCGGAACATGTACATGCTTCATACTTGGTTAGGACTGGGTCTCTCAGTAATGTATTCGGTTTGGCGCGGATTCGAAACCCTGCTGAAGATGTGCGAGTGGCATTTGATATTACATTTCCCCTTGTCTCAGTTCACTTTGCATGTCTTATGTTGACGCGACTTTCTGTCTTCCTTTCGGTTTCAGTGTAATATACTCGCAAATGACAACCGCCATTACTGTGTCAACACCTTCACCGCTTCTCCATGCCTTTAGAAACTATGTTCTCTTTGTATTTGTGTTCAAACGTATCGTACCACAGAGAGAAGGACGGTTGTTCATTTTGGGAGTGCCAGCACTTGTTATTATAGAAGAAGGCGAGCACGATGAGATGAAAGGCGCACTCGAACCGAGCCTTTCCGTTTTTTTTCCTACCGCACCGCCGCAGCTACCACCACCGGCAACCGGAGGGCACTGTGTCCGACCTGCTGAACGCGACCACGCTGCGCGGCCTGTCCTCCAGCATCCAGCAGCTGGGGTCGGTGCTGAAGCGCAACGGGCTGCGCAAGTCCCTCTGGATCACGGAGGTCGCCTCGGCCTCCGGCGAGGGGCTGCCTGCCGTCTCGGACACCTACGCCTCGTCGCTCGTGTAAGCTGAACGCGAGCGTGGGGCGCTGTAGACGAGAGTAGGGTGGCATGCTGCCTCCGAATACAGTAAGCGAATCATTTAGAAAATGAGAGGCAAAGAAAAGGGACACCTCATACTGCTTTCTCTACTACGGGGAGAAGTGAATGCGATCGCACTACCGCAACACACGTCTTCTCCAAGAGTTCCTACCCTAAGGCTAACGGGGCCAGGGCGCTCGTGATCTCATACCCGCATAGGGTGCATTCTTGGTAACAACCAGCTGGCTTACCGGGATAGCATTTATATTGGCCTCGATGTGAATGCCGAACTTTTAGGGTTTGTACAGCTCTGAAAGGAAGACTGATAATGTGACATTGCGGGCTAATACACCAAAGCCACAGATAGCTCGCATGCGTTCCACTGCCGGAAATCCTTTTTACAGGTGCATTTGCGTGATTCAAGATTCATGGAGTTTACTGCGATATCATTACGGTACTCTCTTGTCATTGTAGTAGCAGACATATGTCTTAACAAGGCATCAATGAAGTCAGCCGTGGCAAATAAATTAGATTTTAATTTCGGCCGTTTGTGCAGAGACAGTACGCCATCTGTGGTCATATGAGGCAGATACGCCTTGGCCCATATATGTTCACGGTGCACGAGGTATAGCCGCCGCCTCGCATTGAAGTGAGCTCGGGGAAACCATTTGAAGAGAATACATTGGCATCGAAAGCATACGATGGTATGCGCTAAAGCAATCATTGTTACTTCGATCGCTTATCAAGATGGTGAGAAGTCTCGGGAATTCCTTACCTACCAGACAAACGTGCCAGCTTTGCCAGTTTCGTTGAAGAACTCCAGCTTACACGCGTGCCCTGTTCTCACGTGTGCTGCGCAGGTGGCTAGACACCCTTGGCACGGCTGCCCGCCAGGGCGTTTCGGTGGTGTTTCGGCAAGACCTGGTACAGGGCAGCAACCGGCTGGTGGCCGAGGACGAGTTCCGGCCGCTGCCTGATTACTGGATCAGCCTGGTGCACAAGCGCCTCGTGGGGCCTCGAGTTCTGCAGCTGCGCACCCAGCCGACCGATGACGCAGTGCGCCTGTACGCACACTGCCTGCGGGACGGCGCCATCAAGGTACGCGCAAAGCCGCTAGCTGCTTGCGTGTGTAGAGGCCAAGCGCTCAGTATTTAGGAATTATCCAGCACGCTGAGAGAACAGCGAAACGGGACGACGGCTACAGGCCCAAAATTCCCAAAAATAGGAGCGCGCTGAGTGGCCTAATTTCACGCCCACGGTCGCACGCCGCTTCGTTAGTACATACCTTCCTTTTCCGCATCATAATCCGGTTAAAGCGGCTTTCCAAATCTGCTGTTATCCACGCCTTTCCATCAGCATTTTCTGAAACATACAATCAAACTTCACTCATTGCGATATTCGCGTTGTCCATAGTGCTTTTCAATGTATAATGATGCTAACTGAATTGTTATATGCGTTTTATATGCCCATGTATTTCGCGTCCAATGTACACTTATTTCTTAGGGGACAACGGGCGCGATTTCAGTGCGCGACCCATGTCTGGATGAATTAACGGTACGAAAATGCAGCGAAAAGAAAGGGCGATACCTCAGCGCAGAAAAAAAGGGAATTTATTGACCAACAGAACTGACTTGAGCACAAGAGGGCATTGTCGTCGTTTCTTGCGTCCTGTTCGCTGCGTTTTCTTTTTTTGTCATGCACGGCCGACTCGCCTTTGAGCTGACAAGCTGCTGTTGCACTGCAGAACCACCGAGGTGCAGTAATCGTGTTCGGTCTGAACCTGTCCAACGAGACGGCCGTGCTGACGCCCAAGGACCCAGAGCTTCTATCCAGTCACGTGATGGCGTATGCCCTAGGACCAGACCCGGCTGGGGACCTTGTGGCCGAAGACGTCCTGCTCAACGGGCGGCCACTGGCATTGAGCGAGTCGCTGCAGTTCCCGGACATTGTTCCGGCCGTGTTGCACCCCCGACAGGGCATGGCCATCGCGCCCTACGGCATGGCCTTCTTCGTGTTCGCCGACTACAAGGCACCTGCCTGCACGGGAACCTTTTGAAGGTCATCTCTGCGGGCGTCTTTATACCTGGTGTGGTTCAGCACGGCCCGAGAATAAAAGCGTGCACGGAGGAACGAAAGGAGTCTTTTCGCGTAGGCACCGCTGTATTTGAGATGCTTTACCAAAGAGGTCTAGCTGTCGAGTTTTTTATTACGCTGTGTAGAAAGCTGTGCAGTATATTTTGAATAAATGTCTTGTTTTCTGCTTCTCAATTAAGGTGACATCATAACCTGACAAAAAGAAACATGCTTGGATTCCTTCACCTTTATATGCTGCTGCTGCCTTTCAGTAATTGCATGACAAGGGAGAGAGAGTTAGGGAGTTTCTGTATAATGTAGAACGCGCACCTTTCGGCTCACAAACATTTTCGGACTTATCAGCACAAGTAGATACTGAGAACTGAAAACACTGCACCTTGTCCGCCATGATAGATTGCTGAGCCACCGGCCGATGAGTGCAACGCTCAGAATCGCAGAGAGGGGGTCGCACCGCGTGGCTTACCGTGCGATGCGAATTGACATGTTTTGATACGTGATATCTCTGGTGCCTGTTTATGTTCTGAAGGCTATGGCCACTCTACCCCTAAATCTATCGCTTCGCCAGATTATTTGTCACCCTCTCTCTTGACACTGTATACGCGTTAATGAACCACCACTTGATTTTATAGGCCACGGGGATTTTCCTGCTCAAGTCCACTCTCTTTGAGCTCGAATGCCAAAGCTATTATACCCTTTGCCCTAGGCCACGCTGTTTTTCTCAACATTAAGCGAGTGTAATTATCTTCCATCACCTGCTCACGGTCGCGAATTTTATTTGTACATTTTAGTTAGCCTGCAAAGTGGCCCTCTGGATGAGCTGAGTACCTGCAAAATACACTGCTTTCACAGCATACCAGATGCTTCAAATATCGTGCCAAAGTCGACTGGTAGGTCGAACAGCTCCATATGAGAGGGATCCTAAAAGAAACAGGTGAAGGTTTATGCATGAACCCAACGTCCTGTCTCAGGGACCTCTGCTCAAGCTCATATTCTGGCCTGTTTCACTTTTCGTCTAGATCATTTAATCGAGCGGAGCGTAACAACAATCCTCTCGTGTGGAGTTTTCGTCCAGCACAGTCATGTTGCTCTGGCAGACACGTTAGCCAACGTTCCCGCGATATTACTAAAACGTACGAGGCTGCAAATTAGCCTTCGTGGCTTATCTTTATGGTGATTATAAATCATAATGCTGACCCCAACCTCACGCGCTCGCCAAATTACCGGCAACCACCGCAGCATTTCGAGAAATTGCTTTTTGTAAGGATTAAGGGTATAAGCCATGTTTTGGTAACTGCGTTCACGAACGTGACAATCGTAATAGTCTCTGCAGGTTTTTTTAGCTCTCGATTGTTCAGCACTTTCTTCCTTGCTTAGCAATTTTGGTAATCCTTTCATTACTGGCGTTGTCAGCGTGTTTGGAAAAATGCCACATGCGAACTCCGTGAGTCTTGCTCACCTGACTGTGATCTAATTTTCTAGAAGCCTGTAGCCTTGTCCAATTCCAGGGGCAACACGTGCCAATAAAAGTTCACAAACTTATACCTTGTAATTGCGTTAATTACTACATGTATTATTTATTTCTCATCGGAAAATTACTAGCGCAGAATTTAGCGGCAGCCTTGGATATCGCGCGCTTCTCATTGTAAGGGGCACCAAGAACCTGTTTTCGGTACTTTTATATATGCGAAACGAAGAGTACCTTCGTATTTTTGGAAAATTAGAGGGCTGAACGTGATGCAAGGTATAACAAGATGGGAGTAATTGCAGTAATAAGTGACAGAACGAGAAAGATTACAGCGTAAGTGATTGCGATAAGCACGAAGAGTTCCTCCTTCGTCACGTCTTTTTTCGCTGTTTTACTTTCAGCCACCAACGCGGCCAGCAACACACTTTGATGCAGGTCACAGAAACTACAGGCTGTTTCATCTAGGATTTTGCACAATATTTAAAAATAGTGTTTTAGAGTTAGAAGACCGCTTTTTTTGGTATAACATTGCCAGCTGTGTAGTACAACAGGATAGAGCTAAAACGTGCTAACTAGCACGCGGATTAACTAACAATGAATAGTTAACTATTTAACTGTTACTGTTAGTATCCTGAATTATTGAAAGGCGAGTAGACCGCCGTCAGTAATATCCATATCAGTTTTTAAAAATTCGATAACGCAGTTAACCTCAACGCTGTTGCCCAACAAATTCTGTCTACATCGTGCCAAAATGCAAGTGGTTTCGAGAAGCCTGCAGGCAAAGCAAACTCTCCAGTGCACGTAACTCGTCGAAATAGCCAAAATTTGTTAGTCCACAGCGCCGAGGCTAACCGTGTTCTCAAAATTCTAAAACTGATATAGATGTTACTTACGGTAGGCTACACGCCTCTCAATAATTAAGGAGCCTAACAGCAAAAGTTAACTATTCAAATAAGCCAACCATCCTGCTAGTTAGCACTTTCCAGCTCTTGTTCTAATGCACTACACTGCTAAAAATGCTATGCCGAAAAAATGCTCCTAGAACTCAAAGGGCCTATTTTTAAAATTGTATGCACTGTTAATTGAAAAACGCGCTGCATATATTCATGCTCCTCATCAATTCTCTCGCCAAAATGTTCCATACAGCGCCAACAAAATCGCCGGGCGTGTCAGCTTCAACGTCAGGGAGCTGGCAGCTCGCACCTCGGGACAATCGATGCGCAAAAATTTCTCATGCGTCACTAATATGCCCCCTTTGTGCAACTGCGACAATGTACTTCTATATGTGACGGTTGAAATCGAATAAGAATAATGACACTAAACCCAGCGACTCGCTGGCATCATTTACTTCGCGAGGTAACATCAGCAAATACAATACCTTTGAAGGTATTCGCAGAACTATTTAACCGCGCTATCTACACGCGTTACAGCAGTTCGTAATTTAATGATACGCTTATCAAGGCAAGCACCCAGCGGCGCGAAACAAATGCTGCCCAGCTGAGTAAGAATGCGGGTCTACCCGGTGATAAGCATGACCGATAGCGAGCCTAGATTACCTACTTGTGTAACTCAATGGCAGTAATAGTGAGGCCGTGTATATTTGCAAAAGGCATGCGGAACGGGCGTATTGTTATTGCTTATATCTACGGCCTGTTGTCTTGAAATCCGAAAAAAAAGAGTAAACCGTCGGGTCCCATTTCACAGTTAAATGCAGTTCATGCTCGCCGTATGAGAAAAAAGTGGTAAGGTTCAAACGCAGTTAAACCGAACAGACGTGCGAAAACATGTGTTTCGCCGGCATCGAAACGATTTGAGTAAGAGTTTTTGCACCTGCGTCGCCACCAGAGCAGCGCATGCGTCAACAACAGCGTCCTCGGAGCCTTGTAGGGAGCGAAGCCAGCGCACGGCTCGAATGAGGCCCAATAGGCACGCGAGCATTCCTGGCGGCACATGGCAATGGCACATGCTTAGCGAGGCGACAACGCCGCATGAGATGCCATGAGTGCGTAATGCGCGCGCTAGCGTCGATGGATGGAATGGATAGAAGGTAGGAGCGTCTCCTTTGAAACGGGGGGATGGCAGGTACCACCATGCTCAGCTTTCTTAAAGCGAAAGCTTTACTATTCCAGCCAGCGAGCCATGGCTCGTCGCGCCGTATGTCATATGCGTGGCCCACGAACGACCTTGAGCCGCCGTTGACTAGCAACGCCGCAGCCGCGCTCCACCAGATGTGCTCCGCTGGGATAGAGGGAGAGGAGGTGTCGCCTTGCGGGATATATATATATATATATATATATATATATATATATATATATATATATTTGCGCTTCGCCTCAGTGTATTGTATTCGTTATGGAGAGTGCGAAAGAGACGAAACAATGACAGAACGAAGCGAGGAAGAGACAACGCGCTCAAGAGACGCCAGAAGAGCGCGCTGCACGACTCGAGAAGCGTCGTAACGAAGATGCGGCTAAAAGAAGTCGTGCCACCTCCCGGAGTGACTCCAACTTTGGAAGAGACCGGTTTCAGTTCTCGAGAGCGTCGGAATGAGACGCTGCGTAGACGACGTGCCGAGGAAACAAATCTTTCGCAATTCAACTAGGGTTAACCACAGCTAAACACAGCCAAACCACTGCCAATTTTTCTCTTTATTTTTGTTTAACTGTGTTGTAACTTCATATTAAATTTCGCCATTTTTTTTTATAAATACGTCTTCTACCCTTATACACTTCTAACCTTATGTCAAGGGCCTCCGCGGTGGTTTAGTGGTTATGGCGCTCGGCTGCTGGCCCGAAAGACGCTGGTTCCATCCCGGCCGTAGCGGTCGAATTTCAATTGAGGCGAAATTCTAGAGGCCCGTGTACTGTGCGATGTCAGTGCATGTTACAGAACCCTAGGTGGTTGAAATTTCCGGAGACCTTCACTACGGCTTCTCTCATAGCCTGAGTCCCTTTGGGGCGTCAGACCCACATAAACCATAACGTTATGTCACCTCTCTGCATTTGAGCCAGCAATCTTCCAATCGCTTTTTGCTAATTTCCTCCGCAGATTTATTTACATCACCATTGCTACCTCTAAACCCTAGGATCTCAGTAAGAGTCACTGCGCCTGCATGAACATCCGGATGGATACCATCACATTTGAGTGTGAGGTGTTCTATTGTTTCTACATATTTACCACACACAGGTCATGTGTTATCTTCTTGGTTAAATTTCTTTGTGTAGCTGCGCATTCTAAGTCACCCTGACTTGGCTGCAAAGAGTAGGGCACTGCCTCTTGAGTTATCATAAAACACTTCCTTCCTGATCTGCCTTTTCCAGTATCGATATTGTTCTACACTATGCTTATTTTCCATTGAATTGATCCAATTTTTACTTTCCACGTTTTTAACCTGTCGTTTAATGTTATCTCTTTCTCCGTCCTCTCGTCTAGATTCCTAGTTCTTTTCCGACAATGTGAGTCAACGCTGTTTCTGTATAAGTATTTAAATACCTTAGCTGCCCACCGGTTATCGTCCAGTTTCCTCAGGCGTTCTTCATATAGCATTTTACTCTCAGCTTACCGTGCTTCGAATGTTGCCCAGCCCATATCCCCCTGTACTGCCTCGTAATTGGTTTCCCCGTGGGCACCTATTGCTGATCTTCCGACAGCTCTCTGATTTACTTCTAATCACGACTGAACGTTTGCCTTTAAGCACAGAACGGCATTCCCGAAAGGAAGCCCCGTCACCATTATTCCTTTCCAAATACCTCTCAGTACTTCATACCTGTTGTACCCCCCCCCCCCCCCCCCCCCCCCAATGCCCTATGTTTCAATATCCCGGCATCTCTTCGCCCTTTTGCTATGATAGACTGTTCGTGCTTTTCCGTGTACATCTGCCCTTCGTTTAGCCATACCTCGAGATATTTGTATTCGGCTGCCTCTTATCAGTGACTATGACCTCATTCCTTGTGATTAGCTTGTTCCCCTTCTCTCCATCGCCTCCAGACTTCCTAGCTGCCAAGTGTGCGTAGCTAGCTGTTCCTGTCTAAACCTTCCTGACTTACTTTCCTCTTGCTGCCGACGCCGCTGCACGCTCCATGTCCGGCAATGTGGCTTCGCATGGCGGTGTCAGCCATTTTGCGTACAACAGGGCGCCATCTACGAGCACGGCCAGTAACCAGCTTTTGCCCCGTGGGTCGCCTTCAAGGTCAAGTTTCACACAACTTTGGTGGCGGGGTTTAGACCCCGTTAAAGAGGGATATTTGCACTGAAATTCCTGAGCACCTGGAGACGTTTATTATTTGAGTTATTTGTTAAGGTCCTACAGATCACCCGAGGGAAATGTATACCCGGGGGTATGTTACAGACAGTGGAAACAGTAAACAGTCGTAAAAGAGCAAATTATAATCTGTGCAATGTGTCTAAATTTAAAATGTGCGGAAATCGTGGCAGATCGATGTTTTTTGGTTTTGTGGTTTGGTTTATGCTTTATGGGGGTTTAACGTCCGAATACGTCTCAGGCCACGCGTATATAGTGGAGGGCTCCGGACGTTTAAACGACCTGGGGCCCTTTAACGTGCACTGACATCGCACAGCACACGGGCCTGTAGCATTTCGCCTCCATCAAAATGCGACCGCCGAGGTCGAGCCAGCGTCTTCGAGTAGGCCGAATTTGGAGTAGGCATCAAGAACCTAAAACTTGTTGCCAACCCCTGGGGATGCGGATGAGTTTTCCAATCGAGCTTGTGGATGCTGCTTTCGGTTTTTGTCGGATTCAGTTCCGGGTTTGGCTGCGGGGCGACATTAAGTTTCGTTTCGAACCGGTTTAAGCGGGTTCGGGACCAAAGAGCTTCTGAATCCGGATGAGTTTTCCAATCGAGCTTGCGGATGCTGCTTTTTGTTTCTGTCTGACGTCTGTATGTTAGATCCCCTAATTGTTTCGCAGTAATTATTCTCATTTCCAGCATTTCCTTTTTCTGCCCTGTTATTTTACCGTGCTGTCTGCGTTCGACCGAAATTACAGCACTGGCTGCAGCCGATTTTATTTTTTGGTATCCTTGCCACTGTGTAGCCTCTTATTTGTACCTCAAAGTTGACCTAGTTCTTGAGTTCTCTAACTGATTTTGTAACTATTTTTGCCATATGTGCTTGTTTAAGTGGTTGTACTTAATAATGTGTGCAGCAGATCCGATTTACTGATTTGTTGTGTCATACAGAGCCCATCCTGTCACAGTCTCTGGTGGGACTCCAAGCATCGAAAAATAAAGGTTATTATATTTATACCAGATGTTTCAACTTGACCCTAATGAATGACCCTGTTGTCCGCGGCAAAAGTGCGAGCATTTATGGGGATTGACGCACATTCAAGTAAACTAAAATTTTTTTGGCTAACTATCGCACTTGCAGATTAAGTTTAGCGGCAGTTTACTCCTTATTTTCACGCGTTAGCATTTGAAGCGTTTATGCACGCCGAAATGGCGTGCGCATCACGCGGTACATGATGCGAAACGGTGAAGTAATCACAACCTGCCTACCGTGGCATGTGGCGGTTAAATTAATGGTTTCTCGGGGAGACCAACCTCAGTCTCACCCCTCAGTCTCAGTCTCACCCCTGCACCACTGCGCCAGAACTGGAATTACCACTCCCAGCGATATATGAATGCAACGTCGAGAATCACCAGTTCAGCATATATGGGCATTGGCTGGAACAGAATCAGCAGCAAGAGAAAATGCGAACGCAATCAAATGATCCACCGAGAATCGTCTAAGAGTTTATTTTTTGTTTCGGTTTAGTTACCTCTCGCTCCCAGTCCTCGTGAAAAAACGGCTCTTGAAAAAACGTCGGGTCAGGATAAGACATATAGCACGCTATTGAATAATAATGTAAGATGAGAATGACAGCCTGGAATAGCAAAGCAGCACGATACACGCCAGAAGGATACTTTTTCCCAAGCAGCCGACAAAGAATAGCATTTCTTTGCGCAAAGCCAGGCGTTGGTAATGTGGCGAATTTGTTAACCTGTTTTCCCCAGTTCCGTTTGTGTGAGGATAAGCATAAATAACCTGGTTCAGAAAAAGTGTCGCATAAGGGCATTGAAAACATTAGGTGTGAACAAACAAATTTTAGTATATCTTAGCTTTCATAAGTTAAAATAAACATTTGGAGTAATGGGCGCAAATAGGCTATTCACACGTCAGCGTTCCATCTCATGCGGGCGGTATGAAACGAAAAGATGATGGAATATGTACGTGCACACTGATTCAGAATTTTTGAAAATCACGCGTTGAGGGAGTAGGAGGCCTTCTGCGAAGTCTCGGATATTATTAGCGTTAATAAAGTTTAGTGAATATAGGTGAAGAAATTTACCTGTAAGTTGAAACAGAGTAAAATAGAACTGGGAATTTGGATTTTGAAAAAGGTTGAAATTACTTCAGTGTGCTCGAAAATAAGCACTCAGGACAACAACGGCACATTTCTGCACATGTTGCACGAGAGGGACAGTGGAGGCATCGTACTAGAAAAACCAAATGCCACCGTGTACATGCAGTGCAGTGTGACTTCAAGCGTTCCAGAGCCACGGAAATATGTTAAAGCCATACTATTTCATTTGAAGGTGGTGGTGAATAAATAACGAAACTGCAGACCGATTAGATTCCAGTCCCTTCCTTATGTGGTATACGCGATAGTAATCGCTGAACGAATCTGTGGAAATTGCAGCAAGACTTCAGTTTGAGCTAGTTGGTGAATAGGCATCGTAAATGGAATACAACGGCGCAAGAAAACGTGGACAGAAACAGCAAAGACACAGGACAGGCGTCTCAATCGGGCACTTCAATCAATCAGAGTAACGGCTGGATTTTCGGTGCCGCTGCGGTGGCTCAGTGGTTATGATGCTCGGCTGCTGACCCGAATGACCCGCCTTCGATCCGGGTTCGGCGGTCGCACTTCGATGGAAGTGAAATTCTAGTGACCCGTGTACTGTGCGATGTCAATGCACGGTAAAGGACCTCAGGTTGTCGAAATTATCCAGAGCCCTCCACTACGGCGTCCATCACAGCCGGAGTCGCTTCGGGACGTTAAACCCCATAAAACAAGCTGAATTTTCGGAAAGGACGAACTAAAATAGCTCACATTCTCACCGTTAGGCACAGGACAGAGAAATGAAACATATAAGCAGTCCGTTACCTATTTTCATAGAATACAGAAAAAAAGAAGGCCGCCACCATTTGGAAGACGTTGAAGTAACGGGGTAGATTGCCACCAGAGGATGGCTGTGTTAGAACAGGAACTGAGAGAGTTAAAAGCCGCTTATACTAAGCTAGCACTAGAATTGACTGAAAATAGGTAAAACGAACAGCAGTATGCCATCGTGCACTCCCGAGCCCCCAACCGATATCGAAACTCCCCAACTCGTTGAGATTGAGAGACAGGAAGAAAAACGCGAAGAATGCCCGCCTCCTAAGAAGCGAATGGCCGTGCGATCAGACGTTAAGGACGCCATGAACGCCATGAGCGATAATATGAGGCTAATGCACGAGAGCATGGCGCGCATGAACGAGAAGTTGGACATATTTAGCACACGAGTACAGAAAATGGAAATGTATCTAAACAACACAGTAGTACCGGCAATGAAGAGGACGGGTTCAGAACACATCGCTGCTCAAGTCCCACCTCGCGACGGTCTCACTGCAAGCGAAGGGGGCTACAATGGTGAACATGGCAGTGACAAATAAGACACGAAATCTCCGCGTCTGGCAATGGAACTGCAGAGGGATCGCCTCAAAAAAGCCCACAGAAACGAGCAAGGCAGAGGCGTCGCTTTACTGATTGGAAAGAAGATCCCGTACAATCGGCGTGACATCCGCCACACAGCCTCCTATCTAGAACACCTCACGATCGAGATCATACCGAACGACCACGTAGGGAACAAGCAAAGCATCTTCCTCACAAATCTGTACAGCAGCCCTAAGGATACCAGGCAAGGGTTCAGAGGCATTCTGGGCAAGATTGCGCACATCGCCAAAGATAGTCCGCTGATTGTAGGTGGAGGTTTTAACGCCCCACACCAGGCATGGGGCTACGCGTATCCCTCTAGTAAGGGCGATCGTCTTCAAACGACAACCTCTGATCTCGACTTCACGCTGATCACAGACCCTGAAACTCCAACTAGATGTGGCACTTCCACATGTCGAGACACCACACCGGACCTCACCTTCGTCCGAGGCTTTGAGAAATGTGCCTGGCACAACTCGGGCATAGACCTTGGCAGTGACCACTATGTTCTCCGAATTGATGCAGAGATACCGGGAAAGAAGCAAAGGGAGTACAAACTCATCGACTGGGACAAATTTCGTGCAATACGAACGCAGCAATCCGACTCATCAGGGGCAAACACAAAGCACACGATAACGAGCTGGACCGAGCAGTTCAAAGCAGGCATCGTAGCCTCGGAACGAACGATTACTATGGATGTTAAGGTAGAGAGAATGAACAGTCGGCTAGCGAATCTTCTCGAAGCCAAACATTCCATTCTAGCCAGGAGGAAGGGTCAACGTTTCAACAGAAGACTACGAAGAAAACTTGCCGAACTTAACAAGACCATTGAAGAATATTGCGTGGTTCTCTCCCGACAACAATGGGACGAAGTGTGTAACTCCCTCAACGGGCAAATACGCAGAGGAAGTGGGTGGGTGCTCATAAAACACCTGGTCGATGAAAACGGAACAAAGTCCAAGACTATGCAATGGATCAGACTAAGCAAATTAGTGCACCGTGCGATGCAAAGGAGTACTGCCGAAGCACTTCTGGATGACCTTGCCAAACGGTACTTACCGCTTAAATCGGGGCAACCTAGTAACTTACAAAAGACGAACTATGACGGTGCCCCAAACTAAGAGCTAGATAAGGACTTCACAGAAAGTGAAGTACGCTTCGCAATTCACGAACTCAACAGTAACTCTGCGGCAGGCCCCGATGGTATCACAAATCGGGCTCTCCGAAATTTAGAGGACAATTCGGTCACGTTCCTAACGCAACAAGTCAACGAAGCCTGGAAAACTGGCCATCTACCTGCAGAGTGGAAACATGCCAACATGGTCCTCATCCCAAAACCGGGCAAGTCGCTGGGCCTACCAAACATAAGGCCAACCTCACTAACGACCTGCCTAGGAAAGCTAGCCGAACACGTCATCCTGAATAGACTCTCGGAATACGTATAAGAAAAGGAGTACTTCCGCTACAATATGATCGGCTTTAGGCCGGGCCTCTCAACGCAAGATGCTATGCTACGAATCAAGAAAAGTGCTGGATCGCCCCACACGAGACACCAAGGCGCTACTCGGACTCGACGTGGATCACGCTTTTGACAACATCCACCATCAAGCCATTCTCAAAGCCATATCTGACCACAATCTCGGAACATGCTTCTACTACTACGTCAAGGCGTTTCTGGAGAATCGAACGGCCACTCTCCAGATAGGCGAGCACGTCTCGGAGAGCTTTGACCTGGGCGATAAGGGAACACCACAAGGCTCCGTACTTTAGCCATTCTTATTTAACTTGGCGATGACAAAGCTCTCTCGCGCACTGGGTGAAATTGTCGATGTGGAGCACACCATATACGCAGACGATGTCACCATCTGCAGCACCGGTGGCAGCGATGCGGAATTGGAAGCTCGCATGCAAGAAGCCATCTCAGTTACCGAGGCCCATCTCACCCCAATGGGACTTCGCTGCTCTTCTAGAAAATCCGAGCTGCTCATCTACCACGCCCCAAGACCAAGGCGCCAGTTCAACGACTGGCGCAAACACCACACTCCGTGCATAGAGTTACACGACATGGACGGAAATCGCATACCTACGGTTGACAAAATACGAATTCTAGGACTAATCATCCAAAGTAACGGCTCCAACTGGGACGATGCTGGACAGCATCACGATCAAGATTGCGAACGCGATCCGAATGTTTCGGCGCATCATGAATAGACACAGGGGACTGAGCGAGAACAACGCCATTAGAATGGCCCACACTTTTGTACTCTGTCACATCACATACGTGGCTGCAATGCTTAACTGGAAAAAAGAACATCGGAAAAGGCTCGAAGTACGCATACGCTGAGCTTTCAAGACAGCGTTGGGGCTCCCCGATAATGCCTCCACTGATCTACTCTTACAGCTAGGAGTCCACAATACCCCTGACGAAATCATCGAGGCTCAGCACACGGCACAGATCTCACGCCTATCAAGCACCAAAGCGGGCCGAGAGATTCTCGTGAAGCTCTGCCTGCACACCATAACAGAAAGGGACAACGTCCTGCAGCTACCTAAAGTCATGCGAGAAGCAATTAAAGTGCTCCCCTTCCCAAGAAATGTACACCCGGTCCACAATCAAGTACGAAGACTTGCCCGCACCAAAGCCCTCGCTGCGGACGCGGCAAGGTTTCCCGACGAGACAGCTTTCGTGGATGCAGCCTCCATACCGGGAAAGCATGCCTACTCGGTAGCAGTAATCGACGGGCACGGGCGAACGCGCAACTCACTCACGCTTTACATCAAGAAGCCAGAGGTAGCTGAACAAGCAGCGATAGCACTCGCTCTCAAAGACTCGAGCTTCACAACTGTCTACAGCGACTCTAGAGCAGCCACACGAGCTTTCGCCAAGGGCGGAATAGACAAGACGACGCTACGAATCTTAGGCGGAAGTAACATCACCGGTCACTCCATCATATGGTTCCCTGCACAAATGGGTAGCTTAGGGGCTGGTCTGCAGAATCTCAACGAGATCGCACACGAGGCGGCGCGAGGACTCATCGACTGCGTCCCTCCGGTTTCCTCCGCTACCCCACATATCGAGTATAGGGACCAGTTATTCACGCACAACGAGCTCACTAAGCACCTTTATTTAGGCAGACGAGAGTTTCCCCTCCAGTATAAGAAATTTACCCGCAGCCAGTCAGTCACGTTACGCTTGCTCCAAACGAATTCCCAACCCCAACCCCTGGCGCATGAATCACGTCGGCCCAGACTACGACGGACAACATGTGTGTGAACAGTGCAGTGAACGTGTAGACTTGAACCATATGCTGTGTGGTTGCGCACTGAATGACGCCTACACCAAGAACAAGGAAAATTGGGACAAAGTGCTAAAGAGTGCTTCACTTCACGACCAGCTTCGGTCTGTCCAGGAGGCCCGCGCGGCGGCGGAGAGCTTCGGGCTCTCTGTGCCGACGTGGGAGCTGCCCTCTACACCTGGCGCCTAGCCGAGTGTCCTTCAGGACCCCTACTATGGGATATAAAGTTTTACCACCACTGCCACCATGCTCGGCTACGCGTGCACGCACGCCGCCTAGCGGAACGATCGCCGCCTAGCGCCATCTATCAGAGAAATTACGATGCACGTCTACCCATTGTCGAGTTGCACCCCCTCAAGACACGTCCTAAACGGAATTTGCTTCGTTTGGGGGGTCATGGTGGGCCTAGAATTCAATGATGATGATGATTATGGTTTTCTTATGGCGCAAGGGCACCTACGGCCAAAGAGCGCCATGACACAAGGTATTTTCCATTTCTCAAGGTGGGGTCAAAGACCCATTTCCGAAGCATTTCACCCTAAAGAAGCCGAGCACCAGACCAGGGGAAAGTTTGTACCCATTGTATCACCGGTGGGCCTAGAATTCGGCATGCGGTGCGATATGGTAACGCTTCAAATAGTAATTGCATATATACAATACTTACGTAATATTTAATTGTGGTTTTATTTGTATATCACAACCAATAGGGTATTATTTGCCAACCACATTCGGTATACAACTGTCCCCGGCTGTGTGCCAGTTCATTTTGGCAGTAAATTGAGAGCGGAGGGACGAAGGAAACAGAAAGGGGACAAATTAAGCGCTGTTGTTGTCAGAGTATATATAGCGCAACGAATGTACACATGTATACCGGTCCCGTAAGGGGACAGTTTTCCTACCCTGTTTAGGGTATATTTTGGTGAGGGGGTGAGGGGAAAGGCATGAGAGGGCACAACCAATTTTAATGGCCGCTATCTTGGATTCAAGAAACCGAAACCAACGTTTTTAGATAAGGACAGTTGGAAAACTTTCCTATAACTTGCCCCGGGAGTTGAGTGGAGTTGAGTGGTTGTAAACTACCGGTGGGATTAGCCTTGCAGTTGCTGCCGGAAATTGCTCCACCATAGCGATACTTAAAGAGAAATCACAGAAACACTGTCCGCAAAAACCCAAATAGACACTCCTGAGGTCACCATGTGGAGGCCAAATCCGTGTCCTGCAGGTAAAGTAGAAGAAGGCGAGAAGCATCCCTTCTACTCGACTGGCTCCCGCGCGGGAAAACAATGTCCTGAAGAGAACTGTGAGGAACTCCTGCCTTCTTGAGGGATCCGAATAACACAGCCCGTTCCGCGTTGTACAAAGTACAGCACAAGAGGTAATGTTCTATGTCACCACACACACCACACGTTGAACACAATGGTGGCAACGCTAGGCCAGTCTTATACATCCCCGCCGGCGTACGAGCAGAATCCGTGCGAACGCGGTGCAGCAAAGTGGCTGGGTACTTTTTGAGACCCTTGGTCATACATGACTGATGAGGAGAGCTCCACAAAGAACTGAAGTGGCACAACACCACATCTCTGAACATTTGCTTGACTTCATGAGGGACTCTATGTACTGGAATCCCGGAGAGAGCTGTATGGGCGAGGTTGTCTGCTATCTCGTTGCCTAAGACACCTATGTGCGAGGGCACCCATTGAAAACGTATAGAGAAGCCTTTGCTATGTAGATTCTGCACCAAACGTAGGGATCTAAGACTCAAGGCATCAGTGGGGAACCCGTACTCTAACTTTTGAAGGGCAGATTTTGAATCCGTAATTATGACAGTAGGTTGAGGCGTAGCTTCTTTAGAGCTTCTTTACCGTAGCTTCTTTAGAGCTGCCTCAATGGCAACGCTTTCGGCCATTGTGGAGGACACGACTTTAGTAAAACGAACCGACCAATCATACTTCAAAGACGGAATATGAAAAGCAGCTGCACTAGATCCTCTGACCTTGTCCACAGAGCCGTCTGTAAAAATTTGAAGATGACTGGCATATTCGGTGTCAAGATGTTGCAGTACGAGCGAACGCATTGCCGCTAAAGGAGAATTCCGCGGGAATCGGCCCCACTTCCGTTGCCGCTTTCATCTCAAAGAGATGCGAGAGCCATCTCTAGGGTTTTGACAGTGCCACAATAGTTTTCTTTGTTTTATCCAACGTTACCTAAAAACGTTGCTCAACGTTTTTAGATAAGGGCAGTTGGAAAACTGCGGACCCAAAACGGTTGGAGCGTTGGCAGTGGCGCTGCGGTCGCTTTTTTGATGGGCGCGTCGTCTGCTACTTTTTTTTTTATTCGAGAAGTGTGCCATGAGGCATAAGTTGTAAAAGGAGTCGGTCCTTCAACACGCGCTGGATGTATTGACATCTCGCCTCCCACCTTTGGGTCTAACACTCTCTCCTACTAAATCATGTTTCATTCGAATTGGAAATAAAGCCGCCTTACGGAAAGCTCCCCCTTTAAATGTTACGGTACATAATTCTCTGATTCCTCAGGTAGAAACTGTTCGTATTCTTGGTCTTCTCCTCCATACATCTGGGACTGGCACCCCGTGGCTGACAGCCACCCGTAAATCGGCTCACGCTACTCTAGGTCTGATTCGTCGCATAGCTATGCGCTCTGGTGGCGCACGTGCTCATACGGCCCACCAGCTTGTGCGCTCTATCCTTCAGCCACGGATAGTATATCAGGCTCAATTTCAACGTCTCACCCGCAGACAGTGGGACTCCCTTGAAGCTATCAATCGTGAGGCTATGCGCGTCATAACATATCTGCCTCGTTTAACACCCATACCTGTGCTATAGGAGTTCGCCCAACTTAATACACTCAGTGAAATCATCGACCAACGGGTGGCAAATAGAGCTCGAAAACAGTCTCTCAAACTTCATCGTTTAAAGACACTTCCACCGTGGTCCTATTGCCAGATCACTGACAATCGCCCCACTGTTTCCCCGTCGGTATCAGCAGCGTATCTGCCTGAAGGGTGCATATTATACACGGATGCATCTCATTCTGCAGAGAGGGGAGTTACTGCTGTGTATAGTCCATCTCATCCGCATCTCAACTCTCGCGCAACGTATACTGCGGATACGTGCACTCCCCTGGCATTGGAACTTCAAGCCATTTACAATGCCATTGCTTCCCTTCCGCTCGTTCCAACATTCAATACAGTTCACATTTACACCGATTCCCGCGCCGCCCTTAAACAGCTGAAGGCTGTTCGACGAACGTTCCAGATTTCACAATCTATTCATGTGCTCTGCGCAAAGTATCCATGTCCTGTGCGCATACACTGGATTCGCGGCCATGCCCAGGATCCCCATAACATTCAAGCGGATGCTATGACTCATCTTCATACATTAGACGATCCGCCACCTTCCCCTCTTCCCCCAGATCCGTTCCTGTCCCACGTTTCCGATTCCGAAGTTCTGCGCCAGCGAACACGCGCTCTAATTCCTCCGTGTTCGCACCCTCTCCCCCGTAGTCTTACTCGGCAGGAGGAGGTATCCGTGCGCCGGATTCGGGCAGGGGCGGCTCTGACACCATCTGTCCGTCATCGGTGGCGTGCCAAAGATCTGCCACTACCTGACAGGTGCCCTCACTGTGGCGCTGCACCGGACATATGTGATGTGCGGCACTTGTTGTGGACGTGCCCAGCGACGGCTGCTATCAGAAAACGGCTCCTCAGGGAGGTGGGCCTGCGGTGGAACCGCGAAAGTGACTTCGTGAAGTGGACAATGGACAACCGTTTCATTAACAACCTCTGCGACTACCTCAGCGCAACGGTTCTTCACTCCTTCTTTTAACTTGCTACTTACAGCTTGAGGAGCTTCAGCAGACGGTGACTCGCGTGCGTACAGAAACGTATTGATAATGAATACAAACGTAAATTGCGCCTTCGTCTCTTTTGTATTCATTAAACAGGATGGCTTAGCAGCATTCATAACGATAATCTTAGCCGGGCACGTTGAAGACGCGTTGAAGATGCGTTGGATACGCATTCAAGTAAAGCTACTATGCTCCCAGTATCGATAAAGAAAGGATTAAAAGGGCGCATGCCGCATGAAAAAAAAAGAGTAAGCATTTAGTGTCTTTTAATCTTTTGCCAGGTTTTATTTATAGACATTCAACTTTTATTGATCTAATCAATAGAGGGAAGTTTACATTCTACTTTGCACAACCGCATATTACAAACGCGAGGAACCCAAACTACGAGGGGGTAAGCGGTACGTCGTGTTTCTCTGATTTTGCCGCGTGGAACCGCAAAAATAACGGCTTTAAGTTTCAGCTGAGATCTATGGCCAAAAGCTCAACCCCGAGCATACTGACCGCTCGTACGGCAGGCGTAGCACGCACGCGAGGTTTGCAATACGTGTATGGGCGCGGCTTGAAGCAGCCGCACCGGGCGCAGACGACGCGAGGCGCGAGTCAGCGTAGGCCAGTTGCAGCAAACTCTCCACGTGACCAAGCGCAGCCAATGGGCGCAGCGGCGGCGAAGATAAAACCAGGAAAACTGACGTGGTACTGTCAAAACCCTAGAGTTGGCGCTCGCGTGTCTTTGAGATGAAAGCGGCAACGGAAGTGGGGTCGATTTTCGGGGGCAAGTTTTCCAACTATCATTATCTAAAAACGTTGACCGGAACTATGCTGCCTTTTCGTCCCCTGACGTCATACTCACATAGTTCCACCTGTATCCACCATATTGTACCGAGACGTCATCATTGGCAGGCGGCAGGTGGTTGTTTCCACAATGCTATTGTAGATGGCGCTACAAGTCTCAATGCGAGATGGGCTGTTTTCTAGTGGCAGCCACAGATGGCGATCTCGGGGTGGTAGGAGATCTCACGAAATCTCGAAACGTGGTAATTGCTGCCACAGATGGCGCTGTGATCAAGGGCTGTAGCAGACCCCACGAAATATCAAAACGTAATGAGTAAGAGCTAACGCTCTTAAAAAGATATTGCAAACTATCTCCCTGTCGAGAGAACATGCTAGCATGAAATGCGTTGCAGGAAGGGCGTATTGCACCTTGGGGGACAATTATGGGGTGGAAACCGACGAAATCCTGCGCCCGCTACTGTTTTATTAGATAAGCAGCGCCTACGGTCCCCCTGGTTGCTTTCGCGACTGCAGGAGCTTCCACATCTTATTTTAGCTGCATAGACACCCAACTTCCTTCACCGATTTTGTGGCTTTGCGTACCGCCGCGTGCAGCAGATATATTTTATTTAGTGCTTGGCAGCGCACTCAGCGTCTTGCTTTTATCGCTGTTTGAGTGGCTTTAGCCCTGGCCCGCTCTTCAGTGCCATAAGCACGTAACCAACCACGTAACCAGATAATGATGACCAAGTGATTGTGGTGAGGTCACGGTCATCACGTGACCAGCGCCGGCAAGTGAACTGGCGCCCTTGGGGTCGTTGCGGTGGCGTAGATTGCCACACAATATGTAGGACTAAGGCCTTACTTTAGGTCTTTATCATCATCAGCCTGACTACGCCCACTACAGGGCCAAGGAGTCTCCCATATCTCTCCAATTAACCGTGTATTTGCCAGATGCAGCCACCGCATCCCCGCAAACTTCTTAATCTGATCCACCCACCTAATTTTCTGCCATCATTGCTACACTTGCCTTTTCTTGGAATCAACTCCGTTACCCTTAAGGACCAGCTATTATCTTGCCTTCGCATTACATGCCCTGCTTAAGCCCATTTCTTCGTCTTGATTTCGACTAGGATGTCATTAACCCGCGTTTGTTTCCTCACCTGCTCTGCCCCCTTCCGGCCTTTTAACGGTACACTTACCATTTTACATTCCATAACTCACTGCGCTCTCTTCAATTTAGGTTGAACCCTTTTCGTTAGCCTCCATGTTTCTGCCCCGTAGGTGAGTACCGGCAAAAATAGAACTGTTTTATACTTTTCTCTGGAGGGATATTGGTAAGGTACCATTCATTATGTTTGAGAGAGAATAAACTTTATTAATATAAAGAAATTACGTAGGTGGTTCACCAAAGCCCATGAAACGATTGGCGAATACGGCCTCCCACTGCTCATAGCTGAGTTTCTGTAAACTGTACGCGTTACGTTGCTTGGGGCGCCTCCGGAGCCTCCTTACTCGCCGCGATGCTTTTATTGTGCTGGTCGTATTTCTTCTTCATGCAGCGAATTGATTCTTGAACGTCCTGAGTAGCTGCTGTGGTTTTCTCTTGCCGGAATTCACGCCAATCCGTGATTTTCGACTGTTTGAGATTTCGCTTGTAGATGCCCGTTCCGGTGGTGATTTCGCACACGCAGTGGTCACTGCTGAAGCTCAGCTCTGTGTTGTACCAAGTTGCTTCCGGACCCTCCTTCACGAACGCGAGGTCGGGGCAAGTATCTCTGTTGACCTGTTTCCCTGGCGAGTAGGGCAGCAGCAGTCCGTGAGCAGGATCAGGTGGTTGTGCGCCGCTGCCTCAAAATTGAGCTGCCGTGGTTGCGCGGGTACCCTCACATACTATGGGGTGCATTGAAGTCCCCTGCAATGAGTAGGTCATATTTCTGGCCTCAGCCATCGCCTTCTTGACGAAGGGTTCGAAATTGGTTTTACGGTCGCGCGGGTTATTGTACAAGTTTTAAGATGAATATGCTGCTATGTCACCGTCGGCCACGTCAAAAAAATTAACTGAGAATGTCTTCCATTGCAGTGGTGCAGTGACATGCTTGATTGCCGTTACCAATTTGTTTTTTAGTGCGGCCGCTTTTTGAAGCTGCCATCCACATGAGTGTCGTAGCCAATCACTCTGTAGGTGTTCACTTCTTGGAGAAGAATCATTTCTCGTTTGCGCTGTAGGTGGCTGACATGAGCGCCGAAGTCTTATTTGTTATTGAAGCTTCTGCAATTCCACTGCCCCACACAGCAGCCAATGGTGTCCACCGGGAGGGCGGGCGGGTTACGGCCAGCCTTGTTAGGGACCGGTACCCACGGCTCGCCACCCATTCTCGAAGTTTCCCGGGCCGTGACTGCGCGACCGTTCAAGTCTGACGACTGCAGCAGTCTTCGCCAAGCCCCTGGATCGTGGCATTAAGTTGGCCGAATTGAGTGCCGAGCAGGCGGATGCTAGCGAGGATGTAGTTGTATTTCTCGTTTTGGTCTTGCCACCAGGATGTGAAAAGTTCAAACAAGTCGCGCCTCCTGAGAACAGGATTTTTGACGTCGGAGTCCTCGGCCGCAGGTTGAGTAACTTTCGCGGGTTGAGGAAGTTACGTGAGGGCCGGGGTGAAACATCTTTTTAGTGAGTTCCTCGTATAGAACATGCAATAGGCGCTCCACCCCGTTCTTATTGTTCTAGTTATTTCCGCCTCATAATCCGGCTGAGTGGTCACTACCTGGCCTAAATAGACGGATTATCTTACCCCTTCCAGCACCTCGCTACAAATTGTGAATTGATGCTTCCTTGATAGACTGTTGAGATTTACTTTGGTTTTCTGCATGTTAAATTTTAGACACACCATTCTGCTCTGCCTGCCTAACTCATTGATCATGCTCTGCAGTTCATCTCCCGAGTGACTTATCTGGGCAATGTCATTTGCAAATCGCAGATTACTTCACTATTCGCCATTAACTGTTATCAAATCAGAATCAAATCCTTTTATTCAGCATTTTTTCACAATCAACCAGGAAAAAAATATTGGGACAGGTACAAAAAGCTACTATCGTAGTAGCTTGACGGGGTTCCTGCTTTTGTCTTGGCATGGGTAGCAGACAACAGGCACTTATATACAAAACACAATAAAACTGACGAAGACACATAATCATACACGTGCTCAAACACAACATCGCATAAGTAATTTACAGGTAATTCTGGCCTCGGAGCATCTCCTGTAAACAGGCGGTGAATAGCAGTGGCGAGGTCGTGTCTCCCTGCCTTACACCATTGCTTTGTGTAATTTTATTGCTGACTTTACGCAGGACTGTGGTAGCTGTGCAGTCGTTATAAATATCCGCCAGTATTTTCACATAAGGCTCTTCTACATCCTGATTCCGCAATGCCTGCATGACTGCTGAGATTTTCACTGAGTCAAATGCTTTCTCGAAATCAATTAAGGTTATATTTAGCGGTTGGTTATATTGTGCGCATTTGTCTATCACCTGATCGATAGTGTGCATATGGTCTATTGTCGACCATCTTTTAAGAAAGCCCGCCTAATCATTTGGTTAATTGAAGTCTATGGTAGTCCTGACTCTCTTAACGATTACCTTAGTGAATACATTGTAGGCAACGGACAGTAAACTCATCGGTCTGCAATTTTTCATGTCCGTGACGTCTCCTTTCTTTTGACTTAAGACAGTGTTAGCGTTCTTCTAAGTTTTTGGCCTGCTCGAGGTCATAAGGCATTGCAAATACAGGGTGGCTAGTTTCTTCTGCCACAATCTTCCCCCCATCCTTCAACAGATCTGCTGTTACCTGATCCTCACCAGTCGCTTTTCCCCTTCGCATTGCTCCCAAGGCTTTCTTCAGTTCCTCTTACATTACTGATGAGATGACGCATTGCTGTTCGCTACTGTCTCTCTAATTAACGCTCTCATTACGTTGACTACTTTATAGATTTGTGTTGAACTCTTCGGCTGCTTTAACTATCTCATCGATATTGCTAATGACATTGCCCTCTTTGTCAACGCTGTGGTTTTTACGTATGCCTAGTTTCATCTTCGCCGCTTTTAGGCTACCTCCGTTCTTTAAAACATGCTTGATTCTCTCCGTATTAAGCTTCGGCTACTGTGGGCTTATTTGCTAATTTTACTAGCTGCCTGTAGGGTAGACGTTTTAATGCTTAGACGTTTCTTAATCAGATCTTTTGTCTCCTGAGATAGCTTGCCGGTATCTTGTCGAACCATTCTACCGCCTGCTTCCGCTGCGCACTCCAACATGATAGCCGTGAGATTATCGTTCATCGTCTGAACATTAAGATCACCTTCCTCAGGAAAAGCCAAATATCTGTTATGCAGCGATATCCTGACTTTTTATACTTTCCCTACCAATGTAACTCGCTAATGGGCTTTCGCTTGACTAGCTTCTTCCGTTCTTTCTTCAAGTCTAAGCTAATTCGAGACCTTACTATTCTATGGTCGCTACAGCGCACCTCTCCGAGGACCTCGACATCCTGCACGATGCCAGGTTGAGAGCGTAGTATGAGGTCTGTTTCAATTTTAGCCTCATCATTCGGGCCCTTCCATGTGCATTTCCTGTTTTTTCATTTGCGGAAGAAGGTATTCATGATTCATAAATTATTTTTATCTGCGAACGCTACTAATAACTCTCTCCCCCGCTATTTCTGGAACCTTTGCCGTAGTCGCCTACCGCCTGGTCGCCAGCTTGCTTCTTGCCCACCTTCGCACTGAAGTCGTCTATCAGTACAGTATTCTGTGATTTTATTTTCCTCATTGCCGATTCCACGTCTTCACAGAAGCTGTCGATTATCCGGTCATCATGGCTGAATGTAGGTGCATTGGCCTGCACCACCTTCTGCCTGTACCTCTTATTAAGCATATGCGTTAGCTGCCACCCTCTCGTTAATACTACAGAGCTCCTCTATGTTGCCAGCTATTGAGGAGGAGTTCCGCACCATGTTCTCATCTGTCGCCTAGTCCGCGATTCCACAATACGTGCCCGCACTTTAGTACTGTGCACGCCTGGTATTTCCTCCTAACCTCACCAAGTCCTATGATATCCCATTTAATAGCCGGTAGTTCATCGAACACCACTGCTAGGTTCGCCTTACTGGATAAGGTTCTGGCGTTAAACGTTGCCAAGTTATGTTTCCAATGGCGGCCTGTCCGGAGGCAAATTCTTAGCACCCTCCGCTGCGTCACAGGTCTGACCACTGCCTTGGTCAGTGGCTGGGGGCTGAGGGCCAGGGGTTAAATGGTTCGTTCATAGAAGCTTGTGGCGAAGTACTACACTAGGGTGGCCAAATCCTGCTCTGGCGAGGGAGTGCGTTGTTGGCTCTGGTCCTCTACATCAGACCGCACTCCAGGACTGGTTTTACAATTCCATCGACACACGGAATTTTTCTTTTCAAGCCCGGTGGAGAAATGCACGCCACCGAGATTTGAACCCCGGTCCTCTTGTACGCGAAGCGGATGCTTTGCCTCTACGCCATCGCTGGTCTCTCTCGTTGGCATACCATACCATACCATACCATACCATACCATACCATACCATACCATACCATACCATACCATACCATACCATACCATACCTTGAAGTAACACGGTGGTTTGGGCTAGTTGGTTGCTATTCATAATGCAGACAAGTTTCGCAGCATGAATAAAACGCACGCAGTAGACAAGGAACAAACAAGACAGGACTGTGCTGCACTTCCAACTGATTTTATTTTAAAAAGCTCGACGTTTAAATACATTCAGTTATCATGAGGTGAAACCTAATCACAATCATCCAAAAAAGCCATTTCATTCTTCAGCAATGACAGTGAAGGCGTGCTGATGCAATTGTCACCAGCTTTCCTAATAAAAAGGCTTCGATAATTTCACGCTGAAGCTTGTCCTTGGCGTGACCCAGAAACTGCGCATTCCTAAACATAGGTTTGCATTTGCAAGACCGGCAGTGTACGGCAAGATCGCCGCTGATACCATCCTTTACTAGATTGAAGTGTTCTAGCGCTCTTTCATTAAAACAGCGCCCTGTTTGGCCAATGTACACATTTTAACACGTAATCGGAATGCTATAAACGACCTTCGTTACACATTTTGTGAACTTTGTGACATGCTTAATACTGCACGGCGCCTTCTTTCTTGTTATCATTGGGCAAAATTTTGACAGCTTGCATGGTGCGGAAAATACAACGTTAACGTTGTATCGGCTGGCGATCTTCTTCAGATTGTGAGATATCTTATGTAGGTACGGTATAACCTGAGTGTTATTCTGTTTCTTTCCTTTATCATCCGTTCCTTTACTTCTCTTTCTTTTCTGCGTTAGGCTCTCACAAACAGCTGAAATACCATCATCAGGGAAGCCGGACATGCGTAGCCACTCGACTTGCTGATTGACACTATCGGTCATTTGATGCGGGAAGGTTTTTTCTAAGGCAGCATTGATGCAACTCATGGCAATCCTGCGTTTAATTATCTCTGAATGAGCGCTGTTAAAAGGGAGAAGGGACTTTTGTTACCTAGGGTTATATTTCCGACATATGCGGTTCGTTCTGAAAGTAATTCGGAGGTCTAAAAACTGTATGTTGTGAGCGCAGGGAAGTTCGTACGTGAATTTTAAACCTCTTGCTGCAGCTTTAAAAGCCGTGATAATTTCTGCAACTGCGTCGTCAAGAGATGAAATATGCGAATTGTCAAGAATCAACAAGTAATCATCGACATATCTAAAAATTCTTTTAACATGAAGGCCCTTTCGTGAATTGTTAACGCACTTATTGACAAAACAAAGATAGATGTCACAAAGTATGGGAGCTACTGAAGAACCTATGCAAATGCCAGCCTTTTGCAAGACCGAGCCACCTGGGAAGGAGCCGAATCCGTGATAAAAAAATGTGATTCGCAGTTCAAATCGCCCTTCTCAACAATATAAAGTTGTCACATATTTAAAGGAGCATGACCTAATGACACTTCAATCCGATAAAGAGGGAGCATTTGTAGTTTTGCACAAAGGCATGTACCAAGAAAAGGCTATTCAAGCTATACAGAAGAACTTCAACGAAACGGAATTCAAAAAGCAATCCCAGAAGACCACTGCAGTTCGTCTCCTACAAGAAATGCGTCTCGATTCCGTCGCAAGTCTAGTTAAGAAATCCGAAAACGGAAGCCTAGAACCATTCTTCTCTTGTAAAACACACAAGCCGGAATTTCCGTTTCGAGTCATTGTCTCAGAAAAGAACTGTTGGCAATCTGATGTTGGACAATGCCTGCAAAGACAGTTCACAAGCTTGAAGTTTAAAGGTCCTTTCCTGGTTCGAGGATCGCACGAGACCGTCCAAGAACTCAGCCAAGAGCAAAATCTCATTGCTTCTGATACCATAGGTTTCTCCGTAGATGTTGAGGAACTTTATTACTCCGTACCGCACGATGCACTGCTTAAATCAGGGAGACAGTTGATTGAAGAGACGGGAGATGTGTCTTTTCGTAATTTATCAGTGTCAGCAGTGATCACTTTTTAACGCTTTTAGAATTTGACCTTCAAACAACGGCCATCAATTTTAAGGATCGTTTTTACACCCAAAAGGCTGGCATTTGCATAGGTTCTTCAGTAGCTCCCATAGTTTGTGACATCTATCTTTGTTTTGTCGATAAGCGCGTTAACAATTCACTGAGGGGCCTTCATGTTAAAAGAATTTTTATATATGTCGATGATTACTTGGTGTTTCTTGACAATTCGCATATTTAATCTCTTGACGACGCAGTTGCAGAAATTATCACGGCTTTTAAAGCTGCCGCAAGAGGTTTAAAATTCACGTACGAACTTCCCTGCGCTCACAACATACAGTCTTTAGACCTCAGAATTACTTTCAGAACGGGACACATATGTTGGAAATATAACCCTAGGTCACAAAAGTCCCTTCTTCATTTTAACAGAGCTCATTCGAAGATAATTAAACGCGAGATTGCCATGAATTGCATCAATGCTGCCTTAGAAAAAACCTTCCCGCATCAAATGACCGATAGTGTCAATCAGCAAGTCGAGTGGCTACGCATGTCCGGCTTCCCTGATGATGGTATTTCAGCTGTTTGTGAGAGCCTAATGCAGAAAAGAAAGAGAAGTAAAGGAACGGATGATAAAGGAAAGAAACAGAATAACACTCAGGTAATACCGTACCTACATAAGATATCTCACAATCTGAAGAAGATCGCCAGCCGATAAAACGTTAATGTTGTATTTTCCGCACCATGCAAGCTGTCAAAAATTTGCCCAATGATAACAAGAAAGAAGGCGCCGTGCAGTATTAAGCATGTCACAAAGTTCACAAAATGTGTAACGAAGGTCGTTTATAGCATTCCGATTACGTGTAAAAATGTGTACATTGGCCAAACAGGGCGCTGTTTTAATGAAAGAGCGCTAGAACACTTCAATCTAGTAAAGGATGGTATCAGCGGCCATCTTGCCGTACACTGCCGGTCTTGCAAATGCACACCTATGTTTAAGAATGCGCAGTTTCTGGGTCACGCCAAGGACAAGCTTCAGCGTGAAATTATCGAAGCCTTTTTTATTAGGAAAGCCGGTGACAATTGCATCAACACGCCTTCACTGTCATTGCTGGAGAATGAAATGGCTTTTTTGGTTGATTGTGATTAGGTTTCACCTCATGATAACTGAATGTATTTAAACGTCGAGATTTTTCAAATAAAATCAGTTGGAAGTGCAGCACAGTCCTGTCTTGTTTGTTCCTTGTCTTCTGCGTGCGTTTTATTCATGCTGCGAAACTTGTCTGCATTATGTATACCATACCATACCATACCATACCATACCATACCATACCATACCATACCATACCATACCATACCATACCATACCATACCATACCATACCATACCATACCATACCATACCACAAAAACATGCATTCAGAGCTGATCACTGAATTTATTTCATATATGTAGTGATATTTGCACCTGTTGTAGTACGTAATATTTGTCGTTGGTTCATGTTCTCCTGTTTCCATTTTCGTTACGAGACCGATATAATATACGGGGTTTCACATTTACAGTATTTAACGACTTTGGATCTTTTCACGTGAACTTTACATGATGTAGGTCTTAGCCGAAGCTTTCACTGAGGATAACGTGTTACGAAGCAGAACTCAGACAGCTGGAATTTTTTTCTGGTCGATAGCACTGGGAAGGAAAGTTTCAGAATGCTTCGAATAAGTTCTTAATGTTCTACTTCAGGTTCACCTTGTTTCTCGTTCAGTGTTCACCTTAATTAGCTAGGAATCGAAGCTGACAGTGGTTCATGCTTAGGAGCATTTTTTTCGATGGCAACATCACCAACCAAGTGAGCATTGCGTAATCAAGGCGTGGAAGAGACATACGTAATGGTGCTGAGAACATCTGTGTCACAATAACGTTTCTTCTCTCTCTCTCTCTTCCTGTATGGGACAGCACAGAGTGATTACATTACGGCCTAGAAAGTTATTAAACACTAATCAAGAAGGGTGTCGGGCAGGGTGTTGCAATCTCGCCGCTGTTATTTAACGCGTGCTTCCAAGAAATGTTCAGGCCTGCTGGAACAAGAAAATTTATGGACGCAAATAATTGTGAAAAAACATAGTAACATTCGACATGGGATGCCATTGCCCTTAGGAACTTCGGAAAATTTTTTAGATAATTGCGATGCAGAACGGGTGGTGTCTGAACGAGAGCTTGTTCACATTTTAATGCATATTTGAGGATACGAAGACACCTCTATGCGAAGTTCCAGCCACATGCTGTAGCAATTGCCATTAATGAGATTCTAAAGATCAGCAGTGACTGTTACAGCACGCACCAGGCCGGCCACCCCCTTTTCTTAACCCTACCATGATGCTATATATGAGAAAGCCTCTTAAGGGTAATCAGCAACGAAAATCGGCGCCCGGCGTCTAGAAAAAGTCAGCAAAACCTCCAGTGACGAATCAGAAAAGGAGAAAATTTCCTCCGAAGGTGCGGGAAATTCAACCAAGGACCTTCAGATTGTGAGGCGAGCACACAGTCCATACAACTGTTTTTTTAAGCATACATGGTGTTCAGTACACTGAAATTATGTTCCATTTACATGGACTATTTATAAATCTTTTTGGAAACTCCACGAAAGTCCTCTAAAATAAAAAGAGATCAACAGGGCACCAGACAGAAGGTAAGCCTGAGCACACCACCAAGAGTGAGTTCCACACCGATTGAGGTCTGTCTGTTCATACACTTTCCTTAGATGAGCAGTCATTTGCCAGGAATGAGATTTCGTCGAAGGAACTGGTTCACAGTGCCGATTAATCATTCTAGTTTTCCATAAGCTGTGTAGTCAAATATAAAAAAAACATATCAATAGGTTCATCAACATACTGGACTCCGGTGGGGTATTGAATGTTATGAGAAGTCAAATAAATTTGCTTCTTCAAAGTCTGTTGCAAAACATCCAGAATAGAACTTCGTCATTGCAATTTATGAAGCAGTGCTCAATTGCTTCAGGAAGGTTATGCGGAAGTTCACAGACGACAGACAAAACTGCGTTCCTACTAGGTGAATAAATATTTATTCAAGTGTATGGGTTTCCTTAGGATTGTATACTGATGAGTAGGTGCGTCACTACGAAGGTAGGAAAAAACTATAAATAAAAAATTAATGCTTTCCCTTTTAGAGCTCCTAGCTAGCCTCAAGTGCCCTCCGTAACTTTTACTGCGTCATTTATACTGAGCGATTTCGTTTTAGGCTTCTGAGTGCCGTGGTGTGCTATAGCGTTACAGCCAGGGAAGAGCAGAAAACCTGGTCGCGCGGGCCTCAGAAAGTTTTGGCGCGCGGATAGCTACGTCGTCTGCTCTCGTACACGTGCTGTGCATACCAGCGCATATCGAACTTGTCTCGCTTCGTCCCCGTCTTTATTCGCGCTGTATCGCATTATGGAAAAATACCAACTAGCCCGATCTGCCACTCTTGCAAGGCATATCGAACTGCCGGCAAACGACACCGAGTGCGAAACCAAGCGGCCCGCTTGGTTCAATCTCAGTGGGCATACCGCGTATGCCAACATGGTTTCTGCAGCGATGTATTTAGCTTTGCCATACTTCGCCGACGCCGACGCTTGGAGGACGTCTATGCTCGTAGCCCGTATCTTAGAGTGCGGAAGGCGGCCGATCCCCTGTACACGTAACAAGACAATGCCTCTCTCTCAATGTCGATGCCAATACTCGTCGCTGTCTTTCACTTCGCCTCTCCCGGGCAGGCGCACCGCGAGACTGCTGCGTTCGATATCTGCTGTTTGTTTTTGTTGTGCTGCTTTTTGTCAACAGTCTGCGTATTCGCTAAATGAATGCTTCGAGATAATGCTTCAGACTTACGGGTTTCTGCCTTTACCGCTCTGAGAGGTAACTCCCCCAGAAACGTGCTATGTATAGCGACGTGCGACATCTCCTAGGCGCTGCGACGGCCGGTGGGCTGATCGGCAGATGCCTGCCGATGAGCCCACCGGCTGACGCAGTGCCTAGCCATTGTCGTGCATTGCTATTCATTGTACGTCACGTTGCTGTGCAGTGGCGTCACTAATATTCAAAGATATCGATCCCATGCTCATATGTCGTTAACAATTGCGCTGAAGATGGATCTCGATAGCCAGAAAGAATTTAAGGGCTCTTTGCAGCTGAATTGAAGCGTATTTTATGCGTTTGTTGCGTCCAATGCTTTGCCGTGAGTAACCTTAGATACAAAGGAAGCCCGTAAGAAGCTTTTCAAAGCCTCGAAATTTGGTGTCTCAACGCATAATGATACCCCGCTAAGGAGGATAATTGTCACTGCGGACTCAATGTCATCTCACTGCTGACGTTGCAGACCGGCGTTCTCTGTTTGAACACTGGGTGGTCGTCTTTCTTGACACTTTAAGGAAAGTCAAGGGGAAATGAAGGGCTAATTTAGGGTGCGGTGATTTTGGAAATAAAGATGGTAGATGTTGCATTTGGCTCAGATTAACTATGAAACACACAGCGCGAAAACGACGCGATTCAACATAAGTTCACAGCAAGAAGGTTGAGAGATGTTTTGTCCCACTAAATGCTCGGTTCGTAAGCTGAAGGCCGCAGCCCGTCAGCTGTGCTCATCTAGTGACAGGTGACATGAGAAATGGCTCTCGTTTTTTAGTGCTCTAGCAATAGACGCCTCCTTAGCGAAAAAAATGGCGGTCCCGTGCTCACACGTCATTAAGAATTGCGCTAAAGATGGATCTCGAGCTCTGGTTAAACCTGGAGTGACGCGACAGCTACAGCTGGCCGGGTGGAACTTGCTCAATTGAATTGCAAAGTCTTTCGCCGCTCTGTTTCGCTGGGCGTTCCTTCATCTTCGTCCCACTTGACACGGCGCATGCGCACAGCTGTGGCAGCTTGGTTTGCCGGCGCGCCGCGCCGCGCCGCCAGCAGCAGCAGCTGCTCCGCACCACGTGGCTGGTCACGTGACCAACCACGTGACGAACCACGTGATCAACCAAGGCGCCGCACGGCGGGCAGCTGCTCCGCACCACGTGGCCAACTACGTGACAGCGTGGCGGCGTAGCCACGGAGTGGCGGCGCCCCCACGCTGAAGGCTCGAAATGCTACCCTAATGTAGCTATTGTTACAACAGCCCTCCTTTCTGCGTGTGAAGCCCTCACCTTCCAGCTGCATCAAGACACATCAGGGCTTTTCCGCTAGTGACCCACCTTCTGCTAGCGCACTCCTGTGGCTGGCAGGTGGAGTGCGCTAATAATAATCGGGTCACTAGGAAAATAGCCGTTACGTGTCCTGGTGAAACTCCACCTGTCAGCTCTCACCTGCCACGGTTGCAGATGGCATAGTAGAAAAAGGGAATTTTCCTTTCCTTTTCGCGTGCTACCACTTTGAGGGTCACTAGCGAAACGCCACTATATGTCCTGGTGAAGCCTGGTGGTGTCCTGCTGAAGGAGAAGAACCGGCTTCGCGGCAGCTGTAGTCACACGGAAAGGACGAAATCCGTGGATGTCATCAGCAGCCAAGTCAATTAAAGTGTAGCGCGCTTGCTGAAACCTAGTGCTAAGGAGGCAAATAGATTTCCCTACAGCTTCTGACATTTGGAAAGGCAGAAACCGCGTTGCACCATCTCCCGCTTACACTGTTTATAATACCCTCATAAGTACCCTACGCGAAGGGCCCATAAATACTGTGGTAGCGCACGTACGTCGCTTGTAGTTTAGCGGAGTAAACCGAGGATTTATTTTTTGCCTTACTATCTCTACTACTGCCCTAAGCTCGCCTTTAATTCAGTGCCAATTTCTACCACCTGTAACAACCAATCTCCGGATTCTGTACAAAACTGGCCAGATCTATACAGCATTTACGTAACGGTCTGGCGTCTGAGAGCGTAAATGCTTTCCAAAGTAAATGCTGCACAACGGGGCTTGATCGCTGTACGTATGTTTCACATACGGCTGGTACATGCCACAAAGGAAAGCTACTCGCAGTCGGTACTTTTGTTTTGGAGCAATCTTAATAAAATAAAATTTTCAGCTTGTAGGTGAAAGAGGGAGACTAACAAACTCAAGGTTCCTCACTGGTCTTGAGTAAATAAATAAATAAATAAATCGATCACTGAATCGATCAATCAATAAACCTTCATTTTTCGTGCCCAGGAACAACCCAAATGTCTTGTTGCTGGTACGTCATAACTAAACACAAAATGTGCATTAATTTCACCACAAATGAAAATAATCAAGTGAGGTAATGCAGCAGTCAAGGCAATAGAAAAAATGACGTATCAGCTAGACCAATGCTTTAGACAAAGGCATGTTAGCGAACAGAAAGCATAACAAAAAGCGAAAACAGCAAGAACAGCGGGATACGAAAAAGCTAGAACAGGCAAAATACGTATAAACAACAAACAGAAACAACAAACAATTGGAATGAAAACAAGAGCGACCTATCAAAGCAAAATACTACATACAGCAAAATAAAATGAAATATAAACCAATACAAATATGAACGGATACGATATCTCTAAAACACAAGCTAGAAATGCAATCAAACACAACAAAGAAATATAATTATTGAACGCGTTTCATACAATAAGACGGGAGTGAACGACTGTAAAGTAAAAATTTTAAAGAAAAGAAACAAGTGACGAATTAGTTAAGGAGAAAATAAAAAAAATCATACAAGAGGAAATGCACGGCCGAAGTAAAACAAAATGCTTGAAAGGGGAAGTTATCTGTGAAAAAAGGACTGCTGAAAGCGGAAATGTTACGGACATCAAATATACAACAACAACAACATTAATAATAAATAAGACAACTAGAAAATCTGCATTATGGAATTGTGTAGTTTGCTTTGTAGACGCCACCGTTATATCTTATTTCATTTATTTCCTACATTGGGTGCCATTTGCACACTGCCTAGAGAAGCTCTCAGTGCCTACTCCTGTGCGAGAAGAGCTCTGATTTTAGCTGAAAAGAAAACTAAATTATAGCGTTTTGTACCAAAAGAAGGACTGAAGAGTGTCCCGAACAGGCTCGGAGCGTTTCCTACAAATCGCTCAGGTTGGGGTTCGGTTCCAAGATGGCGAAATTGGAATGGGCTTGGTACGGTTCCGGGCAAAAAACGGGTTCACTTCCACTTTCGGATTGCGGTGCGGTTCCAGTTCGACACCCAGACCAAATTCAAAATTTTGTTTAACCTGATGCATTACTGATCTCTGCCGTGATGACAGTTTATCAGTAAAAGCTCAAGTCAGACATAATGGTAGGATCTTTTTCCAAATTAAAGATTTAGTTCCCCGGTCTTTTGACGCTAGAGAAGATGACAAACGATCTTAAAAGCAATAATTGCACAAATAAGACCTTCAGGATTAGATCCTTTATGGGACTGTAGAGGTTACCCCTATTGTTCAGGAGCACCTTCGCAATTTTATCGTTGTGAAGCGCGTGATCGGAGGTGCTTTTTAGTTACGAAATAAAGCTTCATACGACTAAATAAGGGACTAATTGCAAATCAGTATCCAGGCGATTGTGACCACACGGCCCACGACCAGAAGGAATGTTTTTCAAGCGCGAAGTGCCAGAGAAACATGTCACTTTCCTTTCTAGCTGTATTTTTATTATCAGGTGGATGGCAATTTTTAATTACTCCCTTAAGTCAAACTTACTAAGCTTTGAGAGAATCCCCAAAATACGCTGGACCAACTATGGCGACGCTGTTCAGCTTTGATTAAAAATTCAAATTTCTTTTACCATAAAGACAAAATCCGTTGATTTGCAGCATAGCTGAGGCGATCAGTCCTAGGCAATTGGGCGATGAACGAGAAATATTATTGTAAGACACCTTCGTAGATTTCTTTGAACCAAGTGAGGAACTCTGTTCCTTCTCTGCACAAGTGATTCTACAAGCGGCATGTGCCAAAAATGCTTCCAATCTAAGGCGTAGCGTTGGGTCGGTTCGCTTCGATAGTTTTATGCGGTAGCAGTAGTGTCCACATTTGGCAAAAATGAAGGCGTGTGTCAGAAATTTTTCTGATCGGTCGAGAGAGGTCACGTGACTTTGTGACGTCATCACAACCCGCACACCGTGGCGGGTGGCAAATGGCCAATGGATTGAGAGGTGCCGTGACCTTGTGACGTCAGCACAATCTGCCCACGATGGCAGATGCGAATTAATATAATGATTCTTAGAGAGAGGTCGCGTGACCCACTGACGTCATCACAATCTGCCCAAAGAAGAAACAGAAGAAAAAATGGCGGAAAATCCGGTTGAAACCTCTTGGCTTCGGCTAGCGGTGAATGCTCTCAGCCAATCCAATCTCATCTGCTAGATCAGCTGTGCGGCCGAAATGGACCATTTGAGTGCTGACAGGAGACTCAAGTGAAACTCAGAAACGCACAATAAATGAAACGGAACCACCAAAGTAGCAACAATGGGGTTGTAATGCTTTCGCATTCCGTCCTTCTGGCGCGTATGTCTCACCCAAGTTTTTCCACCGTCTCTCCGCTTCTGTAGTGCCAGCGGGCGCTCCCTACTGGGCAGTCGCTGCTCATGCTTGTCATTCGTGGTTTTCATTTGGGGTCACGTGCTAGTGTGACAGATTTTTCCGAAAAATTTGCGTTGTTCTCACCGTTTGCACTTGTTCACGTGCTGGTGACTGGGCTCGGTCCGCTAACGCCTACTGAAATCGACTGGGCGCTCCGTGACAAAGGACGGATAGTGTCCCGACGCATCAACCGTGACCGCCGCCCCTGGAATGGAACAGCGCGTCCTATCCTCCAGCCGGTCGCTAACTACACCGCCGCTTCTGGACACGGAAGCACCCGTCGTTTGGCAACATTGAACATTGTTAACCGATCCGCCCAGTGAAAAGGGTGCTAAGTTTTTTGACACATCACGCTACTCCACTGCACTTGCAATGTTGTTCTCACCATTTGAATCTTTGCAGGTTATTTACCACGATTCCCACGCCTTTCGTGATAACAATATCTGTCTTGTTGCGGTGTCGTGGCCACCCGATTGTTGCAAGCGTTTTCGTTCAGCCGCATTGTACTTGTGTTGCCTTTTGCTGTTAGCTGGTGATATTGAGGCGAAGCCTGGTCCGATGAAGAAGGCGCAAGAGGAAAAGCCTGGCGCAGTGTGTAATGCAATTCAGCATCTCAAGACAAACAACGCAAGCCTTATGGAATCTGTAAAGGAAGTTATAGAAATGCATAACACTCTTAAAAAAGAGACACGCTAACTAAACGCGTCGATGACCTTGAATCTCATTGTGCGTCTATACCTTGTAAGCAGCTTTCAGAAACCTGCGAAAACAACTCTCGCAAACTCCAAGAGAAAATTGATAACATGGAAGACTGCTCACGAAGGTCGAGTGAGCTATTTTTTGGAATTGAAGACACTCACCACTCAAAAACGTGGGACAGCACAGAGGCTCTAACTCGAGAATTTTGTAACCATCAACTGGGGTTTACAGTACAGTCTACTGCCAGGGCCCACCACCTGGGTCGCTTTTCAACGAATAATAATCGGCCAATAATAGCTAAATTTTACAAAGAAAAAGAAATCGAGGCCCTGCTAAGCAATGGCAGCAAGTTGAAAGAAACAGAATTCTGGATAGCACGGGGACTACTCGGCCGCTGTGCGCGATAAGCGTCGAAAGCTTTGGCAGTTCTCACAGTCGATAAAAAGGGAGGGTGATCGTCCCCCTTGTTTCCACCGAGCTGGTTATTAATGATGACAATTCTTCTGGGACACCGATGCGAACTGCGCAGCTCGTCTGCAAACATCTGGAAAGATGCGCACAGGTAGATGACCGAGCCCCTGGAAGTCGCGACGAATGACCCAATCATCGGCCTACCTTGGCTCAAGTAACCGAACCTTTGCCGTCAGCTGATAAGCCTTGTCATGATAACACATTACGCTTCCTCTATACAAATATCAGAAGTAACCTCTCGAAAGCGGTCCTCATTTCTTTGGTCATCGACTCACGCTCTGCATCGTTAATCGCAATCACGGAAACGTGGTTTACGGACAACGTTCCCGAAGACATCTTTTTTTTTTCCGAGGCGACGTTTAACGCATTCCGCTGAGACAGGTCGAATTGGAGAGGCCATTTTGTTCTGTTGGCAACAAAAAAAGGATTATCCTGTATACCCATCGCGTCAGCAGCAGCAGCAGTGCGGCAGTAACAGCACTGCTAACCGTTCGATCTCGGCTTCGCAGGTGTCCCGAACGTGCCAATGCTGACCGGTCCACTGGGCTGATGTACTACTGACACTTCTAGCTGCGCCCGCGTCGACAGACTTTTGGCCACATCACTCATCACCTGCTTCCTCATGATAGCAGCGGTATCTTCCAGGACCTACCGCCCCTACAACGGCTGGTGACTCTCTGGACCCTGCGCCAGCGCACCACCACAAGCCGGACGACATAAGCAACGCCACGACCGCACCACATCACTCGGCAGCAGTAGCGCGGCAGTAAAAACACTGCTAACCGTGCGATCTCGGCTTCACAGGTCTGTACACATCGTTTTTTTTAAATCGGCGTAGCTTTTTTTATTCTTCCGTCACTGCTGCTGCCTTCAGGGTCACGATGCCAACTTGTGAACACTGGCTAAACGCATCGATTTGCATGAGAACGTTTTCAAAAGCAAGCTGAACGATGTTCTTAATAAAGTCACAAGCACTGTTGTAACTAGAATATATTGCCAGCCTAATTTTCTCATTAGTGGATTTTAGAAGTATGTTGATGAGTTCGGCGGAAACTTCATCCTATTGAATGAGACTGTTCAATCCCTAAAGAATGAAAATGAGGAAATAAAAGTAGCCAACAAAACCATGAGTATCCGCAATGATTCCCTGGAGGAATCATTTGCTGACATGGAGCAGTGCACCCGTAAATGTAACACAGAAATCAAGGGCATTCTTCTCACACAGGGTCAAGACTGCTTGTCTATTTTAAGTCTATCGCTACTTAATTTGACTGTCCTGTCTCTGCAACAGATATTCACGCGACGTTTACCGGATCACGAACGAATCCGATTTGAGCGTGTTTGGTTAGGTTGAGATTTTTCGCCGCTTATAGAGCTCACTGTATTCTACATTACTGTTAATAAAAGTAGCTTCAGTTTTGAATAGCTCTTATCATTCTGCTATTTATTTTAATGCTCGCAGTCTTCTCAAACGCTTTCCTTAATATTAGCTGCTGTTATCATCGCTTCTTCATCCCTTTTTAGATTATCTACGTCTCGAAGACCTGGCTGTGTGATTACGACGGTAACCTGTACTGCTTTAATTCTTACACTTCCGTATGTCCTCGTCATGTTTCTTCTCCTCATGGCGGTTTATCCATCTTCATTCCCCCAGGTATAAGGTATAAACGGAGGCTAGATCTCTATATGAGTGTCGGTGACAGTGAGCCAGTTTGGATTGCAGTCGACCACAGTGTCTTTGGTATTGACAACAGAGATACTGTATTTGGCTCCATTTTCCAATCTCCCCACTCATCTATACCAGTTTTCTTGTGAAGGCCTTAGTAATATTCTTAACAGTGTTTCGAAAGAAAATAAATCTGTGTTCTCATGGGAGATATTGATAACAATTTGTTCGATCCAACTTCCCCTTATCAAGCCCCATATGATAGTTGTTTTCAAGGGTACGGAATTCAATCTCTGCTTGAGATCCCCATTCGGTGCCCTACAAATGATTCAGGAACTCTGATTAGCCTTATTTCAACCAACCTTCCTTTTCCTCCATTAGCATTTGTTATTCAGGTTAGTATCACTGATCACTTCACCATACTTCTCCGCTTCGACAGAAGTCCAGGCATTGGCGATAGTTTCCTTTTTTAAGGCCATTTCTTATCGTTCTAAGTTTATCCGATCAATAAGAAGCTCAGACTGGACAAGTATCACTTCATTATTTCGTGCGCAGTTACCATATACTGAATTCAAGAACATTCTCACTAAATGTCTAGAATCATCTTCTACCTCTTTACGATGCTAGAAAAATTGTGCATCGCCTCAAGCACCTGGATAAATTAGGGCTTGCTTATTTACCAACGCAAAAAGGATAACCTGTATGAAAAATTAAAAAAACCAGTCTTTAAACATTGTTCTCAAAAAGCGCTATAAACAGTACATTAACACGCTGAACATGCTATTAAAGGCCTCTAGAAATTACTACGAAAACGATATCATAATAAGTGGTTCAGATAGCAAAAAGAAATGGTCCGTGATCACTGGCTTCCTGAATAGGAGCTCAAGAAATGTTATAACCGATGTAAATCCTCAGGGCTCCAAATTATCTTGAGCCTATAAAAATGGCTAACGCATTTAGTTCCTTTTTTTCTTCATTCCCTGCCCAACCGTCTTCAGCCCCTCCTGATTTGCCAAGGCACCGTTTTCAATAATCCTTCCTTTATCCTTTATCCTTCCTTTTCAAGTGTACGGACAGCAACAAGCTCCTGAAACTCGGGGTCCACAATACCCTTGAGGAACTTGCGGAAGCGCAACAGACTGCCCAGCTGGAGCGGCTCTCTATGACCGAGGCCGGTAGGCGTATACTTCATTACTTGGGCTTCATGCCCAGGTTGAAAAAGGCCACTAGTGACGTTCCTGTTCCTGACGGGACCCGATGCCGGATTCGGGTAGACCTCATCCCGAGAAACATGAACCCTGAGTTTAATAAGGAGCGAAGAGCAGCGAGGGCCAAATCCCTCATCGAATTTCATGCCAAGGATGCGCACGCCATTATCGTGGATGCGGCTGAATACCAGGGAGACCACACGGCGTTCGTAGCTACTGTCATCGATGCGTCATCAGGCGCCACGAGGGCAGCGGCAAGCATACGGGTCCCAGAGGCATGTCAGGCGGAGGAGGTAGCCATTGCCTTGGCCATTGCCGACCCCGGATGCCAAACGGTGCTGTGTGATTCCCGAACTGCAGTGCGGAATTATGCCAAGGGCAAAGTGTGCGGTGAGGCTGTGCGCGTTCTGTGCTCGACTGACCTACAACGGGAAGAAAGGTATGTCAGACTCAGGTGGTTCCCGGCGCATGCGGGCAACGATGCGTCGAAGAAGCACGCTAACCACAACGAGACGGCACATGCAGTGGCGCGAGCGCTAACCAACCGCGCCGCTGCAACCGACCGTCCAACGTGGTGTAGTGCCAAAGACCACATGACAACATTCTATGAAGTTACGCAGTTTTACCGCCTCGCTCGAAGGACTTTCCCACCCCCACACCCGGGACTGAGCCGAGCGGAGGCGGTGCTGTTTAGACAACTACAAACTGGTTCTTTACCAACCCCGGTGTTAATGACTCATCTATACCGAAACTTATGTGAAAGTGATGTGTGTCGCGTGTGCCAGCGGGAGAGGGCAACTCTGACGCACATCCTATGGGACTGCACAAAATTCCCCGACGAGGCTTTTAAAAGCATAACGATTCCGCCGCGACTCGCGGCTGTGGCGGAATGCTCTGACCGTGACGTGCAAACCTGGGCCGTCCAGCAGGTCTCGGCGGCTCTTGAGCGACAAAGGTCTCAGATCCTCCGCTGAGTTGCCGCCTGGGCCCCCGTCACGGCGCCATTAGGTCATGATGCCATTAGGCCATGACGTAAATAAAGTTCCTCCTCCTCCTCCTCCTCCTCCTCCTCCTCCTCCTCCTCCTCCTCCTCCTCCTCCTCCTCCTCCTCTTTTATACAACTTTGGCTGACGAAATAAGAAACCTTGTTATGAGCATGAAGCTATCTGGAGCAGGGCTATACAGTATTCAAGCAAGACACGTGAAGGCGATAATTCAGATCATTGCAGATGTTCTAGCCTACATTATAAACCTTATATTCATGACAGATGTCTTCCCACAAAAAGAAGAAAAAGCAAGGTTATCCCAGTGTTAAAGAAAGGCGACAAATATTCACTCTCTAATTACCGGCCTATTTCTTTTCTTCCGTTTTAAAGTAAAGTTATTGAAAAGCTAATTCATCGAAGTTTGTCAATAAACTTGGAAAAGTTCTATGTCTTATATTTGGACATTTGGATTTCGAGCTGGGTATTCTACTAACCTTGCATTAATGTATTTTACTGACTGGTGTAAATTAGAAATTGACAAATGCAACCTTGTTGGTTCGGTATTTCTTGATTTCCCAAAAGCATTTGACACGATTAACTATGGCATTCTATTCTCTAAGCTTGCATGTTCCCGTATCGTTGGAACCCCACTAAATCTATCAAGCAGCTTCCTATCTAACTGGAAGCAGATTGTAAGCATCTCTCGCTTCCTCTCTGAGAAAAAAAAAAAAACTACCAACATCTGTGTCCCTCAGGGCTCAAGTCTCGGTCTTCTATTTTTAATATTCATTTTAATGACCTCGCAAGTTTTCTCACTAGTTTTAACTTTATTTTATTTGCGGATGATAGCCCCCTGGAATCATCTAATAAGCGTTTGGTTTCCTAATATTCATAGTAAAGATCTTAATAACGTATCTGCGTGGTGTACTAAAAACAAGCTTCAGATTAACCCTCTCAAATAAAAATTTATGATATTTAGCTCTAAGGCCGTAATTCCAGGCCACATTTGCCCTCTGCATATTAAGTACCATCCTATGCATCCAACTGATGAATGTGTGTTCCTTGGCATAGTTGTAAATTCTTGTTTAAAATTTAACCGGCATATACAGGCATTACAGAACAAGACTTCATTTGGAATTAGTTCTAAAAGCTCGTCGTTTCTTCAACTTTCACACTTTTTACTATGCGTTCATTCATAGCCATCTAAAGTATTGCATTACTTCTTGGGGCTGACGTACCATTCCCATTTATAGTCTTTTCAAATCGTTCAGAAGCAAGCTCTCTCAGAATTATAACATGGAATAACCGGTATTTTCGTACATTTCCTTTGTATAACAAGCTTTCTTTTCTTTCTTTCTTTCTTTCTTTCTTTCTTTCTTTCTTTCTTTCTTTCTTTCTTTCTTTCTTTCTTTCTTTCTTTGTTTCTTTCGTTCTTTCCTTCGTTGTTTCTTTCTTTCTTTCTTTCTTTTCTTTCTTTCTTTCTTTCTTTCTTTCGTTGTTTCTTCCTTTCTTTCATTCTTTCCTTCTTTTCTTCCTTTCTTTCTTTCTTTCTTTCTTTCTTTTCTTCCTTTCTTTCTTTCTTTCTTTCCTTCTTTCTTTCTCTCTTTCTTTCTTTCTTTCTTTCTTTCGTTCTTTCTTTCGTTGTTTCTTCCTTTCTTTCTTTCTTTCTTTCTCTCTTTCTTTCTTTCTTTCTTTCTTCCTTTATTTCTTTCTCTCTTTCTTTCATTCTTTACTTCTTTCTTTCTTTATCTCCTTTCTTTCTTTCATTCTTTCCTTCTTTCTCTCCTTTCTCTCATTCTTTCCTTCTTTCTTTCTTCCTTCCTTTCTTTCCTCCTTTCTTCCTTTCTATCTATCTTTGTTGCTTTCTTTATTGTTTCCTTCGACACAGGCTAAGAGGGGGCCGAGTCTAAAGGCGTCCGCGCACCTGACGAAGGCCTCGACCCCTTTACACAATGTGAACAAGAAAATAATGTTCGGACAAGCAGTCGATGTCGGAATTACAAGGGACTCGTCTTTGTGAGAATAGCATATCATCACAAACACTTTGGTTAGCAATACAGTGATAAGTATAAAGCAATGCAATAATTCAATGGTAAATAGCAAACATGATGTCTGCAAAAAGAGCACAATGAACAACAAATTGGTTCCCAACCAACAGTCACCGCACAATCACGCGCAACCATGATATAGATCGGACAGCCAAGACACTACGGCAGTGTTTTAGACAGTGCAAGAAAATTGTGGGAAATGACAAGGACACGGCAAGACAGGTACGAGAACGCATGTACAAAGTTTTGCGATACTTTACGTCAATGAAAATTTATTACCTCTTTTCACAAAAAAGCTTCCTACAGTATTTTTTAAAAGCCTGGAGACCTGTATTGAAGTTCAACTGTATATCTTTGCTGTTCAACATACTAGTTATCTGAAAATACAATCCTTGCCTTTCGTAATTAGTTCTAACTTGTGGCAATTTTCGTTGTGGGTTCCGAATGTTGTAAGAACTTGAACTATATACTGGGTAACTATGTAGTTTGTGTCTATGAATCCATTGAAATAGTTTGAAGAGGTGCACTTGGTCAGCCTTTAACATATTATATTTGATAAATAGTGGTTGCATTCTCAAAGACTGCTTATGACCTTTGTAATTTTCCAGTATGCGTAACATTTGTTTCTGTAACAGGTGTAAAGGACTAATGCTGAGACGCGGCCGTCCGCTCGAATGCCTTGCCTTTAATGTCACTTCCTTTTCCTCTTGTCCCCGCGCCTCCGATCTTTACGTACTCTTTCTTGCCCCGGCATCACACAGGTTAAGTTTGTAGTAGTTAGTACTTGTGGTCGTACCCCAAATTTAGACGCCATAGCTCATTTTGGAGTATAGCAGCGAGTAGTATAGGGCTTGTTTTAAGCGTCTGGGTGTCAGATGTTTTACTGTATAGATATATCCAATGGTGTGAGACAGGGTTGATTTAGGATGATTAATATGTGTATTGCATGTAATAAACTCGTTAAATTCAATGTTGGCGTATTTGCTTATGAACATAATATTCTGCAATTTATTCTCATAGCGGACACAAAGAGAAAGACACGAAAAACAAGCGCTTGTCCTTCGTGTATTTCTCTTTGTGTCCCCTTTTGCAGCGCTTTCAAAAGTTTTCAAAGATATACCAACTAGCTCAATTTTCCGTGTTACTGATAGCGGACATCATGAAATAAAACTTTACTCGCTTTTCAGAACGGAAAAATTTTTTGCTTCCGACAGTTCGCACTAACTTCAGAATTTACACAGATTTTGATTCATCAAACTTTGGAATTCATTGTCCAATGATATTAAAACACCTCCATCTTTGTCGTCATTTAAACTCCAGATTAATATGCTTGTTCCCAACTGCTAGGCTAATTGTTGTTTCAAATTGTGTTGTGTTCGCCCTATCGGTGGTATCTTTAATTTTTGTGTTTCAATATGTGCTTTCATCTAATATGTCAGAGTGTATACCTTGCAGACCAGTTTCTTAGTGACTACTTGTGCCGTACAGTTGAAATAGGTCGCATTCAAAAATATGTTCACTGACCTCCTTAACAAGTACGTACCGAGCATGAAAAATAGTAATAATAGACAACGCCATGATATAACCAGAACCTTCACCGTCTAAACAACAACAAAAGAGTGATTGTACAGGCATCTCGTGAAATACAATATCTCATGATAAGGCTTAAGTACAAACTGTGCGACAAAGAATAATAAGATTTACTTAAATACACTCGTTGTCACTTTTTCAACCACGACCTTTCGTCTATGCTGACTAACAATCTTAGTAAACTTTGGCAGATAATAAATCCAAGCAATCATCCTGATGTAACGCTTACAGATTTCACATGTGCCACTGTTCCCAAATCACAGTGTGCACTAACCTAAAACAATGCATTCTCGTCTGTATGCGACCGAGAGGACCTCACTTCCTGCCCAAACTTAAATACAGTTTCTGATATTATCTTGCCGCAGATAGTCGTTAATGAGTCCGATATAATATCACTACGTAATAATCGTAAGGTACCATCTGCATAAGACCACGTTGCGTTTTCACAAAGTTGCTTAAAGCACATCACAAAGCATTACGAGAATCTTGAGCGCTATTTTTTCAGTCATTGTCATCAGGCCTAATTTCTAATGATTGGCTGATAGCAAAGGTCATACTGATGTTGAAATCTGGCGATCGCTCATTCACTCGCCGCGGCGGCTCAGTGGTTAGGGCACTCGGCTACTGATCCGGAGTACCCGTGTCCGAACGCGACCGCGGCGGCCGCGTTTCGATGGAGGCGATACGCAAAAGGCGCCCGTGTGCTGTGCGATATCGGTGCATGCTAAAGATCCCCAGGTGGTCAAAATTTTTTCCGGAGACCTCCAATACGTTACCTGTTCCGTCCTTTCTTCTTGTACTCCCTCCTTTATGCCTTCCCGTACGGCGCGGTTCGGGTGTCCAACGAGATATATGTGAGACAGTTACTGCGTAATATCCTTTCCTTAAAAACCAAATTTGAATTTTCAATTTCGCTCATCTTCATTATCATCAGCCTGATTACGCTCACTGCAGAGCAAATGCCTCTCCCATGTCTCTCCAATTAACCCTGTCCTTTGCCAGCTGCACTCACCGTATGCGCGCAAACTTCTTAATCTCATCCGCCCACCTAATTTTTACCGCCCTCTGATGCGCTTGTCTTCTCTTGGAATCCACTCTGTTACCTTTAAGGACCATCGGTTATCTTGCCTTCGCATTACATGCCCTGCCCAAGCCCATTTATTCCCCTTGATTTCGACTAGTATGTCATTAACCCGCGTTTTTTCTCTCATACACTCTGCCTGCTTCCGGTCTCTTAACGTTGCACCTATCATTTAACGTTACATCTATCATTTTTCTTTCCATACATCGATAATTTTTCTTCGTATTTTTCTTTTCATCACCGCTTAACTACCAGCCTATTTCGTCAAATAGCACTGTCTTCAAACTACTGGAACATGTCATACATTCGCAGATCATAACTTTCTTTGAAGAGCATAACAATCCTCAAATACCAGCGCGGCTTTTGCAAGGAATATTCATGCAATGGGCAATTAGCTGGGCTTACTAATGACTTGCTTCCATGTACTGACGCTGGAAACAAAGTCGACGCGATTATCTTAGTTTTTTCGAATTCTTTTGACCACGTTCCTCACCATATGCTACTACTTGAAATAAAGCATGTGAACATTCACGCCAACTCATTGCACGGATAAAAGATTTCTTGTCATTTCGAACTCAATTTACCAATATTAATCACTACAGCTCCTCATCTATACTTGTCACATCCGGCGTTCCACAAGGAAGCGTACTTGGGACTTTCCTTTTTTTAGTCTATATTAATGATTTGCCTAACTGCATGACGTCCGGAGTAGGACGGTTCGCCGATGATTGCGTAATTTACCGTAATATTTTTACGGACACTGACTATGAAGCATTGCAGTCAGACCTCAACGCACTAAACAGGTGGTGTTCAGACTGGAAAATGACGGTAAATCAAATTAAAATTAAGTTCATGTCATTTACACACTACTATTCTCGTATTCTAACCTCCTACTTTAGAGTTAACGTTGTCGGGGGTACTACCACATACAGATACCTAGGAATTAATTTGATAGTGGATCTTACATGGCGTCGCCATATCAACGTTATTCTTGCACCTGCTAACCGTACTTTCGGAATAATGAAATACAGACTAAAGGAAGCGCCTACACACCTAAACAAACTGGTATACGCCACGTTAATCAGACCAAAAATTGAATACGTATGTGCCACCTGGTGCCCGATCCAGGACTACCTCATATGAAACATTGAACCTCTGCAAAGCCGTGCCGCCCGGTTATTCCCCGTACCCCTCTCTTACACCTCTAAGAAGTCATGCCGAATTAGATCTCCTATCACTGCGACGGAAACACGCTCGTTTATCACTTTCCTAAACTTTATCATCACGATAATAATTAATAATAATTGGTTTTGGGGGGAAAGGAAATGACGCAGTATCTGTCTCATATCGTTGGACACCTGAACCGCACCGTTAGGGAAGGGATAAAGGAGGGAGTGAAAGAAGAAAAGAATAAATAGGTGCCGTAGTGGAGGGCTCCGGAATAATTTCGACCACCTGGGGATCTTTAACGTGCACTGACATCGCACAGCACACGGGTGCCTTAGCGTTTTTCCTCCATAAAAACGCAGCCGCCGCGGTCGGCGTTTTTATGGAGGAAAAACGCTAAGGCACCCGTGTGCTGTGCGATGTCAGTGCACGTTAAAGATCCCCAGGTGGTCGAAATTATTCCGGAGCCCATCACGATCGTTTGCAGTTTGACTTCTTACAGTCATCCTCACCGAGATCACCCTTACAAAGTCAAACGACCGGCATGTTGCTTGGCTCATTACACCCAATCATTCATACACAGAATCATAGTTGACTGACATGCCACTGACCAGATATTGCCACTGAAGTTCACGCCATCAATTTCATCAGATGCTGCGTACTCGTATGAGAATGTGACCTCTGTGTGCTTTTCCTGCTTAGTTATTCTTGTTCAGGAGTACTACAGTACCTTTTGCCTTCTATTTCGGCACTGTTTTGCAATTTTTCTCATTTTGTGTGTGTTTTGGTATTATAAATCTCAGATGTTTCAATTTTACGCTCTATTCTCATCTTGTGCTATCGTGTTTTTGAACGAAACTTTCATCCCGCTTCTAATATTGGAATTCGCGTATTTTGTGTTTGTTTTTACTGTTGGCTGCATTTTTTTTAGAAATTGTCATTTTTGTGTTCTGTGTGCTTCCCCCCCCCCCCCCCCCCTACGTAATACTCTCTTCCAGAGGGCCTTTAGGGTATTAGAAAAAATAAATAAGCGCTAGTGTTCACCAGTAACAAATATCCTTCGGGCGTACATCCATTCTGGTGGAAATGGCCTAGAGATAAAAGAAGGAGGGATAGATGCCATAAGAGCAAACATAAAAACGAGCAGATGCACTGCAAAACTGTTCAAGTCGCCATCGCTTGGACCGCAAGCCTTCTGGTAAAGGGCCCCGCAAGAAAACCTTTACCTGAGCGGACCTTCTGAATGCAAGAAACTCAGCCAGGCCTAATTTTTCACGACAACCATCTTCTTTTTTCCTGTAGATTGTACACTGCATAACTGTGATCCAGTCCCATTGATCATCAGCAAACCCTATCCTGCCCATCTGCATTTCTCCCATTAGGGCAAAATTTCTTATCTCCTATCATGGAGTTCTGCCCCTCCCCCTTCCCGCCTACGTTTTATTTCGACATGAATTTTCTCAGTTTCGCAAAAAAACAAACTAACCGGTATCTATTCATGATTGGAACAGCGCGAACTACAAGGGACAAGAAAAGAAGGGAAACAGGACAAGCGCTGACTCGCAACTAAAAGGTTTATTCAATGAAACCTTCTTATATGAAGAAACAATCAAAGGGAAAAAACAACACAAAAAACTAAAAACCATGAAACGCAACATTCGTCAGGTGCTCCCGAGATAATTCATCTCCCTATCGCAAAGGAACACAGAAGGTTTGCTGACGCACTTCAGTTGATCCCCTGCGATGTGAAAAGCCTCGACAACTTCTCGTGTCGTCTGATCACTGTGGGTGTATAGCACACGGGTTTGATTGAATAATGCAGTGCATTTTTTCTTTTTCTTTTTCATGACTTTACATTCTAGACAATGTTTGACCAAATGCACTGCATTATTCAATCAAACCCGTGTGCTATACACCCACAGTGATCAGACGACACGAGAAGTTGTCGAGGCTTTTCACATCGCAGGGGATCAACTGAAGTGCGTCAGCAAACCTTCTGTGTTCCTTTGCGATAGGGAGATGAATTATCTCGGGAGCACCTGACGAATGTTGCGTTTCATGGTTTTTAGTTTTTTGTGTTGTTTTTTCCCTTTGATTGTTTCTTCATATAAGAAGGTTTCATTGAATAAACCTTTTAGTTGCGAGTCAGCGCTTGTCCTGTTTCCCTTCTTTTCTTGTCCCTTGTAGTTCGCGCTGTTCAAATCATGAATATCTACCAACTCGCCCAAATGAACGTTTTGATTAACCGGTATCTCTTCTTCGCATAGCATGTGCTCTCAAGTATATTTTCTTCGTTTGATTTTAATTAAGGCATCATTATCTCGTGTTTGTTGCTTCACCGATGGGGCTCTTTCGTGGTCTGTGGTTTTTGTAGATTTATGAGGTTTAAGTTCCAAAGCGACTCAGGTTATGAGACATGCCGTTATGGATTGCTCCGGATTATTTCGGCCACCTGGGGTTCGTTAATATGCTGTGACATCACCAGTAAACGGCCCTGTAGTATTTCGCGTCCATCGAAATGGGATCGTCTCGGCCGGGATCGAAACCGCATCTTTCTGTTCAGCAGCCGAGCACCACAACCACTGAGCCATTGCGGCGGTTACACTGTTTTTTCCTGACCCCCAACGTTACCCGTAACACCCTATCAGTTGTTTCATAGCCTGCTCCTTAGTTTTCAGTTTGAAGTGTTTTGCTATGCTGCTAAGTTTCGATCATTTAGGCGAGGAGTGGTGGGATATTTTGGTTGGGAGATTCCCATCTGAGAGATATCGCCGACCTGATAATCAGGAAAAAAATTAAATGAGGGAGGCCTAACGAAGCGTTCGCGATGCCGCGTTTCTCATAATTCGATATGTTTTGCGCATTATTCAAATGTACGCTGCATGAAGCATACTATGCATATGCCGATCGTGTGGAGTGGATGCGCAAAAGTGAACCTTAATTCAGACTGTGTTGAACGTCATATGGCAAATAACAGGTGATAGGGAAGCTAAACTGTGAACAGGATATAGAAGGGTACATGAAACAAATTATAACCACAATGATTTTCGTATATGCTTCATATCATACGACCCCGTATTACTATAACTACCTCTGAAAGCCCGTGTTTCAGCGGGTGAAGCTAGAACAATAGAACGGTTCGTACGCAGATAAATCTGGAATGTGTAGCTGGCCAGCACCACAAAGTGCGCGTGTACAAATAATATTACAAAGCGCAGCTTAGTGCGTTAGAGGTGTGGCGTTCACGGAGGTTTCAGGGGCGTTGAGTAAGCCTGTGTGGCGCTCCAGCTGGGAAAGCCCCGACGGCGCGATAGCATATCCGCCCGGCTTTATCAGCACGCCGGCCAGGCGACGCTTCGCGTAGGCACAACGTGCGCGCATGCTTATATCTTCACCAGCACTGCTCCGCTCTTCACTGTTGTCGCTCGGCTTCCAAGCGTGTGCGCAGTGGATGACGCTCGTATCAGCGGCTTTCACGAATCCCTCACGGCATACAGGCACTCCTGGTGGACGACACGCAGCCGTTGGAAGGACGAGCCACAAAATCTGTGCAAGCTTCCCAACATCAACCTTACGAGCACAGCGTTGGAACTAGCGGAGTAAAACTTAGGCTCTCCAGGGACCAAGAAAGCTATGGCCAAGAAAGCTTCCCTCTCGAACGTCTCAGATTCGAGCAAGATCCCGCCGAGGAGAGATGAAGCAAGGGACAACAGTGGTACTCGGAACACCACTGACCGGACTGATTCCCGTGGCGAGGTCCAACCAGAGGACTTGGCCAGTAAATGCGAGGCTTGCAGGAAGGACATGCTCGCGTACGCCATACCGTGGCTTCATCATACAGTGATGGCGCCCCTGACTGATATCCACAGTGCCCAGTGTAGACGGCTTCCGACAAGGGAGAGGACGCCGCAATCGCTGCCGGGAGGCGTCACCGACAGGGTTGATTCAGGTACTGCGCCAGTACACGGAGTCGCGACAGGAGCAGAGCAACTCAATTCGGCGAGCGCAGGTTCCATCCGTTTTGAGGAGCGCCTATTTTTGCTGGCAACAGTGAGCGAAAGTATTCGCTGCACCCTCTGCCAAGTATGGTCGAGAATGTCAGATTTCCTGCCCGTCGAGGATCGTGCACAAGGAACAGGAGTTCCCCAAGAGGGGCCCCGAGAAAGAGAAATTACGATCGACGACCTCCAAGCGCTGCTGTCTAGGGTCCATTTCGGCATAACCGGCTTCAGAGCTTCAGAGCAGGACGGCCGCGAGTCTCGTCCTCATCAATATTGTCTGGGCGATTTCACGATGGCAACAAGAGAGTTAGGGCGGAATCATGACAATCTCCTGAATGCCGCTTGTGGTGCTCTAGACGAAGCGCTTCGCCAAGCGCTGTCGCTGAAAGATGGTGTCGAAAGTGCCGTCGCCAGACTCTCCCCGCTCGGGCCATCATCGAGAGCGTGGATTCCGTACAACCTTGCCTCGATGGTGAGCCGTGTCCAATACTACTCGAAAAACTACGCCGAGGAAGCGTTCAGCGCCCCGTTGGAGGTGCGTGGCTACACAATAAGACTGTCTGTTCGCTGCGCGATTGAAGTCGGTCAGGTGGGGCTCACCTTTAGCTTGCAGTTCTGCGTGAGTGCTAGCAACGAGAAAGTGGGGTGGCCGTTTAAGGGCACGCTGCAGTTTACGATAGAGCACCCGACTGATCCAGCCCGCAGTCAACGGCACAGAGTGTATCCTTCGCAGACGGAGGGGACCATCATGCCCAGGAATGTGGACAATGTGCCATTGCGGCTTGCGGGCCCGATTCCGGCAATGACGCTCCACCAGGAAGGACTTTGGGCGATGAGGACTCTTCACCTTTCTATTTCAGTTTCCCCATCATTTGAACAAGTCCGCCCCCACAGCTTGTAAGCTGTTGCCGTGCTCTGAAAGAGTGCACCCCAAAAGACCTATCCCACATGTAGTAGTGCTGCGCCAGTTAGGTTAATCAGCAGCAGATATCGTGACAATATGGGCATACAGAGGAGCGGACAATATAAAAGGGAACATCACTGGCGACCAAAATCTATGCGCTTTCACTGACCTGAAAGCAAAAGAAATTTCGGTGTGCCTTTCATTCACATCCTAAAAGAGATTTTGTTTAGACGGACTGCTGACCACTTGTGCTATCAGCGAGTGAGATATACGTGCCATGCTTTCTCGTGCATGATTTTCATTGTTCGTTCCTGAACTCTTTATCGGTAGGGATAACGCAAATACGTATTTTGTACGAATAAAAACCTAGAAGCTACTAAGAGCTTGCATTTTCATTCATATTCTTTTTTGTCCATACGTTCGTGTGTTCGCTGCTGTGTGCAATCATTCGGAAACTAGCCAAGGCTATGTGTTATGTGGATTCATCACCGAAACCATTCGCGGATATCGTATAAGCATACCTCTGCATAAATCAGAATCATTCTCGGTTAATTCGGTCACTGTGATCGTGAAACACGATATTTTATTATCGTCTTCATTCAGAACATGCATCATGGCTACTGGGGGCATCAGCATTGATGAGGAAGTTTCTCAATAAATTCTGTGTACCCTTTCTTGTGAAAAGAAGTGGTGTGATGGTGCTTCGGGCTTAGAGGCGTTCCCCTTCTATTCAGATCGTGAAAGTTCCGCAACGACTACTGGGGTCTGGCAAAAGGAAGCACAAACAAAGAGAATACCGATGATCGAGTCTTGGCATGCTGACAGAGTGGCTGTGTCAGTTTTTTATTCAACACGCAGTAGGCGGAACGGTGCACGGATGATTCCTGCCAGGATGCAAGTCGTGTGCAGCACTTGAAGAGCCCACTTACCTTTTCATTAGTAAGCTTACGTCACCCATCACTCAAAGGGGCACGATCGATTAACGCCTATATATATATTACTCTGCGGAAATAGCGAAACATTTAAAGCAGACAGCTTGTCAAGTTGGAGTTTCGATAGAGAGGACAATATACTAGCGCTAAACCACATTGACGAATGGAGAGAAAACAACACATATGCTAGACATCGACTGGCTTTGTTCACAGAAAACCACGTATTCATGTAGGCAACGATCATGTGCCTGAAAAAAAAATTGTCAACTTTCGGCTTGCTCACAGACGACTGGCTTTCCATGTTTATAAGAAAGACTTCCAGTATCTTTCTTTCCGGTCCGCATATACAAAAAAACAAAAACAAACACGAATGTGCTCATAAAAGGAAGTAAATTCTTTATTATCATGTTTACATCGTTTACAATGTGCCGCTAAGTTTCCAGACCCTGATATTACTGCTACAACAGTCTTGCGCTCCGTGAGCCACAAAACTGTTGATACTCCGGCCAGTTTGGCCGATGTAATATTTTCCGTGTGATAATAAAATTCTGTAGGCCAATTGGTCCTCTAGGCCATATACGGCTTCCCATGCTTTAGGAAAAGCTGTATAAGGCCTTGCCCTGCCCATAAAAGGGCACTGACCCATAAAACATGGAAAACCGTATATGGCCTACAGCACCAATGGCGCCTACAGATCTCTATGATCAGGCGGAAAATGTTACATTGGCAGACTGGCCGGCCAATCAACGTTTTGCTCATGGAGCACAAAAGTGTTGTAGCGGAAATATCACGATCTGGATACTTTGAGGCACATTGAAAGCGGTGTAAACACGATGACACAGAATATGCTCCCTTGTATGAGCGAGACACGCGTTATTAAGGCGAAAGCCTTCAATGGTTCACACTGTCGTCGTCCGTTCGCAGAGGGTGTCACACGTTTAAGTCGGGAGCTAAAAAAGATAACAGAAGACGAATGGTTGCTTCAGATAGAAGAGAAAAAAATGACCCCAGAACCCACGGTGGATGACTGTAGAGTAATTAGCTCATTTTATTGCAGTAAAAAAATGTGAAAATTGCGTCGAAATAACGCGGACGTCGATATAGCCACAGGAATGGTGTGACGTCACATACAACGGAAGTCGTCACGGCATAGTGAAAACTGTCACAGAATGGTCGGAAAAACGTCAGATTTGTGCCAAATTAGATAGAAAAATGTGTAATTTAGCGCAATTAACGCTTAAGATGCCCTAAAGATGTATAATTTGGGTATCGATATAGCCACGGGAGAAGTCCGAAGTGTGACATGCAGTGGAACTTTCTGGAAATATGGCATTGACATAGAGTTTCTTACTATTAACTAGAGAGAAAGCTGGCGCCCCGCCTATGGGAGTTTGCATGGAGCTTCCTCGAGACCACTTCAGCCACCATAAGCGCTCTGAGCATTATGGGGCGGAGAGCTACTGACTGCAGAACCACAATTTTTGGCCAAAAAATAATAAAAAAACAAACGTTGTTCGATAATCAAGAATGTAATTTCAACAAACGAGCGGAAAAGCATGTAGTGAGAAGCCCAGAAAGCTTTCCAGTCAATCCAAAATTACCCTTACTCTAGGGCGCCGTGGTCGCATCCCCTCAGCAAAACTGGACACTAGCTGCAATAAAAACTCGCTCTCTCCTCTTTTGTGTTGAAAGCAGGGGTGCAAACGTGACGAGCAGGTTGAGACAGGTACAATGGGGCAAGAGAATGGACTATTGTACTCTTTCGACAAATACACTCGATCTGGAAATCTGGTGGTAACCTGTGGGGTTTCATGTTCGCGGAGATTAAGGAGCATCCCCTCTCTCCTTTTCTAAAAGGAATACCATGGACTGAACTTGACTCATATTCGCGCTAACTCTTTATGTTGGCAGAGCAGAAAGTGAAAACGCTGTCTCTGAACGAGGATTTTGGCTTTAAAAATTTCCTGTAAGTCAACTTTCCTGCAATTTTGCAAGCTGGGCGCATGTCTAGGAAGTTACTGAATAAAGGTCCATTCTCTCTTTTAGGTTTGTGGTTAAACCCCTCCTGGGATCTACACTTTTGACTAAGGCTGTACCTGTAATTAAACCAGATCTGGTCGCATATACGGCTGTACTTCAGAAAAAGCGGTAGTGATGCGTTGATTGGGCTTGGACATAAGAAGCGTCAAATTTAAACAAGGCCCTGCATGAAATATGGGGCCGTACGCCCCACCCTGACCCCTCGTGTAGTGCTTTGCACGTGCGATTCATTACCGACAAGATGCTACGTTTGCGCGGCTTTTTATATACGGCGTTTCCATGTTGTAAATATGTGCAGTGGTCGCTCACGCGCGCGTGGTTGTAATTAGGACAGTGCCCGGACACTCGTGCGCGCGAGCCAGTGTTCATTTTTGTACTCATATTTCTGTCATATATTTTTGTAAATATTGTATAAAGCTTTCACTGTCCTATCTCGCTATCACTCCCGTCTGTACTTTTGCTTGCTACCCTGTCACTGCCTCTTTTTTTTTTCGGCCGGCCGTACTCGTGTGCTTAAGATATGAGATAGCGATTGCCGCAGCAGTTCCAGTTAAAAATGCTGTAAGTGTCGTTACATGAATTGGGAAAACAGTCAGACATCGGTCCAAGTGGGTGATAACAGCCGACTGCGGGTTTCTGGAGCAATGCGTCAATACCTCTCGAAAATCACAATTGCACTATTTAGTCGTATGATCCTACTGTCTCACAGAGGCACTGGCTTGTGCAGTTTGATTTCTTTTCTCGAGTGGCTATTTTCTAGTACTGTGCTAAATAGCCGGCTAGCTGTGGGGTATAATGCATATCAATGGTAATTATGTTTTTTAAAATCAATCGGCGTACTTTTATAGCTTTTTCGTTCGGTTTAAATCGTAAACTGCGATCCCTACTCGTACCAATTTGTCGCTTAGGAACACTAATCTGCCATTACCATACCATACTATACCATACCATACCATATAATATGTCGTAACATAGCTTTATGCACGCAGGAATTAGTAATATAATTTTTTTTTCATTTGCACAAATTTTAGCAGAGTGTGGAGCCTTTTAATTTAAAGGCATTTCAATACTAATGTTGCCATTTATGCCACCGCTGCCTTACGCGACCGCTGGCCAAGGTTCCGTGGCGCTCTTCTTTTTTATTTTCCACCTCTTGAGGTTATGGAGCGAACACCCGTTCTTTTTCAAAATATTGAGAGGGCGTTGTACAAAGGGGCGACGTAGTGGTGCCATATATGCTCCCACAGGGAGCATATGCAAGAACTCTCGGATCTCGGCTGCGGCTTCGCCCCGACGGCCCGATGGACCACTTCCACTGGACCATTCAGGTGGGATTTCAGACCCTGGTCTTTGGGCGTGCGCACCAAGGATACTCAGGTAGATCCCTCTGCGACAGCGGAAGGAGTGTACTACTTCGGACCAGTGCATACTCGAGTTCGCCTGTACGGGGTCCAGTGACTTTTGGCACACATGCCGCGACTTCATTGTCCGCTTTTTATTACCCGGCCCCGTGGACAGCGCGACTCTTGCAAGGCGGAGTGCCATTCGCAACAGCTGCGTCATAAGAGGGAGATGCTTCATGCCGGGAGCCGCTGTCTTGCATGCGTAACTATACGAACTGGGACGAAATTTTTGACGTGCGCATTTCAGTACATAGGCGCGTTACTAAAATTGTACAAAATGGAATAGCCCTCAAAAGCAACTGCCTCAAGTTCTCAATATAGATACGCACGCTAACTTCAGGCATTAAAAATAATTAATGAATTTTAGTTAATTATTAAATTTACGGGGACAATTACTACCCAATTTGTGTTTGCCTGGGTGCATTACCAACGTGCGAAAGCGGCATTAGTCTAGGGGGTTTCTGGTTTTAAAAAAATCAGTAAAGTTTAATTTTGAACACGCTGTATATTCATCAAATATAGCACGGCGTTTGGCCGTTATCGTGGTTCGGGATCATATACAGTCGTGCCTCGTTTGTATAGACTTCGCTATGGACACGCTGAATTATGGGAAATTTTCGCGAGGACCTCATTTTTCATTGTGTTTACGTCTCGTTTGTATGGAAACTCGCACTTTCTGCAATGGAGAGTGCATTAAAGGGACACTGAGGAGAACTCTATCAATTTTTTTTCGTTAGCAAAATCTCATAGTTCGGCATCTCTTGACTTTGTTGCCGCCTGTCTGGGCGCGAAAGATGCATTTATTTCAAAGAAATTTGGATTCGAATTTGAAAAAGTTTTTCCCGCCGCCGTGATTCAAACTCAGGGAGCTCTTATGACGTCACGGCAACTCTTATGACGACACAGAAAGGAGTGACGTGAACCGTGACGTAAACGCAGACTCCGTGATTTCTGACGGCTAGCGGTACGGTGCGCAACCTTCTTTTGCCAGCCTCAGAGATTCGTGACGTCCATGAAGTAAGGAAAAATCCTCCAAGGTGGCGCCTCTTGTCCTAGGAAGGCATCATGCTTGTACTTGCGAGATTGGCCTGTGGCGGCGATACCTGTATTTTGGTTCTTGCTATTTTCTACATTACAAGAGCTTTGTTTTCAGGAAGAGCGGCGTTTTTGTGATCAGGAGCTGCTATTCTTTTGATGCAAGCCAACTTCAATTTCTCCTCAGTGTCCCTTTAAGGTAACAAAGCTAAGAGCCTCAGAGTGACGTTTGTAATGCGCTCTTATTTTTGAACGAGCATTTCGTGCAATGCAAAGCAGTAACGTCGTGTTCGTGGCAGCGCACGAGTAGAAGTATTTTTTCTCTATCCCTTGCTCTAATTTGCCAGAGGCTGACTTTGTTTGTGGGCAATAATATCCTCACCATGCAGGCACCCATCAGGGATGGAGCCTGCTAAGAGAAGCAGATCGGTCTTGGAGACAAGGAACCTATAGGTTTACGTACAGCCAGTATAAAAGTTTAAAAAAACACAAATGATAGCCGTCACGAGGTTGGACCAAATGAGCAATCCCCTCACCTAGTGCCCGTTCGCGACTGTCTGCCGTGCGGCGGTTCTTCCGGAAGCAAAAAGGAGAGAATGAACACCTGCAGCTGTCTTGTGTGTGGCTAGGCAGGAAACTCCGACAGCGCAGTTACAGCCTACTACATGCAGACCTTGGAAGAATCGCTCCGAATAACGTCATTTCTCCGAAAAGCGAGACAGCACTTGCCTCCAAGTCATAAGTATCAACAGCGTGGCAGGGCTGCCTGAGCGGTTCGGATTACTCGCGTGGACCGCGGATCCGGAGCCCTCAAATCACCCAGCTGCCGCCTGGCAGCGGCTCTGCAACTTTCAGCGGCTCGTCAAGGTGACCTGAGCTGATCTGCCGGTAACTGCAGCGCCTCCTTGTGGGTTGCCCCGCCAGTTTTCTGATCTCCAGTGACAGTCATAACAAGCGGACGGCGGGCAAGAATGCACAAGGCGTGGGTATTCAAAGGCTGCAAGCTGTTACATAGTCTCCTGGCGTGCTAATTCGGCGTACAGCGCGTTCCGGAGGTCGACGTGTCCAGACTGAAAATTCACTGCAATGGTGAAGCCATCCCCAGACGACAGGATGAATGCCTCGTTCCTTGGGTCGATTGAGAATGCCGATGGCATGCTTTTGAAGTCAACAAGACGGTACGAATGCGCGCGGCGATAGTCTCGTGGCAATCAGCTCACGGCTACGTAAACTCAGCGCCTGTTTGTGCCCGGCCACGGTCGCCGCGAGCAGGGCGGTGGGGGAAAAACTGAAACAAGCAGGGAGCGAACACTACAGGGGCTGGACCTCTGGCACCACCCAACCCTAAAAACAACCTGTGGCATTCCTCGGAGGAAAAAGGAAAGCAACCACTCGCCGAGACAAAGCTGCTTATCTTTGTTTTTTTAGTATTTACAATACTGTACGCGTATCTCGGGCTGTTATATTTCGACTCACTGATACACTGAGTCAATGCACTGGCTACTATTCTCCCTGAATGGCCAGAACATCCTACATATAAACCAAGCAGGCTGTTCAAGAATATGTGAAAAATTCTTTGCAAGCTGTTGTGCAACGACGATACGAACCCAGTCGGAAGCCTTACAATGGCCAGCATGAAGTTCGAAAGAATGGAACTGAATGCTTCTGTGGAGCTTAAGATTGACGAGCACAGGTGAAAACAAAGTGGTGTGTGCGGCGGGAAGACCTTCAATCAGCGGATTTACTGCACTTATGAACAAAACGAAAAATGCTTGGATTAACTCTAGTCATCGAAGAGTGCTGCCATGACTACTGAGTCTCCACAGACAGACAGTTTCTTCATGTAAGTACTGACCGTCAGAACGCCCTTGACGTAGCTTAACATTATTTACATTGAATAATAAGGTTCTCCCCGGTATGCACGGAAACAAACTGTCATCACTAACTTCTTTTCGTCATAAACTGGGCTTGTATTTCGCGTATATTTGTTTCTATGAACGATCCACTTAATGGACAGTTTGACGGGGACATAACGGCTCATCACTGTATGAAATTACGAGCGAGTACAAGTAAGACGACACTATACATTATTCGGGGGAGATAAAAAGGACAATAAATACATCTGCTATTTACGTTAATCGAATGAGGATAACGGAAGTATAGTTCACGACTCGAAGGGGAAGACTCCAATTAAACGCAAAAACTTGCGACTCTATTGATTTTTAGTTCTTTTTCCTAAAATCAGCAGGTGTACATGTTAAAAGCTGCCTTTACTGCGTCTCCCAGCTAATGTAGGTTGCTCCAGTTTCCGTCGAGTAGGCGTGTAATGTACCGCGGGGTTCTCTTCACTCGAAATCAAAGCAGCAGCCGTGACGTTAAAGCATGAACCGGGCATGAACGTGATGAAGCAGTCTTTGCTTGGATCATACCATCGCGAAGTAGCTTCACTGCTTTTTGGGTTGAACATATTTGTCTGCGGCATCAGACGCTTAAAGCTACCGGGTCTGCATGAGTTATGTGCTTTGCGCTCAAGCGCCCACCCTCAGGCAGCCATTAGGCCAACGAGGGAGGCTGGGCTCACTGCTACAGTAGGCACACTCCTTCCAAGAAGACTACGAGGGAGCGTAGAGACTGAAAAGACATTACGGTGGAGTCCCAAAAAGCTGGGAGTGAGCCCCGGCATCTGTTTTTCCAAGCGGTGTAACCGAACACTTTGGGTCACTGTGCACCGCGGCAGGGCTTTGAACTGGGCTTCGGAAGGGGCGCTCGTCGGGGTAAGCTGCGAAACACCTCGAACTCAAAATCCGACCTCACCGAATGACGACCTCACTCAACCTCAAACGCACGCGTGAGGTTGAGGTGCGTGTTTGTGACACTCAAAAAATTTTGAGCTGGCACCGATCTCACATTACTTCGTGAGGTTGACGTCATTGTGAGGTTGAGGTCGACCTCGTGAGGTCGAAACCTCATGTGGGTGCACATGTCTGCTCTTCACATGCCGCTGAAGGCTCTTAACCATAAGCCCTTGTTCAGCTGGGTGGATGCAGAGATTATTTCTACCAAGAGCCATATTCTTCGTATAAATAGTGACTTCCGGACAAACATAGACACCATCACGAGGTCGAGCCCTCATGAGGGCTGTGGTGTCAAGCGATGCGCGTGTGACGTCACATTGATAGCGCCTCGCTGAGCGCTATATAAGCGCTGAGTTCCGGGGGCGTAGCCCATTCTTGGCTCGGCACGGGCGTGCGAATAAAGCGTCTACGTTGCTCGTTACCCTGGCTCTGCCTCATCACTCTCGGCTACTACAAGGGCATCCTCACCTTCACCTCATGAGGGCTCCACGCGGTGAGATGAGGGTCACAGATGTTTAGCGCAGAAAAAATGTGAGGGCGAAAAAAGGGCAGAGGGGTAAGGAGAGGATGAGGAAGGAAAAAATGCATGGATTTGGGGTGAGGGTGTGGCACAAAGCTCGTGCCTATCCCGGCACCTTGCTCATTCGCTGCTCATAAGAGGGCCATCGCTTTCACGTTCCTTCGCCAAGAATATGCGGACTAGTAGTAGTAGTAGTAGTAGTAGTAGTAGTAGTAGTAGTAGTAGTCCTCAGACGTTGCTGGCACATACCCACTGCGGGGGAGTGGCTTGGGGCTCCTTTTCTTCATCGTTTCTTCGTGTGTTATTCAAGCAAAGGACAAAGGAGCTGCGCACCGCCTTGCGCAATTCATAAATTGGAGTGAATTTTCCGGGACGAAAATGTTCTTCGCAGCTAAAACTCAAATTATCATGTCTGAAAATGGAATTTAGCAGCAATCAGTGTAGATATTGACACAGTGCATTCCGAATGTTCGCTTAGCGCTAACCTTACGCACGCGCCGCCTCAAAAAGAGGAAGTGAATGTGACAGTTCTCTTGTGTTTATTCATTGATTTTTCAAAATTCACGATTGGTGCTACATTTTTGTCATCATATTCCATGGAAACTTCTTTGTTTATTCAACTACACCTTGGCCAATCCCCCCGCGTGGGTATGTGCCATATACCTGGGGTGAAGAAGAAGAAGAAGCGATCTGGAGCTGTGATCTGAAGACGTTCGTCGAAGCCAGCCGCTGTCTCTTGTGATCAGTGATCTCCCGCATTCACGTGTGACATCCTGGTGGAGGGGCTGGGTCGCGCACCCCATGCCCAGGACCCCTCCAGGAAGCCGGGACTCTAGCCCGCCTGAATCCTTGAAAGTCGAAGTTACACCCACCCATCAAGGTAGCCTAGATGAACTTTTTGTTGGGCTAGTTGGAGCATTGCTTTGCAGAACCACGTTGCGCATTCAAAAAAGACAAACACAGGAAAAGGCCTTGGCCTTTTTCTGTGCTTGTCTCTTTCGAATGCGCAACGTAGTTCTTCAAATCAAGGTAGCCGGCGGCTGCAGGGACTGGAACCAGAGTTCTGGCCTGTGCAGTTTCGTCCGACCGTGAGGACACTGACCTCCGATTCAGCGCGGCCATCAGTGTCCACACAAACCCCCGTCAGCATGCCGGATGCCATCCCTTCGCCGTCCGTCGTGCTGCAGCAGTCACGCGAGCCAGCTACCTTTCAAGGTTTTCCAGGCTAGGACCCGAGAAGTTCGAGCGCGTAGCCCTATACAACAGGTGGGCTGACGACTCGAAGCTGCAGCACGTGTTTTTTTTTTCGCTGGAGGGTGCAGCTTGTACTTGGCTTGAGAACCGAGAGGCCACAATACCAACGTGGGGTTCCTTCTAGACCTAGCTTTTGCAGGCTTTTATCACCGTCCTCCGGAAAGAACGTTCCGAGCTTCTTAACGGTACCCGCCCGACTGTCCCGAAGGCTTTCAAGCGCTCGGTTGCGTCACTCTGCGTTCGCCATGGTGTCTTCGTGAAGAAAAATTTCGCCGCAAACAATCAGCAATACCTTATTGTCATACCGACGAGCCTGCGTGATGAAATCCTTCAAGTTTCACACGACGAACCGACTTCTGGACATTTGGGTGTAGCCCGCACGCTTGCAAGGATCAAAGAGATGTATTACTGGCCCCGCCTTCAGTCGGACGTTGCGCACTACGTCAGAACGTGCCGAGGCTGTCAGCGTCGCAAAGTGCCCTCAACAAAACCAGCTGGATTCTTTAAGCCTATAGCACCACCATCGCGGCCTTTCCAGCAGATTGGGATGGACATGCTGGGCCTATTCCCTTTTTCTCATTCGGGAAACAAGTGGGTCATCGTGGCAACTGACTACCTGACACGATACGCGGAAACATCAGCTGTGCCAAGCGCCACAGCCCTTGATGTGGCAAAATTTTTCATCCATCAGATCGTTTTGCGTCACGGTGCACCGTAGATACTAATCACCGACAAATTTACAGCATTCATGGCTGACCTCTTACAGCAGATTTTACGCCACAGTCATGCAGACCACCGAAAGACGACATCCTACCATCATCAGACGAACGGTTTAACGGAACGATTAAACAAAACGCTAGGTGACATGCTCTCAATGTATGTCGACGTTCAGCACAGAACTTGGGACGAAGTTCTTTCATACGGGACCTTCGCATACAATACGGCCGTACAGGAAACAGCAAACATGCCACCGTTCCGTCTCGTTTACGGCCGCGACGTGACCACGATGCAGGACGCCATGTTACCGCATGTGGATGACATCGACCTGAATGCGGACCTTCACACCTTCCTGCGCCTCGCTGAAGAGGCTCGTCAGCTGGCCAGAGTGCGGATTCTCGACCAACAATGCCGAGATGCCCAGCACTATAACCTCCGACGCCGTGATGCTCGGTATACATCAGGAGACCGAGCGTGGGTCTGGTTCCCATTCGCCGACGCGGACTTAGCGAAAAGCTCCTCTGCCGGTATTCTGGACCCTACAAAGTGATCAGGCCGATTGGAGACCTCAACTATGAGGTCGTTCCTGACGGCTTTCAGAAGTCTCGATGATCGGTGCACCCTGAGGTGGTACACGTTGTCCGTCTCAAGCCTTACTACGAGCGGTAGAGGTAGAACTGGACTTTCGCGCGCACGTCATGCTTCCCCTAGTGAACTTTTTTTAAAACCCACAGGCTACGCATCGGGACGGTGCTCTTTCTTTCCGGGGGGCCAGTGACACAGTGCATTACGCATGTCCGCTTAGCGCTGACTGGAAGCGCCTGCCACCTCAAAAAGAGGAAGTGGAAGTGACAGCGATCTGGAGCTGTGATCTGAAGACGTTCGTCGAAGCCCGCCGCTGTCTCTTGTGATCAGTGATCTCCCGCATTCACGCGTGACAATATGTATTAAAAACAACCTACGCGCCCTTCAAGTGGTTGACAAATTTTTCATCAAGAGCCCCTTGGAGGTGATATATGTTTCGTTCAGGGTAAGACGCAGCGCCGGCCTGCCTTTTCGATTCACTTGACTACTTTTATTCTATCCTCGAAGAAGAATGGCATCTGTATCGTGTCTCAATCTTCCGACGACTTCAGTCGTTGGTGCTCTTCTAGGATTGTTTTTTCCAGGGTTGTTCTCTCCTCCTCTTATCCACGTTTCCTTTCAATTTTTTTTCGCTTCATCAACCCTTCCCCTTGCCCTCTTTCTCGGTTGGATTTGCAGCAAAACTGCCTTAGCCCTGCGTTTTTGCCGGCCTTTGTTCCTGCCTCGCTTCCCGACTATGAATGCGTGCTGCTGAGCGCGCGTTCGTTTGCGGCCTCACTCCGCTGTGCTTACAGATGGTTTTCTCTCCATGTCTCCGATGTTCTCCGAGTGTTTCCTTCTTAGGCAGGTTTTTTCGCGGCTGGTATTTGAGAAGAAACATCCGCTCGTGTAGGGTTTAGCCGCGCGCTTCTGTTGTTTGTTGTGTCTTGTTAAGCTTTGTTCATTTTCTGTTGCTTTTGTTTGTTCTCGCCTCCCCCCCCAATGGAGTTATGTCATTAGTCGCACGCTTTGCTTTGCTTTCATTTTTCACTCAACGAATGCTCAGTTGAAAATCCGCAACCGAACGCGTCTTCCCTTTAGATCGGCTTCCTTTAGTACGAGGACGCGGAGGCCGGAAACACGTGAGCCGGGCACATTGCTTGGAGGAAGTCGGTGCGTGTGGCGCGTGCGAAGCCAGCAAGGGATGTGGCTTGAAAGCGATAGTCCGGCCAGGGTCTGGTACGTCGAGTGCGGTTGTACCACCGTCCCGTACTGCGCGGTTGCCGTATGCCACAGCCATTTTATTTATCCAACCGGACTTATTATCCTCATAAAGTCGGTTTCGATTCTTGTAACACCAAATAATCTTCTCAGTCATTCTTGCCCCCGCGTATCTCACGCGACGTGAATCATATTCCCGCAGATATTCCCGACATTAATAATTACGAGATGTCCCAAGAAGCATAAGCTAGAATTGTATACTGAGGTGTTATTTAAAATTGTCTCTCTGCTGTATTTTCCTAATATTATCCTTGTGTTTTTGCCACTTCCCCTCTGTAATGCCTCTAGCTCTGAGGGGTACGAGAAATAAATAAATACATAATTCATTGAACGAACGTGACTTTAGTGTTGCCCTAATCTCTTATTGAAGCTTTTTATCTCACCAGTGTAGGAGCCCGGGCACTCGGAGCACGAAATTTTGTAGACAACGCCGGGTTGTTTTTCTTTGGTGACGCGGCATTTGGGCCATGGTAGAAAGGAGATGATCGTTGAAACGAGTTCCTTAACCACGCAGATGTCATGCTTTCGTATAATTATGCTTCGCTGGCGTTCTTCACATAAGGAAGAAAAATGCGAATGCGTTTCATTGCTTTGGTTACTGACCTGCCTGTCCTCCGGGCCGGACGGCAGGAAGCGTTGAATAGAGCCATGTGTGTAGCCATTCTTCTGCAGATCAGTGAGCACGGTGGCTTCTTCCTTTTTTTTTCCGCCTGCGAGAAACAGGTGGACTTGGCTCTCATTAGAAGAGTGGAGACGACAGATGCTTCGCGTTTAAGGGGGTTATTTGAATTACAAGTAGCGGGCCGCATGAGTCGGATTCCTGTACACACCCAACTTTGCGCCTTGCTTTTGCCGCCTTAAGAGCACGTCAAGGAATGGGAAGACTTTTTCCTATTCTCTTTACATTGTGAATAGAACAGAGGGCTCGACCGAGTTCAGATGTGCCTTCACGCGGGCAATTCAAACGCCCCACGACGGTCACTCAGTACGACTGTGATGACGTCATTACACAACTCTTAATTGTTCTACAGACGCAGTGTCCCTGAAGGAAGAAAAGTAATTGCCCTGAAAAGAAAAATGGTCGAGCTGAGACTCTAATCAGTGCCCCTTGGGCTGTGAGAAACTCGCTAGCCCTTGACCCCTGAGGAACGTTCGTTCGATTTTTAAAGAGCGTCAGCTCTTACTCATCACGTTTCGAGATTTCATGGGGTCTGTTACCATCCTGAGATAACAGCGCCATCTGTGGCAGCAACTAGAAAACATCACATCTCGCATTGACACTTCAAGCGCCAACTACAATAACATTGTAGAAAGAAGTACCTGCCGCGTGCCATTGATGACATCACGGACCAATATGATGCATAGATGTGGAACTGTGTGAGGATGACGCCAGGGGACGAAATGGCAGCGTACTTTCGGTTTCTCGAATCCAAGATGGCGGCCATTAAAAGTGGTTGTGCCCTCTTATCACCTCCCCTATCCCCAAGAAATATCCTATAAAGGGTAGGAAAACTGCCCCGTTACGGGACCGCTATGTATGTACGAAATCGTTGCGCTATATAAACTCCGACAACAAGGGGCACACATACGGGGACAGTTGTGTACCGAATTTGGTAGGCAAATAAGAACCTATGGCTTGCGGTATAGAAATAAAACTACAATTAAATAATAGGTAAACATTGTGTGGTAGATGCAATTACTAATTGAAGCATTACCATATCGCGCCGCAAGCCGAATTCTAGGTCTACCTTGACCCCCCAAAGGAAGCAAATTCCGTTTGGGATGTACCTTGAGGGGATGTAGCTCGACAACGGGTAGACGTGCATCGTAATTTCTCTGATAGATAGCGCTAGGCGTCGATCGCTCCGCTAGGCGGCATGCGTGCATGCGTGGCCGAGCATGGTGGCAATCCACCCCGTTTCAAAGGGTATTACATTCTGTTTCTCGAGACGAGCGGCGCGTTCTTCGCTTTCTTCGTCTCGTAAACCAAACCGCTAACGCTCGTTACTTCGTCTTCCAGACGATGGCGGCCTTTTTTTAAAGAGAGAGCTTGGGTGCCTTGCGGCAAAAAGTGAAATAAAGTAGTGCATGAAGAGACTCAGCGTTCGATAGCTCGCTCTCAGACAATAGGCTGTCATGATCTGTTTTGGAGGGGACACGCCACTCATGGGCGTCTAATTTCTGAGGTTGTAAATATTGGTTTAAATAATACTGAACTTGCTGTTGTGATTTCAGACTATAATGCCCCCTGCACCGGATTTATTCGAAAACGAGCTATGTATATTGAGGCCAAGAGTCTTCTGCAACTGGCATTATTATTCTCAAGGCGTCGTAACGAGCCGAAAGCCCCTGCCGCGTACCTAAGGTCTTCGCCCACATTGCTCATTTTAAGAATTCTGCATTCGCCGTTACTGCATTCAGTACAACAACTCCATATTTTCCTAGTGATTCTGATTACATTTTTGTATTATGTATTCGTGCATAGCCACCTACCTCACGGAACTCTTGCATGCCTAGACACCGCACTCGCCGTATATGTACGCAGCATTTACGTAACCAAGCTCACTCTTAATGATTTATTCTCTTGTTCAGTACCTTTAAAAGCGTGTGTTTTTAACCTACTTAATCACAGCGTAATCTTACAAATTACTTGTCCGGATATACTGGTGAACTATTATTTTTCTAACGCTTTAGCTTTGTTTCGGAAATTCGAAAGTTGCCATAAAAATTACCTCATTTTTTGCCGCCACTTCTTGTCAGTTTCCATTAGGAACAATACGATTGTTCCATCTTTTTGATTACTCATTAAGTATTTCTATGTTGCCAGATTGATGTGTTTATATATTTTCGCATTGGTCTAATTATCTACAGTAGTTTTGGATTTATGGCTTTCGAAAATTTATTTCCCTTTATGCCATGTTTTATTCGTTTAGTGCTGCTTTGTAACCCGCTGCAGCATTTGCTGTCTGTTTTCTCCTTGTCTTGTGTATATAAGCAGAATACCACAGCACTGTTGTCACTTACGTATCGTCGTCTTGTGCCTCACAAATGCACTACTGGTTGGTGGTAATATATAACGGTTTCACTCGAAATATGGTAAGGCGCGTAAGATATTCTCAGTATCCTTCTCCGCGCAGTAAGAATGCATGTGGCGACAAATCACTCGGCTAGCTCAGCTGCTACAGCAATGAGTTAATTTAAACGCAGCGTTTAGCTTCTCGAGCGATTTTCGAAATGTGGTTTATAACTATGCTAAAACGTTGTAGAACATGTAAAGAGGTTAAGTATAACTTTTTAAACATAAAACCAAAAGCTCCCAGAACGTTTTAATGCGCTTTGTCTACAACCACGTACAAAGAGAACTGAGGTCTTGTTTTGAGGGTGTGCTGGACCTAGCAGTGATTTCTTTATGCCAGCTGAATTTAGAGCCCATAATGTCACAAATCACGGCGTTCGGCGGAGAGGAGAGAGCGATGACACAGCCGTCAGATAAAAGCTTCAGAGGTACAGGTTCTGAAGAAATTGCATGCACTGAAATGTAAACGGTATACGGTGTTTTGAGACCGCGGACAAGAACTCGTGTACACAGAGGCAACCCATGGCTTGTAGGCCTCTTCAGTACAGCGTAACGCTTCCTAGTGCGTAATGGGCTGCTGTCTTACAACAGCGCAGAGCGATGATAACACACTGGCGTGACAAAAAGAAAAGGAAGCTTCTAGCAGTACCTGCTTGGCTCTTCTCCATCGTTGGGGGGTAAGTTCTATTCAACGCGCACTTGGTTCATGTCGGCACCTAAAGCGCAAGCTTGTGAGAAGTGGCCCCGAAGAAATGCGCTCTCATTGGCGTGCGGGTGAGAGGGTTGTTTTCGGTCATATAACACATTGACGGCGTTTACGGCAGAGAAAGTCCCTCAGATAGGTGTTGCTTTAAAAAAAAAAGTTGCCGACATGTTGTTTTCAAGTGAGCTCTTTGAGCAAGCTCGTTTCGGCTTTGAAAGGTCCTCTAGGATACTAGTGTAGGTCTACTGCTTTGCTCCTTCCGATCGCTCAGCTTCAATTCGGCCATCTATCGTGGCAGGGAAGCCTATATACTCCAGACTGTTAAAACGAACTTTTGTTCTGGCTGACAGAGAAGGAACATCAAATTCATTGCTTAGACTATTCGACTAGGGAGTGAACAGCTTGGGGAGCCGGGAACTTAAAGGGAACACTGCCGAGCAAAGGGGCGCATGATGTGGTCAGTCCTTCATTCGCTTTCGACCCGTCTTTCTCCACCATTAACGAAGAGTATATTCAGGAGGGCACCATAAAAAAAATCGGAGAACACTGCAGTCTGCTTCCATTGCAGAAATGCAAAAGCATTTGGGTTTGAACACCAGCAATTTTTTTTGCAAGTCATCGTTGCCACGTGACACTTATCACGCGCCCCTTGGATGACATCGCCAACTTTTTTAAAGTCATTGCTGCCTTGTGACACTTATCGCGTGACCTTTGGAAGACGTTATCAACATTTTTTTACGAGCCATCGTACTCTAACATCATTACACATCCCAATGCACTTTACAGTCATATATACCACAGCGCGTTCACTTCGTGCCCCTCTAACAGGCTTGAAGGAACGACCCTTCGTGGCGAGAAAAAACATTTTTGTGCCTTCTCTTAAGCGCCGTTTGTGCAATGCACCTGAAACAATTGAATACTGTTTTATTAACTGCTAGGGTACGATTCTGTTATGGGATGTGTTGCAGATGACGCTAAACAAGTACTTTGTTTAAATTCCTACATTGTCCGTTACCTTGCGGTTACTCAACCTGATTACGAACCATATGGCATATTTTTCCTCATCGGACTGCCTGTGGAAAACGCACATGCTGGACCGTAACTCTGAACCTCTGGTTTGAGCCAGAAGCCGTTTCATTCGAATTATGCGCGAATGCAGGGACATTTATGACGAAAGAGACTTCCTATCGGACTGGTTTCCGCGTGTGTGTGTGTGTGTGCGCGCGCGCACGCACGCACACACACACACACACACACACACACACACACACACACACACACACACACACACACACACACACACACACACACACACACACACACACACACACACACACACACACACACACACACACACACACACACACACACACACACACACACACACACACACACACACGCACACGCACACGCACACGCACACACACACACACACACACACACACACACACACACACACACACACACACACACACACACACACACACACACACACACACACACACACACACACACACACACATATATATGAGCCTTGAGAAAGGACAGGCTCTGTCCGAAATGTCGACTCAAAATAAATCTATGGCTAAATGAAGTGTTTTCAACTTTGCATATATATATATATATATATATATATATATATATATATATATATATATGCCTGCTTGGCACACAGAGGGCCCAAGTTCGAGCCGCAATTTCGGCGAATTTCTTTTTCGAATGGTCATTTTCGTGCGGGCACGCTCTGCCGACACACCCTGCTGAGAGGTCCTGTACACGCCACTCATGAGACGAGAAATGCTTTCGTATTAAAAAGACAACTGACCACTGGAGCACAATTGGCGTGAGAAAGCGCACCGCATTGTATCTACAAGGTACTACGTGGCAAGAACATGATCAACGCCCACGACCGTCGCTCCTGCTGAGGTAGACCCGCTACGCACCATTGCGCGCTAGAAACGCAGAGGGAAGGGGAGGCCTTCAGCGTGAAAAAAGACCCATGTGACCGGAATTCTTTGTCAGCATTACCACCACAAGCCGATAAGCGAGACGCTGCCAGCGCTGAGAGAGCATCTAGCCAAGGTGACCGAAGGCCGGGTTGTTTTATCGCTTCCACTTCTCTGCTCTGGCCGAGGGTACAACGTGTGTCTTGCTCTATCCCGGAACCAGTGTGCCCGTGAGTCAGACTCTCACTGCGCGATATGCACCGCGCTTGTAAATACGATTGTGAAGGGCTGAGAGGGGACATCGTCAGCGGGAGCACTGAGACTTATCAGGTGGCTCCGGTCAGCGAACGTAGAAGGTACACAAGGAATTGGCGGTGTGCAGTTGTGATGAACTGTAATATTTTGGCCAGCAGCAAGCAACCACTGCTGCACTACGGATGAACGGGTTGTCTAATGGGCAGTGCAATATAGGCGTTGCTTGCAAAGCAGCAAAATGTTGCCACAATGGCGATGGAGGAGAAAAAAGAGGCGTACGCAGAAACGCTGTCAGCCTTTAACAATTTGAACTTCAAGAAAAATGAAAAGAAGATTTCATACTAAGCAGCAGTGGAGTAGGAAAAATTCATATCAGAGTCGCTAACAAATCTGAGCCAGTAAGCAGGAAATGTTCTTTCAAAGCGACAGGAAGGTTATATCAGCAAAGCGATTGTCAGCAAGTTGCCGACATGGTCAACTAATTCTGAGCTATGTAGCCAAAGCACACAAAGCTAATGTTAAGGCCTGGATGTCTTTGGCAAGAAGGTGTTATACACTGTTGTGAATGTTTGGTTGTTGCTTATGTACACTTGTTTTGTTGCTCTTTTTGGCATCCCCTTTGACATCCTGTCAGCAGCTGGGCTAGGCACGTGCCGTTTCCACTGTCATGGCGCGTTGTGCACCTCTTGAAGTTATTTGCTCTTGGTTTTACTTGTCAAACCTGTATATGCTCCTGAGCTTCTTGGAATAAAACTAGGTGATAGCTCTCCTGGCGTCCTCTTACTATGTCACGTCCTTGTGCTGTTTCAACTATGATCGGTAACCAACAAGCCAAATTCACAACACTTGTGCAGTAAATGGAAATAGCAAGACCGAGAATTGCCACCTTCTTGCACATTAGCCGTGCCTACTACAACGTAAATAGCTATGAGGTCATTACGCGCTAGGACGGAGAACAAAGCCTAGATGCTAACATTATAGACGAACTCAGTGAATATACCGAAAGAACCTAGGTCAAGTCACATAACGAGTCGTAATCAGCCGAATGGCAGTAGAAAGATTTGCGATAGGCTTGTCACCTTGCGTCACTGCTGTCAGTGTATACACATTTTTGAGACAGTGTGCTTTGTCTGTCACCAACAGGGCGTGACCTTATCACCGCCACGCGGGAGGAATTTTGTGGCGCAATGCTTTTCGACCCTACTTTTTGTGAGGATACGCAATCACGTCGGGTTGATTCTTCAACGTTAAGGAATTTTCATTGAGATGAACGCCGGTTAACTCGCATTTAATATGTTTCTGCCGAGGACAGGGATATGATGTGCGTTCGTGTTTCTCTCTTTGAGCTAGAACAAAAATTTGTAACAGTCACCAAATACTAGGACCGAAGGACTATTTCCTGTTATCCTGCACGCGTAAGAAGTGCTAAAACCGCTTTTTTAGCTACAGAAATGATCTTTCGGCATTTTAATACTAGCATTACCTGAAATCACTAAACAGGTGAACGTGCTTACGAGCACGCTTGTTAACTTCCATGTTTCGAATAGAAAAGTGTTTTTAACACACTCTTGCAGCTGGCCTTAATTAGGGCTATAGGTGTCTCTACACAACATCTTTCATCTTGAGTAGCTGTGCAGTCAACTGCTCGTACAGCCTTCACATACATCATCGCGACTGAGCCACCTGCACAAGGCTAGCATGATTGCATGTCTCACTAAAACCTCTTCCAATCCATTCATCCCACGCATGTGAAGAAAATGGAATCAGCTTCTGTCTTCCATGATTACGAAGTTTTACAATTTCGAAACGCCATACAATATAACCGAGTAACATGCAGCGTTATCGTAATACTACGTATACACTGTTTTTATGATTTGTTGGGAGTATGCGTAATTTTTTATTACCCTTTGTCTGCTACAGTACGATTTACCTAACATCCTACAACCCACTGCCTTCTACAATGCCGTAAGCCTTAATGGCACGAATAAAGATATAATGTGTTACTGGTTGTTCGTAAATGAGCAGGCGGATATAAACAATGCTGCGGATTGGGCGCTAGCTGTACGTGTGTGTGTGTGTGGGGGGGGGGGAGGATCTTGTAGACGGATTGTTGTGAGGAAAATTCTAGCTCGGTTAGATCAACAATGCATATCTCGTGTGTGACGATGCCTACACTAAAAGCATGGTGCAGAGCGATCCCGCGCTGATTGCCATCGAACCTGCGTCATGCAGTTGCTCGTGTTTTTCTGTGTTTTCCTGAGCGACTGTATGAATCCATGATGACAGGCTGCTGTGCGACCGACTGACAAGCCATGACAGAGATAGGGACATTACATAGGTGCTGTCATGGCGGTGGATATTGGCATCGCTCCTTTCTTTATATAACGGTTTATCGCACAGCGTAGCCGGAAACTGCACAGAGCTTGTGCGGGCAGCATGTCAAAAATGCTGCCCGCCACATTGGTGTTCACTGTCGCTGCCCGCCACATTGGTGTTCACTGTCGTGATTGTTCGTGCCAGCCTCTGTATGACAAAAGCAGAATTGTTGATAGACACAAAGATCAGCTGACTAGAGAAGTTATCGAAGCGTCTGAGATCTTGAAACTGGGTCAGAGGTGCGTAAGCACCCCTTCTGTCGCTATCTTGCAGAAAGAACATGAATTTTTGCACAGGTGTTAGTCCTGTGTTATCAAATACGTGCCTGGTTGGAGGGATATCTGTCACGGTTCTGTGTGTGTTTTTTTCTGTTTTTTCGATGTCCCTGGCGCCTTTATAAGCATGGCTCACTGAATAAACATTCTGTTGTTAGTCAGCGCTGTGTATCGTCCTTTCTTGTCCTCTGGCCTTGTGCCGTTGCGCTGTTTCACTCGAAATCATGTCAGACCAACGTGCCCATCAGTTACTGTTGTACAACTCCAAAGAGTATTGCCTGTCATTATTAGTGAAACACTGAGGTCCGGGAAGATTCATGACCTTTAGAAAACTACGATCATGGTACCCGTGACCAAATAAGTTGAGCGGGAAGAAAAAAAAAACTGCCGCAAAATACCGCTTATTTCGATTTGTGATGCATATTTAAAGAAAAAATTAAATATTAGCATGGATTTTTTTTGTACACGATTTTTCTACACTTTCTACACTCACATTCACAATTTCTACACTTTCTACTCTCAAGCTACAGAAATACCATTCTACATGAAGTACGGCTAAGAGCATCACATTATAAATTCCGACACGGAAAAAGCTCGACAGTCCTATCAGAACATTTAGGTGACCTTCTCAGCATTGAAATCCGCAAAAATACCACTGTAGCCATAAGAAACGCATTTGACACAATGGGTCACCTGCTGCTACTAGGTAACCCCGAAAGCTGGTTGCTTCTTAGGCTGTAGTCAGAGTATAACGATAGGAGTTGTGTGTAGTACAAAAATATATGCTATGACAAACGTCTCAAAGGCATCCACAATGGGGCCTTTATTTTTTACATACACATTAGCGACCTATTTGCGTTCTTTTAAATTCAAACAATTCCTTGCATGCAAACGACACTGCCGTCACCCTTACTAGCGTGACTTATAACTTGGCAGCAAAAAGTGTGCAAGCCGACAGGTGTTGCTCATTCGAATAGTTTTCCGTAAATAACGTTTATATAAATAAGTCGAAAAGAAGTCTGGTGTGCTTCTGCAAACATAATGTAATTGTATTATCTGCAGAAATTGGCCTCCAGTATTTTAATTGCCAGTCGCATGTTTCTTCACCATTAAGAGTGAAAAAAAAGCTTTAAATATCTGGGTTTGCTATCTGACGAATCTATGTAACTGTGTGTGCACGCTGAGGACATCGGGAAACGCCTGCCCGCAGTTTATGGTTAGCTTTTCAGCCTACATTATAGATATGAGTTTCGGGTTCAACAATTAGTTTTAAAAGGTTAGGGTACTCGATCGTAGGATAGAAAATAAAGTTTAATGGTCTTGCATCTTTTTATAAACTGCCCCCAATGATTATTGTTCGGCGCAAAATTCTTTATAACCTCACATCTTATTTATTTTTTTTTTGCAGCAAGGCAGTATTTTCGGGTGCTTTCTTTTGAAAATTTTCGTCAATGATAAACAAAAATGAATCGGTCCCTAAAATACATAATCTACGCTGAGGACAGCAGCTTGTTTATTAGAGATTTTGAATGTGAAGCTCTTTTTCACCGTGGCAATCATGTTATATCTAAGTTAACTGATTGGCCATTTATTACTGAATGAACTATTAATGCTAGAAAAATAAAACCTGTAGTTTTTTTATTAAAAGGCAAGCAATTAGTCTAGATAGCCATCTCTCTCTATGCGAAAAACCTATAGACATTGTAACTTCAAAGCCTAAGGAATTATATTCTGAGAACATAGGCTGTGGGATTTACAGTTTGACTTCGCAACAACCTATCTAGCCTGCACGACCGGTTTGCTTCATCGCCCCCGCGGTATACTTCCGTTTATCATAAAGCTTTTGCATTATCACACACTTTTTGTCCACTGTACGCTACTGTTTTCTCGTGCGAGAAGCAGTACACGTGGTAATGCTGCAAAATGTAGTCATGCTGAAAAAAAAAAGATTCCGCTATCTCAAACTTACCTTCACAATGTTAAACTGATGCACTGTTTAAAGAACTGAATTTAGTTAACACAGAACACTATTACTATTTATATCTATGTAAAGCCTTAATGAAATATGGAGAACAAAATGACTTCCTACAGCAGTTGGCTAACAAGGTGAGACTCAACTACACAGCACGGCACATGGTACACTGGGTGGTTCCTTCATGAAGATCACATCACGGAATGCCAGTGCTACCAAACATAATTCTATGACTGTTAAAGAACCTTCACAATAATGATAGGATGCATGATTATTTTAGACCCTTATGTGTTGTATACTTGATTTGCATTATTGCATATGAGTAGTCTAATGCATGTAGATTTGGTTGCGTATGTAATACATAAGGGCGTGTTCTACAATTTTGGAATTTTTCGTAACACCTCAGTGAACAAAGTTGCTACGTTTTGTTTCATAAAATTCTTGCATTATTCTGTACTTCCAGAATGGTTTCATGCCTCTCAGTATCAAATGATTTATTCTTCACTAGCAGTTATGTTCACAAATTGTTATTGTTAACGTTTCGCGTGCCATTCTTACTTTGTCTCCTCTTGCCCCTATGCATCAGCGGATGCGAGATTGTTGCCAAACTGGCCACAAGGCAGCTTTTTTCGCTCACCTCCTCATGTCCTTCAATGTATGGAATAAATGAAATGAAATATTGAAATATGACACTTTTTAAAATGACAGAGCCACTAAAGACCGTTAAGGAATTAAATGTTTATTTTACACGTACACAAATAGTTTTTCTTTGAATCCCTGTTTCAACACTACTTTCTACGCACTTTTGAAATTGCGAATGTTAAAATAAAGACATGACGTCACGCAGAAAAGTGTGTATTTCTGTATTTTTCGAATTACGGAGAAATAACCGTTACGTACTACTTACTGTGTTAAATTTATAAACTCCCAACTCCAATACCACTTAATTTGAGGACTTAACAAAGTGATGGTTCGGGCTAGTGGGTATGCGTTATGATCCATAGCACAGCAACAAAACAGGGGACAAACAGAAGCGCTAACGCTTGTGTTTGTCCCCTGTTTTGTTGCTGCGCTATGGATCATAATTTGATGAGTTAAATATTGATTAGAAATTGGTTAAAGTCCGATGAAAGTTTTGTCTTTTAAGCGTTTTCACCCGGCATAACTTTTATAAACATTCTGTGCACTCGTCTTGTTCCTTCTTTCAAACGCGCAGCCTGTACTGCGTGGCGACCTCTTGACTGTATCTCAACCATTGCGTTTCTCGGTACATTGTTTTGCATAATTTACCTTTTCTTCATCTTATGTCATCACACAATTGCATTACAACTGCATGCAGATTTCATCCGATTTTTATGTTTTGCGCTTGATTTGTGTGATGTCGAAGAATTTCGATTTCTGTTATATGACATAAGCTAGCAATAACAATGACCTTAGAGGCCAGGCTGTATAACAAATTTTATGTTAGTTTTACACATTCTGCCCTCGTTTTACGATTTTTATATGTTAGCTGGACTGCCCTTTCGAGCCCAGAAAAGCCGGAAATGAGCGTTCACAGTATTTATATTCTATTTGTGATTCTGAAAAAGTCAGAAATACTCGCACTTACAGCACGTTTAAACGTGTTACTCAGCACTTCCTCCATGATTATTATGCCTGTTGGTAAAGAAACAGTTGTTCCATCAAGGCTTAATGTTTTATCGTTATTATTAAAGCCCTTGAACGTGGTGACATTTGACTTGAAAGTAAATTGATTTAGGAAAGAATTAAAGTGACCTTTTTCAGCCATAGAGCGAGTGTTCAGACGCAGGGCAGTGTTTATCAAAGCCTAGTTAATGTGTGTATTATGTAGCGGAGTGGAGTTGTCATATCTAACTTGAGCGTTATTCATGGCCGGGAAAATGGCAGATAGAAACAGCATTCTACTTTAAACTAAAATGAATTAAGCGGAAATTCGAAAGCCACCTAACTCTCTATTAACCCAAGCAGGTTGAACTTGTTTCTGTACCATAAGTAACTATAGCCATTCTATGTCGCCCACCTCTTAGCGGAGTAAATAACTCTGCTTGCTTCTTTCAGAATAGACCAGCGAACTTTCAGCTTCCTGCTTGGTTAGAACAAATGATGCGGTTTACTTTGTTGCACAAAACTAATAATCATAGCGTGTCCCTCGCCTTATTTGGAAAGAACTTATGTATCGTTCTCATAAAACTCATGCCGAGTTAGAGCAGGCGCATGTCAATCGCAATGCTGTTTACCTTACCAAAGAAATGCTCTTTGTCTCTGGAAGACTGTGAAACATCAATTTTCGGTCTTGTTGGTGCCACTGCAGATCATTCCATAACACCGAAAGATTAGAGACTTTTTGAGAAAGACCGAGAAAGCTGTATAGCTTTCTTTTGTAGCCGTATGGCAGCGCTCGGGTGGATGTCAGTGAGTAATTACTTCCTTATTAGAGACTTTTCCATTTGTATTTTACCCTTCTAGGACATCAACGCGTTTGTTCAGTTTTCAGCTCCTCGACATGAAAGGATTTCGCAGCACTTTGATGACATCGTGGAAATTAGCGATTGTGCTCCACCTACTATCTTAAACTGTGGAAGCAACGACTGTAGTGTCGAGTGGATACTGGTTAATGCAGACTGTAAATCGAACTTCTGAAAGCTATCTTAGTAGCCTCTGCGAAGACTTCGGGTACAACGTGTTGAACATTTTTAATGACTCAAGTAAAAATTCCTTCCTTGCCCCTAGAGTGGAATCAACGACCCCGGAACATACATTAGCCTGGTACTCATGTCCGTACTCACAACACTGCTGGAATCCAGTTTGACGAAAAGGCTCGTTGAAAGCTCAGCACAGCTTTCATTCCCAACTGGCATCATCTCGCTGCCAGCAAAAAGGTTCGACAACTACAAAATCTCCTTAGAGCATGATACCAATATTGGCAGCAGCCACAAGAGACGCGGCGAAATAAACAGACAAAAAACATTGCTGGAGACACTGAAGCTCCGCCTTAAGGGTAGAAGGCGATAGCGTTAACTGGTTGATGCCCTATATGCGAAATCGGTAATTCTGCACTTCATATTGATAGATCTCCGGGAGTCCCTGTACCATGCAGACCTGGCGCGGTGGCTCAGCAGTTAAGCGATGCGCCAAAGCTTCGCGATGGCAGGCGCTGCCGCCGGTGGGGTCTGTGAGACCCAGGTTGCTCTTCTCGAGTAGCCTCCCGTGACCAATAATTAATTTTCTCGCCGCCTGACACGGAGGGCAGTTTGCTCACAGTTCGGTGGGCTGGCTGTGATGACGTCACAAGGTCACTTGACTTAGGTGGCCCGCCAAGGTCGCCTCTTTGAGGATTTTGACTTGCATTTTTCGCCCACGGCCAACAAGACCGCCGACGACGACGGCTTTCCTGCGACACGGGACCCTTAAGTGTATCGCGTTGAACACTAACTTGCAAATGAGAATTTCACTGAAGGCTCGAAGAACGGCCGGCGTCGCCTATGCTGTTGCCACCTGTGATCAATAAAGGTGCCTTTTTGTTGTTATCTTTCACAAGAATTAGTCTTGATTTGTTTCCTGGTAGCGCTCGCAGTGAAGATACTTTTCCATAATGTTGGTTCCTCTTAGGTAACCTCCTTTTACATTCCTTAAATTCTACAAGATGCCTCCTCCCTTGTTATCTCTTCGCCACACGTGTATGTCTTATAATGAATAGTACGCCTGTCATTATTTTTCTCCTGATTCTCGATAACTACAGAACTTATTGCGGACAGTGTTTAAGAGTACAACGCCGCCAACTTCCCTAAGCTCTCAACGGTTAAGGGCTGCTGACTGTGTCATGCTTTTTGCTGAATGTTTTTTCTCCACAGCCACCCACCTTCATACAATCAGCGATCCCTTCTACGCTTACACTCGGGGGACCCGCGGTAGCAGTAATAGAACAGCAGAAAATGATTTGCATCGGTACACTGCGGATAGAAGCAGCATTGGTTTGGTTGGTTACAGTCGTTTCACATCCCAAATCGACTCAGGTTAGGAAGGACGCCGCCGTGTAGGGATCCGGATTATGTCGACCACGTGGGGTTCCTTAACTTGCACTGACATCACACAACACAAGGGCTTCCAGACCAACACCAATCTGTGATGTGAAGAAGATGCGGTGGCGCTGCTGTTGCCGCCTGGCAAAATTGGGGGAATACTTGGGGGTGAAAAGTAAGCTCAGCGCCCATAGGAATACATGGTAGCAAACGTTTTCAAAGCAGTTTTCTGATTTCCCAGTCGAACAACGGTGTTGTTACATCGTGCAGAATATCCACGTTACTCCTAGAACAGGTTGTGAAAGCATGAAGCGCTGTTTCGAACGCGATGTATTTTTGAAATACCTACTGATCGGAGTGACTTCCGGTTGGGGGTACGGAATTGGAGCGCGGCCCATAGAAACGCGTGTAAGCGAAACTTTCAGAAATATTTTTCAGGCTTCACAGAGTATACTCATGAAGGCGGCCATTCGTTAAAAGTTGGCGAGTGCTTTGAAGAAGCGTGTCAGAAAGTACTGCACGTCATTTCAAACCTATTTTTGTAAAACGCCACGAGAAATGTGTTCTGTGAAGGCAGCATACCCCCCAAGACGCTCCATCTGCTGGATGTTTTCCCGAATCGAGCAAGCTTCTCGTGTAGTCTGACATGCTGTCGTGTGCGCTTCATTTGTTTACCAATACAGTCGTTCAATGTAGATAGCCTAAACAGCTTTACCTGGAAAGGCAGTTTTCCAACGCCACGGCAAGCGCAGGAAACATAACCACGCGCACTACAGCAGACGGCGCCGCTGACGACGCACCGCCCGGTTCCGGCTCGGTTAAGCTGCGGCGTCCGCCAGCGCCTCCTGCGAGTGTAATTAGAGCGTTAGTCATCAGATACAGTGTGCGGTTTGTTTATCGCGCTGCTTGAGGTCTGTCTTTAATGTAAACGTCGCTTTCGTTTGAGCGACTGCATTTACGAGGGAATGAAGCGTGCTTGGCAGAAATGTCAGACTACACGAGAAGCTTGCGCGATTTGGGAAAGCACCCAGCTGACAGAGCGCATTTTGGGGTTACGTTTGGCTTCGCAACACATATCTATTCGACAAAGAAGTTGTTGGGCGCTGTGTTCTGTCGTCCTCGGTTGTCCTGTCTTTTGCGCTGCAACTATGGAACATATTCGTTGTGGCGTTTTACAAAGATAGCTTCGAAATAACGTAACATACTTCGTCACACCTTTCTCCAAAGCACTCGCAAACTATTAACGAACGGCCGCTTCCTTCCATGGGCACTCTGTCAAACAAGAAAAATATTTCTGAAAGCATTGATTACATGCACTTCTATGGGCCGCGCTCCCATTCCGTATACACAGCCGGGCTTGCTCCCATGCGGGGGTGTTTTAAAAACACGCCGCCTCCGAAATGACGCTTCTTGCTTTCGGAACCTGTTCTAGGATGAATTTGGCTGTTCTTCACGGTGAGACGACATCACAGGTGAGCTGTGAAATCAGGAAACTGCTCTGCAAACTTTTGCTTCCGTGATATTCCTGTAAGCGGTAAGCTGACTTTTCACAAGGGTATATGCTTGGGCTTGTTGGTTCATAACTTCAAGGTGAAAAACGTAGCGCAAAGAAACGAGGACACAGAAAGACCGACAACACACGGCGCTTTGTGTGTTGTCAGTCTTTCTGTGTCCTCGTTTCTTTGCGCTACGTTTTTCACCTTGAAGAAATGACTTTTCACGCCCAGTCGTGTCCGCCTGCCACGAACGCTCCGCTTTTTTTTGTGTAAACATGGCGATGGTCTACAGCATTTCGCATGCGAAATTCGGCCGCCGCGGCCGGGATCTAATCTGCGGGTTTCGGGTCATTTTCCGAGCACCATAACCACTCAGCCCCCGCGGCATCTTCAAGCAGCATTGGGAAGACTGGTAGTGCGCACCAGTATTAAAATATGCTAATATTACCTACGGTAAATATTAACGAAGCCTTACATCCTTATTTGCTATCAATCATGTATAGCAAGCGTCAAAGGTTCTGCAAGGAGAGACTAAAACGGCACGCCGCCCATTTGCCAAAGTTGAAGGGGACTCTGACATTTTTCATTCAAGTAGTGAGGTTATTCTTGCGTGATATTGGGAAAGTGGGGCTTGTGAATATTCAAAATGGAGAAAAAAAGTCCGCTCAGAGACTACTGAAGCTCGAACAAGTCATCGAGTGCAACCGACCGTACCACTTAAAGCAAATGTTGCATGAACGAATATCGTCTCTGCTGGTTCAGCATTGTGAAAAGCGCGACGATGGACCAACCCGCTTAACCTCTGCTAGAGAACCGGCACGCTGCCGAAAAGAAACTAAAAATGCCGAAGAGATGACATAATCAGCTTATTGAGTTCAGCGCAACAGAAAACTGCCTGATCGCAAATAGGCATCTAATGCTTTGGAATAAGCATAAATGGTTGGATAGCCAATTCGATAATTGGATGCTTTCGCGGCGAAACAGTTTATCAATTCATTACGATGGCAGCGCTATCTCTGCCCTTCGCAAACAGCGGCGTGAGCATTTCAGAATCGTACATGAAAACTCAGTCAGCAACGGCATCTGAACTAGCTCACTGGATTCGCCTAGCTTGAGCTTCTGGATTGTCTTCTCCAGGCAGAGCGGATTGCTTTGGTTTTAGCGTTTCTAGGGTCAGAGTCGATGAAGGCGTCCCCCAGGAGGGTCTTCACCGTTCCAGTTCATTAACTTGCCCAGTAGGTCAGGCACAAGCTACCGGAGCTCAGTTCCGGCGACAGTGACGGAGAGTTTGACCCCGTCTATATAATCGAAGAGAAGCATTTCTGGAGACAAGCAAGACGGTGTGCAACAGACCATGTTAAAAGCCGGCGAAGGCAAGTTGTATTTTCGATGTGCCGTCGCCATTGCTCGGCTTGCTGAAAAAGCAGGGGCCTTCGACGTACACGACTTTATCGCTTATGCGCTGCCGTTCTGTGCTGTGCCCACGCGGCGACTTATGCGGTTCTTCGCCGGCCGAACTACAAGTGCAATAGACAATGCTTGGCCTGCACCAGGGGCGACGCGGTCAGCGATGAACCGAGAGCCACCCAGGGGCATAATTTCAACGCCGCTTTCTGACACAACGGCCCAAGTTCCAGACAGGACAGAGAGAGCCAAGCAACTGCTAATTTTTGCTATCCTCGTACTGGCCCTGATTGAGCGCCGTGTGCTCTCATTGCCGCCAACAAGCGAGCGGGCTCACGCGTGCTCTCACCTATGTCTGCGCAGTCAACACACGTCGGATGTGAGTCACAGAGAATTTGCAGCGGGCAGCGCGCAACGTGTCCAGCGTCACACCGAACACCACACTCCGGAAGAGGAACGGTCTTTTCGCTATAGAAGCCACGATCGACAGCTTGGCCTTCCTTCCGGTGTCTCTTTAGTAAACGGAAGACATTGTGACGGCCGCTGCACTGATTTACTGCGGAACAACATTCGTTGTGTCACCGAAGTCGGACCCTCATTACGGGTGACATGGGCGCCAGATCGTCTAGCCGTCATGTCAGCTGAGTCTACTACTACTCGGCAAACTACGCTGAGGAGGTGTACAGCCCGGCGTCAAGGGCGTGCGGCCTCACCGTGTCCTTGTCTGCGCGTTGTGGTACTCGGAACGGGCGCGTCGTGCTGCTGTTCCATGCGCAGCTAGGCTCCGCCACGTGTACAGATATGGAAAGGTGGCGCTCTCGGGGCCGTCTCCAGTTTATCATACACCACCCGACGTGCCCAGCAAGAAGCCGTGTCTACATCGTGCCGGCGTCGCAGCCGAAGCGGACCACCGTGATTGGTGGTGTAGCCAAACTGCTGTACCGCCTGACAGACATTCCCATTCCGGCGGCGGCCCTCGACCGTGAAGGACTGTGGCACATGGGAACACTATGGCTTTCCGTCGAAGTTTAGGCGTACTACTGACTACCCTTTTGAGCTTTAAGGCGTTTGAAAGCTGGAACAGTTGGTGTAATGAAAGTGATAGTTGCTGGTGGATGGAGTTGCGAACAGCAGACAATGCTTGTGCGTAAGTTTTCTGTTGACTGGGGACAAGATAGGTTTCCTTCATTCGAGCTCACTCCAGATTAAGGGAAAATAAAAGTTGCTTAAGTATACAGAGAAGAAGGCTAATCTCATTAATAGCCTACAGATCAATTCTTAGAGCACGCAAGAGAGAAAATGGGAAGAATCAGTTTTCTTTCTTGTGTCAGATTTGCTACAAAGCGAATGATGGTGGCCTCTATGGGTGCGCAGTAACTTTGTCGCCGCCTGTGCGCTTGTTGGACGAGTTAACTCCATCACTGTTTCTAGTGTTGAAATTTAGCAGAGAGTATGCAGCCAAGAATGTGGTTATGAATTTTACCTAACCACTTGCAAGCTTATTTTTGTAATAATTAAGCAGATTACCTGTTGGCATCCACCCAAGTGCAGCCGTACGGCTACACAGAAAAGCTATACAGCTTCCACAGTAACTTAAGAGAAGGGCGACTAATATCATAACAAGAAGAAACTCAGTACTACAGGCAACACCACAGGCAACTTCCTCCGCCGAGTGTGAAGCTTAATAATCAGCAAGAGGTGGGGTGAAGACGTTTTTAAACAGGCGTCTACCCATACCCAATAATAATTAAACATATCGTCCCGGAAATTGAGGATAACAAACGTAAGAAATGTAGAGCGAGAGGGACCCTCGACCATATTATTTGGGAGTGCACAAGCAGGGCGAATAGAATAGATTGTAGAAATGCCTGGGAGACCTTGCTGCGCAGCCCGGACCGTAAGCAACAACTCCTCGCCGTCCAACTGGCTGATGAGGTCGCCAGGATTCAAGAAATCCTGGCCAGCATCTGACGTGGAGACCTTGTCCATCCTAATCTCTCCTGACCCTCATCTCTCGACTGAGAGGGAGAGCCGGAGGGTAGGATGAGATCGTCTCCTTTGGACAATAAAGTCTTTCACTCACTCACTCACTCACTCACTCACTCACTCACTCACTCACTCACTCACTCACTCACTCACTCACTCACTCACTCACTCACTCACTCACTCACTCACTCACTCACTCACTCACTCACTCACTCACTCACTCACTCACTCACTCACTCACTCACTCACTCACTCACTCACTCACTCACTCACTCACTCACTCACTCACTCACTCACTCACTCACTCACTCACTCACTCACTCACTCACTCACTCACTCCTGGTCCGAACTCCTTTTGTAGCCGTTTGACAAAGCTTATGTTTAGGGGCAGTTCTAACAACTTGCCTTTGGGAAGACTGGATGTTTGAGTAAAATGCAGAAAAAGCTAGTTTCTGCCACCAGTTTCAGCTGCGTACCTTTACGCAATGCTCTATTCTCCTAAAGTCGTACTCACCGCGGAAAGGCCGACAAGCAAATCAGAGAAAGGACCTTAAGGAGCTTGAAAAGAGAGAAACGAAGACGGGGAGTGTAGCTGGAGGAGTGCACACGCAATTAGTTATAAATATGCGGGGAGAAAATTTTTGATTTCGGGTTTTCTTTAAATAAATATTTTTTGTAAGCATTTTGAAATGAAAGAGGCACGGCGTGAATTTTTACGAAGAGCAAAAACTGGATGAAGTACTCTTCTCTGTCCCTTTCAGTTCCTTCCCGGCATTCAAATAGAAAGGTGCGAGGAGTAGACCCTTTAAATAAATCATGAAGCCATATCATCGGTATCATCGTCACCTTCATCAGACACGTTGATAACACTGGCTGGAAAGTGTCTCTGCCGGGAAAGTCAATTGCTGCTGTCTTCCGTCTTCCGTAGGCATGTTCCGGCAAATTTCAAAAGCGTATCCCCGGCCGTACTTTGCGGTCTCCTTGACTTCGTTTTTCTTTACTTAGTTTACATTCTTTCCCTTTTCATTGTTTTCAGTTCAACAATTGCGGAAATCTACAAGTCAGCTTCTCCGCAAGGCTTGTTTCCCAACCAAAAAAGTCTCGTTCCCATATAATACTGCCGAATTCTTCGTGGAAACGAAAAGAGGCAGCTTCCTCGTTCTGCTAATATCTCAGTGGTCACCAGTTGACTTCTAGATGGTTTGGACAGAGGTACGGAAAAGGTACAACGGTTTAATCACACCTGTTTCAGAATAGACTAGAAAATGAAAGCGTTGAAGAATTGTGATGTGCGTCGCTCCTTGTGCACTCTGGGAGACAGCGGGCGATCGTCCTGATTTACTCAGAAGGGCGCACCGGCCGCTTTTTGTTCCCGCAAAGAATGCGACAGTGATTTCTCGGTACGACGTCTTTTGGTTTGAGAGCAAGTCCTGAGCAAAAGGTCATTTAAAGATTTCTCCGAGTGGTCAGTTTCCTTCATATTTTGGTCAACTCGCGTCTGATGCCTGGTCTGCGCATTAGTGTTCTGTCTTCTTATGTTAGACCTCTCAGTTCCCATTGCTCCGTGCTCTGCTGTCCACTCCATTTCCGGCCTTTCGTTCGCCTCCAAATGTCAGTACGAGAGGAAAATGCTGCCAAGATGCGTCAGTGATATACTTTTAAAACGATAGCTTTAAGCCTCTCAAATCGGGCGTCGTCGGTGTCGTAAGCGAAACGTCCCTGGTGAAGCAACCAAGGTGGGCCACCTAGAGTAAGTGACCTTGTGTCGTTATCACAACGTGCCTACATGGCTGCGAGAAAACTTTCCGTCGTGTCAGGCGGCAGTTAATTCATTGATTGGCCACTCGGGAAGAGCAACCTAGGTCTCACAAGGCCCACCGCTGGGAGCACATCCCATCTTAAAGCAGTGGGGTGTCGCTTAACGGCTGCATCACTGCGCCAGGTGTGGTGGGAGGACTCGAAGGTACTTATTAATGTAAGTGGAGAATGACCGCTTTCATATATAATGGATTAACCAGTTGCAACAACGAAGAAGCTAGTATCGTGAGGACCGGAGCTTTTAAAAGCAAGAAGAGGCTAAAGAAATGAACCATAAGTGTCGCCATGACCAGCTGACCTCGCGAATAAACTGGATGCGTCGACACTTTTTTTTTAGGCGGTGATGACGGAGGCTACTCTACAACGTAATTCGAGTAAAACTGTGATTACGGAGTTGTTTTGTTTGTAGACGTCATAAGCCTGAAGCTAGGGACGGGAGAATTTTCAAGAGGAATTCGCTCGGGCATAATGAGTCTTTGCTGCTGAAAAAAGAAATAGCCGCGGAGAGCCACAGAAGGAATTTTCAATCAGAAAAAAAATTCGTTGGAGTTGTGATCACTGTCGTGTAATCAGGAGACACTCGGTGATTCAAATAAATACGACAGAAAACAGTTTATGTTTTTCATTTTCCAAAAGTAGACTTTCGACAATAAGGGGTGGTCCACCGTTGTCATCAGGGTTGTTCTGCGAGGCGCCAGAAAAGCCAGAAAGAGTAAATATACTTTTAGGCCGCTAAAAAAGGGGTAAAGGGGTGGACGGGATGTGGTATCATCGTTCGCGATAAGCGAGCTAAAGCAAGATTGATTGATTGAATGATTTATTCAACATTTTACTGGCGAGGTTTCACTTGTCACAGCGGCACTTCGGCCTACTAGACATGCTGCTCTGAAAGGGTCCGCACTGATTTCCTCTTGCAGTTTTTTAGCATACACATGAATCGCAATACACCGGCGAGTTCTGCATTCTATTAATAATTTCGTCAAAAGACGGTTGGCGAAGTTTCAATGGACAAGCAGAGTGCAGCGGTGACCTATTGGCAGCGCTGCCTTAACAATAGCTGAATTTGATGACAGAAATATGACTGCGATTAGTCAACGAGCAGTCTTTATAGAAGCACCGACTAAAGCGGCACATTAGACGGCAAACGTTTGTGAGGATCGCCACAGCTTCCGGAAAAGGCCGCGCTGGTGCCTCAGTTGCGTCAGCTTTGTATATGTGCAGCTGCTATTTAAAGACGAACTGTGAAAGCCGAAACAAGTGATTCACACGTCAGGGCATGCTTTCCACTATAGCCTATGCGCAGCTCTGTACTGTAAACTATTTCGTTATCTCCCGGAGTGCTAGCGCTGATGTCACTTGGAGCAGCGTTAGATAACTTGGTGCGCCGCTGGTACCTGTGGCTGATGGCAGTGATTATTAGCGCTGAAGGACTGAGTCTGGTTTTCATGAGGAACGCGATCTTCAAATGAACTGTTGGAGCACCAAATATTCACCCGAAGAAAACTGAGGTTGCACCTTGTTTTAGCAGTCTGGGCTCACAGTATTAAAAATGTTCGGTTTGCTTTGCCGCTTTGTATACACTGTTCAGCGCGGGTTAAGTACTTTTTTCTGCGTATAGAAGCTAGCCTGAAGAGTAAGCTGCAGTAAGCCTTAACTAGTAGGCTGGTTAACTGATATGGAGTAAACTTGTTAACTATTAAGGCTAGTCTCCTTATTTACAGAGAAGCGTGTAGCCGATTGTAAGAAACATGCACATCGATTGTTAGACTTTCAAAAATGCAGTTACCCTCGGCGCTGTGGTACAAACATTTTGCCCACATTGCTTCAAAATCATGCTTTTCAATAACCTTGTAAGGAAAGCAACCCCTCCGGTTTGCGTAACTCGTCAAAATAGCCAGAATGAGCTGGTCCACAGTATCAGGGGTAAATACACTTTTTGAAATCTTTAAAACTGGTATGGATATGATTTATGGTGGGAAATACGCCTCTCAATAAATAAGGAAGCTAATAATGATATAGTTAAAAACTAAGAATTAAGTAATAATAAACTGGCACACTAGATAGCACCTCTTAGCTGCGTTTCGAAGCGCTACACCGCTGACAATACAATGACAAAAAAAGGGCTCTTCGAAGTCGCAAACCCAATTCTTGAAACTGCCGAACATCTCATGTGAAACACTCGGTATAACGGCACCTGATGGTAGCAGGTCTGTCACCAAGCAACCCTGCTTCATATATTCCCTGCACGCAGGGACGGTACCATCTTTTTCTACTGGACTTCATCAAATCAGCTAACCTTTTTCCATTCTTTTAATCTCTACTACATCATTCATCACACCTTCACCCATAATTGATGCCCTGGGACCATAAATTTCGCTTTAAAAAACCCACCAAGCGGCAACGAGCAGGCTGCATAACGTTTGCGGGCGACGCAGACGCGCCGCACCTCGCCGTCGTACACGTTCCCGATACAGTGTGTATCATGTTACTGCCTTCATGTTGCCTCCAGGCTCGCCAGACACTTTTGACGGGAATTTTCGCGCTCAGTGTGCTAATGAATGCAGCTTCCTGTTTCCCAAGGTGTCCGGAACAACACCTTCTTCCTGCAAGGCCTCCGTGATAGTTGCTGGAGGTCACGGAGCCAGTTTCAGGGCGCAAGCTCCGCCGCCAAAGCAGTCGATGCAAGCAACGAAGAAGATTGGCGGTGGGCTGTGGTGCGCTGTGCGTTGGCGCTCCTTTTTTTCGACTTCAAGCGCCGCTCTTCGACACTGCGGTTTTTGTGACTGATGAATGAGTGTGCCTTACGTGCACGTGCGCTGGCAATATACTTAGCATTTATGGCCGATAACACCTCATAGGAGTTTAACGAAGCGTTTTTCCTTTAGGCCTCGCTGGCCTCGCATCACACCGAAGAAAAGCATTTGTGTGAATGCATGGTTACCGAAGAGAAAATTAGTGAGAAATGCACCGTGGTACGGTAACCTAAACCTGTGACGTCGATTGAACATTTCCCGCTACGAGGCAATGAATTGTGGTGCGCTAAAGAAAGCTTTCAGCTAGAAAAAAGAGATTAGCCGCTTCGTAGCTGCGGAACATTCCCATACGCCTGGGCTCACTTCTCCTGTATTATTCGTTGCAATGCGTGAGAACAGTTCATAGACAGATTGCCCTGAACGAGGATGAACTGATATGCATTCGCGGTGTATAAAAGTGCGTGTTGCATTGGTCGCTTCTCAAACAGCCTGGATTTCGATCACGCGCCTATTGTTCATCTGTTGGCCGTGTACCAGATTAGCGGGACGTGCGGGGGGTTGCTGTTCGTGACGTGTGTGAGATAGGTTCTTTTATCGGGGTTTTGACCTGTATGCTTCCTTATATTCATTTTGTTTCCATGTTACAAACAAGCAGTGAGGGGATTTGCGTTGACAGCCTTAGTAGCCGGCGTTCGCAGATTTTGTGTGTGCATATTTGTGTTCAGGTTGCCCTTTGCACTTTGATTCTATTGCTTTGCAATTAGATGCACACGGCAATTAATGATATGCAGATGGCAAAAGCGTTGATTATGAATGGGAACTGGCGGTAAAAATGGCGTGAAAGTGAGCGGCCGTCACTAGTTAGCAGGTTGTGAGCAGGGACAATAACCATAATACTTGATTTGGGTCCGTTACAGGGTCCGTGCGCGCATCACGGCAGGTATCTGTTTTTGTTTTATCAATATCATTGCACAAGTATTATTGCCAAGCTTTGCTAGAGAAGTGGAGCTGTAGTCAAACTTGCCGCAGACTTGGTTTTCGTTCCTTCAGCAAGCATTTTTGTCAGCATGAAAAATGCAAGGTATAATTGAATTCGAATTTTTAAGCTGCACTGACTTTTTGTTTTAAGTTGCCTGCGCTGTACTGAAACTCCTAGTTTTCATGCACCCAGTTGATCGCAGAATCGATAACACATGCGGCTTGCAGTCTTTAGTGATGCTCTCATCATGATCGTCCGCCTGACTACACTGACTGCAGGGCAAAGGCCTCTCCCATGTCTCTCCAATTAACCCTGACCTTTGCCAGCTGCGGCTACTGCATCACCACAAACTTCGTAATCTCATCCGTCCACCTAACTTCGTGCCACCCCCTGCTACGCTTGCCTTCTCTCTGAATCCGCTCTGTTTCGCATTAGGACCAGCGATTATCTTGCCTTCGCTGAACATGCCCTGCCCAAGCCCATTTCGTCCTCTTGGTTTCGACTAGTATGTCATTATCCCGCGTTTGTTCCCTCACCCACTCTGCCCGCTCCTGGTCTTTTAACGTTACACCTAACGTTTTCTTTCCATGGCTCGCTGTGTTGTCCTTAACTTAAGCTGAACCCTTTTTGTTAGCCTCCACGTTCCTGCCCCGTAGGTGAGCACCGTAAGATACAGCTGTTGATGCTCTGACTTTCATAAAGCCAGAAAATGATGAAGATTGCGTGCTTAGAAAGAGTTAAACACCATGTGACTGAAAGGAGAAGTGTCGAGGAAGTGTTACATAATCTTAGGTGTTTGTAGCAGGGTCCACACTAGTTGCTGTGCAAGAGGACAGAATATGAGATTAGTGAGCTCCAAATGGTTTTAAACAGCATTGGAGGGGCACTGGTAGTGACCTCTCATATGCATGAAACTCCTTTTTGATAATATCCCTTAAATTCGGAGGATATAACAGAACATACAGACTCTGACACTTAGTTATGAATGCATAATTTTAATCCAAAATACTTAATTTAGTTCTGTGAAAACCAGATAGACGCATAACCTTTTGCAAATTTGGGGAACCATTTACAAAATTTTGACCTTTAGAAAAACAACAAAAATGAAATTAAGAGACACATTATGCGACAGTGCAAGTCTTTCCAATGTGTGCATCTGAATGTATTCTTTAACACTCTTTTTAAGATGTCAGAGATGGAGTAAAGCCGAAAGTTGGGCGAGTTGGTGGACCTTCATGATGTAAGAAATAGCGCGAAAGAGCACGACTGATGTACAAGACGACGAGATGTAGCGCATATATCTGTCGTCCTGTCCGTCTGTCGTGTTCCTTCGCGCTATTTTTTACATCACGAATGTCACAGACCACCCACCAGCCCGCTGCAGAGCACACAAAACAAATTTATTTTTTCTGCCAGGTTGCTTAATGAAGCAATGTGTCGAGCTTTCTTTCTTTGATTTGCGCATCTTGTTTTGCTGATATCACTGTTCACAGCATGCAAGTACACATTTGAGTGCCGTGTTCGCAGCGGCTGGAAGAAGCATGCGATCACTTTGCGCGCAATGTTTCCTGTACTGCGTTGTTCTCAATTCGCAGAATATTCAAGCAGGTTATGTGCAATCGACAGGATTTTTGTTTTCTTTTCTTGTTACAACCTAATCTTATTTTCTGGGTCTGTCAATTTTTTCAACAATGACCTGCACATAGTTTAATGCGTTTAAAACAAAGGGCCAAACATTTTTAGCCATCTGCTTGACAGATTTCTATCATGAAGTGCTCTTAAGTGCACTCATTACGAGGTCGTCTCGGCATTCATCGCATGGAAGATGCTTAACTACTGCATGGGCACAATAGCCGGCTGCATATGCTACGGCTGATGTGGCATCTTCTTTCGTTACGTCTGTTACTGGTACCTGAGTATCAAATTGGCATTCTTGGTGAAATCTAGCAAAGAAGTAAGCCGGGCTAGTTAGTATATTCTTTGCATAAAAAAACATCGCTGCAGACGGGACCAAGAAAACAATACACAAACACGGGCGCTGACTGTCAACTGAACGAAATTTATTGCAGCAAAGGCAATATATAAAAAACCCACACATATGATAAAAACATGAAGCCTTAAATCTAGGTGACAAGATTCTTTGCAGCCAGCCATCGAGAAATCTGATTTCTTTTCTTTTAACAGAAGGAATGCTGACGCACTTCTTGCTACGGAGAACTGCTTCCGGGAAACCAGCAACGCGCAGTCGTTGCAGCTGGCCCGTGCAGCCGGCCCTTGAAGCCCTTGGCCTTGAAGCTGGTTTCCCGGGTGCGGTTCTCCGTAGTGTTGGCAGCAAGAACTTGAAAGACCTGCGCCAAGCGGCCACAACGACGAAGGAGCACGAGGGAAGAGAAAAAAAACTGTTGTAATCTCGCATGTGCACGGCGTAAGTCATCCGTTGAAAAAAGCCTTAGGGCGGTCCGACGTCAAGTTGGTTTTCTCTACGCCAAACAAACTAGAAAAACTTTGCAAGTTGGTCAACCGAGCAGATTCGTTGACAAAACAGTGTGGAAGGAAACACGAAAAAGCTTTCTTTGATTGCACAAGTGAAGTCGTCTACGATATTCCATTATCGTGTGGATCATCATACATAGGACAATCTGGACAAGGCGGCGCAAGAAAAACACGTGACCGCATGCTAGTGCGCTGCCACTTTAGACAGGACGAAGGTTCTTAAACGCTACAAGAACCAGCTTGAACGTTCATTATTTGAGGCGTATGCCATTCATCAACGAGGGGAGAAGTGCGTCAGCATTCTTGTGTTAACTTGAAAAGAAAAGAAATCAGATTTTTCGATGGCTCACTGCAAGGAATCTTTTTACCTAGTTTTAAGGTTTCATGTTTTTATCACATGTGTGGGTTTTTTATATATTGCCGTTATTGCAATAAATTTCTTTCAGTTGACAGTCAGCGCCCGTGTTTGTGTCTTCTTTTCTTGGTCCCGTCTGCTGCGCTGTTGTTTAGGCAAAGATTCTCGGTTAAGTTATTTTTCTTCCACAGCGTGTTTTTTCACGATGGGGAGCAGGGAAGAGGTTTTTATAGCCTCATAAATGCTCTAGATTCGCACAGCTGATATACGGACATGTAGCGCAAGCCCAAAAGCTGTTAGCATTTGTCAGAGCGCTCTTGTAAGTAGTGGGTTGGAAACTTCCTTTTTAGCAAAAATAATATCCCAATGCAGTACCCAATGAATAAAGACATCAGCTGAATCAAGACATAAAAGGGGAGACTAAACACTTCCTTAGCACGCCTGCAGTGAGTTTTGCTCCTTGCCATCTTTCTAGCCCATCAACAAGTGAAGTAAGTATTTAGTCTGTGGGTCTCCCTTTGAAGCAACGGGCTTTTGAAAAGGGTCCTTCGATGGTAAGTGGTTCTTAGGGGGCCGGTGGCCCCTGTGTGGCGTTTTACATTGACGATCTACCACCTCTTATCTCTGATGACAAAGAATTTTACTGTGCCATGCGCATGCGCCACATTTTTACCGCGTGCCTTCACTGCTGAGCTTCTAAAACAAGAACTCAAAATTTGCAGAACAAATTTCATGTTTTTTTTTTCGTATTGGTATCGGATATTGCGGTGAGAAGTCCACATTTATTTGACGTCCCGGTAGCCGCGGATGGTGAGCCGGCGGAGCGGGATGTTGACGTTGCTGCCCTGGTCGGTTGCTGAAAGTGTTCTGAACTGCGCGAGCCAGGTCGCGCTCCGAGGTTCGTCTTCATCAGCGCCGCTACAGATGCTCCCCCCCCCCCCCCCCCTTCCCCAGCGCGATGCGCGATAAAGGAAAAAAAAAACGAAGAGTTATGTACAAGGCCCGTGGAGGGCCTGGAGATATGGGTGAGCACATAATGTCCAGGGAGAAGCGAAGGTCGATGTTCCGAGTGGGGGCACCGGCGTTGGGTTCAGGCCTCAGGAGGGCGGACAAGGCTGAAGGGCGGTGGCCGAGGAAGGGCCACGAGGCAGTATCATAATATGGGTGTCCTAGTAGGCACATGCGAACGGCACACTGCTCACGCGAGGAATGGCGCGCTGGGAGGTGACATATAAAGAATGACTGTTGAAAGCCGAAGTGTCACGGTGGCAGGAGGTTTTGAGAGACGGCAAGAAGACACTGTTTTGCGCGAAAGTTTCAGGTGAAAGGGGCAGCGCTGAGCTGGATTGAGGCACAGAGCACGGGTGATGGGAAGCAGAGTTCGGATGAAGTCGAAGCGTCTGGGCTTGCAGAATGCCAGAGTGCTGAATTGCGCCACTGCGGCCGCTCAGGTGTCCAAGCGCAGGGAAAGCGGATGTGGTACTGAGGGCAGAAGGGCGCTGTGTGTCGAGCTCACAAGGGGACTGTGCAGTAGAATGTGCACCGGAATGCGCAACACAGGTCGGTGGGACAACTGAGGTCGACATAGCGCTCTTGGCATCGGCAGGGCGCCAGTGCCCGCCAGTGGCATGATCGGCGCCCGGGGGTTCGGAGGCGTATGGAATGAAACGGAAGAGTCCGAGTCGACGCTGGGGAACACGGGGCGTGCGGCATCCCTGGATGCAGTGGTATAGGCGCTTGAAGGAGCGGGTGGCGCAAGCTTGGGAGAGACCACGGTTTAGGATGAGGAAGCTGATTGGGAAGGGTGGCAAGAGACCGACGCGTGCTCGCGTGGCACTTGCCGAACCATGGGTGGAAGCTCATTCGGTGGCGGCAATAGTCGACACACCGGTGTGGGAAGCGGCTCCGGTGCATAAACTGGCGGAGGGAAAACCGAAGCAGCTCGGGTCGAGAATGCGGCCAGGGGGCGGTGGTTCGAGTGGCGCCCCAGTTTCTGAGTCCGGAACAGGAGCGCAGAGAGTCGGCGGGAGCTCCAAGCCAAAATACACCGTCAGGCCCGTCTTGAAGTCGGCGTATATGTCGGCGCCAGGAGGCGGCAACCGCGGCTGTGCCTGGAGACCGGGTGGGAGTTCGCGGCTGGCGTGCTGATAGCGCAGCAGCTGGCTGGACACGTTGTTGACATGAAAGTGCGAGTCCAGCAGCGCCAGCCCCAAAACGGGGTCCCTGGCATAAAACGCGGGCAGGCCTGGCAACCGAGGAAGGAAGGGGCGCTGATAGGACTGAAGGAGCTCACCGGATGCGGTGGTAGGCGTGTACATGGCGATGAAAAGCTGCCGAAAGCCTGGTGCGAACAGGGGGCGTGCAGCGGCAAGGCCAAGTGGAGGGCCAGGACGGGCAGGAGCGGTGAGCCGGTGGGAGCGGCGGTGCGTGCGTCGGGGCTGTCGTCCGGTGTCACCAGAATGTGGTGAGAAGTCCACATTTATTTGACGTCCCGGTAGCCGCGGCTGGTGAGCCGGCGGAGCGGGATGTTGACGTTGCTAGCCTGGTTGGTTGCTGAAAGTGTTCTGAACTGCGCGAGCCAGGTCGCGCTCTGAACTTCGTCTTCATCAGCGCCGCAGGCGATACCAGCGCCTGTACAATATGACGCGTTCTTTGTTAACCGAAAACTTAAGGGTTCTCTCCTCCATGGAATGCAAGTTGTGAAGTGTTTGAAATGAGGCTCTGTTGACACAAAATTTGCTGCCTTCCTGTTCTGGAAGCACAAAAGACGCACGTATTTTTTTATTTATCCCATTATTCCAAACACACTTGAGATGACAAACTGAGCCCGTTTAAAAACAATAATCTTGATGTGTCTGCAGGGTGAAGATACACATTATCTGGCTTTTCTGGGTGACAGAACATTGACATTGCTTTTTTGTTTATTGCGTTATTGTTAGTAATCACACAGATGACTTTCACCCCAATTTATTCTAGCCTATTATTTAACCACCTCTAAATGTTTAGAAATTCCATTGTTAGCTCTGATGCCAGCGAATTGTCCGCAGAGAAAAAGCCTTGAAACATGAACACGTGGGCCGTTTATGCGTGGTAAAATTTAGTTGACTGCAGCGGCTAGTATTGTTACATCTTTGTAATCCAAAGTAGGGTTTTATGTTTATTTCAAGCATGAGTGTTACTGGCTTTTCATTCTCTTTTATTAGCGGAACTATGTTCATCTGCCAAGAAATACAGGATCAGTCCAAGATACAGGATAAAAAGCAATTGTGACATGTTTCACTGAATTTGGGATTTTATTCGCGGCCTTGGTCGTCTAATGTTTTAAATTTCTGAAGAAATTGTAGTTTCCGACTTTGCGCGACTAATTCATTCATCTAAAGTGATGACATGTTGGCACTTTTCAGCGAGGTAGGAAGTTTTATTTAGAGCACACTAGACATCATCCATGTCATAGAACTTGTTGTGGGCGATTGCGTGTCTATTTATTTGATTGGGATCCTACTTCTAGAGTCACTGTAGCCTTTTCCAGCCTTATTTATAGTGCCTTCTTATCTGTCAACTTAATCGCTTAGTGCACAGTTTTCAGTGCATCTGCGATATGCTGTTCTAGCTTTCTGACGCTTCCAGTAGCATCAATCAACTCTTGCTCGTCTTATGAACGTATTAGCCATAAGGAATTGGGGTAGGGGTACCAAAGAATGCCTCATATTTGAACGGGCACTCTTTGAGCAATCTAGCAGTGCGCAGAATAGGGCGAAAACAGCTGACTGATATTGCTGCGAAGGTGAAGTCCGATTGAGTCCCCAGAGAAAAGCTGATTGGCGCAATATCAATATGAATGCTTGGTTTGGTTTATGGGGGTTTAACGTCCCAAAGCGACTCAGGCTATGAGGGACGCCGTAATGAAGGGCTCCGGAAATATCGACCACCTGGGGTTTTTTAACGTGCACTGACATCGCACAGCACACGGGCCTCTAGAATTTCGCCTCCATCGAAATTCGACCGCCGCGGCCGGGATCGAACCCGCGTCTTTCGGGCCGGCAACCGAGCGCCATAACCACTCAGCCACCGCGGCGGCTCAATATGAATGCATTCTTAATTGTAGTTGCCGCTTCGCTGTTATTCTAGCTTATTAATTCCTTGTCGCCGTTAAAATTTCGGCTGCTGTATTATTACGATGCGTGTGCGTCCACATTTCGTAGAGAGGTTTCTTGTACCGACATACATGCTTCATGTTATGTGCCCCCCTGTTCCAGCTAACAGACATTAAATAAATTATAAGTATACTATTTTTTTCCTTCATGTGTGACATGTGCATGAATGACTCATTATTGGTAGTACATTATGCCTTTAAAAGTACATATTTGACGCATCACGACCTGATTCAGCAAGTCAATTCATTTGCACCACGCCACCGTCCACGTTTTGCTGTATCTGCTTGATGCCTTGCATTCGAAAACGAAGCAGATAGGAACATAGGCAGGGTAGTTTGTGCCCTATTACAGGCATTGTCTGCAGTTCTTGTGTAAACATTTTGCATTTAGTGGCACTTTTTACGGAGCATAACTCACATGAATTCATTCGTTACTAGTGAAGAATAAATAATCCATCTTGCGAATTCAACTATAAGCTTTCGGACGTGGTCGTCTTGTCCAGCAAGCCATTACGCTCAAAGCGTGCTTGAAAATATGTTACCGACGTGAAGCGCGAAAACAATTAACATACCTTTCTAACAGCTTTCTGGCGTGAATATTTTGCGGGGAATGGCCCGCAGCCACTTGCCTCGATGTCCGGCGTCATTAGGAAAAAAAAACGCTGGCAGAAAGGAAAACAGCAGTGTTAAGGCATCCTCAGTAGGCGCCACCGCTTCAACGTGCCGCTAAGAAATGAGCGCTAAGAACTGTTGGCTGCCGCTACTAGTTGCCGCTGCTAGTTGTCGCGAATTCTCGTAAGCTCGGCATTTCCCTTCGCGTGTTACATCAGAACAAGCACTGCAAGTAACTCTTGCTAGCGAGACATGAGAACTGTCCGTGGATGTCATCGTCTGCTAGATGGGCTCGAACCTGCTGCAGCACTCGAGGGACAGTTGTCGAAGGGCCCATATTCACCGCACGGCTTTAGCCAGCCGCCGTAGAGCAACTGCCTTGAGTCAAGAAGGTGTTGCTCCGAACGTGTTTTCCAAAGCAACACCATCCTTGAGGAATCTTTTTGAGTAACTTATGCTGTTACTTGCAGGAAATAAGGCGACGCAGGGCGACGTAGGCGGGCTTCCCGAGTGTTCAAAACTGCATATTGAAGAATTGAACAATTCTGTGGTGTAAAAGAATTACCGGAATAGGTAATATTTGTATGCCTCTTCGGGAAGCGATTCGCCACATTTGCGGATAACCACCTCAGAAGTGGTGCATTTTCACTGAATCTAAACTTGCGCTACAAATTTTGGGATGCTTCCAACGCCACACCACCTGCCAGGCTCTGGCTCTTGATATCATTAGACTCCTGTCATCTGCTCAGGAGAAATGCCACCGTATAGTGTTCCAGTGAATCAATCCCTGGACACTGCGGACTCGATGGGAATGAGACCGCTGACGCTGAAGGAAGGAGCGCCTTCAGCAGTGGCCTGCGTTCAGCTGTGCCGTTCCCTATACCGGACACCACTTGTCTGTTTTGGGATCTATGAGGAGTGCGACGGCTAGATAGTGGGCCCTGCCAGACACTCGATACATCTGCCTTAAACGGCGAGATCAGGTGATGGCTTTTTCTGTTCCTCGCGGAATACCATGGCCTATTCAATGCATAATACACAGGTTACGTTTAAACGTCGCCTTCACGCGCAAGTACTTGCAATTAATAGGAGAAGCGGACTCCCCGGACAGTACCACATGTGGCGTGCTAGAGACTGTAGAGCCTGTTTTAGTGGCTTTCCCAGCATATGCAGGTGAAAGACTCATGCTAGCATCTGCTTTGAAGTCATTTGACACCAGGCCCCTCTCGGAGGATTTGATCCTCGACGCTTGGCCAGATCGTTCGAAAACTGTGTAGGCAACGGGAGCGCGCTCTCACGATTTTTAACCGCCATGGGCCGAGACTCAAACTTGAGATGTTAGAACGTGTGCCTTGTCTTTTTTGTCTTTTTTTTCATCTGCCTCCTTCGATCATACTCCCCAATCGTGACCCTCTTTTTTCTTTTCTTCCCGTTTTCTAGTGCAGAGTAGCAGGCCAGATATTCATTTTTCCGGCGAACCTCTCTGCCTTTCTCGTAAATAAAGCATCTCTCTTGGTATGCATCGAGGAATGTTTTGCGACCGCTAAATGTTGTCCGCCGGGCACCCAAAAATTCTGAACTCATTTTCCGAAGGGGCAGAGCGCACTGGGCCTTGAGGAACAAGGGTATGCAGCTCTGGTGAATTTGAAGGCTAGAAATGAAAACACTTGATTTAAGGCTCAAAACAACCAGTGTTCGTTTGAAATAACTACACATTTTGGGTCATTTTCTTATAACGCAATAACTGGCTCTTCCGATTACTGTTACTTTTGCTTAATAAGTAGACAGCTGGCTGAGTTATAAATCATACATGCATACTTTCTGGATAAAAAAAAAACGGGAACAGAAGACACACATGAAAGCAAATAGAAGCTTACCTACAAACCAACACAGGTAAACAAAGAAGTCCGAATAAGAGCTCTGCAGTTTGAGACGCCCTGCTATAAGCGTTGCCAATGAAGCTAACGAATGCAAAAAATTACTTCAACTGAGCAATTACCAAGGAAAAAAATTCTGTTCGATTTGAAGTGCAACAAAAGCTTGGCTCGCGTTCCTGTTACATGATTTCTATATGCGATGCTTGTCAACTATCATATGCCATCTTTAAATTTATGCTTGAAAAAAAGAGTAGCAGCATCAAGAACGGGTAAGCATCTGCCAGCACTGCAGTGTATTGGAAAACACGAAAGTCTGTCATTCGTCATGATATGCGTGCGGTCTCTAAGCTTAATGCTCAAATGGTCAATTTGGCAAATAAATGTAACTCAGGCCATACAACATCGGAATGTTGTGCACGACAATATCGTTACAGAGCACGAAAACTGTCTGCAGGTTTTACTGTAAACCATCTGACATCTTATCCACTACTCTCTGTACAGCGGGGGAAACACTTGCCAATCCGTTTCGTGGTGAGAGAACCACGCATACACCGTACTGGTTGGTTATGTTATAGGCATTAATGCTTTTAGCTTCCATTCTCGGCAAACTTGGGCGAACATCATCAGAAGGTGAAGGAAAACATAAAACTTAACCCGAAGAGCGTGACCTCGAGTCTGGAGAAGACCATGAAGCCTAAATTATGCAAAACATTCTAACCTCTTTCGCACGAATGAGAGGGGGCAAAAACACTTGCCACACGCAGAGCTGCATTCGAACCGCCGCTGGCGAAACAGCTCAGCTTCATTTCTCACTGCCTTAGAACACTCGGTCATCACCACTCCGTTTTCCTCTATAAGACACATAAAAGATTAGTTTTATGGGGTTTAACTTCTCAAATCGTATCACTCTATGAGGGACGCCATATTGGAGGGCTCCGGATAATTTCGACTACCTGAGTTTGTTTTGCGTGCATTGACAACGAACGATACACGGGCCTCTAGCATTTCACCTCCATCGAATTGCGACCGCCTGCGGCTGGGATCAAGCCCTCGTCAGCACATTTATACAGTATTCTCCAATAAGAGAACATCATCAACAGCTGCAGCAGGAGTAGCCTGATAACGCCTACTGCATGACAAAGCCCTCGGTCATCCTCTCCAATTAACCCTGTGCTGTGCCTGCCGTGACCACCTTTGCACAGGAAACTTCATCTCATCCGCCCACCTAACTTTCTATCGCACCCTGCTGCGCTTGCCTTTACTTGGTACATAGTCAGTTAGGTTTAATGACCATCGGTTTTCTTGGCTTCGCATACGATGCCCTGTCCAAGCCCATTTTTTTTCTTGATTTCGGCTAGACTCATTAACCCGCGTTTTTCTCTGACCCACACTCGCCTCTTTTTGTCCGTTAACGTTTCATCTATAATTTTTATCTATAGTTCGCTGCGTTATCCTCAATTTAAATGTAGCACTTTCCATTAGCCTCCACGTTTCTGCCGCATAGGTGAGTACCGGTAATATACAATTGCTATATGTTTTTCTCTGCAGAGAATACAGTAAACAGTATACCCCCCCCCCCCAAAAAAAAAAACGCGCCTACCAGCTTGCGGTGACACGTAAACACAAAAACGTTTGCAGGGCTGTCAAATCATCCAACAGGCGAGTGCAGGCTAGGAAGCAGTAAACGGATGACCTTCATACGGGACCTCTGAATTGCGATCACTTGCAGCTCTTCGCTTTGGACAGGATCATGACTTTGGCCTTATTCGGCTTTAGGCAGGCAACACTGAAAGCGCGGCGCGTTATACTCCGTAGACGAGCATGTCTTGCAGAGGAATGGCCAGGTGGCGTCTGAAAGCACTGGTTCCGGCTTCACCAGTCACTGGGGTTACATTATTTGGAGCGGCACGTTGAGTGTGAGGACTAGTTGCAAGAGCACTGGGTGGCTACCTTACGGCTAGCAACCGCTTTTCCAGAAGATCGCCGGCGAATTCAACGACGTCGTCGTCGCACCCTAGCAGCGGTACTTTTGTGCGGAGAATGGAACTCACGTACCTTTTGCTTCAGCACCTTCTTTCGGGTGCCAATTTTCCTTATAAAAGGGATCATGGGGCCACGACAGTTGGCAGACTTCAATGCAGTTACGCGGGAAATGCGAAGCTACATAGCTCAGAACACCTCGCACACGCTATGGCGTTATTATGGCCGTCACTCACTGCCCTATTCTCATGCATTTCCGGCAATGAACCGGTTGTGGGATGCACGATCGAACCGCTCGTTGAAAATGTAGAACTTACACATGTGATAAAATACAGTCACCCTTGCAGGTCAGCTTGACGCACTTTGACTTCGCAAGACACTGGGCTTATAGTATTTAAATTCTGTTGGTCGCTCGGATGGTAGAGATCACAGGTCACCGCGTCTAAGTCGCAAATGACGCCGGCCTTTGCACCCTCATCTTGGAGGCCACGGGAGCGGACGCCGCTGTCTCCGAGCTTTCTACTGGTAGTGGGGTATTCAAAGGCCCTTAGTTCCATGGCATCAGCAGCGAGAAGGTTCCTACGGCTATTCATGCTCATGACCTTGATCGCACCCGGAACACCAGCCTCATGATACACCGATGTGGATTGCTTGCTGAGGAGTTTGTGGTTCTCGGTGGGTGTTTCTTCAACGCGCAGGAAATTATGGGGCACTTGATTTTGTGTCGTGATGACAATAGAGCTACATGAAAAGGTTGAGTCCTCACTTTTACGCAGTTTTCTCTTCACATTTTTGCTCAAGACTCGAATGATCCCATAATCCACCCGGGATTATTCGCTTTGAGTGTACCAGGAACGAGGAAAAGGAAAAAAACTTAATTGAAAGGACGATAGTTGAAGCTGTTGTACTACCCTGCAAGGACTCTAGAGGTCCAGGAGCTCTATGCCTCTGCTTTTTGCTTAGGAAGGTTGCTGAGCCTCATCTGGTCGGTTGGGTTAGCGGCTATCAGAGTTTCCTCCCAACATTGCGTGAGGTGGGTGTCTCTGGGCGACATTACGGGCAAGCCCACAGGTAATGGTATAGGTCGGCTGCGGGGGCATGACAAGTGGTGCAGTAGGATGCGTGTAAGGTGCGATTTATTCGGTGCGCCATTTCTGGCGATATGTACGAATTCGTCTCAACCTGTCTCCAGATCGCACTTTTCCTCTTGTCTATGAAGCGTTGGGGTGGCGTGTAGCGCATGCAGTCTGTGTTCTCTTCTGTACGTGGCATGAAAGCGTGGTATATAATGGCATCCACTATCCCTCGTCGGCTTGGGAGAGGAATCAATAAGCGCCCGGAGGGAGATTTCTCGTGCGCACGCATATTGCCTTCATTAGCGGGGATGCCCTCTTGCTCAGGCCCCTACTTGGTGTTTATGAGATGTACGGAGGTGGGATTTGTGGCGATTGTGCGGGGTGGCCGTTTTCGGGTTCTAGCCTCGCAGAAACTGTCTAAATGTTGTATGAGAATACATGCATATGGTTGTAATGTTGATGGTAGTGGCGGTGGCATGAAAAACTGCCAGTGCTAGGGCAATGCAGCGGACTTTTTCCGGGTCGTTGGTCAGAGGGTCAGTATCCTGGGTGCTTGTTGTTGAGATGAGGGAAGCAGGATCGTTGAGACGCCAACCGAACAGCTTTATTCCAGCCAGGCGGATCCCGCCACGAGCACGAGACGCGTGCCAGCCGCCGCGAGCCTCGCGCGAGCACGCAACAGCGCAGCCCAGCCAAGCCAAGCCAAGCAGACGGCCTAGCCATTGCATGTCTCTACTGCTTACAACATCTCCCCTGACAGAAAAGCAACGTCTTGGAAGGACTGACACAACGTCCACACCTGGTTTGCCGATGGGAGGTGTCAGCGCAGGTTTTTTGTGAATCTTCTGGTGAAACAAGTCCCATGGAGAGATTCCTCGTATACGATGTCTTGGTTGTCTCTCACGTTTTCCGCAGGCTTGAGAAAAGGGATAAGATGGGTTCGATTTCGCCGTATAGTGCCGTTCCCAGTGTCATTGTTTCATTTTCGAAAAAAAAAATTCCAGGCGTCCAAATCCAGTGCTTATTGAAACTCTTATTTAAGCTTATTTTATTGTCTGATGCGATACAGTGCTGTTTTTCTTTTCTCTTTGCAACAAAAAATGTGACTGTCTACTGCCCCACTCTGCTGCTGTATACACTGTAAGGGGGCGGAGGATTTTTCAAGCCGCAAATGTGCGGCTTTTCCCTCCTCCTCCTTCCACTTCTTTGTGGAAAATAAAACTTGTATGTATGTATGTATGTATGTATGTATGTATGTATGTATGTATGTATGTATGTATGTATGTATGTATGTATGTATGTATGTATGTATGTATGTATGTATGTATGTATGTATGTATGTATGTATGTATGTATGTATGTATGTATGTATGTATGTATGTATGTATGTATGTATGTATGTATGTATGTATGTATGTATGTATGTATGTATGTATGTATGTATGTATGTGTGTGTGTGTGTGTGTGTGTGTGTGTGTGTGTGTGTGTGTGTGTGTATGTATGTATGTATGTATGTATGTATGTATGTATGTATGTATGTATGTATGTATGTATGTATGTATGTATGTATGTATGTATGTATGTATGTATGTATGTATGTATGTATGTATGTAACTATATATGATCTAGGCTCGCTTGCGGGCGCCCCCACGTTCCCTTTTCGCTTTAAGTCTGTAACCCAGACTTCATCTCCTTCCCGAAGGGTCGGAAGTTGCCGTACGCCATGGTGTCTATCGTAGTCTCTTCCCTGCTGTTCGCGGTATTGGGTTTCAAAATTCCGATTTTTAGTGGCGTCTGGCAAACGGGAAACAATCCTTCCGGGAGTCAGCGGAATCTTTGTTCGCAACCGCCTCCCTATCAATAGTTCAGAGGGGCTGTAGCCATTTTTCGATGGAGTTGACCTGTACGACAAGAGGGTCAGGTATTGGTCTTGGGTCTTATTTATTGAAGTTTAGATGATTTTCACCACCGCCTCAGTGAGTCTGTTGCTCTGAGGGTATTGTGGGCTTGATGTGACATGTTTGAACCCGTATTGTTGAACAAACTTAGCGAAGTCAGAGGAGGAGTACTGCGGACCATTATCGGAGACCACCACCTCTGGAATGCCGTGCCGGGCGAAAATTGATTTGCAGTGATTGATCACTGTACTATGTGATAGCTTCTCTGTGCCAGTCAGTTCCGGATATATGGAGTAATAATCAGTCACGATTAACCACCAGTGGCTATTGAAGAAAAACAGGTCCATTGCAACTTCTCCTACGGTCTTGAAGGAAACTCGAAAGACGAGACGGTTCCGATAAATCCACCTTTGCTGTGGGGTCCAGATGCTTCAAAGATGTCAACCTCGCGTGACATGGAGACATACGCGTAGTGGCCCTTCTTGTGGCAGCCTCTGCATACCCGCGTCCGCGTTGGGCACAGTGAACGCGGATGTCGTTCTTTCCCACACCAACGACACAATGTCGGAACGCTGTCAATAATAATAATAATAATTGGTTTTTGGGGAAAGGAAATGGCGCAGTATCTGTCTCATATATCGTTGGACACCTGAACCGCGCCGTAAGGGAAGGGATAAAGGAGGGAGTGAAAGAAGAAAGGAAGAAGAGGTGCCATAGTGGAGGGCTCCGGAATAATTTCGACCACCTGGGGATCTTTAACGTGCACTGACATCGCACAGCACACGGGCGCCTTAGCGTTTTTCCTCCATAAAAACGCAGCCGCCGCGGTCGGGTTCGAACCCGGGAACTCCGGATCAGTAGTCGAGCGCCCTAACCACTGAGTCACCACGGCGGGTGGAACGCTGTCAGCTGGACGCGGATGTGGGCTTGAGTCAAAGTGCTCTTGGCCGTCGTTGAGGTGAGTAGCGGTCGTGGGGTGCCTGATTTGCTATCTACCTGATGCAACTTTGTTGACAGTCAGCGTTTCGGGGTGAAGCTCCGCTTGCTGCTGATGAACGCTTTCGACCTGCCTGATACTCTGAGTCTGAGTCTCGCTGACATTTTCTGGTCTTGAATGCCGACGACCAGTCTTTCTCGTACCACGTTCTTTCGGAGGATGCCGTACTCACAATGGTTGGAAAGCGTGCTAAGCGCAGTTACGAAGTCTTCCACGGATTCGCCGTCGTTTTGGACCCTCGTGTTGAAGCGTCTCGTTCAAAAATGATGCTGCGCTGCGGTATGAAGTAGCTGTCGAACTGCTTTAGGACGACTTCTAAGTTCTGAGCGTTCTCACAGGAGAGTTTGAGGGTTCCGAAGACATCCTAGGCCTGGTCGCCTATCAAGTAAAGGAGCGTGTCGACTTGGCGTGACCCTGATTTGTCGCAGAGACCGGAAGCCGTGTAGAAACGCTCGAACCTCTTCCTCCATTTCGGCCAGTCTGCAGGAGTCGTGAAGCAGAAAGCCTCGGGCGGTGTAATGACGAAGGACGCCATGCACTGGCCACGTAGTCCAAGCCGTAGACGCTGGTGTGACGTGTGCCACCATCGATGGGTATCCGATTGATGGGACGCAGCCCCGGCTTTGCTTACTATGGGAATTCCGTTGCTTCTGACACCATGTTGAGTTCAGGAAAGCAGGATCGTTTAGACGCTAACCGGGCAGCTTTATTCCAGCCAGGCGAATCCCGGCACGAGCACGAGACGCGTGCCAGCCGCCGCAAGCCTCGCGCGCGCTCAGCCCAGCCAAGCCAAGTCAAGCCAAGCAGACGGCCCAGTCACTGCATGTGGCTACTGCCTACAAAACTTCTGTCGCTTGACTGGCAGAGAGGCATCCACTGGGTGGCCACCATCGGTCCACCGTGTTCTAAAGGATGTCCAGCAATCTTCTACTTTTATCACCGTAACGAAAGGCAGCGGGGTCTCTTTGATTATGCGATTGGAAACAGAACACTGCAAGAGCAGAGATAAAGTATCTAGGGTAGAGCAACGTCGTCTTCGTCTCCCATTGAGATAACCGAAAAAGTAAGTGAGGATGCGTGAAACAGAACTGAAGGTCAGAGAATTCAAAATGATTTTGTTTACGTATGTGAAGGGGGAACATGAGGTCGAGAATTATTTCAAAACCATTACAATGCAAGCGATGAACGAATGACGTTCTCCCCATCGCTTAAAACGGAATAATCGTAGGCGTTATAAAAATTGGGGTAGTCGCCACGCGAGCTGCCATTCACTCACGAGCTCGCCAGTAAAATTGGGGCAGCCGAAAGGGTCATAGTGTCCGTAAAAACAGTGTCCCCCCTGTTATCCGGCTCCTCCTGCGATGGGGCTTCAGGCTCTGGAACGGCCGGTGTTTCTGACCCGTGCTCTGCCGGAGCGGCAAACGTGTCGTAGTCCTGGCGCGCCGCGGTGTCGGCAGGTCTCATCGCCGCGAGGGCGGGAACAGGTCCTGCGGTGGCTGCACAGCAAGCGGCTCTGGCTTCTTTTGAGCGCCGCTGGAAGCGGCCGCCGCCGCCGCGTAGGAGCGCGGTCGCAGACAGTGAGCCGTCGCGTGAGCCCCGGAGCAGCGTCGGCACGCCGCGACACATCCAGCCGTTTCATGCCGAACACCTCGCATCGAGCGCACCGCGGCGTGCGGCAGGCCGCACCGACATGTCCATCCTGGCCACAGTGGGAGCCAACCTTGCGGACGCCCCTGTAATCAAACATTACGCGGTTATCCTGCACGGACATAAAATTTGGCACCGCCTGCTTCATCTTCATCTTCACGAGGCGCTGGCCGTTCACGTGGCGTCACCCCTTCAGTGTCGGATGGGAGATCTCGAGCACCCTGCCGTAGGGGCTCAGTGCCGAGGCCAGCGCCGCGTTACCGACGAACAGCGGCACCAGGAATGCCGTCACGTGGATCCCAGAGGGGCCCACGCAGGACACTGGAATAGACGTCCCGTTCACAGGGAACGCTCCCTCCGCTAGAAGCTTCTTTGCCGCCGCGGCCAAGGACACGGCGTTGCAGAACTTCAACCCTCCTCCGTGTTCGAGGATTTCCAGCCCTTTTGCTGGTCCGGAGTTTTGGGCGCCTCTACCGAACGGGCACTGCTTCACCTTCACGCTGAGCGCGTACGCTACGGTGGAAGACATTGTAGACGGCTTCGAATCCATCGTCGGCCCGAAAGGGCGACGACTCTCCGGCAGGGGGCGGGGTAGTGGGGTCCAGAGGTCCGCTCCGCGTCATGCTCGTGGGTCTGCTTCCACGAAGACCGGCAGCCTGTCCCGTTACGTGACCGCTCCATGTCTATACATTCGTTCCGCTATATATACTCCGAGAACAACGGGCACCCATCCGGGGATAGTTCTGTACCGAATTTGGTAGGCAAAAAAAGCCCTATGGGTTGTGATATAGAAATAAAACATTTAAATATTAGGTAAACATTGCATACATGCATTTACTAATTGAAGCATTACCATATCGCACCGAAAGCCGAATTCTATACCTACCTTTACACCCCAAACGAAGCAAATTCTGTTTGGGACGTGTCTTGAGGCGGTACAACTCGATAATGTATAGACGTGCATCGTAATTTCTCTGATAGATGGCGCTAGGCGTCGATCGCTACGCTAGGTGGATAAGTTGTTACTTTTTCGAACCACTCAGAAATTTCTGCACTGGTCCCGCTGGATGCAAAAAGACTCGTTTTGCGCATGGCCAATAAAGCTAATGCTTGTTACTTCAACGTCTTCCAGACGGTGGCGGCCTTTTTCTCCCACGGCCAAGGACGAGGAAGCTGGCTTTTCTGCGACCCGTCATTCATAACGCTCTAGCGTTAATAGCAGCTCGTCTCCTGTGTTAGCCTACGATACCTCCTTAAGTTGACCGTGGGGTCTGTAGGAAACGTCCGAAGTGCAAAAACTGAGAACTTTACTGTGGGCCACATTTCGTGAATGATAAACTTACGAATATCTGGACATTTATTCACTCTGAAAAGATCGCAGAGGCTTATAAAACGAAAGGCAATCTGATAGTACCAAGCTTCTTCCTTTTTTCTCATCTCGTGGGCATGTACTGTGCATACAAGTTCATGTCTGAATAAAATGATTGATTGATTGATTGAAGTGACGTGCGACTTACTGCCCATTTCTGGGAGTGTAGAATCAATTTAAAAATATAGCTTACGTGTTTTCACAGTAATAATAGCTAAAGGTTAAAGTTACCAGGAGAACGTAGCAATGTTTGGGTCCTTTACCATGCGTTTGTTCTCTCACCCACTCCGCCCGCTTCCGGTCTCCTAACGTTACACCTATCATTTTCCTTTCCATGGCTCGCTGTGTTGTTCTTAACTGAAGCTGAACCCTTTTCGCTAGCCTCCACTTTCTGCCCCGTAGGTGAGTACCGGGAAGATACAGCTGTTGTGCACATTTCTCTTGACAGATAATGGCAACCTGCTATTCATGATCTGATAGAACCTGCCATATGCGCTCCACCCCATTTTTTTCCTTCTAGTTATTTCCCTGTAATGATCAGGATCAGCTGCCACCACCTGCCCTAAGTAGACGAATTCCTTTACCACTTCCAGCACCTCATTGACAATTGTGAACCGCTGTTCTCTTGCTCGACTGTTGAACATTACTTTGGTTTCTGCATGTTAATTTTTGATCTATCGTACTGCTCTGTCTGTCTAACTCATTGATAATGATTTGCAGTTCATCTCCTGAGTGACTCCGCAAGGCAATGTCATCAGCGAATCGCAGAATATCTAGGTATTCTCCATTAATTCTTATCCCCAACTGTTCCCAATTCAGGCCTCGGAATACCTCCTGCAAACAGGCGGTGAATAGCATTGGCGAGATTGTGTCCCCTTGTCTGACACCTTTCCTTAATGGAATTTTATTGCTGACTTTATAGAGGACTATGTTAGCTGTGCAGTTCCTATGTATATCTTCCGGTATTTTGACATAAGCCTCATCAACACCCTGAGTCCGCAATGCCGGTATCACTGCTGAGGTTTCCAGTGAGTCCACTGCTGAGTGTTAATGACATCTTAGTCGAAATCAAGAGGAAGAAATGGGCTTGGGCAGGGCATGTACTGCGAAGGCAAGATAACCGCTGGTCCTTAAGTGTAGCGGAGTGGATTCCAAGAGAAGGCAAGCGTAGCAGGGGGCGGCAGAACGTTAGGTGGGCGGATGAGATTAGGAAGTTTGCAGGCATAGGGTGGGCGCAGCTGGAAAATGACAGGGTGTATTGGTGAGACATGGGAGAGGAATTTACACTGCAGTGGGTATAGCCAGGCTGATGATGATGATGAGTTCTTTAAAAGCAAAAGTGGACGTGCGTTTGGCGTACTCCCGCTTGCGGGTAATTATTTAAAATTATTCTATATCGCTAGCCGAGCCTTTTCGATATGTTGTTGTTCTGACAGCACCGCAGAAAACACTTCGCCGTCCGAATTTTCAGCGTTTGAGGCATTCTGTACCTCGTAGCCAACACTTGTCTTCAACTTAGTTTTCAGACGCGTATTCAACATCCTAGAAAGCTCATCAACACACTCCAAAGTGCTTAGCCGTCTTATCTCATTCGGACTAAAGCTTGAAACGAACATTCGCGCAGGCAGGCAGGCAGGGCAAGGACTGAAAGCATAACTGAAAAAAAAATCTAGCGGGGTCTCAATAACCACATTCTTAAAGAAGAAACTGCGATAGAATTTAGATTGCCTGCAAAGGTGTCTATAATGAGTGTCGAATGTTCTTTCAATTTTCCCGCCAAAACTCCGCTTAGAACTGATTCCATCGCCCTTATATACATGAGTCATCACCTTCTAGAATTCAAAAGTGCTTTCAATTGGATTAGATGATTGGAATATACTAATCAGGCCAATTAATACACATTAATCTATTTCATGGGTGGGCCAACTTCCAAAATTTTGGAGGCGCTTTGATATATTTGGGGCTGGGCTGACTTGCAAATTTCGGGGGTCCTCAGATTTGCAAATTTGGTAGTGCCTTGACGGAGGCGGTGATCACGTGCTCTTTATGATGTCATGACCCTTTCAATCGCAATCATGGATCGCGGGAAGTTCTTATATCACTACTTGCGCAGTGGTGCAGCGATTGAGCGATGCGCCACGACCCTGACAGGTGCCTTTTGAAGGACAGCCTCCTGTGAAGATTTGAGACCCGGGTTTCTGTCCCGGACCTCCGGTAAGGCTCAAGCGCATTGCCGCAATGGGCAGGTGGCAAATGCATTGAATTTGTTTAAAGTAATTTCAATATCACGTGTCACGGGTGGCAGGTAGCTCACAACCCAATGAGCAGGATTCCGCGTGACATGGTAACCAGTTTGTTCTGATATCGCAACTGCACGTGACCTCTCTCGACTAATGATTATTTTAACAGCCACCTACCATGGCGGGCAGTTTGCTTACTATCAGGTGTGAAGGTTGCGACCTGCATCCGTGGGCAGACTGTGATGATGTTACAAGGTTACCTGAGCTCTCGACCGATGAGGGAATTTCGTGACAGAGAATCCGGAATTTTTTGAGGCGTCACGACAGCCTATTTGTTATCGCATTAAACATGACTGTATGCTCGGAAGGCACACATCACCTAGAGTACGCATGCCCCGGTGTCGCAGAGCTCCTGTTCTTTTTATGTCAGTGTGGAAGCATTGCACTGCATCGGAAATTAAAGGTTTGTTTCGCTCTCCGCTCCCATTCGAGGAACGAGTGAATGCACCTCCGGATATCTTCGTTTACCGGATATCTCCGGATACCTTCGTTTTTTATATCGAAATTACGGAAAAAAACGCAGTTTTCGTTCAATTTATTTCAGAACGGGGGCTAAAATGGGGGCTACGCGGGCACCAGGGAAGGGTCAGAATGCTTTAATTATTTCGCTAATTTAACAAATAGTTTAATTTTTCTAATCTTATTTTAGGGGGTGTGCTTTATAAGCAGAATTGGAGACCGTCCTCCAAACAGTATAGCCAAGAAAAAAATTAATGAAGACACATTTAGCACGCGAGAAAAAGTCTACTTGATAGGTGGCCTCACACGATAACTCAGCGGCAATGAGCGCCTCTGACGTCTCACCCGAGGCCCAGACGGGAGGGCTGACGGTATAGTTTCCAGATTCGCTTCGCTCCGCGGCTTCGCGGATTGTCGCAGAGTCAGAACCCAATGCGCGTTCTCATTGCACTTGCAATACTCCTTCAGGGCGACTGCATGACAGTTGTTTGTGGAAGCGGAAAAGAATGAGACTCTTGAGCTTCGCCTTAAGGGTATGACGCGATAGCAAAACGGGCTAATTCCGCATATGCAGAATGTCATTCTTCACTTTAGATTCATAGATCCATGGGAGTCGTCAAACCCCTTCTAGCTCCCCGCAGGGGGCGTTTGCAGCTTGCAGACGTTGGTGAGTGGCGACACCACGGGTTTCCGAGCATCCGCAGGGACATCCCCGCAGGGGGATGATGGTGAACAGTGCATCACCACGGACCCGAGCACCCGCGCCTAGCCGTGCGTGGCATCGCCGTGTCCAGGGAAAAGGGGTTCTTTGTGGTTGAGCCGATGGCGAGCGTTTGGACCTTTAAGGCACGTCGGCGGAGGCAACACACCCCTTTGGCCCGAGCTTCCTGTAGATGGCGCCTCCGGCCTTACGCGACCGGGGGAAATCGGAAGTGGCCTTTTCCTGCCTCCCCTCCATCTTTCACCTTGCTGTCTCTTTCTCACAACTCTTTCTCCTTCTCACTTCTTGGTTTTTCATTTTTTCCTAGCGGCGAGGGTTAACCTTGTGTGACCAAGTACACTGAGTTGCGTCAAATTTGGTTATAGTTGAGGTGTACAGCTGGCGTGGGCAGGACTTGCTTTCAAGCTCCTGTCCCGTTCCCTTGTTGGACTCCGTGGTGGGTGGCAGGCATCATGACCGAAAAACTAAATTTTTTATGGCTCCCCTCTTTTCCAAACCAGATAGCTCTCTCAAAAGAGGGCGGAACAAGGTAGAAAATTTTGTTAAAAAAAGAAAAGTAACGTACCCCAAATATAAGTTAATCCACAGTGAAGTACAGGATAAGCAGGCAAAAATTATAATCCCTATTTCTTGTATCGAAGTGGTTGACAGAAACCTTGGGCATTGGCTATGAGCTTTCAAAAATGGCCAGCGGCAATTTATTGCTCGAACTGTGCGATAACGTCCAACACTCTAAGCTCTCAAAACTAGCGTCCATAGGGGAGATCCCTGTCTTCATGACTCCCCATCGATCACTAAACACTGTCAGAGGCGTAATATCCGAAACTGATTTTGTACACATTACTGAAAAAGAAATGCTCGAAGGGCTCAGCGACCAAGACGTCATAGATGTCCACCGAATCAAGAACCAGAAGGATAATAAGGAAATAGACACAAAACACTTGGTACGTTCAACACCAGCACATTGCCCGACCCAAGCGACCTGGGATGTTTGAAAGATAATGTACGGCCATATATACCCAACCCTCGCAGATGTTGCAATTGTCAAAGGTTCGGCCACGGCTCACAGAGTTACCACGGTCGCAAAACTGGCACAAAATGTGCTTCGAAGGTTTACCATTTTGTTGAATGTGACGCAGCCCCGCGCTGCTCAAACTGTGAAGGACACCGTGCTGCATGCTCCAGGGTGTGTCCTTCTTGAAAGAAAGAAAAAGAGATAATCATCATAAAACATTTCATTTAAAGGAGCGAGAAGGCGTTTAGCGCTTACAAACACATTCTCCTTCACAGGAAAACAAAACTTTGCTGATGTGGTGCGCAGGGGCATAGCACTATACAGCAATCCGGCACCTGCCGAGGCCACTTCCACCGAGCCTATGGCAGGGCCATCCACGTCCCAGGCAGGGGCAGCAAAGGCTGCTCTGCCACCCCCAAAGCATGGAGTGCCGGCCCATGGGCCGGCATCTCGCCAGACTTCCCCCCGTCAGTGGAGGCCTGAAACTAACCCAACCGCGGCTTCGCGGTCCTGCAGCACCTCTGGCGAGGTGATGGATGTAACCACGAATCCGCTAGCTTTGCAGCGGCGGAACAGCTCTGTTGAGCGGAGAAAAGACAGAGCCCTCATAACGGGCCTAGAACATAAGTAAATCCCTTATCGTTCCCACCCAAGAACATAAGCACGAATTTTTTTAGTTCAGTAGAACTGTAGAGAACTGTTGAGGAATTACAGTTACATAAGAGCTATGAAGGACAATGTTTCCTGCAGCCTTTTGTCTTTAGGAAACCTATCTAGGTCCACAACATATGAATATCATGAAACATTATAAAACATTTAGACGCAATCGCGAGCAGGCGAATAGACTCTAGGTAGGCGTCGCGATTGTCGTTCAAAGCGGCGTCCCTGCTCGAGAAATCAAAATCGAAACAAAACTTGAAGCCGCTGTGGTCACCATCGTCAGCTATAAAACAATTACTATCGGTTCTGTATATATTCCTCCACATTTTAGATTAACAGTTCATGATCTACAAGAACTCATCGATGAACTTCGAGAACCATATCTAGTAGTTGGGGATTTTAACGCTTACTCCTCTTTTTGGGGAAGCCAGTGCTGTGACTCTAGGCGCCAAATAATCCAAGATTTGATCCTCACAAATATTGTATGTCTCTTAAATACGGAAAAGACCACATACTGTTCCCCTACCTCGGGGAAATGACCTGTTTAGATTTGTCGTTTACTTCACGTTCTCTATGTCACGATTTTAAATGGGATGTCATCGACAACCCATATGGTAGTGATCACCTCCCTATACTGATGACTTTAACATCTCCCCTGGAAATAATATAAACAAAACCGCAACGCTGGAAGCTGCATCTAGCAGACTTGCAACTTTTTAGCGCAAAAGACACTTTACAAAATATAGATTAAGAAAATCTTAGTGTGACGTTCCTTGTGTGTGCTACGAGGGTCCGCGTTCGACGGCGCGGCGTAGACGGAGCCCCCAGTGGCGGCGAAAGCACAACCGGACCCCCTTTCATGTTTCTACTGTATATGGCTGCAAGCAACTTGAGTGAGATTGCTTTTGGGCCTGCCGCCGTGGACCGCACGGAGACGACCCAGATGACAGCGGCATCATCAATTACCGAGCCATACTCGTCGAGAGTGACGACCAGAACGAAGGGGTTTAAGCCCAACCGGACCCCCTTTCCATAGTGTCGGCACGAGACGAACGCCGCCGCCGCCGCCGCCGAGGGGAGACGGGCGTTATCTTCCCCAATTGCCGTGGCCGTTCCAGGGGGGCCTCGTTTCGGTGGGCCTGGCCCCGTGGCAAGACGGCGGGCATCATCAATCAACCCTCCCGAGCACATCCCAGGACAAGGGACCACTTTCTCGGCCTTTTAGTGACCTCGCGTTCCGGCCTTGAGGGGCGAGTGTCATTTGATGGAGAACGGAGGCCGGTGACCCGCGGGAACAGTCAGCGGGCCAGAGCGCGCCTTACCACAGCCGACGCTATGCGCTACCTCGACGACAACCTTCTTTCCCTCGGACTCAACACGTGAGGGGGGCGAGACCATAAGTGCGGTGGTGTGTTTGTGCGCCCAAGTGAAAGCCCTAGGCCCCCCCCCCCCTCCGGCGTGGGCGTCCTCACCCTAGGGAGTGTGGGGATAAGAGGATATAAAAATCGACAAGGAGTACCGAAGAGGCAACGCTCAGGACGACATCGTTCGCCAAGGGGGCCTTCAGCACCGAATCCCGACGGCATGCAGCTTCTGCCAGCAACCGTTCGAGCTCAACTCCGGAGCCCCTCCATCGTCTCCATGAAGTCGTCGGCACGTAAGCTCGGACGCCCCAGCCTCTGATGTATAATCATAATCATGCGTAATTATTGAATATATCTGTTTGTTTAAACTGAGCCATACGGTGTCTCTTTGCCTCTCCGTCCCGTGTGGACCTGCGCATTATGGGGGGTCATCACACTGGTGTCAGAAGTGGGGTCTCAAAAGCAAATGTCCTCTGAATGCTGCGACATTCATGACTTCAAAATTGTAATCAAAAGGGAATCACGGGACTGATTGTGGGACTTTTACCCCCATTTGAGAGGCTTGAGGCACCGGAGGGCTTGAAAAAAAAAATGTCTATCTGAGGGAGCTCCCACTCCACAGCCGTCGCTCGGAGCAAGCATGCTGTCATTAGGAAGCGTCATTCCGACGTTTACAAGAGATAAGACAGGGGTTCCAATCTGCGATTTCTTTTCCATGCTAGAAGAGATTGGGAAAATGGGGGGATGGTCCGATGCTCAAATGCTGGGAATGGCGAGGTGTAAGATGGCAGGAGCTGCTCATGATTTTGCATGGCGAGACGAAAAAGTAAAACCCACAAAATCATTTGCGGAATTTAAGAAGCTCGCGTTTGAGCATTTCGACACTGAACCACGTCACGTGCGGGTACAGAGGTTCCGTGACGCCGGACAGATGGTAGGGGAGGACGTGCGAACGTTTGCGTCGCGGCTTCAGCGCCTAGCACGCGATACGTTAAGCAGGGAGGAGGAAGGAGACCAGCTAAGGAAGAAATACGCGGAGGATCTACTTAAAGAGGAAATGACCGCTTTGTTCGTGGCTGGTCTGCAAGACCCCGTGCGCCGGTTCGTGCTCTCGCGCAAGCCGAGCAATTTCGACCAAGCCGTGGCGGCCGCATTGGATGAGGAACGAAATGAGGCGTTAACGACGGCCGCAGCGAGAGTACGCGTCATAGAGAGAGTGGTGCTCAACCCTGAGGTTGCTCTCTTGACAGAGCGGTTAGATCGCTTAGAACAGCTGCTATCTCAGCAGGTGGAACGCCAGGTGGAAGCGCGCGCTCAACAGCGCCCATTCGCTGGAAACCGGAGACCGCCACAAAGCTACAGGCGAGATTTTGAAGAAATCGTATGCTTCGCTTGCCAGGGTCGCGGACATATCGCCAGGTTTTGCCAAAACGTGCGCCGTGGGGAGCCACAAAGAGAAGCAGGGGAGACACGCCCTAAGCAAGCCTACAGTGGGGCTCCAGATACCGAGACAAAAAACTAGATAGTCCTCCCCATCCTGAGGAGCATGGGGAGGGAGCAGTGGATGATGAGGTGGTGGTGGTTTGCGTGGCCGACGAGGCATGCCCTGTTGTGCGTTGCAAGTTAAATGGTTGTTGCATGGAATTGTTGATAGATACGGGGTCAAAGGTGACATTGCTTAAGGAGAGCAGTTTAATCACGCTTCGAAGGAAGGGGGACCGCGAGGTGTTGGAAGCGTCTGGTGGTATGGCAACCAAATTTGTAGGCATAACGGGGGATCCTCTTGGCATAAGTGGACTCTACCGGTTACACTTTTCTCTCGGCGGAATTGCATTGGAGCACCCCTGCTACGTATGCCCGGACACGGTGTCTCTGCCAAAGGGAGTGTCAGGTATATTAGGGCAGGATTTTTTGAGAAAAGGGAAGGTAGTAGTCTCATTCTCTGAGGAAGAGGTTAATGCGGGCGGCTCAAAAGTTCCGTTTTTGAACAGGAGAGGGGCTGAGATTCCCATTACCGATATTGACACCCGTCAAACAGTGGGATCATTGGAGAAGGTATATTCGCGGGTTGCCGTCAGGCTTGTCGACGAGGCGGTCGTCCTTCCTTGGTCGGAGCACATTTTGTACGCCTTTGTGCCTTCAGATGTAGAGAGCGGCGCCGTGGGAGTGCTTGAGCCGGTCGACTCTCTCAGCAATGGCCTGAAGGCAGCCGCGTGCCTCGTGACAGTTAATGACGCCCACAGAGTGCCCCTACGGGTGGGTAACTGTAGCCAGCAGCCACTGAGCCTTCCCAAGAACAAAACATTGGCTTTCTTCACCTCTGCGATAGAGAAACGTGAGCCCACCGATACGGTACTCGCAACTGTAGAGCATGCTAGTCCTTCGGCTGCTCCAAAGGTGTCGTTCGATCTTTCTCACATAAAATCCAGGGAGAGGGAGGCTCTGGCTGGTTTGCTGAGCGACTACTCGGAGGTATTCGCCGCGTCCAACCTGGATTTGGGCAGCTGTGGCGTTATAAAGCACAGGATAGAAACCGGCACTTCATCGCCCGTTTACCAGCGTGCGTACAGGATTCCTTACTCCCAACGTGAGGAGATGGAGCGGCTGGTGCGGGACCTGATTGATCGCGGCATTGTCGAACACTCAAGGTCACCCTGGGGAGCACCAGCACTATTGGTGGAAAAGCCAGATGGCTCGTATCGATTGGTAGTGGACTACCGCAAACTAAATGCCGTAACTCGCATCGATCCATACCCCATCCCCAATATACAGGAGACGCTTTCTCAGCTGGGCTCTGCCAGGTACTTCACGGTAGTGGACATGGCGGCGGGATTCTGGCAGATAGCATTGGATCCGGCAGATGCCGAGAAAACGGCATTCAACACGCCCTCAGGGCACTATGAATGGAAAAGAATGCCGATGGGTCTGGCCAACAGCCCTGCTGTCTGGCAGAGAACCGCTGATGTTATCCTGGCAGGTCTTCTGGGGAGGCTGTGCTTCGTGTATATGGATGACATAATCATATACAGTGACAGTTTTGAGGACCATTTGCGCGATATTGAGCAGGTTTTGGTGCGACTAAGAGGCGCGGGTCTCAAGCTGAAGCCATCTAAGTGCCAATTCCTCAAAAACGAGGTGATATACCTCGGGCACTTTGTTTCAGCTGACGGCGTGCGACCGGACCCTGAGAAACTAAGGTGTGTCTCGGATTTTCCATCCCCGACTAGCGTCCGCCAGGTCCGGTAGTTTCTCGGCCTGATCGGTTACTACCGAAGGCACATAGTGGAGTTCGCCAAGCTCGCTAAGCCGCTCACCGCCTTAACAGCCAAAAATGTCGCCTTTCGCTGGGACGAAAACGCGGAGGATGCTTTTGGGGCCCTGAAAAGGAAGCTAATGAGTGCACCGCTGTTGTGCCACCAGGATTTTAAGTTGCCCTTCGTTATGGCCACAGATGCGTCAAAGTTCGCAGTTGGTGCCGTGCTATCTCAGGTTATCGAGGGCAAAGAACATCCTGTTGCTTTTGCTAGCCGACAGCTGAGCCCCACAGAGCAAAAGTACGGAGCTACGGAAAGGGAGTGCCTCGCCGTTGTCTGGGCAGTAAAGCACTTCAGATTCTACCTTTACGGCCGCAAATTCAAGCTAGTCACAGACTGCCATCCTCTGAAATGGGTGATGAGTGTCAGGGACCCTAGCTCGCGACTCGCTAGATGGAATCTACACCTGCAGGAATACTGCTTTGAAGTTGAGCACAAGTCAGGAAAGACACATCTGAATGCTGATGCACTCAGCCGCACAGCTGCCGTGGCAGCTATAGATGAGTTTGTCCCCGTAGTCGACCCCGCCGAATTACGCACAGAGCAGTGCAAAGATCCTGACCTGAAGCGAATAATCGAAAGCTTAGAGGGCGCACCGTCTCACCCTGAACAGCTAGGTTATTTCATTGGCAAAGACGGCACCCTGTGTCGGCGCACGAGGCCAACCAGGAAAGGGAGACCAGAGAAAACCGCTTGGGAGAGAGTCGTCATACCTCGGTCGTGGACAGAAACGGTTCTTCGCGCGTTTCACGATGCGCCATGCGCCGGTCATTTTGGCGTAGCGAAGACACGCAGGCGTGTGGAGCGTTTGTACTTTTGGAGTGGCATGCGACAGGATGTTAGAGACTACTGTGCGATGTGTCATTCCTGTCTCGAAAGAAAAACACCCAAGGGACGAAGACCAGCTCCAATTCAGCCGTTCCCTGAGGTTTCGGCTCCCTTCGAGCGGACAGGTATGGACATAATGGGCCCATTGCCCACGACCACTTCCGGGAACAAGTACATTTTAGTATTTGTCGATCACCTTTCAAAATACGCGGAAGCGGTAGCACTCCCAGATCAGAAGGCAGACACGGTTGCAAGAGCATTTGTGGAACAGATCGTGCTCCGACATGGACCCCCGAGGCAACTCTTGACAGATCGGGGAACGAACTTCGTGTCGCAGCTAATGAGGAGAGTTTGCGAGCTGCTTAAGATCGCTAAGAAGCAGACAACACCGTACCATCCGGCTTGCAACGGCGCGGTGGAGCGACTGAACCAAACCGTGGCCGGGTTCCTGTCGCATTTTGTTTCGCGCGACCAGCGGGACTGGGACTTGTGGCTCCCGTATGCAATGTTTGCCTACAATTCCGCAGCACACGAGAGCACGGGCGAATCGCCATTCTTTCTTCTCTACGGCCGAGACCCGGACCAGCCTAGCGAAGTGCCAGAGGGCCCCCGTCGTGTCCCATACGCTACACTGGACTATAAGGTTGAGCTAGAATCGCGCTTGCAAGTGGCGAGGGACATCGCAAAGGAGGCCTTAAAGAAAGCGGCGAAGCCCAGGAAGGAGGTGCACGATCGCAGTGCTAGAGACGCACCGTTTGATGTGGGGGACAGCGTGTACATTGAAAACTGCCAAAGGCAGATTGGGCTAGCTCGTAAGTTCCAGACGAAGTGGAGAGGACCGTGCGAGGTTGTCGAGAAGCTTTCTCCGGTAAACTTCAGAGTCCGAGACGTGAACCGGCGCTTGATAAGGATACACGCAAATCGCCTCAAGTCGGCACCGGTTCAGTATTCACGAAATGAGGAAAGGGAAAGCGCGGATTTTGATGGGGACAGAAGTGGAGCGGAGCGCGCAGATAGTTCGCAAGAAACGCCCTCTCCTGCATTTGTTCGGCAGGCGCCAGAGGTGACGGCCGGAATGCCACCGGATTTACTTCATGCATTGCTAGAAGAAGAAGAAGCGCGCGAGGTTGCCGCGCAGATAACGCCAGGAGAGGCTCCTGCCACGAGCCCTCGCGAGTCCCAAAGCAGACAAAGGGTCCCAGACTTACTTAGTATGACTCACGAAGGCCGATATCCGCTGCGAAATCGGAAAGCTAAGTCGGACTAATGGCGTAAACAGAGCGGAGTTGTGAACTGGTCAGAATTGTGTAATGCCGCAGCTCATAACATTGCTATATGCGTATGTGTTAAGTTATCGGAGTTGGTAGTTAAACCTTTCTGTCATTAACTAACACCTTCACAGGAGAGCATGCGGAGCGCATGCAGAACCTGCCGTACTTCCTTTCGTTATCTATATTTTTGTCTGTGCCGTGATCGTGCTAGAAGTGTGAGCTCCTTTGTAACTGTGGTAAATTTATTTCGTCCAGTTTGGACTAGAAAGGAGAGGCTTGGGTGCTGAGTTTCATGTTTATCTATAAAAGAAGATCAGTGCTGCCCCTGGAGACGCCAGTTATGACAGCGGAGGCATATGGTGTTGTGCAGTGGTGTTGAGTGCAGCGAAAAGTGTTTTGTCGGACGCACTGTGCGAGGCGATTCAGAAAGACAAGGGGAGCTGCATGGACTCAAATGTTCGGAGAACATTCTTCTGGAGGGTGAGCGAGTGTGACGTTCCTTGTGTGTGCTACGAGGGTCCGCGTTCGACGGCGCGGCGTAGACGGAGCCCCCAGTGGCGGCGAAAGCACAACCGGACCCCCTTTCATGTTTCTACTGTATATGGCTGCAAGCAACTTGAGTGAGATTGCTTTTGGGCCTGCCGCCGTGGACCGCACGGAGACGACCCAGATGACAGCGGCATCATCAATTACCGAGCCATACTCGTTGAGAGTGACGACCAGAACGAAGGGGTTTAAGCCCAACCGGACCCCCTTTCCATAGTGTCGGCACGAGACGAACGCCGCCGCCGCCGCCGCCGAGGGGAGACGGGCGTTATCTTCCCCAATTGCCGTGGCCGTTCCAGGGGCCTGTTTGTTTAAACTGAGCCATACGGTGTCTCTTTGCCTCTCCGTCCCGTGTGGACCTGCGCATTATGGGGGGTCATCACATTAGCATCGATGAGATAAACGAAAAGTTCGCCAATTGCATCGTAACTGCTGCATAGTTAGCTATTCCATAGTCTTCTGGAGCGGTGCGACAAAACCATAAAGAGTAGTGGACAAAAGATACAAGGCAGAAAAAAAAGAACAAAATAGAGCTTGGGGTAAATTTCGACACATGAAGATCTCGTAAATTTTAAAAAGGCAATAGCTAAAGCTCGGTATGTCCGTCTCAGTGCCGGGAAAGCCTCATGGCAGAGCTATGTTTCATCTATAAACAGTCAAATCACATCTAAAAAAATGTGGGAGCAGGTTTGAAAATTGAACGGAAACTTCTCGCCCTTCACAATTCCTCTTCTGGCAACATCTGACACAGAAACAAGCATAAGAAAACAGGCAGACATTTTTGGTGAACACTTCGCTTCAGATTCCTGTTCATCGCAATATACGCAGTCACTTGTAAAACACAAAAATATAACCGAAAAACAAAGGCTTCCAATAAGTGGAGGTGAAAAAGAACAATGCAACATTTTAATTACTCCCCAAGAAATAAATAGAGTACTGCCTGCCGAAAAAAAACTGCTCCAGGACCCGACCACAAACACTATGAAATTCTTGCCCATCTTTCCGAGCGTACCGTAGAATTCCTTCTAAGATTCTTTAACACAGTTTGGGGCAAAATACCTGAAGCCTGGAAAAGAGCTATTATTGTACCGTTTCTTAAATCCGGGAAATAACCAACCTCCCCAAGCAGTTTCAGGGCCATAGCTCTTACCAGTTGCCTCACCAAATCTTTTGAAAGTGTCTTCAATATAAGAAAACCTTTTGTCCTTCAGTGTTGGCAACTTCTTGATATCAACCAGTGTGGTTTTAGAAAGAGATTCTTCACTACAGATCACTTAGTTCGTATACAAAATACTGTTAGATAAGCTTTTGTGCACAAACACTCTCTTTGAAGTCTTTTTTGATTTAGAAAAGGACTATGACACAACATGCAGGTTCGGGTTTTTTCAAGACCTTGCCGAGCTTGGCATCCATGGCAAGATGTTGAACTGCATAAAAGTCTTCTTGTCTAACCGCTCGTTTCAGGTACGCCTAGGCTCAGCTGTTTCAAAAAGTTTTGTTCAGGAGAATGGAGTACCGCAAGGATGTATTTTAAGTACAACACGGTCCTTTCTAAAAATGAATTCTTTAAGGAGAGTAATTCCAAAGTCCATTATGTATTCTGTCTATGTTGACAATCTTCAGATAGCATGCGCATCCTCCACTATATCTACATGCAAAAGACAAACGCAGTTAACAATAAAAAAAAACTGGCAACATGAGCAGGCAAAAATGGCTTCCGTTTTTCTCTAAAGAAATCAGTGGCCTGACTTTTCTCTCTAAAACGGGACCTACAAACAGATCCCACATTAGACCTAAACAACACTACCTGTAAAAAACCTACCTGTAAAAAATGAACACGAATTCCGAGGCCTAACTTTCGACAGAAACTTACTTTCCTGCATCACACAAACGCGCTGAAAAAGAAAGCGTCACAGTCTTTGAACATACTGAAAGTCCTTTCACGCAAACCCTGGGGTTCCGATCAGATATGCCTTCTACAAATTTATCGCTCTGTGGTACAATCCTGCTTAGACTATGGTTGCATAGTGTATGGTTCAGCAAGGCCGTCCTACTTGAAACGACTAGGTCCAGTGCATAATTTGGTTTTGCGTCTTTCCACTGGTGCATACAGCACGTCGCCCACAAACAGTCTTTATGGTTAAACTAACGAACCATCACTTACATAGAGAAGAAGCATGCTTACATGCTCATACATTCTAAACATTCGTTCTCTACCAAGACACATGAGTCGCTAAATAGTTACAAAGTGCCCATCTAGAACACCCTTTAACAACAAACCACAAACTACCACGCCACTGCTCTTGCATTTTGAAGAGATGTGCCACAATCTCGGCGTACTAGATGCATTACCTAGCATTGCACATAGACGAGATCCACTGTATCCAGGGCACAATTTCCTTGTGATATGCGATTTCACCCTTACACAGTTTAACAAAAGGCACACTCTGCAACAACATATACTGCAAGAATTTTTAGTACGAGGCTAAATACAATGGTTTCACGGAGTTTTGTACAGATAGTTGAAAAACGGATGCCTACATAGGAAGCGGTGTAATACGAGGACATGAAACGGAAATATTCAGACTTCCACTATGTGCATCAATTTCATAGCCGAATGTTAAGCTTTATGCTTAGCCGTCAGAAAAATACTAATTGAGAACCGCAGAAACAGTATTATTTACACAGATTCCCTCAGTATATTTACAGCGCTCCACATTAAAAATGCAATCACTCCGATGCTCAGTGACTTCATAGAGAACATAACAAAAGTCATAGCTCAAGGAAAAATATAAAACTTTGCTGGGTGCCGAGTCATGTCGGAATTAGGGGAAACGAAAGAGCATACTTCTGCGCTGCGCAGGCTCGTGGCAAGCAAATAAAAAAAGTAAATATTTCATTTAAAGATTGAATGAAATTGGTACGTTGCGAATTACGGAAAAATGGCAGTCCGCTTGGGACAATGAAGCAAACAATGAACTACACTTTGTAAAACCAGTTTTAAGAGAATGGAAGTCCTGAACCCACCAAGAACGTTTCAAGGAAGGGATTATCTGCCGTCTTCGTATAGGACATACACACCTCACATGTAACTTCCTATTGACAAAACAAGCGAAACCCCAACGCGAATCGTGCGAAAATGAGCTAATAATAAACCTTGTTTTATTTTCAAGTAAAAAACTTGAAACACTGAGAAAAAGGCATTGTACAGCTTTTACAATGAACACATATCATTCCACCTCACGTTACTCTCAGGTGAAGATGCACTTGTTCCCATTTCACAGGTTTTGAAGTTTTTAAAGAGAGCAAGTGTCTTAAACGAATTCTATATCTGATACCATTGAGTAATCTATAACAACACTTCTTTAACCACACCTCAGCTAATTTCTCATTCGTGAGACGAAGGCTGAGGTATTTATTCTATTGGTTGGGAGCCTCAACATCCTTGCGCAGGCAACGATGGTTGCAGACAGAGGTTACCCGACTTTCTGTACAGCTTTCACTAAAGTCCATTTTTAAAATGTCTTGTCTTCGGCATCACTAGGCAGTAAAACCTACATTTTACGCCGTCTACGCCACTGACCACTTTTCACATTTTTTAATGCAATTCTGCAGAAAACTTTTATATACCTTGTGCTTGGCGTATGATGGCCTTAGCTGCCTATGTGCCAATAGACTCAACACAACACAAAAAAGCACACAACCCCTCCTGGCGCAGTGGTGCAGAGATGCGCCACTGCTAGGCAATGGCAGGTGCTCCTAGCGACGGGCATTGTGTAGCCCAGGTTGATGTTTCCGAGCGACCATCCATTGATTTCACTGCCACCTGCCGCGGTGGGCAGTTTGCGCACTATCCGGTGGCCAGCTTGTGACGACGCCGCAAGGTCACGCCACCTGGGTGGCCCACCTTTCTAGTAGGTTGCTCTCTGCGCACAACATGCCAGAAACAAGCTCGGAATTTTTCGCTCGCAACGCCGACGCCAGATTTTCCGGGTAACAGGGTCTTAACGTCATTCCTACTTGTGTCGTGTGACAGCATCGGCTAGGGAATGCCGTCGCGGAGCGAAGGGAGGTAGTCTACAGAGCAAAAATTTGCAGCTGTTTAGCTCAGCTAGGCCAGGATATGCGTAGCGAGAGTTACGTACGTACGCTTAGTCTTTCGAGCTTCATTCTTACTCTGACGGGCTTATTCACGCCAAGAAACGATTTCGGGTCGTCCGAGAGAGAGAGAGAAAACATTTAATGAAATCTCAATGAGATTAGCGGTGGGCCGTCGTCTTCATCGTTGACGTCTGGCCTCTTCGCAAGGTCGGGCCCCTATTCCAGAGCTCCGCGTAGTCTTGCTGCTTCGCGCGCGTGCTGCACAAGGGCCCTTTGGGCTGTGAGCTCGCTGCTGGTGAACGGACCCTCCCATTACTCCGCAACAGTTTCTCATAGCAGACGAAGATGTCGCGCGCAGTCCACGAGCTCAACGTCAGCTTCTTGATCCATGGAGCACCTCACTAGCTATGCGCATAGCCTCAGGGCTTTTATACGTCGAGCTCCATTGCCAGGTGCAACTGCAACACCGGCGGAACGGTGCAGCTGTTTGCCATGGCAAACAGCTGCGCATGCGCGGTAGTGAGGCGTGATTACACGCCTCATTACTGGGCATGTGCCCTGAATCTCAATGCTGTTGACGACATTGAAGTCAACCAATGACGACATTGCTGAGATTTCATATGCACTTGCGATAACTGTTGCTCAGACCAGCGTCGTCGCTTCGGCGCACGTGGTTTTGCGCCGCGCCTCTCTGGCCACATTATTCTTAATTTTACTAGTCAATTCATTTTTTCTTTGAGGAAGGGAAACTTTTTTGACGAAAGGAAAGGGCGCAGTAGCTGTCACACATCGGCGCAGCGGTGGAGACCGGCGCGGCGAAGCGGCATACACTTGTGGAACGGCACAGCTGGTTGCCATGGTAACGGCGCATGCGCAGTTCTGGCTCCGGCTGACCACGCAGACTAGCGTAGTGCAGTTCTCGCTACAAAACTAGACATGGCTGTCGCTTATGTTACAATGGGGAAGATCAAGAGTCAGGCAACGCAGTTACACGCTTCCAAACACGGTTATTATGCCTTCTCATTACATGCCCCACCCAAGCCCACTTATTCTTTTTGATTTCACCTAGCATGTCACAAATCCGCGTTTTTTCCTCCCCAATTGTGCCCTTTTCCGGTCTCTTAACGTTACACCTACCGTTTTTTCCTATAGCTCGCTGCGCTCTCTTCAACTTAAGCTGAACACATTCCATTAGCGTCCACTTTTTCTGCCTCATAGGTTGGTATTGGTAAGACACAGCTGTTGTCTACTTTTCTCTTGAGGGATATTGGTAAACTGGCATTCATGATCTCAGAGAACCAACCATATGCGTTGCACCTCTTTCAAATTCTTCTGGTCATTCCCTCTCATGATCCGGATCAGAAATCACTACCTGCCCTAAGTAGACGTATTGCCTTACTACTTACATCACCTCGCTACCAATTGTGAACTGCTGTTCCCTTAATTTTGTTTTATGCATGTTGCTTTTGAAGCGAAAAGCTTCACTACGTGGGTCAGAGCCGAGCTTCGCGTAAGCCGAACTGATGAGCTATGCGCATGGCGAAAACAAGTGACGTCACGGGCCGCGCAGGTGGTCGCTCCTCGCCGCCGCCGCAGCCGTCGCCGCCGCCGACTCCGTCGCCTAACATTTCGGCGCAGCCGCGAGCTACTGGACATGTGCGGCATGTGCATGCGCAAGGAGGCTATATAATGCGCGTGCCAGAAAATAGGCGTGCGCACTCGACATAGAAGGGGGTGCGGCTGCTGCTAGACTACGCAGAAAAGCTGAGAAACTAAATTCGTCCGATCCAGAAGTACTCGCTTGGGAGTTGGCCGCACAACAGCAAAAAAAATGATAAAGCCAAAGCTAAACGCGCAGCAGAAACGCCTGAACAACGGGAAATACGCCTTTCTAAACGATGTCGGAAAGGAGACGAAAAGCGTGTCTTGGCCGCATCTTCGGCCAGCAGCAGCCAAGCGAGTGAGGAAGAGGAAACAACAGAGTCAGAAGAGGAAAATCCCAAGACTCGCCGTTTGAAGCTTTCCGCGTGTATATCCAGGCTTAATCAGAGCTAAACCACTGCCTAATTTTTTAGACCGACCGATCTGCTCCGCCCGTCTAATTCATTGGTCATGCTTTACAGTAAAGCTCCTGATTGACTTAGCAAGAAAGTGTCATGAGCGAGTCGCAGTTAACTTCGCGTATTATTCTCCATTAACTCTTACCGCCAACTGTTCCCAAATCAGTCCTCGGAACACCCTCATAAAGCAGTGCGTGAATAGCATTGGCGAGATCCTCTCTCCCTGCCTGACACATTTCCTTATTGGAATTTTATTGCTCATTTTGGGAAGGACTATATCAGCGGTACAGTACTTATAGATATCTTCCAGTATTTTCACCTAATAATCTTCTGCACACTGATTACGCAATGCCTGCATGACTGTTGAGATTTACACAAGGTCAATTGCTTTCTCGTCAGCATTTAAGGCTCCATATAGGGGATGGATATTTTCCGCGCATTTTCATATTACCTGATCGATTGTGCGCAGATGACTTATTGTCGACTATCATTTATGAAAGCCTGCCTGATGATGTGGTTGATTGAAGTATAAGGTTGTCCCGATTCTATTAGCGATTACGTTAGTAAATATCTTGTAGGCCACGGACAGTAAGCTGATCGGTGTGTAATTTGTCAAGTCGTTGACGCCTCCTTTTTATAAATTAAGGTAATGTTAGAGCTCTTCCATGTTTCTGGTACGCTCGAGATCGTAAGGCATTGCGTGTACAGGGTGGCTAGTTTTTATAGCACAATCCCTCCTGTACTGCGAAGAAATTTTGGAAGGAGAAATGGAAGATTTCATTGGAGATCTGTCTTCCAAAATCCTCAGGGAAGCATGGTACCAGCCCGATGTTGAGCTACCGCATTCTTCTGGACTTCCTATAAAGCACCTCGATACAACGTTTCCATTGCAATGAATAGAATGTAACGACCCTCAAGTTCTCCACACGACCTCCTCGGACTTCTTCATGTGGGGTACACACAAAAAACGAGGTTTTTATCCACGAGCCACCCAGTGTAGAAGGCCATCACAGCATGCACTGGAGTTGAGCCTGCAATGCTAAGGCGGATACTTGATCCTGTGCGCGAGCTATACATGATGTCTGTTGTTACGGAGGCTCAAAATTTCGAGCATTTCTTGTAAAAGTTCGTTGTTCTTCTAGTAGCGCTTCCCGACTTGAATGTACGTTCAGAAATTGTATATTTGCCACTAAAGCAACACTTCAATAAAGTGTTTACGTCAAATATGGACAAGTTGATTAAGTGCTGGGAGGCAAACAATGAATTCTTTTTTTTCTGCGTGAAGAATTCTGAGTTCTAAGTTTTTATTTCATCTTGAAGATATTCGATGCCAGAGCCAATAACTATGAAAGGAAGAGATAGAATAACAACTTTATATAGCCTAGCTAATTACGACGTCTTCTTAGACGCCGTCGATAGAAGTGGTTCCCTCTTCACGGGACCCATATGCTTCCCTAGCCGCCTGGCCCCTGGAGATGAGGACGAGCTGATCTTGCAGGGCGAGGCTGGTTAGCAAGGTCTCCCAAGCGAATAATAAAAATTTTTTAAGCAGCGAAATGTATCAGGCACTGAACGCTATATGCGCTGTCAGCATGTTAGCCGCAAGCCCTAAAGGGTCACTGAGTCCATTTAGTTTGGTAGCATTGGTGACAGCTCAGTTATCGCGACATTTATTAGTTGTTTCGCCTCAGCGGAATAAGTGCCTTGACACAGGAAATAAAATCCACATCTCCCGGCAGTTGTGGCAGAACCACGGTTTACAATAATTATTCTCGTAGAGGTGCGTCACACTCAAAGTTTTTCTAACCAGGGTGTCAAGACAATACATCTAAGGTGCTTGTGGACAGACCAGGGAATAAAGATTTCGCTAATGCAAAAGCAGCTGCTCACGTCGCACACTCAATGGTTGAAAATGAAGTATTTTTTGCCGCGCAGGCATGGTGTCCCGGTCGTCTTCTCAGCCACCCTGAAGCTCGGAAGCGTTTGCCCCCGAGTGGAAAAAAGAAAGCAAAAAGGAAAAGAAAGAGCGCGGAACGAGGCATGGGCGAGCATTCATGAGGTGTGCCGAAGGTGTAGTTTATGAAATTCCCCTCTCGGGCGGTCGTTTCTATATAGGAGAAACTGGACGCTGTGTCAATGAGCGAATCAGAGAACACAAGAGAAACGCGGAACAAAATAAAGAGGGTCCAAATTTACCAAAGCATATTACATCCCGCCCTTCAAGCTCTTGTGAGCCATGTTTTTCAATGGTGCGGATTCTTGCCAGGAGTAGCAACGTAAAAGCCAGAGAACTGATTGAAGCGTTCTATATCAGCAAGAATGGTAGTTTTTGCGTCAGTGAAACATCAATATCTTTGTACAAGGCGGAAAAACATTTTTCAGCGATGCTTATCGTGCACTACTTGATGTGCGAATATGTTCCTTGCGCACGCGCTGGCTTACTCTATATATTCTTGCATGTGGTTTCGGCAAATTAAACCAGTTGTGAGTGGCGCTCTTTCCCGTTCTCTTCTCTTGTGTGTGTGTTGTGCGTCTTTGTGGTTTTGGCGCTTCTAACGTACAATGAATATTTTATCGCTTAAAGATAAATGATTAGAAAGCAGAATAAAAAGTAAACACATGCCAGCGGTGGGATTCGAACCCACGACCTCGGAATTACGCGTCTGATGTTTTACAAACTAAGCTACAGTGACGGCTGTCCAATCTCCTGCTTTCGGGGGTATTTATGATAAGGTTAACATTGAGAGTGTTCACCAGCGCCACCCTAATGCACAAGCGGCAGACGTAGTACGTCCTGTGTTACCGCTGGTGTGACGTGGAACGTCCTCGAACGGCGAGGGCGGAAACTATGCCAGAACCTTCTTATGGTTCCTATGGCGTGAAAGCCGCCAGAACCGAGGTCTTCGTTAAGTTACAACATTAGAGATGCCAGAGGTTATGGTTTGCTAGTGCGCATCACTAGAGTTACGCCACCCTAAGCTAAATAGCCGGTGGTTATTTAAAGAATATTTTTCTCCTGGCGGCAAGCCGAAGGATGATGCGTGATGACATAGGGTGATGAATTGATGTTGCCGATGATAATTGCATGGCTGCGCTCCTAGCACGAGGAAATTCCGCCAATGCTTTTAACCTGGAGACACAACTGAATGCACGGACTTGAGTCCCCATTTTGGTGTTGATGTTGATATGACAGGTGTCGACAGTGCAGTAAGCAATGGCGAAAGCTGTCCTTGCATCGTGTTGGAGTTTAGGTTCATATTGTCCCGTAGTGGTGACGGCAGTCGAAGGAGCGATAAAGATGAACAAAAGTTCTAAAAGAAAACTGGTTATTGGGCTGACTTGCGCCCACAATGGACTGAATCACTCGGCGGCGGCGAAGCGACAAGCGTGCTCGGTGGTTGTCCACCGCTGTGGGCCGTGCTCAATTTAAAGCGGATAGCGAACTTTCGAGATAAAGCGTGCAAAGTTACTAGAACATTCTGGAACAATGTAGAACCAGCATTGCCTGGCTGCAATCAATCGAGATAAATCTAGTGGTGTCTTGCCTCGCAAACAAAGCAATAAAGTGGCGTGGCGGCAGATTTGAAGAAGGAACAATCATTGCAAAGATTCGCGGCACTACTCCCCTCTCAGAGAAGCATCGCCCCGATGCATTAGAAGGAATTATGCGACTAGGAACCAATAAAACGGACCGCGCGAAAATAAACAGAGAGTGTGGAATTGCAGCGTCCTTCAGAGGGCATAATAGGGCTTCAGACGGACGACATGGAGAACTTCTGGTCGTACGCGGCCTCGCTGGGCTGCAGTCATTGTGTCAGGGATGACTTCATAATCCAGTTCACCTAGGCGACGAAGAACCTTGTACGGGCCGAAATAGCGGCGCAAAAACTTTTTACTCAATACACGGCGGCGAATGGGCGTCCAAACCCAGACTTGGTCTCCTGGCTTGAATTCCGCGTTGCGTCTTCGTAGGTTGTAGCGTATGGCGTCGGTCCGCTGCCGGTCTTTGATCCGTAATCGGGAAAACCTTCGAGCTTCTGCGCGTTGAAGGTAGGCGGCGACGACAACGTTCTCTTCTTCGGTAGCGTTTGGCAGCATGTCGTCAAGCGTGTTCGTTTCCTCCCTGCCATGGAAGAGCCTGAAAGGTGTCATCTGGGTGGTCTCCTGCACTGCGGTGTTGTAGGCGAAGACGACGTAAGGCAGGATGACATCCCAGGTTTTGTGTTCAGCATCGACATACATGGCGAGCATATTGGCGATGGTTTTGTTCAGGCGCTCAGTCAACTAGTCTGTTGGTCTGCGGATGGTATGCAGTTGTCCTCCGGTGGCTGGTTTGGCTGTAACACAGGATCGCTTGCATTAGCTCCGCCGTGAATGCTGTTCCTCTGTCCGTGATGAGCACATCGAGGGCGCCGTGTCGGAGAACAATGTGCTCCACGAAAAATTTGGCGACTTCTGCTGCTGTTCGACGGGGCTTTTGCCTCGGCGTAGCGGCTCAGGTAGCCGATCGCTATGATGATCCACTTATTTCAGAGGTTGACTTTAGGAAAGGACCAAGCAAGTTTACGCCGATCTGCTGAAAGGGCTTCGAGGGGGGTTCAATGGGGTTCAGGATTTCTGCTGGTTGGGTGGGATGTGTCTTTCGTCGTTGACAATCTCGGCAGGTTTTCACATAATGTGCGATATCGGCAGACAGTCGGGGCCAGTAATACTTGTTTTAAATTCGGCGGAGGATGCGAGTAAACGCGAGATGTCCAGCTGTTGGCTCGTCGTGTGAAGCCTGTAGAGCTTGTTAGCGGCGACAAGCAGGTACAACAAGGAGCTAGGCTGTTTTGTTCGCTGCGAAGTTCTTCCTCATAACGACATCTTTCTGTACGCGAAAAGAAGAACGTCCTCGCTCGAATGAGGCGGAGGGTGAAGAAACTTTGCCTTTCAAGTACTAAATGAGGCGTTTTAGGTCGGGGTCCGATCTTTGCTGCTTGACAAAAGAGCTGGGGCTGATGGGTCCCATGAAGGCGTCCTCATCGTCGTCCGGCGGCGGCGCATCTACAGGGGCTTGTGAGAGGCAATCGGCGTCAGAGTGTTTGCGTCCAGACTCGTAAACGACGGTGACGTCAAACTCCTGGAGGCGCAGACTCCATCGAGCGAGGCGGGCAGAGGGGTCCTTCAAATTGGCAAGCCAGCACAGCGCGTGGTGATCGCTGACTACCTTGAGTGGTCGTCTGTACAGGTAGGGGCAGAATTTCGATGTAGCCCAGATGATTGCGTGGAACTCCTTCTCCGTCGTGGAATAGTTAGCCGCGGCCTTGTAAAGGGAACGGCTAGGGTATGGGATGACTTTCTCCAGCCCGTCGCTACTCTGAAAGAGGACGGCGCCTCGGCCCACAACGCTTGCGTCGGTATGAACTTCAGCATAGGCAGTTTCATCAAAATGCGCGAGGATCAGTGGGGCTGTAAATGACGCTGAAGTTCTTTGAAGCCTTCTGCTTGCGGAGTTTCCCATTCAAATGGCACGTCTGCCTTCGCTAGTTTTGTCAGTGGCTCGGCGATGCGCACAAAGATTTTCACAAATCGTCGGTAATATGCGCATAGTCTGAGGAATCTGCGCGCTGCTTTCTCATCGACCGGCGGTGGAAACCATTCAATAGCAGCTGTTTTCTGTGGGTCTGGGCGTACTCCATCCTTGCTAACGTTGTGGGCTAGAAGCAGCAGCTCTTCATAGGCAAAATGGCACTTCTCTGTTTTCAATGTTAGGCCAGACGACTTGATGACGTGTAGTACTGTTCGAAGACTTTTTGCGGTGCACTTCAAAGTTCGAGGTGAAGAAAACGACGTCATTTAAATATACCAGACAAATTTGCCACTTCAGGCCGCCCAGTACTGAATCCATTACTTGCTGAAACATCGCTCTTGCGGAACAGAGGCCAAATCGCATTACCTTGAACTCGAAGAGCGCATCCGGAGTGATGAATGCCGTCTTCAGGCAATCTCTTTCATCGACCTCAATTTGCCAGCAGCCGCTCTTGATGTCCATCGAAGAGAAATACTTGGCTTTGCAGAGGCGGTCCAGTGTTTCGTCGATGCGGGGGAGGGGTAGACGTCCTTCTTTTTTATGTTGTTCAGGCGGCGGTAATCAACGCAGAATTGAAGAGCGCCGTCTTTCTTTCTTGCTAGAACAACCGGTGCCGCCCATCGGCTGTTCCATGGCTGCATGACGTCGTCGCGAAGCATTTCTTCCACTTGATCTCGGATGGCTTGTCGTTCTCGCGGCGACACTTTGACGGAGAGGTCAGGCGTGCTGGTCGGTTAAAATACGATGCTTGGCAATAGGCGTTTGCCGGACCTTCGGTGATTACGAAAAACACTCGCTGTAGCTTCGAAGCAGACTGCGTATCTGGTCTTGTCTGTTCCGGGGCAGGGATCGGTTGATGTCGAAAGTGGGCGAGTTATCTTTGTCAGGCGAATCTACTGCAGAGGGTTCGGAGAGGGCGAAGGAGTCTCGTACCTCGGATATTCAGTCGAAGAAAGGAATCGTCGTTCCTTTGTTAATGGGCCGCTATTCTCCGCTGAAGTTAGCAGTACTTCGGCCTGGCCATTGCGGAAATATGCGATGCCTCTTGCGATGCTGATTCCTTGGTCTAGAAGCAACTGCATGTTCCCCTCGATGATTCTTTCAGAATTAATGACTTTCGTGGCGCCTACGGTCACGATAACGCTTGAACGGCGTGAGACGCTCACTTCTTCCTCCAGGACACTCAGGGCAACGTGATTTTCTCGAGTTTTCATCGAAGCGATGGCTTCGTCCGACGAAAGCGTGATCAGCTTGGATTCCAGTTCGATGATCGCCTGATGCTCATTAAGGAAATCCACGGCCAAGATCACTTCGCGTGAGCATTGCGGTAGCAAAACAAAGGGCGCAGGATAGGTGTGTCCTTTGACAGTTACTCGCGCTGTGCATCGCCCTGATGGCGTAAAGAGGTGGCCCTCTGCGGTGCGAATTTGTGGACCGTCCCAAGCGGTCGTGACTTTTCTCAGCTGCGCAGCGTATGTTCCATTCGTCACCGAGTAATCAGGTCCTGTGGTGACAAGAGCGGTAGCTTTCCGGCCGTCGATAGTCACTTCTAAGTCGAATGTCCGGGCTCTTGCATTGCAATTCGACCTCAGCGTGAGGTCACGGCTTCGTCGCGTATGCGTGTCGCGGGTGGGGCGTTTCGTCGAAGCTTTTATGTGTGGCGGTGTCGTTTTGAATGAAGTTCGCGTCGTGGTCGGGGTTCTCATTTTGTGCGGCGTCGGTGCAGCGAGTGTAGCGTCTTCATGCGGCGTTGCGGGTGCAGCGTCTTCATGGGGCTTGGTTGGTGGAGGATCTTCGGCGGTTTCGCTAGTGAGCAACCTCACCTCCTGAGGTTCTTGTCTTTGGTTTCTCCTACGGGGGCTTGGGGGCCTTCCTCGTACCGCGGCTGTGTAGCTGCGGCGTGGCGACGAAAAGCGCGAGGTTGACGGCGATGGTGAGCGCGAAAGGCGGTTTGGCGTGTACTCCTCTAGACGCAGGTACTCGTCAATTTCCTGCGGACGTTGGCCGAAGCGTGGTCGTGGGGCGTCAACGGCAAATCCTCGAAGACCGATACGTCGGTACGGGCAGTGACGAAGAATATGGCCGGCCTCACCTGAATGGAAGCACAACGGCTGGTTGTCGGAAGTCCTCCAGGCGTCGCATTTCCTGGGGCTTGAGCGTCGCTCATAGGCTTGGCGGGCGGAGGCAGGGAGGCGTCGTTCTGGAACAAGTTGTTCATGTCGGAGAGGAAGTAGCGGTTGCCGTTAGGGCTGAGGAGTGCGTACTGCAGCCGCGTAGGTCACGGCCTGGGATTCTGTTGCCGTCGGGGTGCCAAGTGCCTGTGGCACTTCTTCCCGTACCACGTCCATGAGAGCCGCTGATTGCGGCTGTGGGGAGGATGGCAGTAATCGGCGCAACTCTTCGCGGCCGATTTCGTGGATCACTTCCCGCAAGTTGTCGCTGGTGGTGGTCGTCTAGTCCGGACACATTGCAATGACAGAGGAAGGACGGTTGAACTGCCGCGCCCGGACGTCGATCGTCTTTTCAATCGTGCAGGCTTCTTGCATCAATTCGTCGACTGCTTTTGGCGGCTGTCGGACGAGGCTGCCAAAGAGTTGTGCCTTTACGCCGCGCATAAAAATCTGAACTTTCTTTTCCTCGATCTTCTGGAGGACGGCGCGGCGAAAGAGGCACTTCATCTGGTCGACGTAACTGTGTACGGGCTCATTCGGAAGCTGGATCCTGCACTTGAGGAGTCGTTCGGCTCTTTCTTTGCTCACGACACTGGTGAATACCTTCAAGAGTTCGTTCTTGAATAGCTCTCACGTCGTGAGGAAAGACTCGTGGCTTTCATACCACGTGCGTGCTGATCCCTACAGTGTGAAAAATATGTGTCCAATTTTTGCAGCATCATCCCACTTGTTGAATGGTGCCACATGCTCAAATTGGTCCAACCATTATTCGGGGTCTTCGCTACGGATTCGATTAAAGTTGGCGGCGCCCGCGGGTGCTGCACTATGCTCGGGGTCTACATCTTTGGCGAAATAGTGGTGCGCGTATTGGCGTCCTTTCGCAGTCTGGTGCGGTCCCGCAGGGTTTCGAACTAAGCCCCACCCCCAGAGACTTCGGCTGGCTTGGTTAACTGCTGGCTCGTCACTGGTGCTAAACGCCTGGGGCTCGAGTCCCGACTTGAAGGGGGTGTCCGGTACATGGAAGTCGAAGGAGCAAAGATGACGGACAAATGTTCTTCTAAAAGAAAACAGTTTATTGGGCTGACTTGCGCCCACAATGGACTGAATCACTCGGCAGCGGCGAAGCGACAAGCATGCTCGGCGGTTGTCGAACAGAATGCCGGCCACTGTCGGCAGTGCTCGATTTAAAGATGATAGTGAACTTACGAGATAAAGCATGCACAGTTACTAGTACATTCCGGAACAACGTTGAATCAGCATTGCCTGGATCCGATCAATCGGGATATATCTTGTCGCGCCTTGCGTCGCAAACAAAGCGATAAAGTGGCGTGGCGGCAGATTTGAAGAAGGAACAAACACTCCAAAGATTCGCGGCAATATATAGCGACGCGGGACAGCATACTCACGGGAAAAATTTGAAATTTCGCGGGTTTTGTTTATGTTCATATAAAGTAATTACTCTAAACTTATTCAAAGAAAACATCTAAGGCGGGCATTTTTAACACGCTCTATAATTTTTACATTGAAACTTGTGTGCTGAAGATTACCGTAAAAAGGTTAGCTAATCGCTGTTAATTATTAAACCAGACACACATAAATTTCTGTGCACTTGCTAAAGATGAGTGCTTACAACTATGCACAAGTCGAATCTTCGTAGATAGCGCAGCCTTTTCTTTATGCTTGGCACAAGGTAGGTGAAACGCAGCGAGCAACCAAGAGGAGTTAAAGATATTGTTGCTTATATCAAGAATAGGGAATGGACATGTGCAAGGCATGCAACACTTTAAGGTGAGAACGAATGGCCAGTTGAAGCGAAAGATTGGAATAGAAATGATTGAACGCTGCACGGAGTGGTAGACAGTTGTGTAGGTAGATGTAGGCATGGAATTTTGCAGTAAGGGCGGCTGGAACTGGTACAAGAAAGGGTTTATTGGAGGTCAGTTGGAGAGAGAAACTTGTGCCGTGCAGTGGTGGTAGCCAGGGCTATGAGGCGACAACAACACTTTTTTCCACCCAGATATGTTTCCTCATTTCGGTAAGAATCTCGGAGACAAGTAGGCGCTCCATAGTTGATTGCAGCAAAGCCATAACGGCGTAGTTGGCTTCAATCATCTTTAAACATTTATTGCCAAATTTAGAGAGTAAGTTATGTCCACCTTACTGTTTTTGTTACAATCATTGCGTTATGTGCATGAACTCTGTTCGTGCGACTCTACACGCAGGGAGGCTATTCATAAGTTCTTACCAAGAGACACCTTGCCTCGAGAAGAGCTTTTTTTTCTGTTTGGTCGTACTGCTTTTAAAGCGCTGAAACTTCCTGTCTAATAATTAAAAATTTTTTACCGCTGCTATCATGCAGCAATCAAGCCTAAGTAGGCGTACAAGCATGAACGGTGCCCGTAGCCTAGATTAACCTCAGTGAAATATAGGATTTAATGAGTATAGGACATATTCTTATAGCAGAAGATAAAATTTCCTTTACTTTTTGTTGTTTTTGCGCACATTATATTTTGAAAAGCTGAAGGATTTCGAGATTTTGATTTTTGCTTCATTGCTTTATTGAATATTATTTACTGGTATTCATAAAACCAAGACGGCCTAAGTTACCAAGGCAAAAAGAACGTCCACTTGAAAAGAAACTTCAGTTAAAAGCATCGAGAAGATCACAACGTCGCGCGGTTCACACAATGAATAGCAGAGCACAAGAGACGATGCGCAGGGCTGGTCACTGATTGCAGTGTCGCGCGTCAGGCTCTATCTTCTATGATTCTTCACAGCCAACTAGTGTGATAAAGTTATAAGATTTTCACTGTATTTTCTTGCTCCGACACGAGAAAAGGAAAGGTTAAAATTCGGTGCGACGCAGTGTCATCGAAACCTATGCGCTTTTTGCGTTGGAAAAACACTGATAGAAGGTCTGTGGGCTGGCATGTTATTCAAACAGGTATGTGTAACGAGTCACTAAAAAATAAAATATAAAAAGTATTCAATGTAGAAGCCGTTGTCTCGTCGGAAGGAAGAGCTTAACGCTATCATGAAATCACAAGGGCACATCCTTGCCTTTTTTACATTGGCAGGACCTTGATACACCGCTCGAGGTTGTGCGCAGTGACTTCATTTTGAAAACAAGCCGCTGTGCAGGTGCGTTTCCGCTGACGCTTTACATGTGCAAAACGAGATGTACTTGCAACCCTGACCTTCTAAAGCACAGCTTGTGCTGTTGCCATCGAAGCATAGTTGAGCGCGCTCAGACGAAGCACCTGGTTATAGTGATTCGTGTAGTCTGCCACTTCACTTTGATGCACTGCCGTTTGGAACTCACGGGTGCTCCGATGAGCACGGTCGCAGACTCCTGTGTTCATACTAAGAATGGATAAGACTGTACTTCTCGGGCCCATGAAATTTTCTCTGAAAAAAAACCTCCATAGCACCTGTCTCAGGCCAGAAGAAAAGTGTAGAGCACTAATGAAGGTACCTGAAAAAAAAGATTAAATTCTTGCTACTGAGGTTTTGAAGGAGACAGCGCAAATAGAGGGCTCTGAGTGATAAGCACGTATTACAGCCTTTTCGATTTTAATGCTCAATGTCTCCGAGAAAAAACTCAACTGAAATTCCAAGTTGCCTTGTGTCTAGATTTTTCAATTAAGAACCGATGCATTTTCGGTATGACGCAACTGGAACCAGCGCTGAAAAGAAGCACTATGTTGAGCACATAGCAACCCAAACACGGCTATAATGCGAATAACTGTTGACCTTAGCAAAGGTTTACAAATAAAGTTGTGTACAAATTCAATTTCTCACTCTGCGGAGATCATGCACTGCAAATAAACTAAGTTAATGGGAGGATAATGGACTTCGCTGAATAAAAGGTAATAGACGCCTTTACCTTACCGGAGACGTATTAGCAAAGACGTATGCCGGTTTACCGTAAGGCCCCTTGCCCACTTGTAGTGTGACCCCGCCTGGGTCCACCAATGTCACTACGCGTGCTCAGGAAGCGTTGGCTAAACCGGCGTACGCATGTGATAATTCGTCAACGCTAAGTTAAAAACGTCTTATGTAAACGTCGAAAGATTCTTAGTAAAGGTGCGGCTTCTCGTTTTGTACGAGGTCAGCATGCGGCAAGGCGAAAAGCACGATCAAAAAAGGTACCGGCGCAAAAATAGCAGGAAAGGGCGCGCATTATTTTTCTTGGCAAATATTCTTATTTGAGAATCTATACGTTGGTATGCCGCCATCTCACAAAAGGAGAAATGATATTCGCTGTAAAAAAATAACATATACGACGCGTAATTGTTCAAGCGAAAAGGCATGTTGAACTCAGTCCTGAAAGAATTATTATATCCGTGCCTCAAAGGGATCATTTTAACAATGAAATATGCAAGGTGTGCTCCTCGCAGTAGGAAGAAAGCCTATTAATAATTCCGCTGCCTTTTCTGGGTAATGCACCTTCTTCATGGAAAAGGGTTCGACACCCGGTTGTCTTCATTTGTTCTCCACTTTCCACACAGATGCAGCGATATTATTTAAAGATGTTGAATGACTATTGCAGCTATTGGTAATCGATACAGTATCTGGTAAACACGGCAATGTCCCCACGTGAGAGGTGCCTTCTTCCAAACTTTTGGCAACTTTCCCCGTACTAGCTACTTACGAGGTTTACGCAATATACTAACTTTCAAGAAAGAGTTAAAAGAGAAACAATTGCTACATGACATTACCGACCAGAGTATTGTCAGGGCGTAGAGCTTTCGCTACCTCCTTCGGGCACTAAAACGTATGTCAACGTATGTAACATACCCCAATCTTCGGATAGTGATAGCGTAAGAGTACCTTGCTCCTTCAGTGATCCTTGCTAGTGCCCAATAATACTTAGTCTACCAAGTCGTCAGTGTGGATCTAAGAATGGAATGCATTGCAGGAGATGCGTCTGTTTCTGGCCCGACCTATTACCTTGGTGTTGTTTAGCATCGAGTACATTTGCAGTGTGCGCAATGTGGTGCCAGGTTTCCTGATTTCGCTACTTGCTCGCATAATCTTTCGTGCTCTCTGAGCCTCTTGTTCAGGCATCTAACCGTTTGCCCTACGTAGGATCGTTGACAGCTTAGTGGAATGCTTTAAATGACGTTTTCTTCACACTCTCGATAGGTGACGTCGTGTTTGACGTTGCACCCAGGTTTCTTTTTGCGGTCTTCATTCTCGTTGACCTTTTTGCACATTCCAATGAGTTTATAGGGAGCTGAAAAAACCACCTCAACTCCGTACTTGTTCGCTGTCTTCCTTATTCTGTGGGAGATGTTGTGAATGTATGGCATCACAACAGGGCGTCCTTCATAGCTCGGTTTTTTATTCTTATCGGACCCAGTAACTTCCCTTAGTAAGCATTCTGCAATGCCGCCAAGTAACTGCTAAAGATAGCCACAAGCCCTCAATCGGGAAACGTGTTCAACAATGCTGTGACTAATCGAGTGGGGGCATGATTTGTTTATAGCTAATTTTAGGCAAGAAGTTGCTACAGCTCGTTTAACAATTTTAGAATGACCAGAATCAAATCGCAACAGTGGTTTTTCTGCCCTGGGCTTATAAGCCCAGCAAGTGTGGTTGTCGCTGCAAGTCACCAGCAGGTCTAGGAATCTAATTTGGCTGCCCTGTAGGGTTTCAGATGTGAACTCAAGGCCAGGAAAAACACTCTTCCATTCATTAAGACTACCTCCCACGTTTATGAAGTCGGTTAGGCTGTTGGGAAGGCAAAGCAGGTAATCATCAACGTACCTAAAGCAAGCTAAAATATTGTGCGTATTTAGTATGCTCGATATCTTCCGATTGCCGTGTGCCAAAAATATCCAACCCAGTTCTGACAGCGATGCTTGGAAGTATGGCCCCTGCAGAAGACATTCAGACGGCTCTGCAAGATTCTTCGAGCAGAAAGCTGGAGAAAAATACGGCTCTACAGGATGCACATCAACGTGATATGTGCGGCTTTCCTGGATGAAGCAGCCTCGCGACAGATGACAAGGTATTTCATCCAACACGCCGAAGCATGCGGCGAACAGCTATGGAAAGCCAACTTTGCTAGCCTTCCAAGAAGACCAAAGAAATTTCTGTCTAATTATCACGGAGCAATCAACCTTTCGGGGCGCACACTGCCTCAACAGGTCAGCAACATCCTAGACAAGGGACCAAAATTTGCACTTCAACCGAAGCCCGGGCCGGCTGAGAACCTCGCGAGGATTCATGAAATAGCAGACAGATTGCCCGACAAGGAAAGAGCCGCATGTATTATTGAAGCAGTGCGAACCATCAGACAGGTTAACCAGCTGAAGCCACGAGACAACACGACAAAGGATACTATCACCTTTCTGACAGAAAACAGCCTCTGCCTGATGACATCGGACAAGACAGGTCGGTTCGTGGTCATTGACAGAGGCGTGTATTGAAGTAAGGCTTTGGAAAGACTAAGAAAGATCTTCGATCCCGCCAAAATCAGCAAAAGGAATTTCGCCAAACTTCGGAGCAGTGTGGCTTTGAAATGTGGCTCCACCGGAAATGAAAAGCTGCAGAAACAGATCACAGAGTGCAAGGCGACCTGTCTCAAGCCTTTCTTCACAATCAAGACGAACAAAGAAGGAATGCCTTTCAGGGTCATTGTTAAAGACCGAGGGACCTGGCAACGCTGCTTGTCTCAATTTTTAAGAGCTCATCTTTCGATCCTTTCGATTCGGGACCCATTCATGGTTAAAGGGTCTGAGGAAATCGCAAATTTTTTAAGATCAAGCCCCCCGGTGGTGTGCCTTTCAATTGACGTGGTTGACATGTATTATAGCATTCCACGGAGCGCCGCCTTGAAAGCTGTAGAAGAATGCATTGAACACTTCGGAACTCTTATGCTTCAAAAACAGTGTGGAATGAATGTTAACTGCTTTCTTGAATTGGTTGAATGCTACCTGTGCTCATTGTACGTGGAATTTGAAGGCGAATTGTTTCTGCAAAAAGGAGGCATAAGTCTTGGATCTTGTTTGGCACCTGTGCTGTCCGACATTTTTTTGGCACAGGGCAGTCGGAAGATATCGAGCATACTAAATACGCACAATATTTTAGCTTGCTTTAGGTACGTTGATGATTACTTGCTTTGCCTTCCCAACAGCCTAACCGACTCCATAAACGTGGAAGGTATTCTTAATGAATGGAAGAGTGTTTTTCCTGGCCTTGAGTCCACATCTGAAACCCCACAGGGCAGCCAGATTAGATTCCTAGACCTGCTGGTGACTTGCAGCGACAACCACACTTGCTGGGCTTATAAGCCCAGGGCAGAAAAACCACTGTTGCGATTTGATTCTGGTCATTCTAAAATTGTTAAACGAGCTGTAGCAACTTCTTGCCTAAAATTAGCTATAAACAAATCATGCCCCCACTCGATTAGTCACAGCATTGTTGAACACGTTTCCCGATTGAGGGCTTGTGGCTATCTTTAGCAGTTACTTGGCGGCATTGCAGAATGCTTACTAAGGGAAGTTACTGGGTCTGATAAGAATAAAAAACCGAGCTATGAAGGACGCCCTGTTATGATGCCATACATTCACAACATCTCCCACAGAATAAGGAAGACAGCGAACAAGTACGGAGTTGAGGTGGTTTTTTCAGCTCCCTATAAACTCATTGGAATGTGCAAAAAGGTCAACGAGAATGAAGACCGCAAAAAGAAACCTGGGTGCAACGTCAAACACGACATCACCTATCGAGAGTGTGAAGAAAACGTCATTTACAGCATTCCACTTAGCTGTCAACGAACCTACGTAGGGCAAACGGGTAGATGCCTGAACAAGAGGCTCAGAGAGCACGAAAGATTATGCGAGCAAGTAGCGAAATCAGGAAACCTGGCCCCACATTGCGAACACTGCAAATGCACCCCGATGCTAAACAACACCGAGGTAATAGGTCGGGCCAGAAACAGACGGGAACGAGAAATTATCGAAGCTTTCGCTACGCACGTTGCTCCAGATAACCAATGCATCAGCTCCCATTCGGTGATGCTAGGGAGAACCGAATTAAACTACCTCAGGAATAGCAATCTTCGGCTGTTGTAACGGCACGTGTTGATATTTTATTATTATATATTTTTCCTTCATATCGCTCTTTTCAGCGTCGTTTGCTCTTCCCTCTTCTGTGTATGACTTGACGTTAATATGTGTATATAGGCATGCTCCTTCAGATAATAAACAGTTGTTAGAAAGCTCTTGTCTTGTGTGTTCGTCCCTTTCCGTATTTTGGTAGCGCTCACCAATACCTTCAAGAATGCATTTCCAACTAGCCCCAGTTGTAGCTCTTTTGAGTCCAATTAGTGTATGGAAGGTGGTCCATATTTATTGGATGTCCCGGTAGGCGCGGCTGGCGACGCGGCGGAGCGGGCTGTCGACGTTTCTGGCCAGGCCGGTTGCCGAAAGCGTTCTGTGTTGCGCGAGCGAGGTCGCGCTCCCAACTTCATCTTCGTCCAGCGCCGCTCGCGATACCAGCGCCGCTACAAGTTTTTCAACGTAACTGAAAATTGGTTAGGTAACTCTTCCGATGCCGGATACTATATGGGGGCCAGAATAATTCTCTTTGTGGATTTTCGGTAGCATGCAGAATCGACCTGGCTACGGGTGTGATGTGGTGAGGGCTCCACATAATCGTAGGGACATGTCCACATTCCTTGCAAGTTGATCCACAGTCTCTGCTACAAATTGTCGGTATTGCGGAATGATCCATAGCGCAGCAACAAAACAGGGAACAAACACAAGCGCTAACGATCACCTTGTTAAGGTATTGCGGAGTTGGGTCTACTTCAAGACGCTGATAGAAACAAGTGTTGGTAAGTTGTCTCAAAGCCTTCTTTTATGCATTTTTCGCTGTCTATGACAACTATACCACCTCCCTTATGCGCTGGGTTTATGATTATATCTGCCCGTATGCTTAGAGCCTCCATTGCATCCCGTTCTTCTTTCTGCCTCCCTGCAGTGTGGTTTTTGCAGCTGTAAATTATTTCCTTCGGGATGGCGATAGTATGCATGTCGAAGTGTTTGCCCCTTTTTGTATTAGGAGTCCAGTGGTAGTTAGTAAAGCGAAATTTTCTTCGATCCGCGGTAACTTGTGACATAACAGAAAAGAATTCCCTGAGAAGCAACATTCGTGCAAAGTTGTCCAAATGTTTTAACACCGAGAATTTGTTGTATTTATCGGTGGTAGGGCGAAATGTAACGCCTCGGGCGAGAACGAATCTTTGCTCCGTCGTTAGGGCTCTGGTTGATAGGTTAATAATGTTATGCTGGAAACCAAAGTCGGAGCTTGTAACAGCGAGATTATTATTAGTAGCTGCTTCCGTTCCAGATGGTTCTGTGCGTGTTTTTGGAACTATCGATGCTTGTGCAGTTGTCTTCAATTTGTTGTTAAAGCTTACTGTAACAGTAGGGTTATTATTAGTAGCTGCCTCCGTTCCTGATTCTTTTTCGCGAGTTATGGGATTTGACCACGCCAGGTGTCCGACCCCTTTCTCGAATGAATTTTCTGCGCTTGTTCTCGCCTACCTCAGTCGCTCTCTTTTCCTCAAAGAGCATAAGTCCTGTGGCCTCAGGAGCGGTAAGGAAGATTTGTTGACGAGCACCACTTCTTCCATTCTCAGAGCCACCAACGCATTGTCAAAGTGGGCAATGGTAACTACAAGCAAATATAAAGAGGGAGATTATATTATACGATTCCAATTATCCTTCTCCTCGTCACACAGATCACCCATTGATGGCGTTAAGGACGCTTGTAAACCTCTTGGTGCGATTCTTGATTGAAGATAGACCTTTAGGCCATAAATATGGAGTTGATACCTCATTCGTTTATCCACGAGTTTTCTTAATTTTATAAATTTGGAGTTATTTGAGGAAGGCTTTCGGTAGGGTCGGCGTACTCACGCGGCCTGATTGTCATTGTGGATGAACCCGTTGTGCCGAACCGCAGCGCTTGCGGGCATCGCAGCGCGACAGACGGGTGCTGGGAAGTTCTTGTTTCCGGCTGGAAACGGTATGAACATCGCCCTCTACCGTGGAAGGCAGCTGACGCTGCGCTCCACTAGAAGGGCCTGAGGCTCGACCGGGGCTTGTTGGTGTGCTGGCACTGTTCACTCCGGATTTCGGTGTTGTGCTGGGGATTGGGTGTACCCATTGAGTACACATCGGGATTGGGTATGCACGTAGAGGTTGCTGCCGGTGAGATTCGGCGGATCAGCCTGTTGTTAAAGTGGGTCTCTCGGCGGTGCTGTCTCGCATGGCGTCCCTGGGCGACTTCGGGTGGGCGGCGACCACTTTACTGCCCGCATTGCAAAGAGGTGTTGGCCGCGTTGATGTAGGCAGTATATATATATATATAGTTATGAAGGGAGCCAACAGTCACCGAAACCAAGGTGCATAGGGGAACGTTATTATTTTTTTATGTGTTATGCTTATCAGTGCGATAATATTACATAGGCTAATAAATCGCTTAAAGAAAATTACTTATATAAAGCAGCAGAAAAAACAACCATTGCGCCGGTGGGATCCGAACCCACCACCTCCGAATATCGCGTCCGGTGCTCTTACCAACTGAGCTACGGCGACGGCTGTCCGATCTGCTGCTCTCTTGGGTATTTATGTTTATTTGGTGTACGCGAACCTTGAGAGTGTTCACCAGCGCCACCGTCGACCATAGCGGCGGACGTAGCACGTCGTGTAATACCGCGAGCGTGACGTGGAACGTCACCTAACGGCGAGGGCGGAAACTGTGCGAGAGCCCTCTTAAGCAACCTGTGGCATCAAGACTGCCAGAACCGAGACCCTCGTTAAGCTATTAGCAGACATGGTAAAGTAAATGAGGGGCCCGTTTGACAAAGTTATGAAGGGAGCTAACAGTCACCGAAACCAAGGTGCATAGGGGAACGTTATTATTTTTTTATGTGTTATGCTTATCAGTGGGATAATATTACATAGACTAATAAATCGCTTAAAGAAAATTACTTATATAAACCAGCAGAAAAAACAACCATTGCGCCAGTGGGATCCGAACCCACGACCTCCGAATATCGCGTCCGGGGCTCTTACCAACTGAGCTACGGCGACGGCTGTCCGATCTGCTGCTTTCTTGCTACGTCCGCCGCTATGGTCGGCGGTGGCGCTGGTGTTGAGTATCTGACAGAGCATGAAAAATATGTAATGAATAAAGCTAGTAGGAATGCAGCTGTCATGAAAAATAGGGCACTGTGGAATTACAATAGGTATGAGGTAGTAAGAGGGATCTGGAAAGGGGTGATGGTCCCTAGCCTGACCTTCGGGAATGCGGTCCTGTGTATGAGGCCAGATGTTCAAGCAAGGCTGGAAATTAGGCAACGGGGAGTAGGGAGGTTAACTTTGGGAGCACATGGCAATACACCAAATGAGGGGGTACAGGGTGATATGGGATGGGCGTCTTTCGAGAGCAGAGAGGCTAGCAGTAAGATAGCATTTGAGGAACGATTTAGAAGGATGGAGGAAAAGCGGTGGGCTAGGAAAGTTTTCAGATACCTGTATATAAAGCATGTTGACACGAAATGAAAGCGAACTAGAAAATTGACAAGCAAATATCTGGGCAGCAGTAAGGGGGCAAATCAGCAATTATCGGTTAAGAAAAAGGTTAAAAAAACAGAGAGAGCTTTGTGGAAAACAGGGATGCTGACGAAATCGGCACTGGAAACATACCGAACCTTTAAACAGGAAATTGTCAAAGAAAATATCTATGATAATTGTAGGGGAAGTTCTTTGTTGTTTGAGGCCAGGACTGGAGTTTTGCGGACTAAGACGTATAGAGTCAGGTACCAGGAGATAGACACTTTGTGCATTGCGTGCGGAGAGGAGGAGGAAACAGCTGAACATTTGATACATTTCTGTAAAGGGCTTCACCCTACAGTGGAAGGCAGCGGGGCTGACTTACCCACGGCATTGGGGTTTAGGGATAGTGAAGGGAAAGTGGATATTAAGAGGTTAGAAGAAACCAAGCGAAGGTTATCTGATTGGTGGCTAAAAGCAAGACAGGAGTAAAATTTCACAAGACATGGCTAGGTGGCTTGAGCCACCGCCCGATGTAAAGGGTTCAGCCGTACCCATCCATCCATCCATCCATCCATCCATCCATCCATCCATCCATCCATCCATCCATCCATCCATCCATCCATCCATCCATCCATCCATCCATCCATCCATCCATCCATCCATCCATCCATCCATCCATCCATCCATCCATCCATCCATCCATCCATCCATCCATCCATCCATCCATCCATCCATCCATCCATCCATCCATCCATCCATCCATCCATCCATCCATCCATCCATCCATCCATCCATCCATCCATCCATCCATCCATCCATCCATCCATCCATCCATCCATCCATCCATCCATCCATCCATCCATCCATCCATCCATCCATCCATCCATCCATCCATCCATCCATCCATCCATCCATCCATCCATCCATCCATCCATCCATCCATCCATCCATCCATCCATCCATCCATCCATCCATCCATCCATCCATCCATCCATCCATCCATCCATCCATCCATCCATCCATCCATCCATCCATCCATCCATCCATCCATCCATCCATCCATCCATCCATCCATCCATCCATCCATCCATCCATCCATCCATCCATCCATCCATCCATCCATCCATCCATCCATCCATCCATCCATCCATCCATCCATCCATCCATCCATCCATCCATCCATCCATCCATCCATCCATCCATCCATCCATCCATCCATCCATCCATCCATCCATCCATCCATCCATCCATCCATCCATCCATCCATCCATCCATCCATCCATCCATCCATCCATCCATCCATCCATCCATCCATCCATCCATCCATCCATCCATCCATCCATCCATCCATCCATCCATCCATCCATCCATCCATCCATCCATCCATCCATCCATCCATCCATCCATCCATCCATCCATCCATCCATCCATCCATCCATCCATCCATCCATCCATCCATCCATCCATCCATCCATCCATCCATCCATCCATCCATCCATCCATCCATCCATCCATCCATCCATCCATCCATCCATCCATCCATCCAAGGTTCGCGTACACCAAATAAACATAAATACCCAAGAGAGCAGCAGATCGGACAGCCGTCACCGTAGCTCAGTTGGTAAGAGCACCGGACGCGATATTCGGAGGTCGTGGGTTCGGATCCCACCGGCGCAATGGTTGTTTTTTCTGCTGCTCTATATAAGTAATTTCCTTTAAGCGATTTATTAGTATATGTAATATTATCCCACTCATAAGCATAACACATGAAAAAATAATAACGTTCCCCTATGCACCTTGGTTTCGGTGACTGTTGGCTACCTTCATAACTTCGTCAAACGGGCCCCTCATTTACTTTACCTTGTCTGCTAATAGCTTAACGAGGGTCTCGGTTCTGGCAGTCTTGATGCCACAGGTTGCTTAAGAGGGCTCTCGCACAGTTTCCGCCCTCGCCGTTAGATGACGTTCCACGTCACGCTCGCGGTATTACAGGACGTGCTACGTCCGCCGCTATGGTCGACGGTGGCGCTGGTGAACACTCTCAAGGTTCGCGTACACCAAATAAACATAAATACCCAAGAGAGCAGCAGATCGGACAGCCGTCGCCGTAGCTCAGTTGGTAAGAGCACCGGAAGCGATATTCGGAGGTGGTGGGTTCGGATCCCACGGGCACAATGGTTGTTTTTTCTGCTGCTTTATATAAGTAATTTTCTTTAGGCGATTTATTAGTCTATGTAATATTATCCCACTGATAAGCATAACACATAAAAAATAATAACGTTCCCCTATGCACCTTGGTTTCGGTGACTGTTGGCTCCCTTCATAACTTTGTCAAACGGGCCCCTCATTTACTTTACCTTGTCTGCTATATATATATATATATATATATATATATATATATATATATATATATATATATATATATATATATTGCCGCATGCAAGATGACGCCAAAGATGAAGACTTGGTCTACGAGCGCGAGGCAAGAAGAAGAAGCTGATGTGCGCAGGGACTTTTTCTGGTTAACCAGTAAACCGTTTTACCTTAAGCTCTCCTCGGGGTTCTACCGAGTCCTGACACTGATGGAGGTGCGGGGTATGCACAGGACTCTTTCCGGCAGTCCACAGCGAGTCCCGGACATCGACACGCCTGTGCATCGCGCTAGCCGCCGACGTCTAGGCGTTTCCCCGGAGTACAACCATCTACCGGGCGACTCTTCAAACGTCAAAGTTCGCCGGGTCTTCCAAGCCATGGCACCTCCCACCCCTACGTCGGTGACTCTTCACAACACCAAGGTACCGGAGTGCTTCCGCGGGAACGCGTTTGAAGATGTGGAAGACTGGCTCGACCAGTTTGAACGAGTGGCCAAGTTCAACCAGTGGAGCGCGGACCAGAAGCTTTGCAATGCTTATTTTGCACTTCAGGATACTGCTAGAACTTGGTATGAAAGCCACGAGGCCAGTTTGTCCACATGGAATGACTTCCGCCGCCAGCTGGTGGACACTTTTGCCACTACTGATCGACGGGAGAATGCGCTGCGCCTGCTTGAAGTGCGCGTCCAGAAGCCAAATGAAAGCGTAGCAATGTTTGCGGAAGACATGGCTCAACTTTTTCGCCGTGCCGACCCCGATATGACTGTGCAAAGGAAGCTACGACATCTCATGCATGGCGTCAAGGAGCAGGTGTTTGCCGGCTTGGTGCGCAACCCACCTGAAACGTCAGTGAGTTCGTCAAGGACGCTACAGCTATAGAGCGAGCCCTCCAAGAACGGTGCCGCCAGTACGACCGACCCTTCACCGGTGTTCCACCGACTGCGGCGGCACTCACTGCAACCGATGGGAACACTCTTTGAGATCTCATTCGAGAAATTGTCCTTGAGGAGCTGCAGCGAATTACTGCTACGAGCGTTCAGTCACCAGAGGCCGTCGCGGCAGCCGTTAGGAAAGAGCTCCGGCATGCTCTGTCACCGTCTGCACCATACCACGAGTCTCATCCAGTTGACAGCGCGACAGCCGTTTGCGAACCATACCACGTGCCCCAACCCAACAGCAACACGGCCGTCAACACGGCGCCTTACTATGAGGCGGAGCCGCAACCCGCGAGCTATGCGGAAGTCCTTCGTCGTCCGCCGCCAGACCACGCCCCACCGAGCTCAGCGAGCCGACAGCAGACGCGGTTCTTCCAGGAGCCTCAGTGGGCACGTCCCGGCCGCCCTCAGCCGCGCCGAACTGACCTGTGGCGCTCTTATGACAGCCGACCACTCTGCTTCTTCTGCGGACAAGCTGGCCATGTGTATCGGTACCGCCGCTACCGCCAAGAGGGGCAGGCCTTTGCGCCTGGTTCTGCTCGACGCCATTTCGACGCTGGCCGTGCCCAACGCGAGGACCCGGCGCTCAGCAGGGAAGCCGACTCACCGGGCTTCCGCCGCCGCTCCCCATCTCTACGGCGTTATTCTTCACCGACGCGTCGTAGCGATGCTGACGTTAGCGGACGGCGGACCCCGAGCCCTCGCCGGGGAAACTAACCGCCGCATCCTCGCAAGGGGAGGTTGCAACCAGTCGAAAAGTTTCAAAGCCCTCACTACCGCCGCAACTGCCGACCGCAACCTATGACTGTGACGCCTCTGTTCACATTGACGCTGCCGCACTACCACCAAAAATGCCGCCTACATTGGCGCCGAACATGCCGAACCAGATAAGCAGCCCCGACGACGAAAATGACAGCGCCGACCTTACCACACTTCCGCCGCAAATGCCGAGAGAGACGAGCAACCCAGACGACGTTGTTAGCGCTGACCTCGCCGTTTGCATTGATGGGCTGGAGGCACACTCTCTGGTGGATACCGGGGCGGATTTTTCGAAGTCAAAAACTGGCTGACAAGCTGCGCAAAGTAAAAACCGAATGGACTGGGCCAGTAATAAGAAGTGCTGGGGGTCAGCTACTCGCACCGACTGGGAAGTGCACTGCCCGCATAGGAATTGGAAACTCAGTGTTCGTTGGCAGCTTCGTAATCCTCTCAGACTGTTGCAAAGACCTCATCTTGGGCATGGATTTTCTGCGCCTTCATGGGGCTGTGATCAGCTTTCGGGACAACGTCGTTGCCTTCACCAAAAATTATGGAGACCTTGGTTATGCGCAAGTACCACTGGTGCCCTTACGAGTTGCCAATGAGGGGGTGACATTACCTCCGCGATCGTGCTCTCTTGTTGAAGTGAAGTGCGACGTGGTGCATACCGGCGATAGCGTCGCCGAACGGGCCGTCACCCTGATACTCAGGCGACGTGTTTCTATAGCTCGAGGACTACTCAGTTTCTCCAATGGGCACGCCGAAGTGCTGCTGACAAACTTCAGCGACGAGCGTCGGCAAATTCCGAAAGGCAAAACTGTGGCCTTCTTCAATAGCGTCCCAAGTGACCAAGACTATTTTGTGCTGCAACTGGAAGGATCAGTGAGCAAGGCGCCCGCACCCATAGTCGATGTGAGCCCAAATATGTCGTCTTCAGAACGGGAACGTCTTTTGGATCTCATAGATCACTTTCGAGACTGTTTTGCTTCAGAGTCGCGGGTTTGCCAAACACCTTTGACCAAACATCGCATTATCACGGATGACGCGATTCGCCCGATTCGACAAAATCCTTACCGTGTGGCTCCGAAAGAGCGCGAGGCTATTCAGCGTCAGGTGGCCGAAATGCTTCGAGACGACGTTATCCAGCCGTCACAGAGTCCCTGGGCTTCCCCCGTGGTACTTGTTAAAAAAAGGACGGCAGCTTACGATTTTGCATTGACTACCACGCGGCTCAATCAAGTGACCAAAATAGACTTGTACCCCCTCCCTCGCATCGATGATTCCCGTGATCGGCTACGAAATGCACGTTACTTCTCTTCAATGGATTTGAAAAGTGGATATTGGCAAATTGAAGTAGATGAGAGGGATCGGGCGAAGACAGCATTCATCACTCCTGACGGATTGTATGAGTTTAAGGTTCTTCCATTCGGTTTATGCTCGGCACCAGCAACATTTCAGAGGCTGATGGACAGTGTGCTCTCAGGACTCAAGTGGCAAACATGCCTGGTGTATCTTGACGACGTGATCGTGTTTTCGGCAACCTTCGAGGAGAATCTACGCCGTTTGGTAGCTGTTTTTCAGGCCATACGATCTGCGGGCTTCACACTAAAACCCGAGAAGTGCCACTTTGGTTACGAGGAGCTAAAATTCTTAGGACACGTTGTTAGCCAAGAAGGTGTCCGGCCTGATCCCGAAAAGCTCTCTGCAGTCGCCGAGTTCCCAACACCTACGGACAAAAAGACGCTTAGGCGCTTCCTGGGGCTTTGCACCTATTACCGTCGATTTATTGCTGGCTTCTCACGAATTGCCTGGCCATTAACTTCACTGACAGGCGACAACGCTGTCTTTCACCGGGGTGAAGAAGAGCACCAAGCTTTTAATGGCCTCCGGAGACGCCTACAGACGCCACCTGTCCGGGAGCACTTTGATGACGACGCCCCTACCCTGCTTAATACCGATGCAAGCAATGTGGGTTTAGGTGCTGTATTGGTGCAGCGCCAGGATGGTGTGGAAAAAGTGATTGCTTACGCCAGCAGGAATCTGTCTAAAGATGAAGCGAACTACTCGGCAACAGAAAAAGAATGCCTTGCAGTTGTATGGGCGGTTATGAAATTCCGCCCTTACTTGTACGCTCGCCCCTTTGAAGTCGTTAGCGACCATCACTCTCTCTGTTGGCTGACGAATTTAAAGGACCCTTCAGGGAGACTCGCGCGTTGGAGCCTTCGGTTACAAGAGTTCGACATGACAATTATTTACAAATCCGGAAAGAAGCATGCAGATGCTGTCCGCCTTTCGCGAGCACCAGTCGGACCCTCCACAATGACCGATGATGACACTGCTTTTTTAAGAGTTATAGATGACGCAACCCTTGCCCAACAGCAGAGAGAGGACCAGGAATTGCTCCCTCTTATTGGTTTCTTGGAGAAGCGAACTACGGATGTGCCTAAGATTTTCGCCCGCAGCCTCTCGTCATTCTTCGCAACGACGTAATTTACAAGAACTTCCGTCCTGGGGGGAACAGTCATCTACTCGTCATCCCAACAGCTCTTCGCACGGAAATCTTGCAAGCGTGTCATGACGAGCCAACCGCCGGCCACCTAGGCTACACCCGCACGTTGGCTAGAGTACAGCGCGGGTACTACTGGCCGAAACTACCGGCGACAGTGAAGCACTATGTACGGACCTGCGTAGACTGCCAATGTCGTAAATCACCCCCTGAAAAACCAGCCAGTCTACTCCACCCTCTCCAGGTGCCAAAGACACCTTTCAAGCCAATTGGCATGGACCTCCTGGGACCATTTCCGACGTCTACTGCCGGGAATAAATGGATAATTTTCGCCACCGATTATCTAACTCGCTACGCGGAGACAAAGGCTCTGCCCAGGGGTACCGCCGCCGAAGCTGCTCGGTTCTTCGTTGAGAACAATGTCCTCAGGCATGGCGCTCCGGCACTCATAACTGACCGAGGAACTGCCTTTACGGCCGAGCTTTTGGAAACCGTTCTCCGTCTCAGCGGTACCAGTCATCGTAAAGCGACGGCCTATCACCCCCAAACCAATTGATTGACGGAACGCCTGAATAAGATAATCGCCGACATGACTGTATATACGTGGACGTAGACCACAAGAATTGGGACGAAATTCTTCCCTACGTCACGTTCGCCTACAATACGGCACAACAAGACACCACTCGCATGACGCCTTTCAGCCTTCTTCATGGCCGACCAGTGACAACTATGCTAGATGCCATGCTGCTCCCGAATGCCGGCGGCGACGATGTCGATCAGGACGCCGAGGAATTCGCGCAGCGCGCAGAGGAAGCTCGCCAACTAGCGCGTGTGCGCATCAGAACTCAGCAGGAGGCTGACGCACGACGCTACAATCTTCGCCACAGACATGTCATGTATGAACCTGGCGACAAAGTGTGGGTCTGGACGCCTGTTCGCCGTCGTGGACTCTCCGAAAAATTATTACGGCGGTACTTCGGGCCCTATGTTGTGCTGCGACGTTTAACCGACGTCATGTATGAGGTGGTGCCGGAAGGGTTATCGACATCCAAGCGACGCCAGCAACAAGTCGACGTCGTCCATGTTGTACGTATGAAGCCGTACTACTCGGACCGATCTTGACCTCCTACTTCCTTTTGTTACCATCGAGACGATGCTTCTAAGGAGGGGGGCAAATGCCGCATGCAAGAAGACGTCAAAGATGAAGACTGACTTGGTCTACGAGTGCGAGGCAAGAAGAAGAAGAAGCTGAAGTGCGCAGGGACTTTCTCTGGTTAACCAGTAAACCGTTTTACCTTCAGCTCTCCTCGGGGTTCTACCGCGTCCTGACAATAATATATATATATACTGTGGAAGGTGGCATTTATTTAATTATTAGTCGCGAGGGGTTCCTTGAGAAGACAAACATGCTGGGGTCTTTCTGACAAGCAGCTGCCATGGCAGCAGCTGCCATCAGTGGCGCTTGTAAGAAAGACCCCAGCATGTTTGTCTTCCCAAGGAACCCCTCGCACGGCAGTGCCGTGTCGCTTAACCGCTTCACCACTGCACCCGGAGTAGTATGAGGGCTCCCAGAGATCTAAAAATGTAGAGAATGACAATTTCTACTGCAGTAAAAGCCTAAAAAGATAACATATCACGCAAACCTACAAAAAATGATATATAAACCAGAGTCAGTTGAAATCAACGAAATCCATAGAAAGTTGATAAACCATGAAAAACAAGGGCTAACGATCGTAGCGCACGGTTACCCGTTACTAGGCCCAAGCTAAATCGTACGTGATTTTATTGATCAGGATCGATCAGTTAATATCAATTGAGGCGACCTGTCGTCAATAGTCACAGCTTGCAACGGCACAAAATCTGTTGACAACGCCATAAAATCCGTTTGTTTGTCTTATGAAATAAAGTTGGAAATCTACGCTAGTCCACATGGTTCGCGGGTCTTATTCATTCCTTTTTTTCTTTGCAGTTTAGGAAAACACTAATACAGATTTTAATAATTATGAGGCATCAGTCACAAGCTGTGTGTCAGGATTCGTGACTACATTAAGGCGCTACTATATATGAGCCTAATTTTCTGCGGACCATTACTAGAGGTTGGGCCAAGGACAACGACCTCACAGCTACTGACCTCGCAGCCCCTTAACCCTTATGTACTTAATCCCAGCCAGTAGAGTGCGTTTTGAGAATGACCATTTTTTTAACGTCTCTCAGGGTAGCTGTCCTTTTCGATGCCTGCACCGCGTCGGCCCGGGGCTGCCGGTCGGCTTCGTCACCGAGTGCGAACCTAGCCGATGCATCGAAGCCGGGACTAAACCATTTTACCCACCATGAATAGTTGCCTAAAGATTACTTCCGCCCTCGCGAAACATTGATCTTGGCTTACGTCTTTGTGTACATTCATTGAAATTCTGGTGCTACTTTTTGCTGGTAATCGAAAAAAATTTGCATTTCTCTTTGGCAGAAGTGTGCGAAAGTGATCCGAATACAAATAGAATGACTTTGCCACCGAATAGAATAGGAGTGTAATGTTTGTGTGATGATTCATTACTTTTGCGAATATTGGTACAAAACAAATATTCATGCGAGACTGAAAGCGAAATGGCGAGAATTCGGCCTAGTCTTCTCAAATGTCTTCTCGTTCTGTAAATAGTTCAGCGCGTTGAACCATGAGGGAAGCAAAAGCAGCGATGATACATGTTATGAAATTAGAGCTGTAGGTGTAAAAAACGCAACAGTTATGTCCACTAGGAGACACGACACAAAAAATCTACCTATTAACGTTGCGGCCTTCATGTTGTACACAAAAGAAAATTACCTTTTGCTGCCGAAGTGAACAGCGTAGAAACTAATTACGAATCCAAATTGAAGACCTCAAAGGTCGGGGAAATCGGCAGGGTTTGCTAAACCTGGCTGAAGGGTCTCGCTTCAGGCCGTCTTGAGGGCCACATAAGTGAGCGTTATGAACGCCACCACATGAATGCACCACGCAGCGCTAAAAATGAACAGACGGATCGCCATAGCACGCTGTGAGGTGTCGGATGGGCCCTGTTTGTTTTTATAAACTTTTTGAACTTTTCGCCAATAATTCAAAAGCTTTTCTAGAGCTTAGAACGAGTTCGATTCAATCGGAATAATTTTGAACATTCACTAGTTGGTTCACTCACCGAATAAGATATTAAATTGCCTTGTGTAGCGATTTGGCTTCGCTGTAGCCTTTAGCGTTCATATTAGTGGCCTACTTATTTGTTATATTGTTGCAAAATGACTACATTGTTGAAAAAAAACCCTATTATATAATTTTTAATGACACTTCGACACACATACAGCACAAGCTGGCCGGCCAACTTTACCGTATTCATAAAACTTTATAGATTTACAGTTCATAACCGTCAGAAAGATCCTGCGCAACTGTTGGGCTACAAGGCGGATGTTTGTGATAGCAGTCAACTCTTACTAAGCGGTAAACACTTCCTCATACCTTGTTGTATAAAGTCCCATCGCATTGAGATAAATCCCCTGGAATGCCAAAAGCTGCGAGATTAATCCTACGACTATGGCCCTTTAAAGAAGGGTGCTTATCCAGCAGCAGTGTAAGAATATTCTGAATTTCCTTTACATATTGTGTGAAACTGGGGACAGCGCTGAGCTTTGTTTTAACTTGTGAGACATTAATGCCTATCATGTTCAAATGTGCACAGAACAGTAGTTATGTGTATTTTATTTTAAAAACAATTTCGAATTAGCACTGTCTGACCGAATGGCTTGCGGTGCTTCCAAGACGGTCTAAAATGTCTCTACATCCGATCCACCAGTACTTTGGTGCGGTACCAAAAACAAGCATTTAGCTTGAAGAAAATCAAACATATAAAATATAGACGAGAACTCATAGGCAGGGCAGAACTATAGGAAAAATATAATCCTTGCGTAAAGCATAGCTGCAGTTGTTCGGTATAATGAATATATCTAGCTCACTGCGAGTGATAGATGTTGAGCGCTCTAGCCGCATCCATTCTTGCATATATGCTTTACCTGTGCTTAAGTAAAGCGGTGGCAATTGGATTTCTTAATGGAAGGAAGAGAAAAAACGGTCGTGACATAAAAGAAATGTAGAAAAGGCGGGAATCAAATTGGACTGCTGCCTATTCAGAGTGCAGTAAGGAAACCGTCGGATGACCATATATCATGAAAATGTTTTTGTTTAATGTAGATTCCTGATATAATGCGCGAACAAGACATGAATAAATGTCAGAGCTACTGTAGGGTCGCTTTCATTAAGGAATTGTTTACCAAATCTGCTTTTTGCTTTCAAGTTAAGTTTCTTTGCGTTTGTTCCTATCGCGCCGTTTAGTGTTTTTTGGCGCAAATACTGACCCTAGCAGCTTTGTTCGTACGAAAATCTTTGCGTGTGTTCTCACCTAATCTAATAAAAAAAATTAATGACGTGGTTTCTCTCCAGTGTCCTACCTGATAATGAATTCACTTAGCCTTGCCGTATCACAACAGTCAGCAAACGCAGTGCGCTGCTTAATATTTTACTCTAAAAGCATTGTACAAAGAAATTGCCGACGTTAAGGGTGCGTTTTCGTGTCTATAACTCGTACTCTGCACCCTGCGAAGCGGTGCCATTATAGCCATCACATCCATGCAGTGGGGTGTGATAGGACTGCACCGTTTTGTCCACTGCTTTCTAGCTTCATAACTCTCGCTTGTTTTACAACTAAACTTCTGTAAAAGACACTGTTCAGTTTCGTGATGCGTGGACTCTTTAAGGAATGCTGGGCAGTCACTACGAAAAGGTGCCGATGAGCTGTATCTATATTCACTGGAATTACAACATCGAAAACTATAATTATAACACCCATATATTACAGTGAGAATGTGTTGGCTCCTGTTTGCAGTGTAGTCACATTTCTGATGTCTGCATGATGTTTACACCATGATGTGTGCGTGCTAGGACTAGGACTCTCACACTTGAATTTTGCCGTTGTCTGTCCGAAGCCCCCGCATTCACGCGCGTTGCCATGGAAGTTCCTTCCCTTCCCCTTCCCAAAGAAAAGCATGCGGAAGGACTTGGCGGCGAAAGGGGAGGAGAAAGCGGTAGCTTTGAGTTTCGGCCGCCGCGCCCATGCGGGCCTTTAAAACGGAAGGGAAGAAAGGCCTCGCAGCCGAAAGGCTCCCGTGTGCGTGCATACGCGGCGAAATAGACACGTGCAGTTGCCGAAGCGGGGAACTTCGGACACGAGAGAGACTGGCCACTGTTCGTCTCGAGACAGTTTCCGTCTGGTACCTTAGGGATCAGTACTAAAGAGCGGGCACATTCTGTGCTATCGTGGATTAGCGGATAGACGAGAACTAGGTGTGGGATTCCTCATTAATCAGGATATAGCTTCATAGTATTAACGAAAGGGTGGCAGCTATGGTAATTAGGCTTAATAAGAGGTACAAGCTGAAGGTGGTGAAGGCCTACGCGTTTACATCTAGTCATGATCACCAGACTGTTGAAAGCTTCTATGAACACGTGGAATCGGCAATGAACACGGTAAAAACACAGTACACTGTACTGATGGGCGCTTCAGTGCGAAAGGGGGCAAGAAACAGGCTAGGTTCTAGGAATAGCTATTAGTAGGGTTTACAGAAAGAAATAATTTACGCATCATGAATAGAAGAGCCCTAATCGTCAGAGTAAAAATGGAATTGACTGTATACTATGCGCTCACTCTGGTACCGTGCAGGATGTGGAGGTCCTCGGAAAGGTGCATTGTAGCGACCACAGAATGGTAAGGTCTCAAATTAGCTTAGACTTGAAGAGGAAACAGAAGAAGTTAGTGAAGAGGAAGCCCATTAACGAGCTAGCGGTGAGAGGGAAAATAGAGGAATTCAGGATGTCGCTGCAGAACAAAAATTAAGCCTCAACTGAGGAAGACGATCTTAATGTTCATACAATGAACGATAATCTGACAGCTATTATTACGGAGTGCGCAGTAAAATTAGGCGGTAGAACGGTCCGACAAGATACCGGCAACCAATTTCAGGAGACGACAGATATGATTAAGAAACGCCAAAGCGTGAGGGCGTCTAACACTACAGACAGAATAGAACTAGCAGAGCTATCGTAGTTAATAAATAAGCGGAAGGTAGCCGATATAAGGTAGTTTAATATGGAGAGAACCGAGCATGCTCTAATAAGGGGAGGTAGCCTAAAAGCGGTGAAGAGGAAACTAGGCATAGGTAAAAACCAGATGTATGCGTTACGAGACAAGGAGGGCAATGTCATTAGCAATATGGATAAGATAGTTTAAGTAGCCGAAGAGTTCTACACAAATCTACACAGTAGCCAATGCAATCAGAACGTCAATGATAGAGACAGTAGCACACAGCAATGCTTCATCTCGCCAGTAACGAAGGAGTAAATAAAGAAAGCCTTAGGAGTAATGCAAAGGGAAGAAGCAGCTGGTGAGGATCAGGTAACAGCAGATCTATTGAACGAAAGAGGGGAGATTCTGCCCGAGAAACTAGCCACCGTGTATACGCAATGCCTTATGACCTCTACCTTACCAGAAGATTAGAAAAACGCAAATATCTTAATTCATAAGAAAGGAGACGCCAAGGAGTTGAAAGACGGATCAGCTTACTTTCCGTTGCCTACAAGATATTTACTAAGGTAATCGCTAATAGAGCCAGGGCAACATTATACTTTAATCAACCAAATAGTCAGACAGGCTTTCGTAAAGGATATTCCACAATAGATCATATTCACACTATCAATCAGATGATAGAGAAAAGCGCACATTATAACCAACCTTTACATGTAGCTTTCATTGATTATGAGAAAGCATTCGACTCTGTGGAAATCTCAGGTGTCTTAGAGGCATTTCGGAATCAGAACTGTAGATCAGCCTTATGTCAAAATACTGGAAGATATATATATATATATATATATATATATATATATATATATATATATATATATATATATATATATATATATATATATATATATATATATATATATATATATATATATATATATATATATATACGTGACGTTCTACGTCACACTTGCGGTATTACAGGACGTGCTACGTCCACCGCTATGGACGAGGATGGCGCTTGTGAACACTCTCAAGCTTCGCTTACACGCAAAACATAAATACCCACGAAAGCAGCAGATTGGACAGCCGTCGCCGTAGCTCAGTTGGTAAGAGCACCGGACGCGATATTCGGAGGTCGTGGGTTCGGATCCCACCGGCGGCATGGTTGTTTTTTCTGCTGCTTTATAAGTAATTTTCTTTAAAAAACACTAATTGATTGGCACTATTCATTAAAAAAAAACATTCCCCTAATCACCTTGATTTCGCTGACTGTTGGCTTCCTTAATATGTTTGTCAAACGAGCCCCTCACTTCATTTGCCTTGTCTGCTAATAGCTTAACGGGGGTCTCGGTTCTGGCAGTCTTGATGCCATAGGTAGCATAAGAGGGCTCTCGCACAGTTTCCGCCCTCGCCGTTGGATGACGTTCTACGTCACACTTGCGGTATTACAGGACGTGCTACGTCCACCGCTATGGACGAGGATGGCGCTTGTGAACACTCTCAAGCTTCGCTTACACGCAAAACATAAATACCCACGAAAGCAGCAGATTGGACAGCCACCGCCGTAGCTCAGTTGGTAAGAGCACCGGACGCGATATTCGGAGGTCGTGGGTTCGGATCCCACCGGCGGCATGGTTGTTTTTCTGCTGCTTTATAAGTAATTTTCTTTAAAAAAACACTAATTGATTGGCACTGGTCATTAAAAAAAAACATTCCCCTAATCACCTTGATTTCGCTGACTGTTGGCTTCCTTAATATATTACCATAGCCCTCCATAAAGTCAGCAATAAAATTCCAATACGGAAGGGCGTCAGGCAAGAAGACACGATCTTGCGAATGCTATTCACAGCATGTTTATAGCAGGTACTCCGAGGCCTGAATCGGGAGCAGTTGGGGATAAGAGTTAATAAAGAATACCTAAATAATCTAATAATCTACGATTCGGTGATGACATTGCCTTGCTGAGTCAATCAGGAGATTAACTGCAAGCCATGATCAATGAGTTAGACAGACAGAGCAGTACAGTGGGTCTAAAAATTAACATGCAGAAAACCAAAGTTATGTTCAACAGTCTAGCAAGGCAACAGCAGTTCAGAATTGGCAACGAGATGCTAGAAGTGGCAAAGGTCTACTTAGGGCAGATAGTGACCGGTGATCCGGATCATGCTGATCCGGGTCAGCTGATCCGGGCCGCCAAGCCGCCACGCTGTCACGTGGTTGGTACCGTGGTGCGGAGCAGCTGCCGGCGGCGCGGCGCCGTGGATGGTCACGAGATGCAGAGCAGCTGCTGCTGCCGGCGAAACTGAGCTGCAACAGCTGCGCGCATGCGCCGTGTCAAGTGGGACAAAGATGAAGAAGGAACGCCCAGAGAAACGAAGCGGCAAAAGACTGACTTTGCAGGCCGACTGACCAAGTTCCTCTCGGCCAGCTGTAGCTATCACGTCACTCCAGGTTTAACCAGAGCTAAACCACCGCCAATTTTTTTACCCTGCAGACATGCCTGAAGGCCCGCACTTGAGTTTTTATTTTGGAGGTGAAATGTCTGGTGTAAGCAATGCAGCAAGCAATGGCGAAAGCGTTCCTTCAATCGCGGTGCAGTTTAGATTCAGATACAGCGACGCCGGACCACACACTCACGTGAAAATGTTAAATTTCGAGGGTTTTATTTTAAGCTCATGCCAAGTAACTGCGCTAAATTTACTTAAAAAAACATCTAAAACGGGCATTTTTAACACGGTCTACAATTTTTACATTGAAAATTTTGTGCTAAAGATTACCACAAAAAGGTTGGCTAATTGGTCTTAATTATGAAAACAGGCAGATCAAAATTTATGCCCACTTGCCCAAGACGAGTGCGTACAATTCTGGACAAGTTGAATCTTCGTACAGGGCGCAGTCTTTTCGTTAAGCTTTGCACAAGGTAGGTGAAACACCGCAAGCAACGAAGAGGAGTTAAAGATATTCTAGCTTAAATCAAGAAGAAGGAGCGGACGTGTGCAAGGCATGCAACGCGTTCAGGTGAGAACGAATTGTCAGCCTAAGTGACAAAGTAGAATACAAATGATTGAACGCAGCACGGAGTGGCAGACAGTTGTGTATGCAGATGACAGTATGGAATTTGGCGGTATATTGCAGCTGGAACTCGCACAGGAAAGGCTTTATGCAGGTCACTTGGAGAGAGAAACCTGGTCCGTGCAGTGGTGACAGCCAGGGGCATGAGGCCACAACAACACTATTTTTCACGCAGATGTTTCCTCACCTCGGCCTGAATCTCGGAGACACAGCTAGGTACTCTCTATATGATTGCAGCACATCCATAATGGTCTAGTTGGCTTCAATCATGTTTATACATTTATTACCAAATTTAGAGAGTAAGTTCTTTCCACCTTACTTCTTTATGTTCCAATCATTGCGTTAGATGCATGAACTCTGTCCGTGCGACTAGGGAGACTTTTCACAAGTTCCTACCAAGAGACACCTTGCCTCGAGAAGTGCTCTTTTGTTTCTGTTCGGTCCTACTGCTTTTAAAGCGCGAAACTTCCTTTCTTAAAATTAAGAATTCTTTACCGCTGCTAACATGTAGCAATGGAGCCTATGGAGGCGTACAAGCATGAACGGTGTCCGTAGCCTAGATTAACTTCAGTGAAATATAGGACTTTAGTGACTATAGGACATAATCTTATAGCAGAAAATGAAATTTTTCTTTACTTTTTGTTGTTATTGTGGACATTATATTTTAAAATTTGAATGACTTCGAGATTTTGATTTTTGCTTCATTGCTTTAATCAATTATTTATTTACTGGTAGTCATAAAACCAAGACGGCCTAAATTACCAAGAAAATAAACATGTCCGCTTGAAATAAAGTTTGAGTTAAAACAGGCGCACAGATCACAACGTCGCGTGATTCACACAATGAATAGTAGAGCACAAGAGACGATGCGTAGGGCTGGTCATCGAATGCAGTGTCTCGCGTAATGCTCTATGTTCTATGATTCTTCACAGCCAACTAGTGTGATTCAGATATAAGATTTGCTGTGTATTTCATTGCTCCTACACGAGAATAAGAAAGGTTAAAATTCTGTGCGACGCAGTTTCAGCGCATTTGCATTGGAAAAACACTGTTCGAAGGTCTGTGGGCTGGCATGTTATTCAAATAAGCATGTGTAACGTGTCACTTAAAAACAGAATATAAAAAGTATTCAATGTGGAATCCGTTATCTCGTCGGAAGGAAGAGCCTAACGTTATCGTGAAATCACAAGGGCACATCCTTGCTCTTGTTTTCATTGGCAGGACCTTGATACACTGCTCGAGGTTGTGCGCAGTCACTTCATTTTGAAAACAAGCCGCTGTGCAGGTGCGCTTCCGCTGGCGCTTTACATGTGCAAAACGAGATGTACTTGCAACCCTGACCTTCTAAAGCACAGCTTGTACTGTTGCCACCGAAGAATAGTTGAGCGCCCTCACATGAAGCACCTGGTTATGGTGATTCGTGTAGTCTGCCACTTCACTTTGATGCACGGCCGTTTGGAACTCGCGGGTGCTCCGATGAGCATGGTCGCAGACTCCTGTGTTCATACTCAGAGTGTATGAGACTGTACTTCTCGTGCCCATCGAATTTTCTCTGGAAAAAACATCCACAGCACCTGTCTCAGGCCAGGAGAAAAGTGTAGAGCAGTAATAAAGATACCTGAAAAAAAAATGAATAAATTCTTTCTACGGAGGCTTTCAAGAAGTAAACGCTACTAGAGGGCTCTGAGTGGTAAGCACGTAAGCCTTTTCGGTTTTAATGCTCAATGTCTCCAAGAAAACACTCAACTGAAATTCCAAGTTGCCTTGTGTCTAGATGTGTCTATTAAGAACCGATGCATTTTCGGTATGACGCAACTGGAACCAGCGCCGAAAAGAAGCACTATGTTGAGCACATAGCAACCCAAACACGGCTATAATGCGAATAACTGTTGACCTTAGTAAAGGCCTACAAATAAAGTTGTGCACAAATTCAATTTCTCACTCCACGGAGATCATGCACTGCAAATAAACTGTTAATGAGAGGATAGTGGACATCGGCTAATAAAAGTTAATAGGCGTCTTTACCGTACCGGAGACGTATTAGCAAAGACGTATGCCGGTTTACCGTACGCCTCCTGCTTACGGGGAGTTACCCCGCCTGGTCCCACCAATGTCACTACGCGTGCGCAGAAAGCGTCGGGTAAAGCGGCGTACGCATGTGATAATACGTCAACGCTAAGTTAAAAACGTCTTATGTAAACTATGAAAGATTTTTAGTAAAGGTGCGGCTTCTCGTTTTTGTACGAGGCTAGCATGCGGGAAGGCGAAAATCGCAGCTTGACAAGGTATAGGTGCAGAAGGAGCAGGAAAGGCTCTGCACTACTTTTATAGGCAAATATTATTCTTTATTCTTTGAGAATCACTACGTTTGTGTGCCACCTGCTCATAAAAGGAGAAAAGATATTCGCTGTAAAAAAAAAAACAAAACAAAAACGAGGCGTAAATCGAAAAGGCATATGAACTCAGTCCTGGAGAAATTATTATACCCGTGCCTAAAAGCGATCATTTGAACAAAGAAATACGCAAGGTGTGCTCCTCGCACTGTGAAGAAAGCCTATTATTGATTTCGGTAGCTCTTCTAGCTAATGCACCTTCTTCATGTAAAAGGGTTCGACACCCGGTTGTCTTCATATGTTCTCCACTTTTTACACATCAGCATGTGGGGAAAGCCGTCTATTAAAAAATATGTATCAAAAGCACGAATTATGGCGAAGGGTGTCGAATGCCGTTTCTCAGGAATGGTCTTTCAAGAGTGCACATTCTTGGGCAAGTTTGCCGTACATCGTTGAGCAAAAACTGTGCGACGAAAAAATGTTCATGAAGAGCACAAGGACCGGCGTAGAATGGTCTCTATCTTGAAAAATTTTGGGAGGACTCTGAATTCTTTGCAGTCGTCACAGCAGCATACATTGATTGCCCTTGGGCGACAGGTCCCATGTTTGCAACGACATATTACAGGAAGCTCTACAGGTACAGATGCAGCGAAATTATTTGAAGATGTTGAATGACCTTTGCAGCTATTGGTCATCGAAACAGTATCTGGTAAAAACGGCAATGTTTCCACTTGAGAGGTGCCTCCTTCCAAAATTTTCGCAACTTTCCCCGTATTATCCACTTATGAGGTGTACACAATATACTAACTTTCAAGGAAGTTAAAAAAGAAACAATTGCTACATCCAATTACCGACCAGAGTATTGTCAGGGCGGGGAGCTTTCGCTAGCTCCTTCGGGCACTAACACGTATGTCAACGTATGTAACATACCCCAATCTTCGGATAGTGATAGCGTAAGAGTACCTTGCTCCTTCAGTGATCCTTGCTATTGCCCAATAATACTTAGTCTACCAAGTCGTCAGTGTGGATCTAAGAATGGAATGCATTGCAGGAGATGCGTAGCTGATAGATGGTAAATAAGTTGTACGTATGTATTAGCAAGGTAGTTAGGTTGCTGAAACTGTCTCCAGATAAGCCCGCATCTTTTCTTCAAGTGAGGAAGTTTACATGGCGTCATTGGCTGCTCTCACGGCTTGATGAGCTTTGAGCATCATCCTCTATTCTTAGCTACAAAGTCTGCCAAGCTTTCCTCGCTGCATTTGGTGGTGAACGGTATGCAGCTCTCTGCCTATCTCGTTTTTTTTTGGGGGGGGGGGGGGGGCTGAGCAGCATGCTAAGCCTCCTTTGTCTACTTTTACTGTTTCAAACGGCATAGCGTTTGCGCGCACTTTAAGGCTTCGGGAATCCCGCTTCGGGTTGTGGTTTGCTGTAATTATTTTTTAGCTGGATGCTATTTGGAAAGCTATTTTTTAGAATCAGCTTCGCGTTCGAGCTTACATTCTCCGGGTTTCAAGAGCTAAATTAGAATAGGAACTGAAATATCAAAGAATGGCAGCGGAACGCATTCTTTTTTTTTGTGGTAGCTGAACGCTAATAAAGATAAAAGAAAAGTGAAAGCAAGTAAGAAAAAAGAAAGCTTAACACAGGTGCGGCACACTGCTTCCGCTCCAAGGGTAGGGAGAACAGCGCGGTTCAATATTAAAGAAAAATTGCACACTACACGAAGGCCATCGAGGTGACCTCGCCACCGAGCTCGGCACAGCGGTCGACAGAAACAGGCAGCATAATTTTAAGTTTTATTTGCATGATTTTCCTTAGCTACACGTGGCAGTTAGGTCCACGTGGCCCTGGTAGCAGCAAATATAAGGCCAGCTCTTTGCCTTTCGATTCAGTTCGCTATCACCCCATCTTGGAACTGCAAACTTCACTATGATTTTCGCCCTAGCCCTTTCTATCTGCGCTTGCTTCACTTTTGCGCCAGGCATTGCGAGTCAAGAGTTTCTCGACAATAACCCTGAGCTTCGCGATTATCAAGATGAGGAAGAGGTAAGTCACTGTGTTGAAGAATTCATGATGAGCGACACAGTAGGCTGAGCTAGCTGCCATAGCAACTGATTGCCTGCTTACGCGTGCTTCTTTGTGTTAGAATAGCACCGAGGCTTTTATTGAGAACACGAATATATTTACTGATTACGGTTTTGGAGTTCCGCAGAACACTCTGCGAATTGCCGTTGTTCCCAAAGAGTTTGAGACCGCTTTGAAAAGAAAGAACAGATTGAGCAATAACTACGAAGCGCCAGTTTCATTAAGAACACTCTGAGAAAACAAGAGAGCTACTGCAGGCCGCCGAAACTGACGCGAAAAAAGTTAGGTGCCACAGTAGGCGCAGGAGGCGAAAGCGCTGCACTAGGTATTCAACATGTCGGTCACTTTATTGAGCGCTGTGGGCATAAACGCGCTGGCGCGCTTGCTATATACCGACATATCTTGCTTCAGGACGCAGCCCGTCGCCAGCACTCATGCTCGCCGGCGTATTGCATTAGACGCCATCCTTGAACAGATCGTTGAATCGCGCAGCGTCTCCTGTATCTAGAAGCTAACCACAACGCTTCCTTCGCAACGACCCCCTTGGAACACTGCGTTCTTTTACTCGCCCCTTATATGGAGCCCTGGCTTACGTCTTAGTGGCAGCTGCTGCCATTGCTATCGGTTACACCACTATGAGGCGCGCTTCGCCAAGAAGCGAGAAAGAAAAAAAACTTGCCTGCCCATTTTCCGACGTATGTTCCTGTTCATTCACCTGTTGGCCCCATTCACTGCGCGTGCGGAGTACGCGAAGGCTAGCGAATAAGAAATCGGACGAACTGGTAATGTGACAGGCTTGAATTGTCGAAACCGGCTAATCAGGCTGGCTTCTAAATTGAGGAAGCATTGACCCAATTGTGCCACCGGAGCTGTGTGCCCTAAGAGTGTATGAAAGTAAACAATAAAAAGTTCCAACATTTTCCTCCTGTTCAGAGAAAAAAATGTAACCGCTAAATTTCCACTACACGGCACCCGTCCCCCTGGTTATCACATAGAGCAGCTACCCGTTCAAGGACTGCTCACTGTTTCCTGTCATAGCGAGCGAGGCCGACCGCACTAGTTGATGATTCATGAAGCAAAAAACGGAACACAGCGCAGCTTTTTAGACAAGTACTGGAGGAAGAACGAACACCACCGCGCTGACACAGCGCAGCGAGCACAGTACGGTGGCCTTCTAGCTTCTTCTAGTCTTTTTCTAAGAAGCTGCTCTGTGCTTCGTTTTTCTTTGCCATGTCACAGGCCAGGTAAAAATCGCCTTTTGAAGTGCGAAAGTTCGAAGAAAGATGCATGGTTTTGCATTGTGGCCGTAAATCTGTAGTCACACATGTGCAAATGAGAAAGTAATTCCTTACTGGAAGCCATGTAGATGTGTTAATTCGAAAGATAAAGCGACATTTTCATGCAACTTAGCCGCTTCCTTATCGCTTTCGCGTCCTTGTCCGTGAGGCACTTCGCGAATTGTTGAAGTGCACTACCTATCTCAGCCCTTGGTTACTGAGGTGTTTTGGGTTGTTCGCGTCGCGCAATATGATATAAGAAATTGTCGTACACGCACTAAGAACATTCTCCTTTCGCACTGCAGTGTTTTCCTTTCAACGAAACGTGGTACGAGGTGTACCGAAACTTTGAAAGTGATCCCTACTTCGGAGGCAACGGCACGTGCATTCGAACCACCGAGACGGGTCCCTACACAAACGGCTCCACCACAGCCATAGCCCAGTTTTCGCCCAACGTTTCTTTGTAAGTATTTATGTGCAATGCCCTTCTTTTTTAAACTTGGTTCTGGAATTCGTCATGCGTCCCGCTTATTATTCTTTTTTTTTACTAGTTCCGATCTGCGAAAGTAATGAACTAAGCCCCGTGGAAACACACTCAACATTTGCGTCAGCTACTTGACGCGATGAATTGCTATTGAAGTCTGCAGAATTTCACCGGCAGCGTTCCACAATACCTAGCATTATGTGTAAATTTTTTAAAGGTATTTATACTGAAGAAAGCGATGCGGACGGCACATGTATACAAGTGGAAACTGAAGATATTGAATCATTGCCCTGCCCTCTCCAAGGGGAGGCCAAATGTCGAGCAGCTATTTTAGTTTCTAGCATGTGTGAGCACGCATTAACGATAACGATTAAAAAGCACAAAACAGATAATTTTGACAAGTCTTTTTTCTTTAGTGGGCTTTCGTTACATCCTCTTGGAAAGTACAACTTTTTCAAACAATAGCGCAAAAGGAAGATAAAAAGTGTTAGCGCACCCTCTTTCTGTCGGAATATGCAAACATTTCTCTCGTAGTGTGAAAGTTTCATTGGGACAGACATTCTGCGTCTTTTCTTTTTTTGAAGCTAGCGTCAGTCGACGAGGTAAAACTCTTTTAGGTCTATTTTATTTGCCGATTTCTCTGTTCATGCCCCCGTACAAATAAATGTTAGATGTGTCTGCTTCGAGCGGCCGAACTGCGAACAGTGCTTTATGATGGGCAAAATAAGGACATTTCGTATCCATTTCTCCAAAATAATATTAGTTCTCTCAGCTCCATACGTCTTGACAATAACATATTAGGCAACAGTGAGAACACTGCACTATTTATTGCGGATTGTAAGCGTATAGTTAAAGGCAGGTTCTAAGAGCTACTTTTCGAGTCAAGCAATTGCTACAAGGTTTTAGAATAGAAACTGATAGTGGTAATGTAAGCTTACGTAGACCAGCCGACAACTATTACTGTCGTTTTCAGAGATGTCATCCTGACCCTTGTTTCCACTCCTGGCTACGACGTCAAAAACACAATCAACGTGGAGAGCACTACCGGTGAGTCCGCCTAATTGAGACAACGAAAACAATCTTTTAATATCTGTCAAAAATGGAGAGATTTTTGTTGGTCTCCCCTAAACAATTTCCTATTAGCAGTAATGCTCAGTGGACGTTGAGACTACGGGTGTCTTTGAGTTGAAAACAATCATTAAAAAGAACCAACGGCATGGTCGTGCATATTAGGCCAAAAATAAATCGTTGGTTGCTGCGATACTGAAAACAGTCTAAGATCCTGGTAACACAACTTTGCCAATAGTGTGGTTTTACGCTAGACTCAAATTCCTTGTTCAAGCCAAACACTCGGATTATTTTCATACAGGAATCACCATTTTAGCATTTCACTGGTTTTTCTTTTTGTAGTTTGTTTACCAAGCGCACTACTCAGCATTCATGTACAATTGGCCCTAAAGGGAATTATTATCAGCGAAGAGGCGGCATACACAATAAAGCAAACCAAACAGCTTCTTACATTGCATCATATTTCTGCTGCATATGTTACATTATAATAAAGAGTTCTATATGTGAAAAACCAGTGCGCTTGATTGGCATACGCGAGTCAAGCATCTTGAACAAAACCTAAAACATGACACTCCAAAAGATTAAAAGGAATATTTTTGTCAAGTTGTGTAAAAAAACTGTTTTTAGGGCTATAAAACTCAAGCGACTTTTTCATAAAAAAGCCTCTATTTGCTTTGGAAGGCTAAATATTGGTCAAATCATTAATGTCTGACAAGAGAGGGCAATGTGATAAGCACTGGCTGCATTCTGCTATCATGTTTTTTGTACCTAATATGATCGTTTCTCCCAAAGATCCCAGCATCGCCTTAAACCTGACTGTCGCATACAGGGATTGCGAGAACTGCAAAATTTTCCGCCACAGCTACATTAACTCAGGTAAGAAGCTGATTCTAGCAGCTGGCCAACGAACGGATGTCTATGATGCTAGAAGAATGCGACAGTGAAGATCTCAGTTTACGTTTTTCTTGTGGGACACAGAACTGACCGCAAGGTTACACAGCATCTGAACTCGTATTCTTCAGCATAATTATTATTACAGTATTCAAAAAGCAACGTCACAGAAAGTCTCGCGATTGTCAGCCTGTTCACCACAAAGAAAATAAGAGGAAAATGTGGCAACTTTTATATGTGCGCGATATTCCCACCCACTTTACTATGAAAAATTATGCTTGAAGATATTATCAACCAGACACAGAGTCACGACACCTTGCAAGGTTGGAGAGAATGTGAAATGGTTGGTACTTATGACTCCTACCTCGAAGTCGAATAATGCACCGTCGTTCAAAACCATACCCGACAGACCACGCCAAGCCAAGCTCAAACGAAGCCGACAGACTAGCAAAGCTCGGAATTTAAGCTCGCTGGGAAAATCAGAAGGGGAGCACATATCACGTAGACATTTGAGCAATGCGAACTTTCCAGGAAGCGGAGACGTAGAAAAATAATACAACGAGTAGGACGAGCAGTTTTCTAAGTAGCTGATGTAAGAAGGTGTGGCTTGTATAGTCAAACTGCTGCTCACAATTATCTAGAACAAAGAAACGCTATAAAGCTTTCCAAACTCTTGTAGGCGAATGTGCACTGCCAACTTTAGGTAGTACAGTGGCCTCGCCAGGGAATCAACTTATACAAAATATACACGTGCCGTTCATTACGCGAGCCGTTCAGTACTGTCTATCACAATGGAGCTTTGGCAGTTGACTTTATGCTCTCCTAACAACATTCACCAAAACGCGTACCGGTAATGTGGTACTTGAAAGGACGTGAAAGTAAGATCCTGTCGAATAAAGATGCGACTCTAAAGTCATATGTGGCCCTTTCAGAAGTTTGCAAGGTTTTTATCGGCGCTTTCAGGTGACTGCAGTGCTAAGAAAATCGCAAAGAAAGTATGGTGCCTGTTCTTCTTTTTCCCAATTCAAGCAAAACACGCGGTGTTACGTTACTTGTGTATAACATTGCGGACGTTCGGCCTGGCAAAGAAAACGAACGAAAATGCAACCAATGAGTCCAATATTTATCGATATTTATCGACTCATAAGATTGTTACGATATTTATCGGCAGGTGGCGCCACATTAGTCTCAACACACAGCACACTATGCAGCGGTCTCTTGAAATTATGGCGTCCTCATGAAGCGTGTGACGTTTCGCACATTCCCGTTTCATCATCACTGCGTGCTATTGCGAGGCTATATACGTACCCCGACTTTGTGGCCCTCGTTTTGCTTCCCTCAACCGCCCAGCATTGTTACAGCTGTGTTGAACTCCACGACGCTAATTGCCCCTCAGAGTATAGCAACACGTTTAAGTCCATAAACGAACTGTTGGAAGCGAGCAGTTCAAATAACTTCGCGCAGTTAACAAAATTCTCGAGGGGCACCGCTAGATATCTTCCGCTTTTGCTCTATTTTCGAGCTTATCGAAGTTGGGAACTTTGTAAAAGTGACATATTTGCTGGCTGGTGCCCTATTCTAGAAGGATTGATTAGGTGGTCCTCCTTAGTATCCCTTCAAACAAAAGTTAGCGAACACAAACAGATGCTACGACTTATATTAGGCATATTCTTACTGCCAACACCTAATTTTAGACCTTACCAAGCAATTATGGCCGAGAAGCCTGTCAATTGAAACTGAGGTTGTGATCACAGCATTGATCAGGCAAGTTGTGACTGCTCAGTTTTTGGTATATATACTGGCTCTGTATTGGCTGTCAATTGCCCGCTGTAGATCGCAATCAGCCATAAAGCTGTCTCAGCAGATATCAACCCTGACGACTTCCCAGACACATTCTCCACTTCATAACTGTTCTGATTGCCCGAGAGATAAATTATCCCACGCTTCATGCGGCCGTCTTCGCATGCGGACTAGGCGTTCACTTTACTGAACCCTTCAAGTTACCTTTTCCACGTTTTGTCCCGATTTTCATTTATTTTGTTTAGTCTGTACATGATGAGCTTGCAGAGAAACTTTGCCTGTCACAAAAATTTCACGAAAAAAAAGACTTACTAATGCGCCATTAAAGAGACCAGTCAACCGCAACGCACTTGTGAAGCTTCATCCAAATATATAAGCTGACTAAAGAAAAAGCAATTGTTAAAGAATTTTAGTTTTCGACACCGCCGAAAGCGCTGAATATTTTCGCACGTTTATTATCAGAAGTATTCCCTGGCATTTAGAAAGCACACTGCGGTGACGTTTATTTATTTTCCCTTAACTAAGCTGCTTGCCGCCCTATTCTAGTTCTTTTAGATTCGATAAACACAGCGAATTTTTCATATATATTGGTTCGGTTGTCCTACAGCTACTAAGTTCATTTTCGTCGGGCATTAGTTTGCAATGCAAATTTAACAATACACTGCGGGAAAAACAACTTTCGAAACCTTTCGTTATATTGCGGCCCTAAAATGCGATTCGAATAACCTAAGAACGCTTGCCGTATGTAAATACTTTGGAAACACATTGCGGAAATCCACGACGAAAAAGACAGACTATACATGCCAGAAAACAAATAAGAAATGCCTCTATTTATACCCTTATATAGGGTGCGCTTTGAAGTCTATTGGACTGTACATGATGACAGCATCTTTCAATTTAATATACTCTTGATATTATTACAAGCACGCGCACCGCATTAGAGAGGCGCTAGACGTAGGCCCATAGCAACCTTTGGCAGGTCACATGGCGAGAAGCAGTAGACAAGAGTAAACTCTCCTTCCACTTCGTAGGCAACTCTTAGAGATGGTGATAGCAGCTGAAGTGAGAGTGGATAAATATTTTCTAAGTGTGCAGGGTGTTTTGAAGTTTAATGACAATCAAAAGTTGGTCAATGTCGTTACAATAGAAAGTTGCTCTCCCAGGGAATGGTCCTTGCCCTTTCTGCTCTTCCTCTCTATTTACATCCGCCATGGTGGCTTGCTTGCTGCTGCACTTGCGCTTCTGACAATCTGTATAAGTGAAGCTTGGAACAGCTTGGCCGTGTTCGAGTTTTTCCGCCCGCAAGGATTGTCACATGAAACCTGATATGACAACTGCTTCTAGCGCCGGCTGCAAGCGCTGAAGGGTTGACTTGAAACTGCAACTTAATTTGACGAGCACTGCGAGCATACTTAAAGCAATCTATAAGTTAAGAGCAGCTAGTGGCGGACGGCATTAACGCGTTAAGCGTACATTTCGCGAGAGGTCCTCTGTTGCTTTTAGGAGATTGAGTTCGTGATTTATGTCGGGCCCACGCCATCAAGGTTACGCTTAACTGACAGCACAGCTCAGCTGACAAAAACGCACTCTAAAAGAAATCCATTTACAGTGTTGAAGCTATTTTCGCATATAGCACGGGTCATAAGCAATGCAATGCTGCGTTTCGATATATGCTTTTATTTGACGCCAGTCCTACGCGACGCTTCTTAAATGGGCTGTCAAGAGCTCTTTACCATGCGCACATTCATTATATGCTCTATAGGGTATCTTATTGTGAGGCTGCCCTAAATAAGAGCAAGCAGTTGGCATTGCGCATTTTGCGCAATAAAACAGTGACTTTCTTCAGATATTTCTACGCATGTCGACGGAGTAATGAGCATACTTTCTCCTCCCTTATTGTTGCGAAGGTACAATATATTTCAAGAGAACATAGGTGCCACAACGTCAGTTTTCTATTTGTGCCGTGTCTACGTGGCTCCGCGGCAGCAATTTATAGCCTACGGACAGCCTCAACCAATGATAGTAAAGGGCCGTGGCATAAGTACCCCCGCTAAAACCAAGCTGTCCAATCTATGAGAGTACATGCGTGCCTAGCGTAGCGTGCTATACTCAACTGTACGTATGACTCAGATGGAATGCTTTAAAATAACGCCCCCCCCCGCCCCCCAAATGCACGCGGTCATATCAAGGCATACTCAATGGCTTTTTTCTTTTGCAGTTTTTTTGTAACGATTACAAAGGGTATCGTTATAAACCGATATCAGTGTGTTTTACATAATATTAATATTCATGCCCTCTGTCGTTAATCCTTCGAATATGGGAGTAAGTTAATTAAAAAAATTCTTATTCTGATTTTATGCAGGGCAAGGATGCAGCTACTGGGTACCCGAAAGCAAACTTGGAGTCAACAACAGCTGCTGTGAATTCATATTCGATCTGCTTTGCGGTACATCTCCGAAGTATCAGATCTACCAGAACTGCAGTAATGGCGCATAATTCGTCATTCATGGCACGGTTTATAACCTGCGCTGTTATATCGTGTAGCAGCCTTTCAGTCCGGCACTAAATAAAGCTGGTTTAATCTCCCTGCAGTGATTTTCTCCACACGAGTGTTATACACAGGATTACACAGTACTGACAAAATGTAATGCGGGCGAAACCTAAAAAGAAAACACGAGCGCTCTCCTTCAGATTTTGCACATAACCTGTGTTTTGTAAATTAAATTGCATGCGTGCAGGATTTTAGAATATGTTAAGTTGACGATTGAATTATATTTCTGTGATGTCCATCTAATATATGCAGTGACAGTTGCTCAAAACAATAACTGAAACAAGGATAAAGAAGTACTGAAAGATGTCACGAATTCTTTCCTGTGTACGTTGAGTGGCGGAACTAGCGATAGGGATGACTTCAATATTTAATGGTCTCAAATAGCCAAAAACGAGCTCGGAATTGTTTCCTTCAGTTAACGCAGAGGCAGTGTCAATGGGCAGGTAGATGGTGTCGTCAAGTACAGAAGGCTACTTGAAGAAACCGCCCTGACTGAGGCCACAAAAAATAGAAATATTACAATTTGTGCGCGCTGAGGTGAATTTACCCCAAAGGTTCCACCAAAACACGCGGAAGTCAAGAATCCCAGAGTCGCTCTCTCTCTAACCTAGTTAAGGTTAAGCATACAAAGCCTTTTATTAAAGTGCGCAAAAGGTGATGAAGGCAACGCTAACTAGGAATAAATTGTTTTTGTTTGAAATAGAGTTATTTAGTTTTGGTATTTCTCAAAGAAATACTGAGCACAAATTTAAGTTAGCCTGTATTGATGGATTACAGCTTTTTCATTACACAGTGACTACTCTCACTCAGAATAAAGCGTATATCAGCCAGAAAAAGAGAAAAGAAATGGCATACACATGCCTGCGTCCCCGTTCGATTCTTAATGGTAACAGAAATGTCTGCGGGTTCTTGAAACCAAACGGTTGTTTCTCTGTACCTGTTCAATCCGTTAGGAACAAAAGAAAACGTTTAAAATTCTTTCCACGTTTACCATTGTGGTCACAGAAGTATAAGCAGCAGATAGTATGTTGTTACAGTAAACATAAATAGGGCTTGGGGTGTAGTGAGGCGTGCGTGACGCAGTTGCGAGGCGCGGTCCCTCCTCGATATAATATAGAGCGTGTGGTTTGGCCGAGGGTAGAAGGGCGAATTGCCCAATCAACACTTTTTGCTGCCCCCGCTTCTGTTCTCTCCCACTCTTCATTTTCCCGCACACGATGCCGACAACGATGCCACTCAAAAAGGAAGCGGCCCTAACAGTTGTCAGTGTTAAAAATGTTCTTCACTGCGTGGTCAGCGAGCGGTCATTTGGCCGGCTCGCGTCACTGACGATTCTGAGTTCAATGTGTTCGATGGCGCCTCGGTGTTTCTCCCAACAAGCGATGCGCCGGCAGGAGCAGTTGAGGTGAAGTCTCTGTCCGTTTCTGGATTGCCATCGCTGCTGTAGCCCTCAATGCGTATCCAGGGCAGCAAGAGCAGGAGGCGGGGTTCAGTGTGAAGCCGATAGAGCGCTTACGCAGCCATGGGGCGCAGGTACAGCGAAAGTATGAAACACCTGTTGCTCCGCTGTAATCCAGATCACGAGAGTATTCTAGTTTATGCTAGCCTTCAGCTTCCTGTGTTTTTTCTGCACAAATTTATGTATGTTGCGTTTACTCAAAGTCACATTTAGAGAACGTGACTTTTAAACTATTTTTGAAGCTGAAACTACATTTTCATTGGTATCCTGCAGTTATCCATTTTGAGAAATGCCACCGGAAACCACCCTTATTTTGTTGAAAAATGATGATGGTAGTTTTTTCAGCTGATATGTTGAAACCGCTTCGGTGAGGCCGCCGTGCTTCCATTGCTCTCATCTCACTTCGGAGTCGCCAGTAACAAGTCTGCAGATCTACTTGCAGAGCTCTGGCAAGGGTGGCAGGCTGTTCTCATATCAAAGGATATTGGCACGCAGCTTTTTGAGGACGGTTTTTTGAATTTGATTGCCATGTGTAACCAGATAATCCGCTGTGGCTCTTTGTTCTCGAAAGCCAGATTCATCTGGATCAAGGGCCTTTTATTCTTCAGTGCACAAAAGCTTATGATACATCATTTTTTCAAAGGTTTTACCGAGACAGCTTCTAAGTTCTTTACGACGATTACTAGCAGTACATGCGGGAATCTTGCCGGGCTTTAACAAATACACTACTGCAGCAAGCTTCCGTTCCTCAGGCATAGATCCATACGACTATAGCTTTTTAGGAATTTTCTTTGTGTATATACTGATTTATTAGAAACGTTTTGAAGCATGCTATACTTTATAGATCCACACGACTATAGCATTTTAGGAATTTTCTGCGTGTATGTACCGATTGGTGGGAAAGATTTTGAAGCATGCTACACTCTATAGATCCACACGGTTATAGCATTTTTGGAATTTCCTGCGTGTATGTAGAGATTTATGGAACGGTTTTGAAGCATGGTATATTCTATAGATACACATGACTATAGCTTTTTAAGGATTTTCTGTGTGTATGTACCGATTTATGGGAAACGTTTCGAAGCATGCCACACTCTATAGATCCACACTACTATAGCATTATAGGAAGTTTCTCTGTGTATGTACCGATTTATGGGAAAGATTTCGAAGCATGCTATACGCTAAAAGGCCTGCGAAAGATTTTTGAGGATTTAGCAGGATTGTCATCGGTTTTTGGCACTTTAAAGCACAATAAATACTGCATTGTATTGTGTCGAAGACCTCCAGGACCTTGAGCAGTAAAGCTGATCGTATTTCAAAAAATTTACAGATGATTACGGCAGTCGGTATTGCGAAAATTGAGCCCAGCTCTTCGCATGCCACCTGCCACCGCTGGCAGGTGGCATGTTACGCTGCTAGCCACCCTCCGGTATCTTGCCGTGGCAGCCACCGCCCAGGTGCTGTTTCGCTCTGCTACTACCTGCCACGACTGTCAGGTGGCATGTTGCGCCGACGACGACGAATAGCCCGTGGAATGAAAGAACACGTGTCTAAGAGCTGCGTTATGAAACCTAAAACCAAGAACTCTAAGGTTCATTGTGCTGTGAGCAATGCGATAGCTCTCGCTCAGCTTGTCTTTCTGTCGTCGAGATGCTACTAGAGAACAGTTGGTAACATTATATGAGCGCAGTGATGTCCGAAGTTCTTTGCCCATCGTGGGATCACTTGAGCTCGGTGCCAGCCAGGAAGATGCGGACTGTTGGTTGTTGCATGGCACCCCTCTGTGGAAATTGTAGTCTTTTCATGGGAATGGGCTATGCTTGTTTCGGGGAGGTAGGCCACGATAGCAAGCAGGTCTTGCGGGACAGCCTGGCGCTGCGAATGGTGTGCGTAAATGTAAGCCAGACTGCGTTCAACAGCGACGTCATGTGCATAAAGCGTGCTATAAATTCCTAAGGTCCGTTGCAGTTTAACAGCAAGGCTGGGGATCAAAAGCTTGAACAGTGAAGGCCAAGTGATTGACATTAGGGGGACACTAAAGAGCTGATTTAGGTTTACGGTATACAGCCTTTACCACGGATTTCGTAGGTGTGTAGATGGAGAAGGGCTTTCATATAGTTTACCACTCTGGGCCTGCTTCTGTTAGAGCTTCAGTAATGGATGCCTGGGGCACCACCAGAAGAACGCCACGGACTGGGGGAAGGCCACAGCGAATGAAGGCGACGCGGCGCTGCAGGTGCCGTGCTGTCGGCTCTGCAAAAGCCACATCTGGTGCCTGTTTGGCATGGCTCAAAGTGAGGCTCCGCTCTAGCTTGCAGATGGAATATTAGTTGCGCAAGTATGAGTCAATCCAGAAGCTTCCAAAATGTATTCGTGAGAGAAATGGATTATAAGTTGACGACCTCGGTTGTAGTCTTACCCTGCTTCGGTGTGGATAAAACGATTGAAATGATGTCGCACGAGGCATCGGTCGTCTGCGCAATGGCCAAGCTGAAGTGATGATTACGAACTTTGGCAAAGAAAACCGACGCATCTATTGAGCCGGATCACTGCGTTCGTGGATGAAATGGCGCAAAATGGCATGACCGTGAAGTTACACTTTCGAAGAACAATTTAAAAAAAATTGAGGGAGAATTTTAATAGTCGATAATGGGAAATTTGAGCGCATCTCTTGATACGCCACCTGCGACCGCTGGCAGGTGGCGTGTTGACTGCTACTAACCTGACCGCCTTTCCTCCTCCTCCACCCTCCGGGACATTTGCATGGTAGCCACCTTCCGGCTGACCATTCCTCGCTCTCGCGATGGCAAGTGGCGTTTTCATGCGCTACTACCTGCCACCGTTGCTAGGAGGCGTGTTACGCCGACTGTGCCAACAACGCCGACTACGATATCCCACACCGCCATTGATGTCCGACGGAAGTCCGACGGTTACCCCACTTCGGCCTTTCGGGTGTCTGTTGGGATGCAAAGGACGAGAATCGGCGGACTGAAATGTGGGAATGAGAAAGAGAGTGATTCTTTATTGTCTTCTGTTGAGAGCCTTGTGAGAGAATCTCCACACTGCATATGGGCCCCAGCAATCTTCAGCTTAGCTAAAAGCTCCTCAGTACGGTTAACAACGAAAACTCACGAGGTGCATTGCCTTATCCGCACGGCAGTTTCTGAGAGGGATTTCTGATAATATACTGCTGCGTCCTTTATACAGAGCTGCTTGCACAAGGAGGTGCGGCTGGTCCCACATTTGTCCTGCACTTCCTGTTATGTCCGCTGTTGAATTCATGGAAGGCGTTTCAGGACACAAGAGTGATTTATTCGCACTTGACTACGTCATGCACCTTTTTGACATCTTTGCAAATTTTTTGTCAATTTGTGGAAATTGTCGTTTTGTAAATGGACTCGTTTTGACTGTGTCAATTGTACATGCCCTCAGAGTCACACATTTGTGTACAAAACACTTTCTCCCCTCTAGAAAGACGCCTGGTAGCGGTTGGGACGCCGGCGCGCAATTCTGGATGTGCGCTGGCTGAACGGCTCCAGCAGTTTGCATTGTTTTCAACGAGGCACTTGCTGCTTCTTTATGTACTTGGGGCGCAGTTGCCCATCTGAGGGCTGTCTCCTCCGCAGCAATGTCCCAAGCCGCGGTACAAGAGACCGAAGTGTAATTGATTTGCACGAGGTCTTCTGCGGCGGTGTTTTCAAAAGGCGATGCTGGCACAGGTGCTGACGGGAAGCTGCCCCTTTTCATTTACCAACCAGGGCCTCTTACCAATGTGCTTATCTACTATAGATAGGGCGCATGCTTGCTCTGAGCGGAAATGGCAATCGATGAAGCGTTGCCCCTTTTTTATTCCCCTGCAGATGAGAAGATGGTATTCCTGATGACGTCTTTCAGGAGATGTATCCAGAACAACTGCACTGAGAGGGGCTGGCAGCACTTAAGAAAACCTGACAAGCACTGGAGTGCGTCTGACTTGGCAGCGACAGGGGCAGCGGGACAAAGCCTGACCGACCGCTCGTTTTTTCTTGTCACCCACAGATACCCCGATCTGCTGTGCTGTGCCGTAATCCACGTGCCAGGATTTTTATCCTTCGGAAAAGAACTTTTTGTGACGTCACGGCAACGCCTGGGGTGCCTACGTCTCGCATGTTATTTCTGCTCATCGCCGAGGGCTGCAACGACAGGGAACCACCACCAGGGGCCATCAACTACATAAGCGCCATCGGACCAGCGTCTACCTCACTTGGCAGCGACAGGGGCAGCGGGACAAAGCCTGACCGACCGCACGTTTTTTCTTGTCACCCACAGGTCTGTGGTTATTGCTCCTTTTTACGTTTATAGTATTATAGTACCTTTTGCTGCGGTCGCTGCCAAGCTGACGTTGCCGTGAAATATGCCTATTGATGTCGAGAAGCTACGTGAAGAACTCCGAATAGAATTCCGAAAGGAAATTGCTTCGTTGCGTAACTCAATCGAGAGGGATGTTCGGAAAGAGTGCCGCGAATTATCAAACAGTGTTGAATTTTGCTCCAAAAAATTTGATGACATAGCTGCTGAGTTTACAGCGCTTAAGGAAGAAAACAAGGTACTCAGAGCTGAAAATGCTACACTGTCATCCGAACGTGATGGACTCAAGAAGCTTGTAGAAGACTTTGAACAGCGATGCACTGTTCTAGAGCAGTTTTCCGGAAATAAAAACATTGAAGTTAAGGGTGTTCCCGAAACTGAGCAGGAGAACCTTCAAGACACATTACAGAGGGTTGGTGAAGTGATCAATGAGTCCATAACGCTCGATGATATTGATGCTTGTCACCATGTTCCTACCAAGAATACCACAATCCCGAATATCATTGTGCAGTTTCGCAACCGCTTGAAGCGGGACACCGTTCTAACAAAGGCGAAAAAAACCAATATGACTACAAGCGACTTTGGCCACCCCGGACAAACTTCCATTTACATAAATGAGCACTTGTGTCCTGCCCTGAAAAAGCTGCTAGGAATGGCAATTTCGCGAAAAAGGAGAAAAGCTGGAAATTCGTCTGGACACGTCATGGCCACATTCTAGCTAGAAGGAACGAAAGTTCGGATGTGGTCAGGATCGCTTGCCTAAAAGACTTAGACAAGATAAACTAGGCGTCCCCTCCCATGCATTCTTTTTGTTACTAATGTGGTATCCGGCTTCTTTACACATAATGATGCTTCATCTTTGTGCGCAAAAAACAAAAAAGCCTCAACTTTTTTCATCTGAACGCACAGTCACTCTGTAACAAAGAAGATGAAGTTGTTGCCCTTTTGGATGCTTTTACCTTTGATTTTAACGTTATTATGATAACCAAAACGTGGTATAAAAAAGATACGGTGCCACTGAAACTGCCGCAGTTCGATATTTATCTCCAATCTCGCCTGAATAAAAAGGGCGGAGGCGTGTTGATAGCTGCTAAGAAATGTTTCCAATGCTGCCTTATTCCAGAATTCTCAAAAACGAACGAAAATTATGAGATAATTTCTTTGAAATCTGGCATTAATGTATTTTCTGCTGTATACCATCCCCCAGCTGGGAACATCTCAGTCCTTTTTTCCTTTTTAGATCTAATGTTATCTTGGGTAACCGAAAATGACTTAAAGCTAATACTAAGTGGTGACCTTAATATTGACTTTTCGTCTTCATCTCCTGAGTCACAAGAAGCAAACAGGTTGTTCGAATGTTACGCCCTTACCAACTTCATAAATGAAGAAACGCGACCGTTAACACAGACATCCATTGCTGTTTTCTATAGCAATGTGTCAAAGGAATTTATCAAGTCTGGAGTGGTACTAGCGCAAGTTAGTGATCACCTGCCAGTTTTTCTTTTTGTCGAGTTGCCAACGGCATTTCGAAAGAGTAATCCTTCCTATATGGCATACCAGTGCATAACAAAACAAACTATCGAACATTTCAGTAATGAAATAAGAAAAGTCGACTGGAATCACGTCTACAAAATAACTGACCCTAGCAAAGCATATGACGCATTTATAAACACACTAAAATGTTTGTACAATAAATGTTTCCCTTATAAAACAACTAAGAGGCCTAGTAAAGCGCGCAAGCCCTGGATAAATCGTCGTTGCTTAATTATGATTCAAAAGAAAAATAATCTTTTTAAACGGTTTCTTCGAACTAGGTCTTCCGACGACTTAGCCAAATTTAAATCATATCGCAACAACGTAACTTCATTTCTTCGAGAAACCAAGAAGGAATACATGAAAAAATTATTTTCTGGTAATGTACAAAATCGAAGCGACCTCATGTGGAAAGAAATAAATAAAGTTCTAAACCGTACAGAACAGGAACCCGTCGAGCTAGAAATCTTAGCCCGAAATCAGAAACTTTCGGGAAAAGAACTAACAGAAACTTTTAATAATTACTTCGTGTTTTTAGTTAACAGTGTACATAATCCTCATTCCCTGAGCTATCTCAAATCTATAAATCACAGTAGTGCATTTTTGTCACCAACGGATCGCAGTGAAATTGAAAGCTGTTTTCTTGCTCTCCGAACGATTAGTACAAGGGACGTAAATGATATAAAAATTCAACCTATTAAACATACCATTCATCTAATTAGTCCTGTTTTAGAGCATATATTTAATCTATGCTTTCTGCAGGGAGTTTTCCCACAAGCCATGCAAGTTGCTAGGGTGACAGTAGTTTTTAAAGGTGGCGAGAAAAATAACTTATCGAACTATCGTCCCATAGCAATCCTCTCCATTTTTTTTCAAAATGCTTAGAGAAACTGCTGTACAAAAGGATCATTAGCTTTTGTATCAAACATAACTTATTGACACCTCATCAACATGGGTTTAGAAGTGGCCACTCCACAGGTTCAGCGCTTTTAACTCAAAAGGAAATAATCCTGCAATCTTTCTAACAGCCCCAATTAACTCTGGGTGTATTTGTAGATTACTCAAAGGCATTTGATTCCATTAATCATCAGACAATGCTTGCTAAACTTGAGTTCTATGGCTTCCGTGGCGTTTTTCATAACATATTTAACTCTTATTTATCTGCGCGAGTACAACAAGTAGTAATTAACAATAAATTATCCGACCAGAAATCAGTTTTAGCAGGCGTCCCGCAAGGAAGCATATTGGGGCCTCTACTTTTTATCCTCTACATTAATGCCATCGTTCTCACTGACCCACGCCCAACATTTTTAATATATGCTGATGATACCAGTTTATTTTTTAACTCTAGCAATATACAAAATCTGACTGAACAAGCAAACACGTGTTTACAACTTTTAAATCATTGGTCGATCGTCAACTCACTATCTATAAACATAAATAAAACAAAAGCCGTGCTTTTAGGCCAAGAAATAAAATAGCGTGCAATCGCGACATTCAACTTCTGATTGGGTCTGTGCCTTTAGAAGTTTTCTTCGTCGTATAAAGCCTTGGAGTATATATTGAGAAGCATTTATCATGGTCAACACATGTCGATAAAACAGCGGACAAGCTGTCAGAAAAAACTGGTGTGTTAAATAAACTACGCTATTTTCTGCCACAAAAAGTGAAACTAATTCTTTATAATTCCACGTTTGCTTCCGTTTTAAACTACTGTTTCACGGTATGGGGAACTACCACACTCTCAAACTTAAACAGGTTACATGTAATCCAAAAACGAGCCATAAGAAGCATTGCAAGCATCCCCCGCGACGTTACGACAAAACCCCTTTTTAATGCCTTCCACATAACTCCAATACACGAGCTATATAATGTCAACTTAATAAAACGATATAAGAGAAGTAATACCTATCGTAATTTTCTTGAAACTTTGTCTCAACTAACACCTAGAGAACACACTTATGCCATAAGAAACCGCGATAAATGGTTCATTCCCCAAATACGAACTAACTATGGACGTCAAATGCTCAGCTACCTCTACCATTATTGCTAAATGCTTTGTGTTAGTCTTACAAACCAGTATTTTTGCATCTTATTTATTTTCCTGTTATTGTCTGTTTCTATCTCTTTTTTATTTTCTCCGAGTCAGTTGTGTCTCGCTTATTTTTCCTCAAACGCAATTGTTTTGTTAGTTGCTGCCAATATATGTAATCAAACAAACCTTGAAACCTTGTACGGGGGCGCAGGCGCGCAATCAAGCTCCAGTGAGAGCTTTTTGTCTGCGCCCCTAACATCTGGATGATGTAAATAAAGATTTGATTGATTGATTGATTGATTGATTGATTGATGATGCCCTGCATAGCGTTATGCTCTTTAATAAGAAAGAAGGCGACGCGTCGCTGTAACAACCCGCTGATTATTTCACCTCAGCACATTTCAACTCTTCCACGCATCATTAAGCCTGGCCGCTTGCTGCTGAATGGTAGAGAGTAGACGTGGCTACTGCTATGCCACTTGTTTGCAGAGCCTTGAGTCTCTGCCGACACGAAGAAGTTGCCGTTATTGGAGACGATATTTTGTGGCAGTTTAAAGGTGCCAAGATTAGTGTGCGAGTCCCACAGCATGTGCTCTGAAAAAAATTACGCCTATAGTATTAAATTCTTTTACATTTTATATAGCCTGGCACTGTATTTGAAGAAGATTATTTGAAACAACGTCTGTGGCCTTCTCTCGGAAAACTACTGCTTTAGTTTTTTCGCTATTAAAAACCAAGCCGTTGCAGGAACACCAATCATGAAGTTTACTTGAAGTACTGTTTGCGAAATTAACAAGTCTTTCGTAATCGTCATCCTCGAAAAACAGGCTGGTGTCATCTGCGTAGATCAGGAATTTTGTATCATGAGCAATGCTGACTATGCCATTTATGTAAATATTAATAAATACGGTCCCAAAATGCTGCCCTGGGGAACACTAAACAAAGTAGATATAAATGTGGAGGTGCTGTTGTTTACTGAAACAGGCTGCATGCGAGTACTAAGGTATGATTCCATTAACTTCATGGCAACACTACGAATTCCGTCGAATTCTAATTTTCTCAGCAAAATAGCCCGATCGAGACAATCAAATGCTTTTGTAAAGTCTATAAAAACTCCCAGTACGTATTGTTTTTCTTCAAGTTTTTTAGAATGAACTCTTTTTAATGAAGCAGGAGAAGTTCGGCGGAACAATTTTTCCTAAAACCGTATTCACATTCAGTGAGGATATTACGTTTATCTGTAAACAAAACCAGACGTGAATGGATGGCGTTTTCAAGTACCTTAGAAAAAAATTGGTAATATAGATATTGGTCTGTAATTTGCTAAATTTTTTGTCACCTTTTTTTGTGTAAAACACAAACCTTTGCCACTGTAGCTGTGCGGGAAATACTCCACTTGACAAAGATTGAAAATATGGGCAAGTGGGACAGCAATAATGTCTGCAACGAAATTAATCTGGTGGAATTGAATGTCAAAGATATCACTAGAGCTAGAAATTCTTAATTTCATGATAATAGAGAAAATGCCGTTTCCGAAACTGGACTCAAATAAATTATCTCAAGACAACTGCCAGTCAAGTATTTGGTGCAGTCTTCTGATGACGCAGGAAACGAAGTTTAGTAGATAGTCGTTGAAAACATTATCTAGATCAGTTCCAGATATTGTAGTGCCCTTCACGAGCATTTCACTAATTCCTTTTGACGCCGGCACGTTTTGAAATATTGCGCTAGTTTTTTCCATGTCACAGCCGCGTTTTTGGATGATCACAAAAAATGATTACTGAAATAGCTATTTCTGGCATGCTTAAGTTCCTTGTTTAATTTATTACGATACTTCTTAAATGATTTAAACAGTTCGGGATCCCGTTGCTTAAGAAATGCTTGGTACATTGTATACTTCGTTTATATTTTAACAAGTAAATATCGAGCAATGCATGGTTTTTCTGATATTTTCCGATTCGGAAGAATTCAGAAATGGAAAGCTCATTTCGTAAGTGTTTTTTAGCAGGTTAAAAAATTATCAAAAGATATGTTTGCATCAGATGAAGAAAGCACTTTCTCCCAAGATACATTTGATATTTTTTGGCGAAAATTTTGCAAGTTGCTGAATGAAACATTTATTGAAGGGATCGGAAGGCTAGTCACTTTTTCATGATGTGGGTTGACTACATATAAAGGTAAGTGATCCGCTAAGATCGCAAGCTTTGACTCCAAATGCAAAATTTTTGATAGAGGAGCTGAGGAGAAAGAAATCTGTTAGTGTCGAAGACGTACTAGTAATTCTAGTTGGAGAAGAAGTAGCATTATACAGACCAAAGCTCTGGTATAACAATATCATTTCTTATGACTCACGAGTATTAGAAGTCAATAAGCTCCCATCTACAGCCGACGCCGAGGGAATTGCAAGCCCATTTGCAATGCCCGAGTTGCTTGAAGCAATAGATGTGGCCCGTCGGAAGACTGCGCCAGGTCCGGACTCCATTCCGTACGAGGTTTACAAGAACTTAAGTTCCGCTGTACTGCCTCAACTCCTCGCCACTATTAACAAGGTATGGATAGAAGGCGTCGTACCAGAATCCTGCAAATCGGCTTTTGCGATGCCCATACCAAAGCCGGGGAAGCCGCCGACAGACCTCAGAAATTTCCGGCCTATATCGCTTACGCCAACTTTGTGCTAGCTTAGGGAAAAAATGCTCGCCACACGACTGTCGTGGTGACTTGAGCACCATGGTCTCTACCAACCCGCCCAAATTGGTTTTCGTCCGTCCATAGGTACAGAAGATGGACTGGCTGTCTTGGCGTCAGCAGTTCTGGCTTCAACTCGCAGCCACGATGTACCTATTGTGCTGGCCATAGACGTTGAAGAGGCGTACGATAATATCAGTCATGCTGCCATCCTGGAATCGTTTGACATGCTGAATTTCCCCTTATAGTGCGCAATTTTGTTGAATCCTTCCTTGAAGGCCGACACTTTGCCATACGCCACAGTGGTGAGGCCTTCGGATCATTTGTGCCTCTTCGCGGCGTTCCCAAGAAATCGGTGTTATCGCCAACATTATTCAATATTGCCTTTATCCTCCTCGCTTGGTGCTTACATAATGTCTCTGATATTGAGTTCTTATCGTATGCTGATGACATAACGGTGCGGAGCGCTCCCAACGACCTGATGACTCAAGCAGCAGCCCTACAATCAGCCATAGATATTACGTCGACTTATGCTTCTTCAATTGGTCTTCAGTTTTCACTGAGCAAAACCACGTTCGTAAAAGTCGCCAACCGCGGGGGGCGCCGTAAACTAGCTGCAACACCAATTCGTCTCCATCTATCCGGAACTGCAATTCAAGAAAGTTCGACTGTAAACATCTCGGGCTTGACAATACACGAGTCAGGAACAGGTACTGCTTGGCTTTCTCGGGCTAAAAAGCAAGCAATTGAAGTATTGAATCTGATTAGACGCATTGCTCTTAAACAGGCGGAGCCCGCTGTCATGTTTCACGACAATTAGTGCGGGCGGTTGGGCAACCGCGCCTCCTTTACCAAGAACGACTCCAGAATTTAACGACGGCTCAATGGGATCGCCTAGAAGCTTTTAATCGAGAGGCAATGAGGGTCATCACTTCTTTCTCTGCATTACCTTGATCATGGCGCTCCAAGAACATGCGCAGCTGAATACACTAGTCGCCTAAAGTCAAACCTCACATGCACAACGTGTGCACTCAGGGTATATGCTTCATCGCACTGCATTCTACAGCCGCCCCCGCCAGTTCTTCCTCCCTGGCATTTTTTGCAGCTAGGTGACAAGAAACCAATTGATCTACGACGGCCATCATCTACCCGCGCGGCATCGTCGTTTAGCGACCGAATTACAGAGTAAGACGCCAATCTGCCTCATGGCTCCATCGTTATGTACGTTGAAGCAAGCATCCAGCCCTGCGAAACAACCACGGCACTTTACTGTCCTTGCAAGCCTGCCCTGAACAAAACGTCAAGGTTTTGCCTCTCAGAACCTCCTTACTCCTTCTGTGCGGAAATGCTTGTGGTTCAAGAGGCACTTTGCTCTGTGGCCGCCGTTTCCATGCCGCCAACGGCCCGCACTGTCATTCGCACCTACGCCCTTCACGTCACACGCCTATTACGACGAGTCAGTCGCACCCCAGAAATCCGCCAAGACATCCATCGTCTAGCGGCACGCGTCCCGCAGCAAATCTGTATTGAGTGGGTCCCGCGTGACCTCCTGAGTGCACAAAGGCGCGCAGATTCTGCAACCCGCCTTTCGACCCTAACCTCGTCTTGCCTCGAGTCCTTACTCTGGATGACACCACCTTCCTTTTAACAAAAAAAGAACACCTCCGGCGCCGCACACGTGCTCTAATTCCTCCGTGAGCGGTAACCCTCCCCCGTGGTGTTACCCGGGCAGAGGAGATTGCGCTTCGGAGGATACGGGTCGGGGCTGCCCTAACTCCAGCTGTGACACGCAAGTGGCCGCATTTCAAAGATTTATATCCCCGCCCCGGGTGTCCAGTCTGCATGATCAGCGACTGTGAGTACGCAGCACCATTCAGTCTCAGTGTCTTGCGAGTTGCAGATTGGACATCCTAGGCGGGGATATAAGTGGCGAAATTGAGGCCACGTACAAGTTACGGACGGAGTGAGGGCAACTCTGACCAGGATCCTCCGGAGCGCAACCTCCTCTGCACGGGTAAGACCGCGCGGGAGGATTATCGCACACCGAGGGACGACAGCACGTGTGCGGCGCCGGAGGTGTTCCTTTCTTGTGAGAAGGAGGTCAGCATCATCCATACTGGAGAACTGAGGCATTGATGTGGGTAGGGTTGACAGGCGGGTTGCAGAATCTGCAGATCTTTGTGAATTGATTAGGTCACGTGGGAACCACTCAATTCGAATGGCTTGCGGGATGCGAGCTGCCAGGCGATGTATATTCTGGCGCATTTCTGGGCTGCGGCTGACACGCCAGAGTAGACGAGTTGCTGGAAGGGCGTCAGTACGGATGAAAATGTGGGCTGTGGGGACAGAAGTAACTGCGACTACAGAGCGAAGCGCATCTTGTATAGCAAGCAGCTCTGCAAAGAAGGAAGTAGGGGGTTCCATGAATCGAAACCTGCCCGTCTTGTTAAGTGCACGAGGGCAGGGAGAGTAAAGTGCAGTCGTCGTTACACAGCCCTGGATACTGGCATCAATATACATATTATTGAGCCGCGGGGTAGGTGACTATCTTGTTCAGCGATTCTCTCTCGAAGGGACAGGAACAATTCAGAATACATTTGGTTTGAATAACGCGCTACACACTAACAAAACGACAACCGGAACGGAGGACACAAGACAAGTGCGCATATCCTCCGTTCCGCAAGCGTGTCCTCCGTTCCGAATGTCGTTTTCTTAGTGTGTAGCGCGTTATTCAAACCAAATGTACAACCAACTATCCCACATAGCTGCCTTGCTCAGAATACATGATGATTCCACTGCGCTAATAGGTGGCTCGTCCTAAAGCAGCTGTGGATGAGGTTTGAGACACCCAGGTTGTTCTTCCAGGGCAGGGTGGAGAAGAAATAGCTCCGGCAAGCCTCATGTTTGCACCGGTCAGACAAAAAAGACGAAGAAGTCATAGAGCTGTCGAACTGTGCCCGCTCATCTCTGCCACTCTGTGAAGAAATTCTAATCGGTGCTGAACATTTATGTTCAGACAATGTGCACTGCTATATCCTGGTATGATTTCTGCGGTGGGCGCCGAACCCTGGCTCACCACCTGACTGTTCACCTGGCATTCTGTCAGGCCTAACTCAGCATGCCATACCTGCTGTGCAAGCCCAACCTGCTGTCTTAAACCTGGTCTCTTGTACTCACTCTTCTGCTTCAGCTGCAAGAGGACTAGCATTTCCAGATCCTACTTGGACAACGCACCCCTGATGCCTCTACCTCAAGCTGTGATCTGCCAATATCTTCAGGTCAGGAGGATTTCTCTGATTCGTCAGATGCTTCTATCATCTACATGAGCACTACAGCGAAGTGCGGAGAAGGGTCTGAGAGATTTATTCATATGCCTTCGAAGCGCCATCGCAGCTTAAAACGGTCGCTTATGAGTGCATATACTCTGAACGTACCTCAAACACCTAAGCACAACCTTACTGTTGTCATCAACTCACTTGATTCCAGGCACCGCATTATCTACTTCAATCCACTGACATTGAGACATGGATTAGAATCTGTGGCCCTAGACAGCATTCTTCAAGTTCATCTCAACAAGCACCTAAACCTTCCGGCAGTTGGCAGCCGTACAGCGCACGCAACTGAAGGCATCTTGGAAATAAAAAAAACATATCTGTAGTTGAAGTTCAAGCCTACGAGCTTCATCCCAGAAACTGGCTAAATGCCATTAAAATGCCTCCCTGGAATTTTCGCAAGCAGATACCTACTAAGCGCTGCAACAGAGAGCTCTGATTAAATCCGTCCGCCGACTTGGAAACTCAGAAAATATGCGCATTTCGTTTGCGACAGACTCTGCTCCGCAATATGCTATTCTACGATATGCAAGGTACTATGTGTACGAGTACATTCAAACCCCACGGCAATGCACCAGATGACAACGCTTCGGCCATGTGGCTATACTTGAGCAAAACCAAAACCGGGGAAGTCGCCGCAAAAAAAAATTCATCGCCGGGGAAGTAAGCTCCTCAACCGCCCGACAAAGATATAGCATGCGCCTTGAGGACGCCAAAATGTACTCGCCACCTCCCGTGGCGAGTACAAAAGTGAACACACCACGGGAGGCACAGTATGAAACCTGGAGCCACCCACGCGAAGAGTCTATTCGCCTAAACTCCGACAGTACCAGTTCCCTACTGTGCTCGCTTGTTGAGGCTGCCCGCGCTTTCCTTACGCCACACTCCTCGTTGGTTGGGAAGGCCATCCTAACAATCCTTCATTTCATCTCACCTCTCCTCGCAAAATGTCTGTAGCCGTCAGTAGACCAGCTACTCTCCCAAGCCTGCAAAGCATCCGTAAAAAGGCCACCATCTTTCATTGGAATACCTGCAGTCTTCGTCCATGACTGTATGATTTCCGACAATTTGTTTGAAAGCACCGTTTCCCGATCATTGCCATCTCAGAATCCCGTCTGCGTATTACTATTTGTCTTTCAGGCTGTACCATCCTCAACTCGATTACAGGTGCTGACATCAGCAAAGTTCTTTTAGCTGTCCGGAAATACGTCACCTCCATTCCACAATCCATATCTGCCGATTCATGCAGTGAATATGTTGCAGCCACCGTCAAGATCATGAACCTGCCCTTCACAGTGATCGTCGGGTACATACCCCCGCGTGCCAACTTTGACGTCGACCACCTTCAGGATATTGTACGCAGTACCCCTGCGTCGCACATCATAGCGAGAGACTTCAACGCACATAATCCTGTCTTTTGAGGCATCAGATCCACAGCCAGAGGACGATAGTTATTTGATTTCGCGCAGTCCAACAATTTTACTTTCCTGAACAACGGCCAGGCAACTTTTTATCAAGTTACAATATTTATTTCCCTTGACATTTAGATAATTACTGCGCGTCTGTCGTCTTCAATAACCTGGAGATACGATATAATCTCATGGCAGCGATTATATACTTACGTACACTGAAGTTGGTGGTGCTTTCTTAAGTTCACAGCGGCGTGTGGTACGCTACACGACATGGGAAGTTTTCGCTAACACAGTTGAAAAACTGGACCTCTCAAACCTCGATCATGAAAGCTTCATTGCTGCTGTAGCACGCGCTAAAACGTCCAGCACTAAGGTTACCCCTCTACCATAAGTGTACACAACTGCAGATGCTGAATACGGAAGACTTCGAGCAATTCGCCTCAGAGCAGAGAGACGAGCATGCAGAATTAATTAAAGAGAAGAAATCGCCTTTGCTACGCGCGCAGAAACATGTTCAACGTCATTTGGACAGGCTGGCAAGACGGGAATGTCGATCCCTTTTTGCGAAGCCTGATCCCAGAAAGCCTCTTTCTAAGATATGAAGCATTGTACGCAGCCTTACTAGTCATCCCGCCCCGCTAAATGCTTTCGACTGCGTAGCTGTAAATGCGAATATTTCTCGTATTGATGCAGCGGATGCATTGCGTCCTAAGATCACTGCTCGATTAGCGGCCATATCGGAGCCATTGCCTCTCCAAAGCTTCAACTCTTCACCTGATACTGCCCTCCTTGACCATCCGTTCATTATGGAACAACTTCATGTGGCTTTGGCAGCTAGAAATAAAAGGTCGTGCCCAGGACCCGACGCCGTAAGCTACACTGCCCTTTCTCACCTGAAAAGTAAGGCTAAGGTTCAGCTGCTCGCTGTTTATAACACCTCCTGGGAGATCCGCAACCTTGAAACGTGTTGGAAGCGTGCGCGTGTGTTACCTATCGTCAAGCCTGGGAAACTATCAATTGACTTAAACGCTTACCGTCCCATTACGCTTCTAAGCTGCGTCGGAAAACTGATAGAGAAAATGGTACACTCCCGCCTAACCTGGGACCTGACGAACAGAGCAATTTAACCTTCTGCCATGTCTTGTTTCCGAAAAGGATGCAGCAGCATTGACAACGTTATTGCCCTTACCAGTTGTGTCAAACGCAGCAAACAGAGTGGTTTACGACCATTGCTGTGTTTCCTGACGTGAAGGCAGCCTTTGACAGCATCACATATGAAGCTATTCTCCCAGCCTTACAATGAATTGGCATTGGTGGACGGATGTATAACTGGCTGTGTGACTATCTGCACGAAAGATCGATTTTGTTGTCAGCAAGTGAAGGTGACACAGCTCGGCATAAAATATCTCGTGGGGTGCCTCAGGGGGGGGGGGGGGAAGGGGAGGGGGATATTAAGTCCATGCTTTTAGAAATTTCACTTTTTGGCTTCGAAAAGTGCTTGCCTCGTTCAGTTGAAATATTCATTTACGCCTGTATATGGTAATCCGGACGCAACAAATGCACTGTGCATGCCCGATTACAGCGAGCATTAAACTGCATCGCATCATTTTTAAGCAAGCGCGGTCTCGCATGTCGCCAGGTAAAAACTCAGCAATTGCATTTTTGAGGCGCGGTTTTTTACACTGAGCTGAAAGTTGCTGGTACCCCAATAGCATACGTCACAAGCCATAAATTCGTAAATGTAACATTTGATAGGTCACTGTCATGGTCGCCCCGTGTACAGCAGCTTAAAATCAAGCTCTGCTCTTACGCCTCTTTCAACCGTATGCTCTCGATCACCAGAATAGGCTTCTCTACACCTTCATTACTACGGCTGTATGGTGCGCTCTGTGAAGGCCTCCTATGCTACAGTCTCCCAGCTCTTCGGGATATCTCACAAAAAATATTAAACTCATTGAAGCTATGCAAGCTAAGGCCTTGAGAACCTGCCTCGGCCTTCCCAAGAGAGCAGACTTCTATCTGCATCAGTACTGCTAACCCAGGAGTTGCTGCGTGCCCAGATGCGGTTCGTGGCTCGTGCACCTCACCATCCACTTGCAGCGTACTGCATAGAGGAAGTTTCCGACCTTCTCCCACCACCCTACCAGTGCCCTGTTACGACCCCCTCCCCCCGCCTTGGGGGTGCACAGCATGAAAAATTAAGACAACAGTTCCTGGCATCAAAAGAAAAACGACCACCCCCGGTCCTGCACTTAAATATTTTCCTCTGTAACCCATTTATGGATGGTACCGTGCGCACCGTCCCATCTACACAGATGGATCTTTCACATGCGTCTAATCAGCGATTGGCGTGAGGGTTCCGTCAACGCGCACCTCAATTTCGGCGGCACTCAGTTACCACACTTCGACTGATGCTACTGAGCTGGCTGCTCTGCGAGCAGCATTTACTTACATTCTCCAACAACCACCAACAGCGTGGGTTATTTTCATTGACTCTCGTGCTACATTACAATCCATAAAGTCATCAAGAAGCATTCAGGAGCCGATCGTCGATGAGTTAAATAGATTCCACTCCGCGGCCTGTGATATTCGCCACCGTGTTGTGGTGCAGTGGTTACCCTCTCACTGTGGCCTTGCACGCAAAGATCACGCTGACGGCGCAGCGAGGTCGGCGCATGGCTACACCTCCTTGCTCCTACCTAAACCATTTTCTCGCAGTGATAGAGTGAGGATTCTAGCTAAAAAATGCTGGCAGATGCCACGCTCTTTATGGTGTGATCCACAGCGTCAATATAGACCCCTTCTACGTATAGACCCCACCTGGGACGTCCGCTTTCCACGCAATATAGATAGGCGTGATCGAGACTGCCTTCACCGAATTCGCCTGGACGTTGGCTCCACTAAATCCTATTTACATAAAATTTGAGCATCAAGTACTCCTCTGTGCCCCACATGTGGTGTGCCCGAGGATCTTCCACATTTGATCTCCCACTGCCAAATTTTCAACAATCATCGGAAGGCATTTTAAGTGCTTTAGGACTCCGACAAGACGGCCCTCTGGACCTGGAGCATGCCCTTGGATCCTGGAGGGACGCGGCTTCGGGTGTGCACGGAACAAAATAATTTTTAGTGTCTATAAGAGCCACGGGTTTGGTGGACATTCTTTTACAATCAGGTGTGTTTGTGTGTTTGTAACTGCGTGAGTGTGCTTGATTTCTCCATTAACCCTTTATTTTTTATTTTTTCAGGAGTGCATGTTGTTGGGCGAGTCGGTCGTACATCGTTGAGTAAAGGTACTGCGCAAAATAATACAAACATGGACGAGAAGGGCACTAGGACTTTCTTTTCTTTTCCTCTTTCGTTCACGAATCGGTTCTCTAATCTTCTCTTCCTTCACCCTCACCTAGAGTAGGATGCCAGGCCGACAACCAGTGCAACTTGAAACCGCGCAGAAAAAGACAAGGGACGAGGAAGAAACCAACAGGAGAGAGCGCCCTCGTCCCTTTTCTTTTTTTTTGCGCGGTTTCAAGATGCACTCTACAAATAGTCACCAACTAGCCCATCTCTCTCTATTATACCGACAACCAGGCAGACCTCTCCTGTTCCATTAAAGTTGGTCTCCTTCCTCCTCCTCCTGATTCTTTTTAATGCTCCCTCAAATTTCACATAAAACGTGCATTTTCTAGAATATCGCCACCAAAAAATGTGGGCGCGGCTATATACAGACGGGTGAAACGACGATTTCGGTGATATGGTGGCCGCAGCTGCCGCAGTACTATAGTAGTTGGAAATAGAAGAGTCTGGTTGAAGTGTGCTGGTATAGTTTGGCTAAGGGCGGTGATGATGATGTGGTCCTACATAGGACGACAGAGCAACTGGATTTGTGCATGAAGGTCAGGTGTCGATGACGATTTCTGCTGTCTTCTCAACCTGGGCGTCAATTATCAACGAGTTCAAAAGGACGCTAATCTCTTCATGTTAAGGAGAAAGGTATAGGATGTGGTGGGGCTGAGGGCAATCGGAAGAAAAATACCCGCACTACTAGCCTCCACTGGAGTTTTTTTTCAATTTAGATGTATTAACTACGCTGATTTCGTCTAGCAAAACAGTAACAATGTCATAAAAGATTGTTATTGATTTTTTTTTGTCCAACATGCACGGTGTACGTCGTTCCATAATGTTTAAGTGTGTCGTTTATATATTGTGTGCATTTTTGTTGTCAGTTTTTTATGAATAATGAATTAACAGACCACTAATTTCCACGAAACTCTCTGTGCTGTACAAATGATTACTGTATAGGTGGCGGGGGCTCTGTCACACTGCAATACACAGAAAGAAGTTCTTTCGACTGTTACCTTTTCTGCTGAAGCAATATACACTTCCTGTTTGAACGAAAACCGCTTAAAGCGTACGCGCCCATAACAAATCATCATGACGAGATGCTCGAAAGATAGTATGAAGACGTAGAATCAGAAATGAGTAAAGTAAAAACGTACTGCACTGTTCTCATGAGCGATTTCAATAAAAAGGTAAGGAAGAAGCTGGCGGGAGATCACGCAGTAAGACACGTTGGAATAGGTTCAAGGAATAGCAGGGCGCAGTTATTAGTACAATTAGCAGAACTAAATTGTAGGCATTAGCACGTGAACATCATGCACTTCATTTTCGAATAACGCATAAGCCGCAGCCATGTCTCCTGATGCCGATAAACCAACAACAGGCACTTATATATGGAAATAGTACCAGGAAGATTTTACTCACAGATTTTCCTCAATGCTGCGTAGCAGGAAGAAATATTCACATCTAACTGCGCAAGCGAGCTAAATTATGCTTTTTCTTCGTGAGCACCAGTCCCCGCCAATCTTGCTCGACTCACGGAACCACTACCTAAACCACTTTCTGGCGGCCCCTCTGAGCACAATTTTGTTTAAAAATAATGCAAGCGTAATTCAAAACATTGTTATAAAAAAACTGCCTCTTCACCTGTGCGCTTGGTAGTTTCAAATCAAATCAAATATTTATTTACACCATCCAGATACTACAGGCGCAGAAAAAAGCGCACATTCAAGGGTTCAAGTACTGGTACTTAGACTATACGTTGCCAAGAAGACGGCAAAGTAATTTTACTTGAAGAGATAATGAACGACTTGCTGTTTACAGAAACATAAAGGAAAAAAGCACAGAATCATCGAAGCAATAAATTAACCCAAGCAGTTCAGTAATTTCGGCAAACAATAGCAGTAATGACGCCAAAACATTTTCTAAGATGCCAACTATTTTTCATAACTTGTCAGCAGTGTTATCAATATGTGTTGACCATGACAAATGCTTCTAATAAAACCCCAAGACTTTTCACAACACGGACAACTTCCAAAGGCGCTGACCCAATTTTGATTGACAGCTGAGTATCGCACACCAATTTCTTTCTTGGTCTGAAAAACACGGCTTTTGTTTTGCCCTTGAAGTCCTTGAAGTGGTTCGAAACCACAAAATATTTTCAAAGGAGGGGCTCTGAAGCGCTTAACTTTCACAATCATTTTATTTTCCCGCATTTTATGCATTGAACGTTTTTCTCTCTCTCTTACTCTCGAAGCGCTTTGTAGAATAATAAAGTGTGGTCTGCGTTCAAGAGATTTGGTAGCTTTTTGAGGACTGCAAAAAACTAGACCAGTGCTTGCAGTATGCTCTTCGATGTATACCGCAGTGTATTTTGAAACAAATACACAGAAATAACAGCTGAACAAACGTTTTGCAAAAACTTAAGGTTGTCTTCTTAGTGCCAGTTGTTTCCTTAAGGATATACGGCGGTACCAAAGGTAAAATCATTTGACACTGCCTTCAGCATTCCCTCCCGCACCCCTAGCCCTTTCGGCCCTGGCGTCATCAATTGACATTACAAGGAAAATATTCCGGTCGGGACTCAGCAATGGACTAAAATCCTATTGATTCTTGATGAGACAATTCCTCCAGAATCCTTCTTGCTATCGGCATTGCTATTAACGCATTTTGATTGATCTGTGTCGTCTAAGGAAGAAGGTGCACTATGGTAGGCATGGGGTGAAGAATCCGAGGTATAGCAAATTGCTAGATTTATACCTCACTTACGAATACCTTTTTTCCGCTCAGATTTTTAATATTCTGTGAAACGCCTATTCAAGCTCATATCTGCTTCCTAAATATTATTGAATACATAGACGCTGCGCCGCAACATGTTTTAGGCATTTGCGATTGTGACAACACCAGGGCTCAACGCTTGCCGGCGCTGGCCATTGACTGATGATAGGCAATCTTTCTAGAAGAAATTTCGCTAGTTTTGTAACGGATCAACATGAACTAATGAGTTTGTTTGACTGCTGACATCAGTACACCTCATAGCAGATTGTCGAAATCTTAAAATTAGCTTTGTGATGAACTAGCAGAAGAAACTTTTCTCTGCAGTAGAAGCTGAATGCTCGGATCGAGCCTGGAAATGACAATGGATGTAGGTGAACATCAACCGGAGAAATAGAACAGTGAGAGTAAATTGTTGTCTTTTGGTTGTGGTGGACCATAGACATTGAGACAGGCGGAAGGGATCACTATCCGATATTGGTAAATCATCATAGCATGCCATATCAGGGTGCCCAACGAAAATCGAAACTTACCAATTGGGAAACTTTTCGTCAGAACATAACTCAAAAAGTTTCTACAGGCATTAGTATTCACGACTTCACTTCTCTGGTTCAATATAGCCTGCATCGTAGTACCAAAAAAGTCCCCATACCTGACGGGTTCACAAGAATTGATGGATAGTATGAGCGACTGAGGGCTAAACGAAGAAAAGGGAAAGGGCTTACCGTCGATCCGGGTCTTTAGAATCGTAACGTGAGGCTCAAACGATTCATTCGTCAATGCGTAATCGTCTGCAGCAATTCGGAAGGAAAAAATGGCGTGACTTCTGCAGTACATTGACCCCTCACGCTTCGGTACCTAGGATATGGATGATGGTCCGCTCCTTAAGCTGGCCCGTTTTTCCGAATAACTCTTTCGAGCTCTAGCAATGGCACGGAAAACTGTAGAAACAGACCTGGCTGCTGAGTTCTGCCGACTTATTTCTTGTTGTGGCGTTTCATTGGACTGCAATGAGCTACATATGTGCAGCAAAAAAGTTGGTGCTTGCTTCAATGCGCAACATACCTATTTGGATTCTGTATTCCCAGTCGGTGAAGTGAAAGGTGCTCTTGCGTTGTGCCGTCCAAAGACCGCTGCTGGGCTGGATGCCATTTCTTATGGAATGCTTGAAAATCTTGGGCTCAATGGCACTGTAGTACTTTTGGGGATATTTAACAATGTGTGAGTCAATGAATTATTTCCCCAGTCATGGAAGATTGCGCGCGTCATTCCCGTTTTAAAGCCCTGTCAATCTCCTCTGCTTCTCGACTCCTTTCGCCCAGTGAGCCTGACGAGCTGCTTATGCAAAGTGATGGAGAAGTTGATAGACACCAGGCTTCAGTGGAGGTGTGATGAAAGAGGAGTGTTTTTTGAGTTCATGACTGGATTTCGCGGTCGTAGCTGAACTTTGGATGCATTTATGAACCTAATAACATGTGTAGGACATGAGCGTAGCAAAGGCAATATCACCAGCGCGGTATTTTTGAATATCAAGCGTGCTTTCAATACTGTAAGTCATATCCATATCCTCTCAAGTTTGCTAGACCTCGGTGTGAGTGGAACACCGCTACGTTGAATTTCCCACTTTTTAGGTGGCAGGAAAATAATCATGCAGTCAAGTGAAGGAAAAAGCGCCGAACATAGCCTATTGCAAGGTGCGCCGCAGGGCAGTGTGCTAAGCCCTTTTATTTAACTGCGGGATGGCTGATTTGCCGCGAAAGCTCCCTTCTGGCTTACACTGTTCGTTATACGCCGATGATATCTGCATTCGGATTTCTGGCAAAACTGCAGGCCTCATCCAGTCTACCTTGCAAGAAGGCCTTAATACCATTGACTGCTTTTCAAAAGAGAGAGGAATGATTCTCTCTCATGCACGATGCTCTCTCATGCGTGACCGCAGCGGTGGCCCAGTGGTTGAGCATCCGCCTCGCATGCGGGAGGTGCGGGGTTCGATCCCCACTGCCGCCGGTTACCCACCGGTGATACAATGGGTACAAGCTTCCCCGGGCCGTGTGCATGGCTTAATCAGGGTGAAATGCTTGGGAAATGGGTCTTTGGCCCCACATTAGTCATACGAAAAATACCTTGTGCCATGGCGCTCTTTGGTCGCAGTTGCCCTTGCGCCACAAAAATTCAATATCATTATCATTCACAATCATTACCTCTCTTATGCAAAGCAGCCGTTTTGTCTTTGACTCGTAAGAATCTGAATAATTTCTGTCTCTGCTTCAATGGTCAATATTTAGCGTCTGCTAAGCAGCACCGTTTTCTGGGTGTAGTTCTTGACAGACGACTTTCTTAGGCTCATCATATAAAATCTATTGAAGACGAGGCGAACCCTGTTGTCAACATGCTACAAATGTTTGCAGGTACGTCTTGGGGTTGTTCTTTGTCATCTCTGCTTACAGTTCACAAAGCACTCTTTTATAAAAAATTGTGTACTCCTCACCGATTCTCCACGGTTTGTCGCGAACCTCCGAGGAGCGCCTGTAAAGAATGCTAGCTAGGGGCCTCTGTGTGTGTTTAGGAGTTCCTCAAGCGACTTCTAGCGCTCTGGTAATTGCTAAGGAGGTGCAGCCTCCGGTTGAAGTGTCACGAACAACAGAGACCTGCAGGCATTTTCCGCCTGATAACCCAGCATGAAAGGCACCCATTAGCTTCTGCGCTTTATGAACGGGATGGAAGTCATATACATCAAGTGTTTCAGCACCACCGCGAGCTTCTTACAAGTAGTGAATTTTTGAAAGAAGACACAAAAAATCCCCCATGGCTTTTATTTACGCATATAATACATTTGTCTACCGAAGGATTTATTAGGAAACGTGACATGATGATATTCGCTGCTCTGCAGTTAGCACTTTACCAGATACACATGCGGTATTCCGGTAGCAATCATGTGTATACTGACGGTTCCAGTATTCAAAATTGATGAGCGTCCGCATTTGTGGTTCCGCACCTGAATGAGCGACGGGCATGTAAACTGGCGCACGCGACAGAATAAACGAGGGCTGAGATTTACGCTATTTATTTGGCTCTCCAATTCATCTCCTCAGGGCGTGACTCGCATATGTGGGTAATCTTTAGCGATTCCCAAATCGCACTGTAATCACTTGACAGCGCTAGTTCTTTAACATGAAAAGCTATACTGGTATACGAAGTTCTCAAAGAATTTTTCAAGACTACCAAAAAGCAGCGTAATATAGTTTTCCAGTGGATATCCGGACATTGCTTTATCCCTGGAAACATTGAGACGGAAGCAGTGGCTAGGCAAGCAGACTCCAATGCCTTCACTTCTGGCCTTCCGTTATCGATAGGCGCATTGCGCCGTTTCTTGAAGACCATGCGCAATGAAGTGAACGAAAAGATGTGGTTTAAGCCAAACTATACAGTTTCTGATCTGCATTTGATCGGTCCGTTGCTGCGGTTTAATATTCCGTTATCTATCAGATGTTTAGAAACACACCTTCACCGCTTGCATTTAGGAACGGCTGACACGAAGCACTTTCTCCGTAGAATTGGCCACGCAGACAGCCCGCGGTGTGCGTGTGGTCAAGAAAACGAGGCCTACCTTTTATTGGATTGCTTAGTGGACGACAACCTCGCGTGGCGATTGAAGAGAGACTTGAGCGCTGTTGGACAAATGAGGCTTAGGTCTGAAAAAGCTCTTAGGCTCGTGGCCGACATCTGAACTGCAAAATCAAGCACTTGTAGCATTGGTAGCATTCCTTGAGGACAGCGGTATTCTTGGGAAGTACTAGTTTTGTAGAATTGGAGTCAATGATAGAGCTGTGGAAAATAGGAGATGGCCCCGTAGGGACGCAGCGGAGCAAGACGAGGAGCTGACGCCGCAACGCGACACCCGCCCGTGAGCCGGGTCTGACCAAGGTGGCAATTCGCTCTCTCTCTTTCTCCCGCCTACCAACAACCGCTCGGGATGCCCTCTTTTCTGCACTTCTCATTATTCCCTTTCGTGTTCTACTTGTGTTTCGTGTTCAACTTTCAGCGGTGTAAATAGTCAGTCTGAAAGTGAAAGCCACCGAGAGGGCGTCGTTTTTGTGAGGCTCCCACGCGTGGGGCCTCGCCACCCGAATGAGTCTTACGCGCAGTTTTGGCATTAATTAATGCGGCTCAGTCGTTACTTGCCGAGGTGTCAACGGTCACAGTGACTAAACTTCAGAGGAAATAACAAGAGCTCCTACCTCCCTGTGTGCGAGTTTCAATGTTTTTGTTATTTGCTTTTGCTGTCTTTGCTGCAAACAAGCTTATTTTTTCTGTTTTTGGTGAGTGAGTGCTTTAATAACGTTATCTAGTTTTGCTATGAGTACTGCAAATCAGTTTATTTCTTGTTCCTCGGTCCTTGTTTGTTCATTATTCTTATTTATATATTATATTGCGTACTGTTCTCTTTACATTCAAGGTGTTATTGCTCTCTCATTATTGTTACTTTTGCTGACGCTTGCACTTCATTTTATATGTCAGCGCCGCTATGCAGCACCAACCTCTCCTTTACTGTTCATATAAATAAAAAAAATGGATGCCTGATTTGGAGATTTTATTTCTTTTTTTGATGACTTCTTTTTTTGTGATGACTTCTGTGTTGAGTTTCTGATTAACTGCTAATGAAAATTGGCCACCGTTATTCTTATTAAGACGTGAAGTGTTTCCTCCTTGCGAGATTCTGTTTAATCCGTGATGCATTTCATGATGCATTTCTGCTTAGTTCGTGATGCACGCAAACTGTGTTTATGATGTGTTTCTGATTAAAATGTCATGCGACTTCTGTAGCGAAATAACAAGGTCACAGTGCGTCGATCCCAAGGGAAAGCACGCTCTAGCCATCGACTCACTTGAGACATATTGTTTGACTTTGTTTACTTTATTTCCCGCGACAGCATAGAGGATATGGTGTTTTTCAATTTCAGCATTGTTGTGTCAAACTTTACACAGACATATGTTGAAACCGCAGAAATAAAAACGTGTTACATCGGCACAACCAGCGAAAAGATTTACATCACAAAGGACGTAATTCTAGCGGATAGACACAGAGCGTATTTAAAAGCCGCAGGGTTTAGCTTTTGTGTGGGCGTGAAAGTACAATGCATTCTAAAAAAATTTACAGCTTTGCCCTCGCAAATGGACTCCAGACTGAAAATTCTAATACTTATGAAACACTGATGGCGACCAGTTATAATGGCACATCGGGTCAGTTACTCACTTTCCAAGATTTTACCTCAAAGAGCCCGAGCACATTGCCAGTGGAAACATTGTATAATTAGATAAGTCGTGGGTACATGGCGGCACTGGAGATTGAACCCCGCACCTCCCACATACAGGCAAATGCTCAAACCACTGGGGCCTCTGTGGTCCACTTATAGAACACTGTTTCAAAATCTTCCACTTGAATTGACCCCAATGTGGCGTCAAATTAGTCTATATCCAGGTCACTAAGCTATCAAAACTTCTTGCCAAGTTTTGAAAATAATGAGAACGAAATCTCCTCTTTTTGCACATGGCACACTGCTGTGACAAAACAGACTACAAAATTTGAGCAAGAGCAACCCATCGCTTTATAGCAGAGTGCTCATAACGATACACTCTGTATGCACGTTTGGGAAAAGCAATAAAAGCCAATTGTAATAAATTACTGTATAACAACTTTTATTCCCTCCAGCTTTTTAAGTTGCGTGTCGTCCTGGCAAGGCCAATGAGCCAAACGAAAAAAAACAACTAATGCAAAAATTATCTTTAAAACTTATAAGCAGTTTTCAAGACATGGCTATGACATAACTGTTCACTCTGTATTTAGTCATATGAAGCGCACAACGGTTGCGCTCCCCAAAGAACACCAAAGCATTCAAATACAACGTTGTTTCATGTGTTTCAAGTGATATATAGCGAACATATTGAGCAGACAAGGATACGGTGGACATGTGGGGCAACATTTTTGTCTACTTTTGAATAAGATACCTTTGAGGTGAAAATAAATACACTACTAAATTCACATTGATCACCACCAAGAATTAAAAAACAAAGCGCACCCCCCTGTTTTCGTTGTTTTTAATGATTGCGCTTCCTTCAAACACAGTAAATACAGCCTGTCAAAGTTCACATGGAGTAAAGCTTCTAGCACAGTTTAGGAATGCAGCACACATATGCTGCCACAGAATATGGCCCATGGCCAGATTACTGGTCATACAAGAGAAGTGAAGCTGCAAAAGGCTATGTATAGATATTGCTTCACACCAGCGTTAATCCAGCAGCAAAATTTGGTGCCGAATCAACTACACTTGTTCCCCACAATCTGCTAATCTGCTCATACTTGCCGGCCATATGAGTGGCCGCTGGGAAACAAAGGGTTAAAAATAGTACTGTTTAAAATATATTCTGTCAATATGAAGATGTAAAGACATCTTCATACTCACACTCTTTCAAATATCCAAGCACCTGTTCTAAAAAGGAAAGTGGGCAGCAAAAAAATAAGCATGGATATTAATATGCAACAAACCTTCCCAAGACAGCTCAATGTTATTCATTGTAGCTTCATGAACCTAGATAGAAACAGAAAAGCAATTGCACTACTTTATTTATTCCTGTATTTCAAGCTTCTCAGTTATCATATTGAGCAACCAACTCACATGAAATCTACTCCGATGAAGTTATTCATTGTATTTAAGTGCTTTAATAATTTTCAAACTCAGGAAACACCTTAAAATATATTTGAAAACCACTATAACAGCAAATAAAGACCGATGTGTGTTCCAACCCTAAATTTTTAATTATCATTGATGAACTTTCTAACGCACCTGCAGTGCCAAAAATGTGAGCATTATATCAGAATAATTTTTTTTCTGCAAATGTCTCTACACCGTGTGGAAAGCCCGCAGACCATACAAAATGTGGTAAAAGACTGGTTTAGCAGTCACTGCATTTCTGAATGAGCTCTATGTCGATGAATTTTTTCAATTACACAAATTTTTGGTTCAATTTTTGCAAAGCACTTGATACAAGTGCAAACTCTAAATAAGATGTCAGACTAAAAGCTACAACCCATGAAGATAAAAATGAAAGACTGTCTTCGCATGAACTGAAGTTTTGTGAGGGGAAAAAAAACAAATGAAGTGAAAATAGAGAAAGCAGTCGTGAAGAAATCTGCTCCACAAGGCGAGTACCTAGCAGAAAAGCAGAAAAGAGAATAACGCAAATTTTAGAGCGTTTCCCAATATGCTCTACTGCGATGCTCAAAAAACCATTTTTTTGCAGTACTTCCAGGTATATTTCGGCAATGAAACTTTGAGGTAACATACAAGCAAGTCACGAGCGAGTATAACGATTTAAAAGAAAATTTTTTTTCGCCATATTTAGATTTAGAACACACGTCTCTTAAAGGGACACTGAGGATGAATCGAATTCGGCCTGTATCGATAGGGTATGGGATTTTAATCACAAGACCGTTCGCATCAGAAAATGAGGCTCAGTAGCTAGAAAATACCAAAAAATTAAATACATGTGTCGCAAGCAAAGGCCAATTTCTCAAGTAAAATGCGTGGTGGATCGCAGAGGCTAAGGTATACCACCATTCACTTAAACATGTACCACGGTAACACGTGCTTTTTGCTATAATGTCATGAGTTTGAGTCAACTGGCTTTAAGATTTTAGGCCCAATTTTTTGAGGCTGATAAATGCGCCTTTTGCTGGCGGGCAAGAATCAGCATTGGAAGAAAAAGCCGGAGAATCAATTTTTACTCAGAGCAGTAATTCGATGGAGTTGTGCTCAATGTTCCTTGAAGCCCACGCCACAAAGGTGAGCTATCTGCTGTCAGATTTAAGGACATATACTTACCAATCACAGCACTGACCTGTACTGGGTCAAGTATCTCGTTTGGGGGCTCTCCTTGCTGATGTTGCAGCCTTTCTCAAAAAGGGATTTCCCCTTCGTTTCTTCTGTGAACACAACTCTCATCAGGGACCTTGCAGCAGTGGGTGTGGAGCCGATCAAGGACCAACATCTCCACCATAACTGCGCTGCCAATGTTGGTCTTCACAATACAAAAGTTCGAAAACTAAACATTTCGACAGATTTGCTTTCTGGCTGGGATTCAAGACTTTTTATAAACTGCGCATCTCCACCCAAAAAGCTTTAATTTCAAACCCAACGTTTCGAGGCCGGCTCTGCTCCTTCATCAGGAGTGACTGGGGCAGCGGCTAGCGTCTTTAAGCACGGAGGGGAGGAGAGGGTCAAATGAACGAAAGCTGTGATGCGAAAGGCGTGGGTGAGGGGGAGGGTGGGGGTTAAGGCTGTGAGTCACATTGTGGCACTGTGGGGAGGCGGTCAATGGCAACTTTTTATCTTTTGAGTAGCAGGATTTGAGAAGGAGCCTTTTGTGGTAATTTGTATCGGTTCTGAGGGTGCTGGTTTCATCGAAGTTGATTCTGTGGTCTGAGTCTTCGCAAAAGTTCAGCTCAGAAGGTATCAAAGCCTTCTGGTTCATTCCAACCTATTATGGCCATGAGGCAACCAGTGACATATTGCTCTGGAGTAAAACAAATCGTCAAAAGAATGAAGGAAAGCATAACCTGACGAGAAGATTATAATTGATGAGATTCCCTGCTCACTGAGCAAGGTCAAACAAAAATAATGATGTTTCGGGAGCGCTACGGGTCGCTTGTTCACAATGAGCAACCAGCTGGACGTCCTAGGCTTTTTGTAGCGGTTAGTATCGTTCTTAGACATTTCGCGTAGATAGGGTGCAATGTGTCATCATTCTTATTTTTTGTGTTGGGCGTAGTCTGGATGATACTATATATGGATGGCCAAAAGTGCATAAACCGGGCACTCCCCTGCGCCGAATAGCGGATTTTAGAAAGTATGCGTTGTACTCGTTGTCTCAGTACCTTCAAGGCGTTCTGTCCCGCTGGTGGGCAAGACGGGCACGAACATCAATAATTCATTTGACTTCATCTACAAGGTCATCGCGGTCGCTCTAAAAGACACAGACGAGATCGTTTTTTTCGACGCCTGCCGGGTATTTACAACCGTGCCGGTTGACATCGCAGTTGAGACATGTAAACAACGTCTCGAGACTGACACTTCGTGGCAGGATCGGACGCCGTTCGAAGCAGCAGAACTTTGCCAACTTTTGCATTTGTCTCGCCAACACATTTTTTACGTACAGCGGCAACTTCTACCAACAGACCTTTGGCACAGCAATGGGGGCAACCATCTCGGTCACAGCAGCTAACATCGCTGTGGAAGCCATCGAAAGCAAAGCTTTGGCCATCTTCCAACCATGACCAAAAGTATTACTGAGTTATGTGGACGACTGCATCTGCGTCATAGACTGAAATCACACCCGCACTTTCCTGGGTCACCTTAACGCTATTGAGCCCTCAATCAAGTTTACTGTTGAGGAAGAGACCGACGGCTGCCTTCCGTTCCTCGACACCATGGTAACCTGTACTCCGACAGGTCTTAGTTTTCGTGTCTTCCGGAAACCGACGCACTCTGGAAGGTACCTAGATTTTAATTCAGCGCATCCTGTCAGTCATAAGCGGTCAGTGGTTGCGTATCCAATCAACCGTGCCAGGGAAGTATGCAGTGAAGACGCCGCCCTAAACCACGAAATGAAGACCGTGGAAAATGACCCGAAAAGAAGCGGCTACCCGCTTTCTTTCGTTCGGAACACGCAAATAGGGGCTCCATCGAAAAAGCCTACTGCCAGGGAAAACGAAAGTGCTAACGCACCGAAACCGAAACAAGTCCCTATCCCACAAGTATCAGAGATCAGCGAGGCGCTGGCACAGATGTTCCGCAAGCACGGCGCCCATGTTGCACATGTCCCAACAAGCAAGATAAGAAATGAGCTTGTAAACGTGAAAGACCAGCTGCCTCGTGCCAAGTTTATCGGCGCGGTTTACAAAATTTCCTGCGCCGACTGTTCATCAGATTACACAGGCGAAACGAAAAGTTTCGCGAGACGAATGAAAGAACATCAGTACGATGTGCGAAAAGAAAAAGTGACAAAAAATACAATCGCGGAGCATGCGCAAGAGACTGGCCATGAAATCATCTGGGATGAAGCAGATATATTGACAACGAAAAAGAATGTATCAGCCCGCCGAACTCTCGAATCATTAAAGGGAGCCGCAGCGCTCCCGCAACGTCATTATTTGTGTTTGACCTTGGTCAGTAACCAGTGAGTCTCATCAAGCCGTGATTCCTGACCAGACGGTATGCCGTCGAACACTCGACTGTATAAGGTTATAATTGTTCTGGTTCTTTTCTAGTGTAAAAAAACCGCGAGCACGGAATACGCAAAAGTCTAAAATCTTTTGAGAAAGTATGTGCTGGTCAATAGCCTTGTACACCCTTACGAGAAATCCTCATAAACAATTGCTGTTCCTCAAAAAGCGCAATTTTTCATAGCTAGGTGATAACTAGTTTAGCTCGTACACCATCCCGCTGCTCACATTGTATGAAACACGCATGCTAGTTCTCAAACAGCCTTGTCCTTTCCTGGCTAAACATACCAGATTTGTCAAAGAAAGTCACACTACTGCTAGAGGCCAATGTCAAAAGGAAAAGAAGGTAGGCGATCACCCTCCCTCTTTCAAACAAGAAGTTCTCTATAGAAAAACTGCTCTTGCACATTTTTTTCAACCTTAAACGCTGGTGAGATGCATGATGGAACAACTAAAATAAAAACAGAACTCAGGTTACGCACTAGCAAGACTCTATCACTCAATATGCCTCCAGTCCCAAATATCCTATCATTAAACACAGCTGGAATTGTTACACCAGAGCACCCACAGGAAACCTGGTGCTAGGGCAGCCCACAGTTGATGAAAATACAAATTTAATTCTGAACACAACTTTTATAAACATTACAGTACACATTGCAATAGCAATTAAAAAAATTAAGGTATGCAAACTTCCATAATGCCCAGGTTAGGTGCCCAAAAGAAAAATAGGTTTCAAAAAGCGCGACACTGGATTTCAAATTATAAAAAAAATTCTGGGGAAACATAAGCTTTGACTAGGGGTACGAAGATTGCATTAATGGGTTCCTTCAGCAGCCTGAGTCTTTCCATTTTATTTCACACACACGCGGACAACGATAACTTTGCTAACTATGCGGTATGAGGCGGTCGCATAAAGTCACTAAACTGTGGCACTGAATGAATATTCCTCTGAGGTTGAGCGGTAGCGCGCCCGGCTCACGACTCGGCAGTTCGAGTTTCAGCTCGACCATTTTTCTTTTCACCGTAATTGCTTTTCTTTCTTCAGAGGCACTAGGTAATAGCGGTGAAATCACGTCATGACTGTTGTAGTGTGTGATCGGTGTGGGGTGTTTTAATTACACGTGTTACATCATGTGGTTGTAACATCACGACCTTTCCGACGAATCACATTATTTTACCACTCCACTAACTACAGCAGCTTTCCTCTGAAAGGTGCCCTTAACGCTCTCGCATTAAAAGTTCACTGAAAAGGCTAAACACCAACTTACTCATTGCTTTTGTGAAGCATCATTTCAATGGAATAAGGACAATTTTCAATGTTTTTTTCTCTCTTTGAAACGATCTGCAACACACCTGCAAACAAGGATCACAACATATAGTTTGCCTAAGCGTAGTAATTAATTTCTAATTTATTTTTCTTCCACTAGTTCGTTCTAGCTTCACAGCCGACTGCTGGTTGTGACATCACAGACACGTTGACACAATGATGAGATCACGTAAGACAAACAGAAATGAAGTGGCTGCTTTGTTTAATTGTTCCCCTGTCGGCTCTTCGGGCAGACTAGGGCAAATTAAAGTGACAAAGCAACAATTATATTGCAGTTTTTGTATGCCTCATGCAACCTTAATGTTATTTCAACTCCACTGCGAAGTCACGGCGACTATTGAAACTGAAGCCAAAATATAAAACTGAATGATAAGTTCAGTCGGAATGATAAGTTTAGTCGGTATAATGTAATTTAACGCTTGTGAAGACCCATATCTCAAACGGCTTCCACTATGCCGACTGCATTATCAGACGGCCTCCACGGGCCAGTACTTAAAAAAGAAGGGGCCCAAGAAAAAAAAAGGTGAAAAACTAAGCAAACGTAGGTACCAGTAAATTCAAGCAAAAAAAAGACTAAGCGTACTTATTAAAAGCACTAGCGCAGAGGGCCGCTTTTCAAAAAAAAATTTGTTTTCCTTTTGGACTTTATATTCAAGCTTTCTATATATTATCACACACGCTAACTATTTACATAGGCAGGAATAACCTGATGTCGAAAAATTGTTAGCGCTAAATCAGAAGGAGTCGCATCTGACCAGAAAAGATGCTGAAATTTTTTTGCCCAAAAGCTCGCACATCCACTGGTTAGTGGATGTTTGAGACCTCTGATGTACATATTAATGGCGTACACGCAATTATCAAAAAAAAGACGTATCAAAAAGCTTGGTGTCCCTATTCCTTTAACATAATACCGCCATCTAGTGAACAGACAGCAACATAAATGATTTGTTTTAATAAATTCACCAGTCGCAGCCCCTCCACCAAAATGTGTTGCCTAAGACGGAGACGGCTTCTTAAGTAAGCAGGGTTCCAGCCCCTATTGCATACATGCCACTAACTCCCTAGTCTTCATATGCCACCTGAGGACAGCAGGTGGCAATATTTTGTCACTCTGACAAATGATATTTCTGCACTGCTCACAAGTATGAAAAATGCAATGTTCTTACAGCATTCATGCAGAACATAAATGCTCTATGTTTAACACAGTAATGAAGTGCTTGGGACACCTCTATTTGCTGCCATGACTACAATTATGCTTATTTCAGTTATTACCTTGTGGAGCCATGAAATCATGGTTGCAAGCAATAATTACAAAAAATGAAAAGAATAAAGAATGCAACAACAGTTTGAAATCTAGTTAGTCTCCAAATGCGTCTTAAGCTACAGGTATAGAATTGGTGCTAAGAGCACCAGAAAACCAGCAAAGTTTACCATCTCAGCTGCAGCACTGGTGCTAGGAGCTGCTGAGGACTGTGGTTGGTGGGTTATTTTGTTCAGGTGCTTCATCATCTTGAATGTGTATGAATAAAACAGCAAACAATTAGAGAACGAAAAAAATGTCTGGCCTCGGTCCCATTCCCATAGCCATTTGGAGCACAACGTTCAGCTCCAGGCAAGCAAGCCCAAACATAAGTTTGCAACAAAAGGAGAAAACAAGTTCTATACACACACGCTCATATACAAACAGTGCTCGAGAAATGTGGCCAATATGGTGGCAAGCATGCATCTTTTCAGCCTATAAAAGAATAGACAAGAATTCAATACTACTTCAACTATATAAACAACCTTTAATACCATTCAATTTCATGGGAAACTAGTGCTTGCACATTTATGGAATATGTTATGCAAATTAATCCCGTGAGCATATAAGAAATATTGCTGCCAGGAACCTGCTAAAATGCATGCAATTGCTTTTTCGCTATGTGAAGGAATGCAATCAGGATAAGATTGTTTCCTGCTAACCACTAGTTACTGAGTTTTGAAGTTGTCCCCCGGAAACAAGAATACAATCTTTTCTTCTCATTTCTGCGGTGACAAGTTCAGCACCCTATGACTCAAGTTCTACAATATGCCGGATGCGAATTTTACTGTTATTGCCTTTCTTGATGTCCATTGCATCTCTTTCTTTTTTTTTCTTTCGCTCAATCCTTTTTCCCTGCGGCGCGGGTCGGGTGCCCACCGAGATATGAAAGACAATTACAGCGCCATTTGCTTTCCTCAAAACCAATTTTCCAGAGAAACCAACATTCCAGCAAGTTGCATGCCGCAAAAAGTTTTGAAAGGTTTGAGCAAAAACTTACACAGCATTTCTGAAGTCCACCAGCTTTAACCTCAGGTTTAACGTCAACAATGCGAGAAAAGACGGCAGTTAATACTGCATTTCTTCAATACTGGTGCTACGTCCTGTTTTCTTTTCGCTTGTCTACAATCAGCACTTTCAAGCAAAGAAAAAATGCCGCACCACCTGGCCCTTTTCCTGCACTATGACTATTATCTCTTTCTGTTCGTTTTTTCGGCACTCAACACTTTGAAGTGATGAAGAAGACTCTGAATTGTAAGTAACAATAGCAGCAAATAGTGTCAAATATTGGATCTATGTTAATAGAGTAGAGACACCAAATTTTGTTGTGTGTTCTTTTAGAATGATGCGCACCAATTATAAAACAGATGGGTACGTGCATTGCGCCAACAACTAGCGATTAACAAAATAGAAAGGTGGGCAAGTTGGAGGCTGTTCAGGACGGATTTTGGGGCGCAAACTTGACATGTATGCCTCGACATGTGCGTGTCCTGTGCCTTCTTTCTATATCTGTGTCAAGTTAGAACCACAAAAACATCATGAAGTGGTTAATAATTTATAACAATTTTTTTCTCTCATGCTGTTTCCGTTTCTATTTCAACAGCCGAAAGACTACTGTGAGATATTTCAATTCACGTGAGGCATAAAAAAAACTACAATGTGGTCCCTCCTTTCTTGGTTTTATTTGACACCAGCCCTTATTCAAGCCTGCCCAAGAGCTGGACTCACAAAAAATTGATGTATGGGTTTATGGGGGTTTAACGCCGCAAAGTGACTCTGGCTATAAGGAACGCAGTAATGAAGGGCTCCCGAAATTTCGAGCACCTGGGTTTTTTTTAACGTGCACTGAAATCGCACATCACACGGGCCTCTAGAAGGTTGCCTCCATCAAAATCACAAATAATGAACTAGCAACGATACTTTGTGAATGACCCATAACCTATAATCAGCTGTTATCTCACAGTTGTCACTGAGCTGCTGAAACCGTTACCAAAATGCCAAAATAGAGAAATTCAGTTACGAGTGTTCATCCGGCGTAGGTGAACATTACATCATGAATCATGTACACTTTTTTCTTGGACACCATTGCAAAGAAAGAAAAACACACACGGCAAAAATTTCCTGTCTACTCTTTTAAATTAAAACAAAAAAGCACGTGGAAAATAAAATTTATGGACACGAATATGATGATGAAAACGCGAATAACTGCACAGAAATATTGACTCATTTCGAGGCACTGATAATAGCAGGACTACAGTGAAGGCTAGGCTGTTGAGATTCCTGACAACTTTTGTTAACTGACAAAAAGGCCCGCAAGACTGATAAAAACTTGTGAACAGCATCTACTCAGCACATGTCTGCAAGCGCACGACTAAGAAACCCTTGTTTTTTACTTGTTTATTATTTATTTATGAGCAAAACAGATTAATTATTGAATAGACAAAGACAGAAAGGACTGCCAGTGCGCACAAAAATGTGCATTCTCTGCTGCCCTGCACGCACTCGGCAACACATTTAAAATCTGGTGTCTGTATAAATAAAACTCATGACAAAAGCGTTGGCACAGAGAAACCAACGTTGGAATCACTCAACTGCACATAAAATGCCAGAATACATTAGACAGCATGGTTTAAAAAAACTGTTCAACACGGCAGGTCATACACACTTGTGTTAGCCAGAATATAGACTTATCAGACAAAATTGTAAAAATACTGCAAGGCTTACAGGCACATCCCTAATGCTGCCAAAAATCTGTGAATTTATGTTAATCAAAAAAGTGAACTGCCATAGTTGTTCTCGGCAGCCTTCATTCACTCTTCTAGAAATGCGACATATGCCTGGAGGTCCTCGAGTTGCCGCAGCGCACCGCAGCCGCATTTGGAGGCTGTCTGATAAACAAATTCTACATAATTTTAGTAATTTGTTCGCTGCTTGCTGCTTGCACTGCAGCATGCAGCGTATTTCCTAAAGAAACGTGGTGCCGCATTCTTAGACGTTTCATACAAAAAAAAACAGACATGCAGGGGTCAATATAGCATTTCCTTTTACAAGGGGTCAGTTCAGTGGCAGGCGAAGCGCATCTTTCTCGCTGCAAAATTGGCGATTTCATACAGAAAAGTAAGGAGCTCCTGACAACAGCCGTGATTCTTTGAACATATGTGATAAAGCCAACATCTGAATAATATTATAGCATCACCACTTAGGCTCGAGGAGACAAAGACGAGGTGGTGACAGGCATGCACACCAAGAAACATGTCTAGGATATAATCCGCGACAACAGCTTTTTTTGGCAATGGTGCGGAAGCTAAGGAACCGAAGGAAAGCCCAACTTTCTACGCAGCAGAATAAAGTCTCTACTGGAAACTTAGTTTTACTTCAAAATATAGTACCCCGTCAATATTGTCACAGAAAGCCGGCAGGAAGGGCAGAAGGGCACACCAGGACTAGCCATAGACACTCAGCGAACGAACGCACGAGCCGGGGAAGACAAAGAAGACCATCGGGTGCTGTCCCACCGCATGGCGGCGCCAGTAAATGGCTAACACTGTCCCATTGCCCCTCCTCTTGGAAAGGGCATCGCCCCGATGCCGCGAAATCGCGGAAAACCGGAATAAAGTCTGTGGTGCCGGAATTGGCAGAATAAGTCCTAGGGGGCGTGGTTAGGCTTCATCCTGGTAACGTGGACGATTTTGGATGCCGCCTGCCGCCTGGAGAAGCGAGCAGATTCTTGCGGGAGCACTTCGTAGTTAACGTCACTAAGTTTGCGTAGTAACTCGTAGGGGCCGAAGTAGCGGCGCAGAAGTTTTTCTGAGCGACCCCGAAGACGGATTAGGGTCCAAACCCAAACTTGATCGCCAGGGTGGTAAAGCACCGCCTGGTGATGAAGGTTGTAACGTTGAGCGTCGCTTTCCTGCTGGGTACAGGTTCGCTGTCTAGATAGCTGGCGGGCGGCTTGTGCGTGCCAAACGAACTCTTCAGCGCCAGCGACGGAGGGACGTGCAACGTCTGGCAGTAATATTGCGTCCAGCATAGTCATGGCTTCGCGAACGTGCACCAAACGGAACTGCGTGAAGCGTGTCGTCTCTTGAAAAGCAGTGTTATTGCGAACGTGACGAAAGGCAAGATCAGGTCCCAGTTCTTAGGGTCGGTGTTGACGTACATAGAAAGCATGTCGGCAATGGTCTTATTGAGTCGCTCAGTGAGTCCATTCGTTTGAGGATGGTAGGCAGAGGTTCGACGGTGACTGGTTCCACTGAGACACATAACTTCCTTAGTAAGGGCTGATGTAAAAGTCGTGCCTCGATCCGATAAAACGTCTGCAGGGGCACCGTGACGGAGGACAATGTTAAAGATGAAAAAGTTCGCAATTTCGGCAGCGGTGCCGCAGGTGAAGGGCTTTCGTCTCACAATACTGGGTGAGGTAGTCGGTGGCAACTATAATTTACCTGTTGCCATATGATGACGTCGAAAATGGTCCCTGCAAGTCCATGCCGACCTGATGGAAAGAAATTCGAAGCGGATCAGTGGGTTTCAATAGGCCGGTTGGTTTCACAGGTGGTGTCTTCCGACGTTGGCACTCGCGGCAAGACTTAACGTAGTGCTGGACAACAGTAGCAAGCCGGAGCCAGTAATACTTCTGCCGTATCCGCGCCAACGTGCTAGAAAAGCCGAGGTGGCGGAAGAAAAGTCGTCGTGGCATGCGTACAGAACTTCGTCTCGAAGCACCATTGGGACCACGAGCAGGTACAGAGTGCCCGTGGGACAGTAGTTTTTCTTGTAGAGGATGCCACCCCGCAAGCATAACGACCATAGCCCGCCCCGGGGCATTTCGTCCACCTGCAGTCGTATCGTCTCGCGTTCTCTCGCCGACACTCGATAGGGGTGTTGATGAATAGGCCGCTCACTGTCATCAACTATGATGCGATGTTTCATTATGGACGTCTGCCTGACCTTAGAGGTGGTCGCAAAGCAGTCATGAAAAGAGTCAAGGATGATTTTCAAGCGGCAATGCTGATCAGTGTTCAAAGCAGGGTTCACTTCAACCTAACTGTTCGACTAGGTCTTCCTTGGCGGGTGTCCCTGGACGTTGACAACGCGCAGTGGGTGGCGGGCTCGCTAATTTCATCGAAATAGGCGATGGCTATATTTTTCGCCAAGTGGCGGTATTCGGCACTAAAGTTCGTAACCAGAAGCTCAGTTCGCTGGTTCTGCTAGGCAACGATACCACATGCAATGAAGACTTGTTGGCTCAGCAGTAAAGAGAGGTTTGCTTCTGCGATGCCGTTGCACGCGCGGGGGTTGTCGCAGTCCACCGTAACAAATAAGCTGGCACGCGGTGGTAGAGTGACGTGGTCGCTGGAAACGCGAAAAACGAGTCTTCCTGGCGCACTGTCGTCGGCTACGGTGCATGGGGCGGAGAATTTCACCATGAGTTCGCGGAGGTCGATCACAGCCCCATTTTCGCGAAGAAAATCGAGACCGAGCATCAGGTCCTTGGAGCATTCAGCCAGCACAGCGAAGCAACCAGTGAAGATGATACCGCGGATCTAAATCCTAGCGGTGCAGACGCCGAGCGGCATCACCACGTGACCGCCAGCGATCCGAATTTGTGTTTCGTGCCAAGGTGTCAGCACTTTTCGCAAGAGGGTAGCAAGACCAGGACTCATAACTGAGAAATCTGCGCCGGTATCGACGAGGGCAGTCACATGGTGGTTGTCAGCGAGGACCGGTATTTCGGCTGAAACAACCTCATTTTCTGAAAGGCGCGCAGTGGAAGGTTCCAGACAGGAGGGTCGAGGTGTTTGTAGAAATAGGACGTCAAGCAGAGGCTGTTCTGGGCGTCGTAATGGGGTCGGAGCAGATGGAAGATAGGGTTGAAGGGCCAAGTCGGCGAGCGGAGGATCTTGTTCCAATTCAGGAGCAACGGCGGCCCTACCCCCAGAGGTCGCCGTCTTCAATTTTCCCGGTGTGGACTACGGGACTACCGGATGGATGGCTGGCGACCTGGGGAAGAGAACCGACGGAGCGACGGCGACCTGGACGGGCACTTTGGCGAAGGCGCAGGGGGGACGCTGGCCGACAGGTACTGCGCGATGTCACGGGTCGTTCACCATAGCGTGGCCGGGGCGCGTCTGGTGAAAACCCTCGCAGGCCCATCCGACGATACGGGAAGTGGCGCAATATGGGGCCGGCTTCACCGCAGTGGAAGCACAGGGGCCGGTATTTCAATGTGCGCCACGCGTGTGCTGAGGGGTGGTCGTGCGTTGGAGAGGGCAGGCGAAGTAGAAAAGCGTTGATGCGGTGCAGAAGGAGCTGGGCAGTAAAACGCCGGTGGTGCTGGCGCAGAGCTGCGCAACGCTTCACTGCACCAACGCTGCACCGCTCGACGTACTTCGTCGCGAATGACATCCGAGATGGCTCCGACACCCGGGTGTTGCTCGACAGGGCGAAGCTTCTGTAGCTCCTTACGCACAATGCTCCTGATAAGCTCACGGAGGGCCTTGCTTTCGGTGCCAAGCAGCGGCATGTTGGCGTCCATAGCAGTTATATTCGCCGGACGGCCGCAATGCACGAACCTCTGCTGCAAGGCGCGCTCCATGCTCGTCCCCTCCCGAGCAGTCAAACACTGTACTAGGAGGGTCGGGCACAAGTCCTACGAAAAGCTGCTCTTTCACTCCTCGGATAAGATGACTCACCTTCGTCGCTTCAGACATGGTAAGATCTACGCGGTTGAAGAGCCGCATCATGTCTTCTACGAACATGGTGACGCTCTCATTTGGCCGCTGCGCTCGGGACTGCAGTGCGAATTCAGCTCGCTCCTTCCGTTCGTTGCTGCCGAAGGTGTCGGGCAGCTGTCGCCGGAAGGCTTGCCAGGTGGGGATAGCGGATTCGTGGTTTTCAAACCACGCCTTGGCGGAGTCTTCCAGGGCAAAATAGAGATTGCGTACCTTACAGTCCTCGTCCCACAGGTTAAACTCAGCGACTCGGTCGTAGCTGGCCAACCAGTCTTCCACGTCTTCGAACGTCTCGCCATGAAACGACGTGTGAGTGCGAGGCGCATGATGAAGCAGCGGTGGGGAACTGACGACATTCTGGGTGGTCTGACTTGTCGAAGTGGACGTCATTGCGCGGGGACGTGCCATCAGGGGTCGGAACTCAAGATTTAAGCCTCGCAAGAAGCGGCTTGCCTTTTGGACAGGTGTCGTTTCCACGGGGTGTAGCTGGGCGTCGTCGGAGGCTGCCGGGAGCTCTTCGTGCATACGGAAATTACGCAGCACCTCCACCAAAATGTCACCGATAACCAGCAGAAAGGGCAGAAGGGTACACCAGGACTAGCCAGGCAGACACACTCAGCGAACGAACGCACGAGCCGGGGAAGACAAAGAAGACCAGCGGGTGCTGTCCCACCGCATGGCTGCGCCAGTAAGTGGTTAACACTGTTGCGATATTCATTATTTAAAAATCGTCAACTCACAACTTTTAATGTTGAAGATCAAGGCAAAAGCGGCTTTCTTGATTAAAAGAAATTCAATAGGCCCGTCTAGATACAAGAAGCTTCGATAGATGGTGCCAGCTGCTCCAGCAGTAAAATGAAGCCCCCGTGGGGAAAGCTGTGCGCCATGCAGCCAGACGCACCAGCGTGTGGCTGAACAAAATGACGGAATGACAGTTACGGACGCTCCTGCCCTGTGGCCTTCCCTTCATCATCATCATTATCATCAGCCTTACTACACCCACTGCAGAGCAAAGGCCTCTCCCATGTCTCTCCAATTAACCATATCCTTTGCCAGCTGCATCCACCCTTTGCCTGCAAACTTCTTAATCTCATCCGCCCACCTAACATTCTGCCGCCCCCTGCTGCGCTTACTTTCTCTTGGAGTCCACTCCGTTACCCTTAAGGACCAGCGGATATCTAGCATTCGCATTACATGCCCTGCCCAAGCCCATTTCTTTCTCTTGATTTCGACTAGGATGTCATTAACCCGTGTTTGTTCCCTCACCCACTCTGCCCGCTTACGGTCTCTTAACGTTACACCTATCATTTTTCTTTCCATGGCTCGCTGCGTTGTCCTTAACTTAAGCTGAACTCTTTTCGTTAGCCTCCACGTTTCTGCCCCGTAGGTGAGTACCGGTAAGGTGAAGCTGTTGTACACTTTCCTCTTGAGGGAAATTGGTAAACTGCCACTCATGATCTGCGAGAATTTGCCACATGCGCTCCACCCCATTCTTATCCTTCTAGTTATCTCCCTCTCATGATCCGGATCAGCTGTCACTACCTGCCCTAAGTAGACGTATTCCGTCACAACTTCTAGGCTCTCGCTGCCAATTGTGAACTGTTGTTCCCTTGCTAGGCTGTTGAACATTATCTTGGTTTTCTGCATGTTAATTTTTAGACCCATCGATCTGCTCTGCCTGTCTAACTCATTGATCATGATTTGCAGTTTACTTCCTGAGTGACTCAGCAAGGCAATGTCATCAGCGAATCGCAGATTATTTAGGTATTCTCCATTTATTCTTATTCCCAACTGTTCCCAATTCAGGCCTCGAAATACCTCCTGCAAACATGCGGTGAACTGCATTCGCGAGATCGTGTCTCCTTGCCTGACGCCCTTCATTATTGGAATTTTATTGCTGAGTTTATGGACTACTATAGCAGCTGTGCTGTTGCTATATATATCTTGCAGTATTTTGACATAAGGCTCTTCTACCCCCTGATTACGCAATGCCTGTATGACTGCTGAGGTTTCCACAGAGTCGAATGCTTTCTCGTAATCAATGAAAGCTATATATAGAGGGCTGGTTATATTCTGCGCATTTGTCTATCACCTGATTGATAGTGTGAATATGATCTATTGTGGAATATACTTTACGAAAGCCTGCCTGATCATTTGGTTGATTAAAGTCTTACGTGGCCCTGACTCTATTAGCGATTACCTTAGTAAATACTTTGTAGGCAACGGATAGTAAGCTGATCGGCCTGCAATTTTTCAAGTCTTTGGCGTCTCCCTTCTTATGAATTAAGATAATGTTTGCATTCTTCCAAGCTTCTGGTACAGTCGAGGTCATAAGGCATTGCGTATACAGGGTGGCTAGTTTTTCTAGCACGATGTCCCCTCCATCTTTCAACAGATCTGCTGTTACCTGGTCCTCCCCAGCTGCTTTTCCCCCTTTTCATTGCTTCTAAGGCTTTCTTTACTTCATATTTCTTTACTGGCGGGATGACGCATTGCTGTGCACTGCTGTCTTTCTCATTAAAGCTCTGATTACATTGGCTACTGTACAGATCTGTGTAGAACTCTTCGGCTACGTTACCTATCTTATCCATATTGCTAATGACATCGCCCTGCTTGTCTCTTAATGCATACATCTGGGTTTTACCTATCCCTAGTTTCGTCTTCACTGCTTTTAGGCTACCTCCGTTCTTTAGAGCATGCTCGATTCTATCCATATTAAACTTCCTTATGTCGGCTGTATTCCGCCTATTTATTAACTTTGATAGCTCTGTTAGTTCTATTCTATCGGTAGGGTTAGACGCCCTCATGCTTTGGCGCTTCTTAATCAGATCTTTCGTAACCTGAGATAGCTTCCCGGTATCCTTTCGAGGTGTCCTACCGCCTACTTGTACTGCGCATTCAGTAATTGTTGATGTCATATCATCGTGCATTGAATGAACATCAAGATCGTCTTCCTCAGTTAAAGCCGAATATCTGTTTTGCAGCGCTATCCTAAACTCCTGTGCTTTCCCTCTTACGGCTAACTCGTTAATGGTCTTCTTCTTCACTAGCTTCTTCCGTTCTCTCTTCAAGTCCACGCTAATTCTAGACCTTACCATTCTGTGGTCGCTACAACTCACCTTTCCGAGGACGGCCACGTCCTGAATGATGCCAGGTTTAGCGCATAGTATGAAGTTGATTTCATTTTTAGTTTCACCATTGGGGCTCTTCCAGGTCCACTTCCTGTTTTCTCGTGTGTGGAAGAAGGTATTCATGATCCGTCAATTATTTCTATACGTGAATTCGACTAATGACTCTCCCCTGCTATTTCTAGAGCCTATCCCATAGTCACCTACCGCGTGGTTGTCAGCCTGCTTTTTGCTCGCCTTCGCATTGAAGTCGCCCATCAGTACAGTGTACTGCGATTTTACTTTATTAATTGCCGATTCTACGTCCTCATAGAAACTTTCAACGGTCTGCTCATCATGGCTGGTTGTGGGTGCGTAGGCCTGCGCCACTTTCAGCTTGTAGCTCCTATTCAGCCTAATTAGCATAGCTGCTACCCTCTCGTTAATACTATAGAATTCCTCTACGTTGCCAGCTACATCCTTAATAATGAGGAATCCCACACCTAGTTCTCGTTAATCCTCTAATCCGCGATAGCACAGTACGTTTCGTCCTTTAGTACTGTATACGCCTCACCTGTCCTCCTAACTTCGCTAAGCCCTATCACATCCCATTTAATTCCCGCTAGTTCCTCGAACAGCACTGCTAGGCTAGCCTCACTAGATAAAGTTCTAGCGTTAAAAGTTGCCACGTTCAGATTCCAATGGCGGCCTGTCCGGAGCCAGACATTCTTAGCACCCTCCGCGTCACAGGTCTGACCGCCGCCGTGGTCAGTTGCTCCGCAGCGGCTGGGGACTGAGGGCTGAGGGTTAATTGGTTTGATCATAGAAGGTTGTGGTCAAGTTCTACACCAGGGAGGCCAAATCCTGGTCCGGTGAGAGAGTGCGTTGTCGGTTCTGGTCACCGAGGTCATGCCGCACTCCAGGCCTGGTTATGCAATTCCATCGACACGCGGATATTTTTTTTTTGAAACCCGGTGGAGAATTGCACGGCACCAGGATTTGAACCCCGGTCCTCTTGCACGCGAGGCGGATGCTCTTCCCTTCCCTGCCAAGAAAATCTGTCACCGAGTCTACCAGTCGCAGCGGACAGGCCTCTCAAGCGTCCACCCGCAATATAGATTAAATGTGGCCTCCGTGGCCATATCAATCTACCAGGTGCCTCAGCTAAATGTAACCAAGTTTTTAAAACACACGGAATGTCCTAGGAGCGTGAAACCAATTGAGGGTTATTTAGAGTTGCATGACATAGTGTGCAGTATATTTTTGTTCTTCAAAGATAAATATTTAGTTAAGCCTAATTAGATAACTTTAATTTTTGACTTGACAAACGAAGTCTCAAAAGAAAAGTTGTGGATCACTTCCAAGAACAGCTGACTGACACGTTTGCACCAAGATACCATTTACGTAAAGTAGTTTTTTTACTGGCCCTTAACCACAATTCACACAATAAAAAAGGATTCCATGTGACAAAGGTGCCACTTCAACATCCCAAGACGCGTCATTGAGAACAAAATTCTCTTTTTTTCTGAAATGCTCTCCCCGTTTAGCCTTGCGCGCATATCGGGCCGACTTTTGAGCCAGCAGCTGCTCATGTGATAGCTTTAAGACCAATATGATGCTACGTAAATCGTATCTAGAAAATCTCTTGCTTTTCCATTGGCACTTTGTTCTTCAAGTCAGTAATGAAAAAGGCAGCTAATATGACCTAAGTAGTAATTAACTTCAAAGCAAGAAAAAATTCAGGGGGACATTTTTTTACCTAAAATGCGGTGAGGCGAAAGCCTTTAGCGCGCTGTTGCTGCTTGTGTCACTGATGTGTGGCTAAGATGTAAATTAACTACACAATTTTTTGTCAATCTTAAATGCTGGAGACACTGGAGGGCATTTGGGAGGCCTCCGTCTGATTCGACGCCTTTCTGCAAACACTCTCCAGCGTCCTAGACAAGGAGAACTACATATCCGTTGGCAGGAAGTAGAGTAGTCGTTAGCACGCTCGCAGTTCGAAGGATCCTGGGTCGAATCCTATCGTGCACAAAATTTTTTTGCTTATCGAGTTGAAGAGCGTAACGGACGGTCGAACGGACGGACGGGCGCGAGCATGAGCAACTAAAGGCTTTCGCCTTAAAAATACTGCACACTAGGCCACGCTACTCTGAACAACCGTCAGTTGGCTTCACGGTGCTCGGAAACTTGGTCTTTTTGGAACGTTTAGTTTCATTTAGCTGCAACACCTGGTATATACACACTGCATCACATCACTCTTGTGTAGAGTGCACGAGAACTCACTTCTCTCAAACAAAGGCACATCTCATTGCAACTACTGCGTTTTACAGCAACACTAGCGTGGAAGTACAGCCATGTAGACCATCGAGCAAGGTAGACACTAGCGTTTTGGTCAGAAACGATGAGTGCTCTTCCATTTTGGTATTTGTTGGCCAGTGTGCACTGCTCGAGCGCTCTACATTTAGGTGACTCAGACTGTACATGCTTGCATGTGCAAATTTCTTCTCATACTGCCCGCCAATTTCTTGCTTGTGACGAAAAAAACATGCCCGGCCAAAAGTGTACAATGTACTTTTTCTGTTTAATTTATAGGGTTGTGAAAGGATAAGCACTCTTTCCGGCCTGTTGCACATGTCATTTCCAATGGGGCAGCGCGCTTCCATGGAAATCTTATCGCTCATTAGACCAAAATAATCTTTATCCTTCATAGCAGCAACAAAATCGCATAACTGGTGCTACTTGAATGAGTCTCATAGGCGTAAGTGCAAACTTACCAATGAATCATATCAAAGACCACAAAAAATAATCAACCGTATAAAAAAGCAGCAACAAATGTTTATACGTTTGTGCTTGCGCGCTGTTTAATTACGAAAACAATCGTGAGAAAATCTCAACCAAAACCACTTTCTAACGTGGCAGTGACTGCCAACCGAGGTAACTCGCCCTGCATGGGGGGCTTGGAGAGACCTGCCTGTAATATATTACGATAATATTTTGAGGACTTACCCCTCGAAAGGGTTGTCCAAGCGATTCCACGGCGCTACTAGAAGATGCAGCACTTCAATGCACGATTTCCGCGCGCTGTCACTCATCTTTGCAAGTGTGCCTGCAAAGAAAGCATGCACACGATCACGATCTGTGCAAAGGACATTTGCGGTTAATCATATCACAGTCAACCAGCTTGGCCATTGCAGGCGGCTCTGCATCTTTCCAACTGACGGCGACGTCACTGTTTCTTAGACTCTTTATCGCGTTCGTGTCTGTCGTAAGGCGCATGCCCGCACTAGCATTAACGAGCGCACGGATATCGAGTACATTCCGCGAAGCCTGCATGAGCCATTCAACTAGGATATGCATGACGTTTGACGATGTGACGATCCTACCACGCTAATGCAGCAAACGTCGTGACTAGGAGACAGCGTTTTCAGACCTACAAGCCTTCATTCACGAAAAAATTGTGCCCGTAGAGTAGGGCGAGAAGGCTGAAGGACTACAGTTGCTATGGCTATGGCTAGGAAATGGCTATGACTCGTACATTAAGAGCATGTTGGAGAGTTTGGTTACAAAATTATGAAAATTACTGTTTTTTATTGTTTTTAATGCTTCAATATTAGTGTTAATATTTTTTCCTGATCATCAAGGTAGAATGATTCAGAACTACTTGCTGTTGGGCTAGTTCGTTCATCATAAAGATAAAATGGCGCAAAGTAACAAACGCAGGAAGACACAGGCGCTCTTTCTGTCTCTGTGTCTTCCTGTGTTTGTGACTTTGCGCCATTCAACTTGAGGAATAACTTCGTTCAGCTTTCGTGTATCCTTTGCTTATAAAACAATGCGCTGTTTTGTGTGCTATCTACTACCTAGTCATCACGTATCCTAGGCTGAATAAAGACGGAGCTCCATGTACGCGAAAACTCACGCAAAGGCGACTTCGGAAAGGGGCGGGTGATGCCGTCACGCTAAGCATTTTTGCTGTGCCGCTTGTCCCGACGATCCTATCTGCACAAACGAAAACTTTCGCTCGCCGTACGGAAGTCACCCCCCCCCCCCCCCCCCCCCCCCGCCACTCAGCCGTTTCCAGTTTGTCCATGGTTTGTCACACAGCTCCTCCTCCGAGATCGCCTCAACAAGCGCATCGCTTGGTCATCTACGCCGTCGAGAAATTGTTTACTTTGCTGTAGCTTTGAGGCAGACGCGTATCATTTAAATAATGAGAACAATCCCTTTGTCGGTTACGGAGCGCTAACAGAATTTGGAGCGGGCTATACAAGCGGGCGTACTGCAAAAAAAGATGCTTGTCGAGCCGCCGCGGGTACCGTTGCTCGATCGATCGACATTTCTGCTGCGCAACTGTATATACGTGCAGAAACACTTGCAGCGGCGTATTCTCAATTGCATGTTACACTTTGCTCACTTCGAAGCATATTTTGGTGACAGTTCATGGGAGTTTTTATTAAGTCGGAGTGCACAGTCACTGACCGAAAGCACACCTCCCTCATAAATCCGCGGTGCGACTCCGTGTCGCTCGCCAGACCGCTGCCGTAGAGAAAATATTCCTGTTCCCCTGCCTATGAGACATTCACAAAATTTTAAGAGAGAGAACAGGTTGCGGCCGTGTTTACTAAGCTCGAGTGCGCAAACACGGAGACCGTTGTGCACGTCGCTGGTGCGCGTCGCCTGTCGCCTTCGCTTGCGTCGAGGTTGCCCACTACTACTAAGCGACGGAGCGAACGTCCCCACGCGCCTCGTCGCGTGGCTCTCTTTTTCGCGCACGTGGAGCCCACTCCTAAACCAGGTCGATCCGAAATTTCTCAGGAGTCTGATTGAAATACTTTTTCGGAAGTCAGTGGTACGTATATACTCAAAACTTCAAGGGCGATTTTAACCCTGGTTTGGACATTAACTTCAAAGAGTGTTGGGGTGGTACTCTTACGTGATGTCTTCGAGCATATTAAGTCGATCTGAAATTTTTTTTTCTGTGAGTACAGTAAACAAAATAATTCTAGATGGGATGTTGATGAAGTAAAATTAATGCAAAAACTAACCATGAAATTTTGATGTTCGCATGGTGGTAATTAGGCTAATGCTAAATCTCGTCAAGAATTTGTGATGCTAATGTGAATTAAAATGTTGATGGGAAATGTTATCAAAGTTTGTGATGCTGGTCTGACGCAAAAAAGTTAAAGCGAAAATTCATCACGAAATTTTGATGTCGTTCTGATGAAAAAAGTTGATGCAAAACTCATCAACAATTTATGATGCCGGTCTAAGGCAAACACACAACAGACATTGTTTTGTGATTAATTTCTGATGACTCACCACGATTATATCATAATGACATCAGAAATTCCATATCCATTTTAGTAAGGGCCTCATTTTAGGATGGATTTCAAGTGTTGTCAACGCAAGTGGAAAAGTGCAGTCTTAGTGGCTTTTTCTCGCCCTCATATATGAAAAAATATACATTATGAAACAGAAATGATCAAAGTAAAGTAATATTATAATTTTTAGATGCACCGACATGTCAATAATGTATCCCGCTCGTCTTTTAACTTCTCCCTCTGCTGTAGAGGCCCGTCCACTTCTGATGTGATTACAGGAACGCATAATGAAGCGGACGTGTTTCTAGGAAAATGTACGAAATTCTGCACATACATATAGGGCGTAAAAGATAGGAATGTTCCATGAACAATTAAAAAATGTTTATAATATTCGAAACTGCAACAACTAAATCTATCGTTCTTATGCAGCGTATTGAAAATTAGATTTTACTGATTTTAAAAATAAAATGTGAAATGCTGTGCGCTAATGCCGCATTTGCACGTTGGTAATGCGGCCAGGCGGACACAAATTTGGACAATAATTGTCCCCGTAAATTAGGTAATTAACTAAAATTCATTTATTAACTTCTTATTGGCTGAAGTTAGCGTTCGTGGTTATATTGGGAACTTGGAGGCAGTTGCTTTTGAGGCCTATTCCATTTTTGTGCAATTTTAATAACGCGCCTGTGTCCTGAGAGGCGCACGTCTAAAATTTCGTCCCAGTTCGCCTAATTACGCATGCCAGACGACGGCTCTCAACGTGAAGCACCTCCCTCGTTGGACGCAGCTTTGGCGTATGGCACTCCGTCTCGCAAGAGTGCGCAGCGAGCGGCATCGCGTCCTTCTATCGGCTGTAGATGCGATCGCTTAAAGAAATAGCTCTCCCTTATCGCCGACTCAGCAGTGGTTCATTGGTTTGGTTCGCCAAGAAGGAAAACGCTGGTCCAGAACGAAAAGTCATCCGCCTCTCCGCTCGCTGCAAGCTCTTGTAAGGCGGAGTGCCATACGCAACAGCTACGTCACGCGAGGGAGGTGCTTCACGCCGAGGGCCGCTGTCTCGCATGAGTAATTACACGAACTGGGACGCAATTTTAGACGTGCGCATCTCAGGGCACAGGCGCGTTAATAAAATTGTACAATATGAAATAGCCCTCAAAAGCAACTGCCTGCAAATTCTCAATATAAACATGCATGCTAACGTCAGCCAATGAAAACCTAATTATTGAATTTAAGTTAATTACGGAATTAACGGGGACAATTATTACCACAATATGGTCCGCCCGGCCGCATTACCAACGTACGAAAGCGGCATTAGCGTATGGCGTTTCACATTTTTTTTAAAATCAGTAATGTCTAATTTAGAACACGCTGTAGAAGAGCACTAAGACAACGATGTGGGATCCGAATTACATGCATATTACGGTTCCCTAGTTGGCCGCAATTCTTCCGGTACATTTGTATGCGTCGTTCTCATTATCACGCGGGGAGCTTCGGGAGGTTACTCACACACAGCACACGAAGCAGAAGAGCAACTGCCAACGAGTATTCAGATACCTTGCCTTAGTAGCTGCGCGAAAAGCTTTGGTTGTTGTTATATATAAGCTAAAGTCCCAGAATAACACGCTATTTGGTCGCAAAAATTAGTAGATACCGGATTTGGTCAACACTCGGGGGAAAATCTCAAAACTATCATGAACACCCAAAAACAAAACAGAAGTAGTTACCTACCAGTGCAGTGCCGGTGCCGGCTCCATTGAGGCAATGAAACAAAAAAGAAAGTGTGATAAGTCGTACAAAATTATGTCATCATGGAAGTTAAAACGACTTGACGCGAAAAAGCAAGCAGATAGTATTCCTGCTCATATGCTGGGGCCTTTATTCTGTGCCATGTTTCACTCCAATGAAGACTCAGTTTGGCAGAATAGTTTTCCTCTCTTCCGTAAATAAACTACTCCTTTATTCGATTTCGTTTTCAAGCTCAACGAACACTTGACTTTGATTGCCAAAACCTTAATCCGGAGGTTCAGAGCCTAGCGATTCGTCTAAAATTTGTCAGTCCGAGAGGAACCTGGATCACACAAATTGAACCGGTTCCAGGGCCTGCTATGCCAGGGCAGTGTCGCACCGCTTAACCGCTGTACCACTTTACCAGGAGTGGTATATGAACACCCAGGTGTCTACGCATGTTACGTAGAGAAAGAAATATTCTGCATATATGAATACGCCGCATATATGGGTACGCCGTGCTTTCGAACTGAATACGAATGTCTTAACATTTCTTTATGTTCTCTGTTCCGTTCTTCGAGCTTTCAGTATTCTATGGTCTCGCATGTACAGCAGAGCTAGAAGTTGAAAGATGGACAAGATAGCGGTATTGATATGCTGAGCCTCCAAAAACGCAAACATTTTTTTTGCTTCTTGTATTTTCTTTAAGAATGTCTTTGTTTGTATCTTAGGGCTAGAAATAGTTGCTGAAACTGTACTTCATTCTTTTAAGTTTTGCAGAAGACAGAATAAATTGAGTGCTCGCCCACTAAAAAAAAAATGATAGGTGTGACGTTAAGAGAGAGGAAGAAGGGAGAGTGAAAAAGGTGATTGAATTTCGAAAGGCATGTGTCAAAAGTTGTCCATTTGACGATGAAGGCAAAAACCAGCATGCACTGGATCTGTTAACCCAGCATTGTGCTGATTTAGCTCTCTTCTGAAGCAAAAAAAAATGCATACAAGTCTATTGAAATACATTGAAGTCTGGACGCGGAGCAGACCAACTGGGATACCACGATAGGTTTTACGAGAAACGGGGCTCGCAGTTGCTGAGTTAATTGAATATACTAGCAGTTCATGCCGAATAAGGTGGTGGATCGCGATATTTGATAGCGGCCATTTAAGCAGTGAAGCATACCGAGTGTAGCGCGGCTAAACTCGATACGCGACAAAAGTACGAAATGCCCCTTGACAATGAGCCCAACCCGGTGGCTTCAATGGCATGCGGCTTCGAGATCAGTAGTGGGGGCTGTGTAGAAGTGTGGCGCACATCTTGAAGGCAGTGTAAACAATTTTACCTTTGGAAACCGGCATACACGTGAAAAGAAGTTACTGCCACTAAAAGGACAAGCTCAGATGGCCGTTAAGAAAATCTGTGTTAAGCTTTTCGTTCTGAGTATTTGTTTAAAAAGGCTTCGTGGAATACACTCAACAGCATGCGCATGCGACAGGCATTGCTCCAGTTGTTGGCTCAACTCACAGCGCTGCTCCAAATGTGAAAGTGCCTCCACGTCTAAATGTCTACAATTTCGTTCCGTGAAATCCACCAATCCCTCCTGTGGGGTATTCCTGGGACGTATCACATAGTGCCCCAGTGCTTGGTTGTGTAGCAAGCTTCTTCTTTGCCTTGGCATTGAAATCTCCAGTCGGTACATCGCGCTGTGTTTTTACTTTACTGATTCCTGATTTTACGTCTTCACAAAATCTCTCGACTATCTGCAGGTGCGGAGACCTGTGCAACCTCCAAACTGGACCTCTTAATAAGCTTGATGACGATAACTCCTACCCTCTAGTTAGTGCTATGTTCATGTATGCCCACTAAAGCAAGGTAGCATAGTACGCGTCTGCATTGTTAAGCAATCTATGCCCCTCATCTGTCCTCCATTAGTAATCTAAGCCTTATGTCATCCCATGTAATATCCGTCCGTTCAACGAACAGCATTCCATGACTGGCATCTTTGGATAAGGGCCTAGCGTTAGAATTGCAGGGTTCAGTTCCCAATGGCCGCCTGCAAAGCGCCAAAGATTCTTAGCGCTTTCCAATGCGTCACTAGTCTGACCGCCGCCCTCCTCATTTCCTCCGCATCCGGCTAACACGCAACGGCTCAGGTAGAGCGCCGTAAGCGAAATTGACATTACTCATCATCATCATTCGCATGACTACGCCCACCGCTGGGCAAAGGCCTCTACCATATCTTTCCAATAGACCCTGTCCTGTGCCAGCCGCGGCCACCCTATCCCCGAGAATGTTTTAATTCATCCGCCAATCTAATTTCTGCAACCCCCTGCTACGCCTGCCTTCTCTTTGAAACCAGTCCGTTACCTTTAACAATCATGCGATAGCTTGCGTGCACATTCAAAGCCTTGCTGTGGTGGTTCGCCGCACGTGTCGAAGTACACCATCGGGATCAAACGGAAAGATTATTGTCGTTAAAAGAGACGATGCGAGCGCACAAGGCAGTGAAAAGACTCACGGACGCGCACCAAGGCGGTATAGTGGAGGCACAGGTCACAACGTCTCCAGGCATGATTCTTCAGCGCGGTGGCAGTGCATGCCCGAACGCGGCAGTCAAGCGACGCTCACAGCACGTGGCGTTTCATGGGTGACGTCAAGCCTCGGTCTCTGAGCATGGATCGGCTTCCCCGCTGTCGGAGCCTGCGAAACATCTACGGGACGTTGCCGTCGCGGCGTTGCATCACTCAAGGACGTTCGCCAGTAGGCTAGTGGTCCGGAGTAGGCACGCCGCTGCAGCCCGGCCGTGGTTTCTTCCTCACTGGTGACGGCATCGACCGCTACAGTCGAGCACCAGTACCCACCACAGTAGTTGTTGTGGTTGCCCTCAAGAAGATAATGGCGCGTACCCACGGCTGAAATTGGCTGACACAGGCGGCGACTGACCGATATCAAAACATCTTCTTACGATGGACCGCTCCAGCAGTGCAACCACTGCACCTGCCAAGCCCATTTCTTCTGCTTGATTTCAATTAGGATGCGATTAACTCGCGTACGTTCCCTGACCCACTCTTGCTGTACAGTATAGTGCAGCCACCTTATTTTAGAGCCCTCGAGACCAAGTAAAGTATTCGTATTGAATGAATTTTCTGGTTGTTCGAAAAGAAGGCATAAGGAGCAACGCTTGAAATTTGGTCTTTGCATCAGCGTACAGCTCTTCATAGCCCCTTCTCTTGTAGTCAACATAGTTTTGCTCGAAGTTAAACTTTGAACGCTTTCAGCGGAAGCTCGTTAGAACTTTTGTGGTCGCCGCGTCATTGCCAGAAGTCTTGTCACGTTGATTTTTATGACTCTAGTATATGGTTGCCTATTTCTCCCGATGTAACTCGTTGTTAGCTATGACCTTCTAACTTCGACGGTTGTAATGTACCCTGACGTTCTTGGCAGGCGCAAAGGTACAGCATAGGTCGAATAGGGCAGGGTAATGGCGTTGCGATACCTTGAGCAGCATTCGCTTAAGGGCCTGCTATGGGAGTACCTGTCGGTTGAAAAAAAAAACAACGAGGGAACAGAGTGCGAGGATAAATCCGGGGAGTTCCAGCGCTCCAGGGAACCGGCGCCGTGTTGTCTGGATCATTGAGATCAGTTCTGCGCGTTGTGTGAGCAAAGTATGAACGGCATGGCGGATCGCGCTGAGTACGACACTCCCTGCTGAACACCTTGCTCGTCGGGTATCCGAAATCCGCAAAGCATCGCCTTGGCCACACCGGTGCTAAGTTGCAGTGTAACCGATGTGTTAGATAATGCTAGAGGCATTAATTCAAATTAAGCGTCACGCGGCTTAACGTGGGCTAGTGTTCCACATATAAGCTGCCTGACACAGCACTACCAACTGAGTTTGCGGCGACCACGACTCTTCCCGCACAGCACTCATGGTCTTTCCATTAATGAAGTTGATGTAAGCTCCTGGCCCGAATTATCCAGTCAAAAATTGATTTTTTTTTTGCGAGACCGCGTAAACTAGTATGAAAGAATATTCAATCTCTAAGTAATATTATTTGGAATTTTCAATGAACGGAGTTGAAGGTACCGGTATTTAATGTATAACGAGTGGTTATGACGTCCTCACGAAACGGCAGCAGGATTGGCGCGTGCAGATTTGGGGCATATCTGTTCGCGCCAACACAAGAAGCGCATATCTCTCTGTCACTAACTCCAGATAGCTGAAAGCGCCAATATTAACGCGATAGCAATAAAGGCCCCGTTCGCTAGAAAATCCGGTGCTGGCGTTGTCGGCGTTGTGAGCGAAAATTCACGGGCATGGCTCAGGCAGGTGGTGTCCAGAGAGCAACCCAGGAGGCAGGTTCGCCACTTAGGCCACGTTACCTTGCAGCGTCATCAAAACCTGATAGAGAAAAGCTGCCCACCGAGGCAGATGGCAGTCATAAACCCTTGTCCGTAAAGTTCCGAGACAGAATGCATTAAAAAAATGCGTTTAACATTGAAATCATTTGTGCAGCACCCCTTCGAAATAACCTCCTTTGCCGCCAATACACAGCTTCCGACGCTTCTTGAGGTCTTGGAGGCAGTTGGAAGACGCTTTTTTGGCAGGGCTGTCAGCTCTTTTGTCGTGGCGTCTTGAATGGCCTCCACGCTCCCCATCCAGCGACCTTTTAGGGCTGTCTTCACACAAGGAGAGAAGAAAAAATCGCATGGGGAGAAGAAGTCAGGCGGGTGTGGCGGATTGGGAAGTACAGTAATGCTGTCTTTGGCGAGAAATTTTGTCACGCTGAGAGCAGTGTGCGGCCTTGCATTATCGTGGAGAAGGCTTCATTGTCCAGATGCCCATAAGTCAGGGCGACGGCGTCGCAGTGCATCACGCATCTGTTGGAGCACGCACATATAAAACTCCTGATTCACCGTATGTCCTTGTGGGACAAACGCGTGGTGTATGACCCCTCTGGCATCGAAAAAAAGATATCAGAATCGTCTTTGTTTTGGTCTTCTGTCGCTGCACCTTTTCGACGCCGGAAATCTAATGGACCGCCATTCCGCACTCTGTGTCTTTGTTGGAGGACCGTATTGAAAACACCATATTTCGTTGTCAGCAAAGATGCTGTCGATAAATGCAGCATCCTTCTCTGCCTCGGAGAGAAAATCAGCGCTCACTAATGCCAGCGTATCCTTCTGGTCTTGTGTGAGGGGGTGCGGAATATGTCTGGCATTCAGCTTTCGTTTTCCCGAGTTCTCACGCAAACTTTGGTGGCATGTTGTCTTACTAAAGTCCAAAGCATCTGACAGCAGGCGGCTTATAATGGGGCGGTCTTGCTGTACGATTTCTCTGATCCGAGCCACGTTGTTTTTTAGTCCGTGAGGTTGAAGGGTGCCCCTGCCTTGTGTCGTCTTCTACCAATGTTCTCCCCGAAACGAACCTCTTGTGCCACTCGAAAACTCGCGCCCGCGGTAATCTATGGTTACCGTAAGCGTCACGAAGGAGCTCATACGTCTGTGTGGCTGTCCTGCCAAGCTTCACACAGAATTTTATGTTTACACGCCGTTCAAGGTGGACATCCACCTCTCCACATTCACTCACAGTAGAATGCGCTGATGACTAGTGACAACGTAATTTTCTACATGTAGCGCATCTAGCGGCCGCCACAGGAATTAACATAAATAGCTCAGGTTAGACCGAAAAGATGGCGCTACACATATGCACCAACATTTCTTTTGGAGAATCATTTCTAGGTAATAAAATAAATCAGTCTCGAAACTTTACGGATAAAGGTTGCATGAAAGATTGGTCGGTCAGAAAGGGCGTCCTAGGCCGCAGCACACCCACCGCTGGAAGCACCTGCCATCACATCCCTTAACCACTGCACCGTTGCGCTAGGAGGGGTACTAGAACTCACAGGGGTATGTCCATGTAGTGTAGAGAATGGCCGTCTGCATACATGCGAATTAACCCATTATGCTATCGCGCCAAACCCTTTACTTGGAGTAGTAATTTTAGTTGATCGTTGGAGTTTTAGTTGATGAAGACGACGAAGCGCAATGCGTTATCCTGTGTGAGGTCAACAACAACAACTACTACACCTTGGCCAATCCCCCCGAGGGGGTATGTGCCATATACCTGGGGTGAAGAAGAAGAAGAGGCCGAGAGTGTGGTTCATTTTGTGCCATATACCTGGGGTGAAGAATAAGAAGAAGAAGGTTCATTTTAACTCGCAGCATGATCGGCTGTGGTGATAGCTTAGTGCTCTCGTGCAGTGCCCAGCGAACCGGATCTCTTCGCGCCGCCATCGGTACGAATACCAGTCGTAGAAATATGTATTTTAGTTATTTAGTTGTTTGTTTATTTATTTACGCGTTGCCTAACGTCACCCTCAAGGTCAAGCTCCATAAAAACCGGTGAGCCGGTTTCAATTGGTGAAGCACTGATGACGCACTAAAAGAAAACAACCGAAGGAAGCACAAGCGAGGAACTAGCTTCGGATAGTTGTGGGCAAAAATCCAGAGGCCGCCCTCATTGGAACACAGACTGTAGTTGTTTAGTAGTCTTTTGAGGGCTGCCTGGTTAACTTGTTCTCTTATTCTTTTCTGAGGCAACGGGTCCTAAGTTATTAAAAAATGAAAAATTCGCTAATTTTTGCATTTAGTGCGGGTAAATAAGCATAAACACGCTGCTCCACCTCCTTGCACACCGAACATAAGCCTTCATACCGGTCGCTACAAATACAGGCTCAGGCCCCTGAGTATTCCAAACTGGGGTGCTCTGTGCCAGATAGCGGGTGATGTGATACTTTCCGCTGTACAGAGGAATTCTTCTGCACTACAATAAATTACATAATTGTGTTACTGTGTCAGTGCATAACTTCAGAGCGTACTGTGCGCAGAGTAATCGCAGCCGCAGTCCAGCTTGTAGGCTCCGCCTTTCACCCGTCCGAAATACGCACCTTTGCCACAGCGCCCCTCACACGTAGTGGTTACAGCGCTCCAGTGTGCCGGGTAAGAAAACCGTGCTCAGGGCAGGCTGCCTAAGGTGAACGTGAGTGGTTCTTCCTCGATATCTCTGCAGGGTTTTTAAAAAGAACTCTCCTCACCTCCCTCAGATGTATCACCGGTATCGTCTTGACATATGCTGTATTTCGTTTTCTTGGAGGAGAGTTTATTTTGCTCAGGACATCAATAAAGAAATGGCTCTGTAAAGTACACAAGGTCGGTGCTGTTTCCAACACTAACTGTATAAACTAACACCTGTCTCGACGCTATCCACTAAAGTCCACACATTGCGGCACTGAAGAATAAAAAGTCCTTCATGTAGTTCGAATATTTTCTCGACCCTCCTAAATGCGACCTATGCTAAACTGCACATCTCCAACCAAAAACTTTAATTTTTACCCATCGTTTCGAAGCCGAGTCGGCTTCGATGGGTTAAAATTGAAGTTTTGGTTGGAGTTGTGTAGTTTCTTATGTATTCAAACCCAACCAGACTGGCAAGTACATCGAATTGTTTACTTTTCAATCAAACAGCGACCTGTATGTGACAGTTACTCTGATTGTCAATTTTAATGTCACAAAATATCCAGCAGTTGCCCTTTAGGGAATAATGAACACAAGTACCATTAACAAATACCGCTTCCATTTCGCCTGTACGCAATGTTTTTATTACTAGATTTCTGCTCTGGCTCTGCTCTCTTTTTAATAATCGACTGATGTTTATGATGTTAAAGCTGAAATCCCCTCGGGGGAAACCTGGTGCAACAGCGGGCATCTCAAGGAGCGAATAATACTCTTATATATCAAGGTTTCATTATGTTTAGCGCTAGCGTTATCGAAAAACTTTGATGCAGGAGCTGCTGTTCGGTTCGTGAAGATAAAAATAAAACACGATAGAGGTCACCCAATTATGATAGAGAGGAAGAGGTCTCGAAATTGAAGACTAAATCAAGCGCCTGCGGATCTCATGTCGCGATCAATGTTTACCACAGTCAACCGTATAATTACAAAAAAAAATATTACCAGACCACAGTGTTGTGTCTGTGCACCATTAAGTGTAGCCCCTTGAACTTAGTTTGCCAGTTGCTGTGTTGCTCTGGATGGTATAGGGGTGTATTTCGGGTTAACACCCCGAAACTCAATTCGCAGTAAACACAAAGCTGGAAGGAAGTGCTCCCGAAGAAAGTTGACCACCTGGGGATCCTTTAGCTGCAGTGAAATCGCATAGCACGCTGTACATTTAGTTCTTTATTCGTTGAATAGCTCTTAATGCTATAGCATTAGAAGCCTCACTACGAAAACAACCCGGGGCTGTGGTCTCTCCTCAAATTCGCTGATCATTCGAGGCAGTTATGACACTAGCACGTCCCGCGACGTGCCATTTGTCACACCGCCCAGCTTCCCCCCTTCCCTCTCTCCAGAGGCCTGACCCCGGAAAGAACCCGCCGTCATAAAATTCGCTAATAATAATGCTATTGCATCCTCGCATGTAAAACTAAGTGTCTCCGTTGTTTATTTTCTTACAATGCCACTTTTTCTTGCATTTGTAGAAATTTTTAAATATTTCATGCAGCAATTTTCTATTTTTACGCTCTTTATGTATTAACAAACTATAGTACATATTCCTACCAAGAGGTCCATTCGTGTGTGTCCCCTTTCTTTCGTCGTTGTCTTGTTTCCGCTGTTTTTACAGCATGCAAGTACTCTAACTCGCCCACTTTTGCATTCTTGCGCCCTCCCAACTCTTTTGGATTCACCTCGTCCTGCATTTACTATATCTGCATACATATTAACTCATTACCACTGTTAAACTGTTGGGATTGCGAAAAATAAATGTTACGTGTGCCGAGTGTTCTTTTCCTGCACAGTCCCAATCACATAAATCATAAAAGAAAGAACGGAACGCAGAACAGAAATAGGAATGAGATAAATGGAGGGACTACTGTCATTGGACTCAAAACGTCATGGTTGACGGGGACTAGATGCATCATATAATGCCTGGAAACACGTGCGCTCGTGAAACAACCCGCTAAAGATCTGACATCAACTTTGCCATAATAGAATGCCAACTTTCAAATTTGAGAAACTTAAAAAATGTTGATGAGATAGGCATCATAGCGTGGGCAACTTTATACTTTAATCAACCAAATGATCAGGCAGGCTTTTGTAAAGGATATTCCTCAATAGATCATATTCAAACTATCAAACAGGCAATAGAGAAATGCGAAGAATATATCCAACCCCTATATATGGCATTCATTGATTACGAGAAAGCATTTGACTCATTAGAAACCTCAGCAGTCATACAGGCATTGTGGAATCAGGGTGCTGAAGAGCCTTATGTCACAATACTGGAAGATATATATGGCAAGTGCACAGCTACCATAGTCCTCCATAAAGTCGGCAATAAAATTCCAATAAAGAATGTCGTCAGGCAAGGAGACACAATGTCTCCAATGCTATTCACCGCCTGTTTACAGGAGGTATTCCGAGGCGTGAATTAGGAAGTTTGAGAGAAGAGTTAATGGAGAATACCTAATTAATCTGCGATTCGCTGATGACATTGCCTTGCTGAGCCACTGAGCAGGTGACAGGAAGAGCAGAACAGTGGGTCTAAAAGTTAACATGCAGAAACCCAAGTTGAACAGTCTAGCAAGGGAATGGCAGTTCACAATTGGCAGTGCGGTGCTGGAAGTGGTAACGGAATACGTCGACTTTGGGCAGGAAGCGACAGCTGATCCAGATCACGAGAGAGAAATAACTAGAAGGATAAGAATGGGGTGGAGCGCATATGGCACCTTCTCTCAGATCATGAATGGCAGTTTACCAATATCCCTCAAGAGTAAAGTGTACAACAGCTGTATATTACCGGTATTCACTTACGGGGCTGAATCGTGGCGGTTAACGAAAAGGGTTCAGCTTAAGTTAAGGACAGCGCAGCGAGCCATGGAAATAAAAATGACAGATGTAACGTTAAACAGGAAGCGGAAAGAATGGGTGACGGAACAAATACGGGTTAAGTACATTCTAGTTGAAATCGAGAGGAATAAATGGGCTTGGGCAGGGCATGTAATGCGAAGGCAAGACAACCGGCGGTCCTTAAGGGTAACGGAGTGAATTCCAAAAGAAGGCAAGCGTAGCAGGTGCCGGGAGAAGTTTAGGTGGCCGGATGAGATTAAAAAGTTTGCAGGCATAGCGTGGGCGCAACTGGCAAAGGACAGAGTTAATTAGAGAGACATGGGAGAGCCCTTTGCGCTGCAGTGGGTGTAGTCAGGCTGATGATGATGATGAAGAAGGCTTAAATTGAGAGGACAGATGAGGGGTATAGAGTGCCTAAAAAGGAGACACGTACTATGATATAGTGGTCGAGTGGGCAGAAACGAAAACTAGGTGTGGGTATTCCTGATGAATTACGATAAAGCTGGCACTATTTAAAAATTCTAAAAGATAAACTGCAGGTTAGGCGTTATCCTAATCAGGCTTATAAAACGGGCAGTTTGGAGTTTGCGCAGGCCTACGTGCCTACATCCAGTCATGAGGACGAGATAGTCGAAAGATCCTGTGATGGCGTAGAATCAGGAATCAGAAAAGTTAAACATCGCGATTCATTGAAAACTGGCGATACGTATGCCAAGGTAAAGAAGCCTGCAAGATACCAGGCAGTGGGGCACTGTGGGATATGGCTAAGGAACACCCCGCAGCAGTTATTAGTGGAGATCTCAGAATAAAATTGTACACATTTGCAAGGGGAGACATTTGGATATTTGATTGATTGATTGATAGATAGATAGATAGATAGATAGATAGATAGATAGATAGATGGATGGATGGATGGATGGATGGATGGATGGATGGATGGATGCATGGATGGATGGATGGATGGATGGATGGATGGATGGATGGATGGATGGATGGATGGATGGAGGGATGGATGGGTGGATGGATGGATAGGTAGGTAGGTAGGTAGGTAAGCAGGTAGGTTGGTAGATAGATAGACAGATAGATAGATAGATAGATATATAGATAGATAGATATATAGATAGATAGATAGATAGATAGATAGATAGATAGATAGATAGATAGATAGATAGATAGATAGATAGATAGATAGATAGATAGATAGATAGATAGATAGATAGATAGATAGATAGATAGATAGATAGATAGATAGATAGATAGATAGATAGATAGATAGATAATGTGGAGAAGGGAAAGGCAGGAATGTTAAGCAGCGTTTGAGGAGCGCCAACAACTACGCCACTGCAAGATGGTTTCTGCCTGCCTGTCGTACCAGTGCCTGTCGCATGTAGTACGTGCTGTGTATTAAATGCACAAAGCCAATTAAAAAAATATACACAACGAAAAGCTCAACACACATTTTTGGAGCAGGCACCGGAGGTTGTCTTTTAGTGGCAGTAGCTTCTTTTCCGGTACATGGCGGTTTCCAAAGTTGAACTCATTGACACTGCGTCCAACATCTGGTCCTTGCTTTAACACAAGGTACACTACTGATGTCGAAGCCGCACGCCTATGCGTTGGGTTCATTCTCACGGAGCATTTTGTATATTCGACGTAGTGTCAACTTCAGCTATGCTACACTCGGCAGTCTTCACTGCTGAAATGGTCTGCATAAAATATCGGCGCCAGCCTATTCGACATTAACGTATAACCCAATCAGTTAACTCAGCATTTGCGAGCACATTTTTCCGTAAAATCTATGGTCTTAGCCCACTTACGTCTGCTCCTAGTGTATAAGCGCAAAGGGTTTAAATAGACATATGCTTTTTCTTTTCCTTCAGGAGAGGCAAATTAGTAATAATAATTGGTTTTTGGGGGAAAGCAAATAGCGCAATATCTGTCTCATATATCGTTGGACACCTGAACCGCGCCGTAAGGGAAGGGATAAAGGAGGGAGTGAAAGAAGAAAGGTAGAAAAGGTGCCGTAGTGGAGGGCTCCGGAATAATTTCGACCACCTGGGGATATTTAAAGTACACTAACATCGCACAGCACACGGGTGCATTAGCGTTTTTCCTCCATAAAAACGCAGACAAATTAGTATAATGCTGGATTGACAATTTCCCTGCGTGCTGAATTAAGTTTGCAACTTTTGATGCATGTGTGCCAAGATTTCAACCGCAGTTTTTAATCATTTAGGTGCTTCCTTCAAGGTGAAAGCATTCTGCAGCCGCATGTTTTAAAGCTTACGTGTGGGACAGTATCTGTTGCCATCTCATGTGCCACCTTTGGTACGATTTTAATCAGTCTTTAATACAAGGTGGAGGCATAAGGCTTTGTGTGCGCAGGTTTTCTTACCCTAATTGATGAAAAAGAGACTTTTTGAAATAAATTGTACGAATTAACAAGAATCTTAGGTTTTAAAGGGGGCTCAAAACTGTATCTTGCCCGTCTTTCAACTTCTAGCACTGCTGTACTTGTGTGACATTAGAATACCAAAGACCGAAAAAAGGAAAATAAAAAATGTTTATAACATTTGTATGCAGTTCCAAAGCATGGCTTATCCGTATCTCCAGAATATATCTCTGCACCTTACATTCGTAGATCCCTAGTAGTACCCGTAGCACTCCTGGCGCAGTGGTGCAGTGGCTGAGCGGTGTGCCACTGCCCTGGCACGGCAGGTGCTGTCGCCGGTTAATTTGTGCGATCCAGGTTCCTCATAGAGAAACAAAAGCTAGACGATTTTGCTGGACTCTGAACCTCCGGATTAGTATTCTCGCACTAAACAATTGAGCACCCGAACACGCTTCAAAATGAAATCGAATATGCGAGTACTTCAGTTATGGAATAGAGCCGAACTATTCTACCAAAGAGAGCCATCATCGGAGTGAAACATGGCAGATATTCAAGGCCCCGAAATAAGCTGTAAATTATTACGGGCTTGTTTTTTCGGGACATGTGATTGTAACGCCCGTGGCAATCTAATTTCAGAGGAATGATTCTCGGCCCACATTTTCTTTTCGTTTTTAATTGCCTAAATGCAGACGGCACCCGCACCGCACTGTTGGGCAACTATTTCTGTTTTGTTTATAGGTTTTCATGAGATTTTTCAAATTCCTCCTACTCTTGAGCAAACCGCGTACCGACTAATTTTTGCGGAAAAATAGCACATCATTTTCCTACTGCAACTGATATTCAAAAGCCTTATTGGATGTTGGCGGTCGCTGTTTTGCTTTGTATGTTATGAGGCGCTTGGTGGGGGTAACGAAAAGGAGCTCTGCGCAGGAAAAGGATAACGCCCTGGTAACTGCCCCGGAAAAATTTCAGCAACTACGGGATCCTAATGTGCTCAATATTTTTAAAGCACACGGCAGTATTATTCCTCTACAAGTAGAATACATTTATTTTGTCACAAGGAAACTATATTAATGAAAACTTAAATATGAATATTATGCATATTCTTTAATTTTCAATGGAATAGTAATACCTCATTTTACGCGCTCGGCTTATTTGAATAATTTCGTCCTTTTTTCTAAAAGCACGTCCACAGCGTACCTCTCTCTATCCTCCTGTGTTTACTTTATCTGCATATATCTGCGTTTACTATAACTATTTAATAATGAGCAATATTAAAATAATTTTGATTCTGAAAAAATTGCACCTTCGAAACATGCTCATTCCTTACGCAGTTCGGATGACCAAAATTAGAAAAGGAGCGTGCAGCATAGCACCAAAATAATTTTTTTTGCTAAAGGACACTGATGAGATGAGTAGGGGCGCGATGATTGGACACATGATATCACGGTTGACAGGGACTAAATTTAAAATACCAAGACTAACAATTAACCTCTGTAAGTACTGACACTCGTGTTATAACATGTGCAATAAGTCACGTCAACTTCGCCGTGACTGAATGTCCACTTTCTAGTTGGAAAAAAATTGAAGAACAAAGGTTAATGAGGCAGGCCTCGCGGCTTGCTGTTCGCTGCCGTAAGCTAGTGTTTTGTTCTCTTTGAATCTCCTGCATCACTCAATTGGCCGTCCGTCGTTATGCGATGCTGGTCTCACTTGCAGTTCAGACTAAAAACTGCTGACTCTTTTAGTGGCGCACATTATAGCCTGGCGGAACTGTACATTAAGTTTTTCAAACGCGTCGATTCTATGCAGAAGTAAAGCCGCCCACGCGCGACTGACCTTAGATAAATAAAATGGCAACAAACTTTATTAGCGTTATCTCTTTATATCTCTGCACAGCACTGTGTATTATTTGCTGAGCCCGCGAGTTTGATAAGTTTCTATGTTTTGAAAGATTACAACTGCTTTTTTAATTGTATTTCTTCACTAGTGGCCGAGCGTAGAGATATTCTTTATTTGTGGGAGTGTACTGAGTTGTTACCAGTGTTCTAGGTTATCCCCTTCTGTTCCTTTGTTTCATGCTTTCGCTCACCGGGTTTCATAAAAATCATTCACCATCCAGCCTAAAGTGGGGCTGTAATACCGCTTGCTCCATCATCAGAACGCCGTGCACCCCCCCCCCCCCCAAACAGCCTTTTTTGCTACTGCCAAAAAGGGCTCAGCTCAGATTCCACAGCACCTTGATGTTAATTCCCTTATCGCTCCGTAGTTTTTTTCTACAGAGGAGGGCGTCTGCCAAATTGGAAACCTCTTCTCGGTACCTGTCCTCCTTAAATTTCTCCTGATATTTTTCACGTCTCCTTCACGCGTATTGGTAATCACTGCTTTTCCCTTGAGCATCGGTCGCTATAGATAGCATGAATTCAAATGCAGATCTTCCGAGCCGAAAATGAAGTAAATATTTTCCCTTAAACAGTGAGGAGCGCCACAACGTCGCAGTTTAGTTACATGTAGCTGGCAGTTTAAATAATTTTCCCTGCGGAAACGAAAGAAAAAACCCTCCTAAAGTTTAAAAAGGTTAGGAAGCAGGACTAATTCTGTTTAAAAAATTATTAAGGTGAAGGCAGGCTGCTTTTCTATTCGTGCTCTACTATAATGATAAAATATGCCTTGCCTAAATTCGCTAGCTTTTTTTTCCGCTTCCTCGTTGACGCAGTTTCAGCTTGGAAATTTTTAGCGCGAGAGCATTTCATTAGCAATCCTGAAAAAGAGGACGTTTGTCTTATGCCTCTGAGAAACCTGCAAAAATAAAATAAATATTGCCCCGACTAGGTTTTTGAACCCGACGCGTTGCGAACTGATCTGCTTCGCGGCCACTGCACGAGTTCACTGCGCTATCACACCAACTTTCTTTCTTCATTGCATACGTATAGTGCCGAAAAGAAAAATCTAATCATGCTTACGCTACAAAACACCAGGCCACCATACCCCTGCCCGACCCCACCTTCCAAAACATGAAAAGTCTGGAAGGCAGACGCATGCACCCAGATAGGGGAGCCAGCTAGGCGGATATCCCAGAGCCGCCAGGACGGCTCTTCCAGGGCCGCAGAGTGATGATGGCAGCAAGGACAAGAGCACGTGTGTCTCCGAAATCTAGGTTTGAAGAAAAATAAACCTCAACCTCAACCTCAACATCTCTTTTTAATAATCGGCTGATGTCTATGATGTTAAAGCTGAAATCCGCTCTGGGGAAGCCCGGCGCAACAGCGGGCATCTCAGCCAGCGAATAATACCCTTATATATCGAGGTTTTATTATGTTTACGTTAGCGTTATCTGAAAACTTTGATGCAGGAGCTGCTGTTCGGCTTGTGAAGATAAAAAGAAAACACGATAGAGGTTACCCAATTATTATAGAGAGGAAGAGGTCCCGAAATTGAAGACTAAATCAAGCTCCTGCGGATCTCATGTCGCGATGAATGTTTGCCACTGTCAACCGCATCATTATAAAAAAAATTATTACCAGACCACAGTGTTGTGTCTGTGCACTATTACGTGTAGCCCCTTGATCTAAGTTTGCCAGTTACTGTGTTGCTTTTTATGGTATAGGGGTGTGTTTCGGGTTAACACCCCGAAACTCAATTCGCAGTAAACACAAAGCTGGAATGAAGTGATCCCGAAGAAGGTTGGCCACCTGGGGATCCTTTAGCTGCAGTGAAATCGCATAGCACGCTGTACATTTAGTTCTTTTTTCGTTGAATAGCTCTTAAAGGGACACTGAGGAGAACCCTATCAATTTTTTTGTTAGCAAAATCTGATAGTTTGGCATTTCATGGCTTTGTTGCCGCTTGTCCGGGAGCGAAAAATGCATTTATTTCAAAGAAATTTGAATTCGAAGTTGAAAAAGTTTTTCCGGCCGCTCCGATTCAAACTCGAGAACTCTTATGACGTCACGGAGAACTCTTATAACGCCACAGGACGGAGTGACGTGAACGTGACGTACACGGAGACTCCGTGATTTCTGGCGGCTAGCGGTGCGGTCTAGCAGCTGCCGAAATGAAAGCTGCCACCGCCGCACGTTGGAGGCATCTATCGGGTGTCGCTACCGTCGCTTCGTATACGTTTGCACCAGCGTCTTGCCAGCGTTACGATGGATCCAGTTCCCGAACCCGACGACGTAGTTCTCGCAAAAACTCCGACCTGCATTTCAGCGACCTCAGCCACACAAAGCGTGCAATGGTTTTGAAGGAGCACGGTTAGGTTAGGCGCCGGCGGGTCGTTTCCCCCGAGATCAGTGAGCAGCCGTTGCAAACTAAATAGCATAACCCCAGTGCGGGGAGTCGCGACGGGCCAGGACAAGGTCGGCGCCTTGCGCCCATCGGAGGCTGGCCAGGGCTTTGGGGCCAACGGATTGTGATTTCTTGAATGGCGTGGTTGCACGGCGCAGCAGGCGGCCTCGAGGTCTCCCACGGTTGCAAGGGCCAAGTTGTTTATTTTTTTTTTGCCACAAAAAACGGATGGGTGCTCAAGGGCGATTGCGATTAAAGTCGGCGGTTTGAAACTAAAGCCGACACGACGCTTCAACGGCTTCCGCTAGATCCAACAGGTCCACTGGATCGGGCTCTCTCGCCCACTTGCATGTACCTTCAGATATGTACTGTGAATGGATTAAATTAGGCGAGCTCGAAAAGAACAGCTCCGCCGAACTACCGAAGCGATTGAATTACGTCACAACGCGCACATCGCCGCGGAGTCGAATCAGTCTGGCCGGGCCGGCGGCGGCTGGCGCACTTGGCGCGAAATAGATACATGCTCCAAGTCTACCCGCCAGTGCGGTCAAAGTGCGCCGAAGCCGCCGAACGCATCGGCGGTCAAGCGCAGTTGGAGTATAGAGGGTTTCGCTTTCACCGACGTGACGTCGCCGTGCAGCGCGCGCGTTACGCCGCAGCATAAACGCGCCTTAACAGAGCCTGCGCTTAACCGCGAACAAACGTATTCGGTGGCGGCATGTATGGAGGCCACTGAAACCCCCCGCCCACTCACTAAATAAAAGCGAAGAAATCATGTGCCGAGGATCGGAATCGAGCCAGGGCCTTTGGCGTTTGAGGCGGAGACGCTACCACTCCGCCACGATGGCTCAAGTTACAACCAGCAATAAAGGCGCATCTAGTGAATGCGCTCTTCTGATGCAGAAATCTCCGCGCTTTCGCTAGGTATATCCTGGCCTAACAGAGCCAGGCAATCAGCAATTTTCTGAACTGCCTTGTACCTTGTCTCCCGTCGCTAATAAACGATTTCCGTTAAGTAGTTGGAAGTTGACTGGCACAGCCGGGAATGTTTCGCCTGGCAAGCGTGCGAATACACAAGGGCTGCCTTGTACGATTACCGACCATCGTGCCATCATAGTTTTTCATCGACCGTGGCGATCATCTGACAAGCCTGAACAGGCTCCTTCAAAGGTTAACTAGCACATGAAGCGGCACTTGGAGTTCCTCTGCTGTTCGGCGCTTGTAAATCGAGGCGCGTCAAAAACAAAACCACGGGCACGCAAAGCTCGTTCGAAACTCTCCTGGCCGCCTGTGGCGCCGCCAAGCATCTGTTTTCTTTGCTTCCAACATTCAGTTTGTCTTTTGTCTGCCTTCCTTGTGTGATAAAAGTGTACTACTGGTTATAAAACAAAACTTACTTCAATATTGATCTGCGCAACCTACCTTTGTCAGCCTCAGAGATTCGCGTCCCAAAGTAGGATAGAAAATTCCTCCAAGGTGGCGTCTCTTGTCCTATGGCGTCACCACGCTTGTACTTGCGAGACGCTAAGGCGCCCGTGTGCTGTGCGATGTCAGTGCACGTTAAAGATCCCCAGGTGGTCGAAATTATTCCGGAGCCCTCCACTACGGACCTATTCCTTCCTTTCTTTTTTCACTCCCTCCTTTATTCCTTCCCTTACGGCGCGGTTCAGGTGTCCAAAGATATATGAGACAGATACTGCGCCATTTCCTTTCCCCAAAAAACCAATTATTATTATTATATTGGCCTGCGGTGGCGATACCTGTATTTTGGTTCTTGCTATTTTCTACCTTACAAGAGCATTGTTTTCAGTAAGAGCGGCGTTTTAGTGATCAGGAGCTGGTATTCTATCGATACAAGCCAACTTCAATTTCTCCTCAGTGTCCCTTTAATGCTATAGCATTAGAAGCCTCACTACGGAAACAACCCGGGGCTGTGGTCTCTCCTCAAATTCGATGATCATTCGAGGCAGTTATGACATTAGCACGTCCCGTGACGTGCCATTTGTCACACCTCCCAGCTTCCCCCAGAGCCTCTCTCCACCTGCACCACCCAAACAGACGCCTCAACGCGGAAAGAACTCGGCGTCTTAAAATTCGGTAATTATAATGCTATTGCATTTCCGCACGTAACATTCAGTGTCTCCATTGATTATTTTCTTGCAGTGCCACTTTTTCTTGTATTTGTCAAAATTATATAATATTTTATGCTGCAATTTTCTGTTTTTCCGCTCTTTATGTATTGACAAAATATAGTGCATATTTCTAACAAGAGGTCTATTCGTGTGTCCCCTTTCATTCGTCGTTGTCTTGTTTCCGCTGTTTTTCCAGCATGCAAGTACTCTAACTCGCCCACTTTTGCATTCTTGTGCCCTCCCAAGTCTTTTGGATTTTCCTCGTCCTGCATTTACTATATCTGCATACATATTAATTCATATGCACTGTTAAACTGTTGGGATTGCGAAAATTAAATGTTACGTGTGCCGAGTGTTCATTTCCTGCACAGTCCCAATCACATAAATCATAAAAAAAGAACGGAACGCAGAACAGAAATAAGAATTAGATAAATGGAGGGACTACTATCATTGGACTCAAAACGTCATGGTTGACGGGGACTAAATGCATCATATAATGTCTGGAAACACGTTCGCTCGTACACAACCCGCTAAAGATCTGACATCAACTTTGCCATAATAGAATGCCAACTTTCAAATTTGAGAAACTTAAAAAATGTTGATGAGATAGGCATCGTAGCATTCTGTGCGCTGCCGCAATGCGACGAACTGGACGCACGTCACATACGACTTCATTTCCCCATGAGATAAATCGCTCTGGTGGGAGGTTAATGCTCCTCTGGTCACTGGTAAAAAGTAACAATATGATTTGGGAGAGCCACCTGGCGCTAATAACTAAGCCGATTCTAAAATGTTTTACTTGGGCCATTTTTCCATCTGAGCCTTCCTTTCTAACACAGCAACAATATCGGCGGTAGATAAGCGAAAAAAAAAAAATCGCGACGCAGCACACTGGTAAGCGGCGCCGCATGTCACATACAGGTCGCTGTTTAGGAGGGGCAGCAAGTCGTTCGATCTACATAGATGACTTTTTACTTTCCATTAGCGCAATGAATGGACATTAGTGGATAACGTTAGGATGGGCTAGTTATTATATATATAGTGATCTGTCGGAAACAGCAATACAAGTAAGGGTGACACAAGCGCCTGTGCCGTCTCAACTCGACCTTGGTTATAGACCTGTTTCCTTCCTTTACATACCCCCCGTTTAATTTGCACCATTTCTTTTTTTTTGCTCTCAGTATATAACACCTCCCACTCCCCCAAGAAGACAAAATATGTCTTATGTCTGGCCGGTACCTGCAGATGAGAAATTTCCTGGAAGAATGCAACTAGGGCCGGAGAGTGTCCTCTTAAAACGTAGCTATAACAAGAAACATAGCATACTCACATATTCTCAATTTGGATTCCGTAATGTTCGCTCAGCATAGTTGGCTCTTTTAACACAAAAAGAACTAATCCTCAGAAAGAAAACAAGATTTGAACCCTAGGCATATTCGTTCAATTTCCTACAACATTCAGTAAATCTGATCATGAACGCTAAATAAATAAATAAACTTTTTCGGTTGAGAAGAATATTTCTATATTTACCTAAAACGTTTCTACAATATCGCCACAAAGCGTTATGGTCAATGCGCATATCTCTAACATCGTAGAAACTTATTCTCAGATTCCGCAAGGGAGTATGCATCTGTCCTTACTAATACATCTTTATATTAATTAATGACATCATTAGCACTGACCATGGTGGTAAGTTCATTGTTGGTACTGATAAAGTTATCCTGTTTTTTCCGCCTTCTAATATTGAGCTGTTACCACGATGCTATCACGTCCTAGACAAAAACATAAATTGTGCACATTCAACGCACTTACCACTAGTAGCACTAAAACTATGGCCATGTTATCTCAAGAAAAAAAAATAATATTGCCAAAATTACTGCCGACCTCGTCATTGGTACTTCAAAAGTCGAACTTGTTCCTTGCCAAGGAGCCTTAGAGTTATATTTGACGAACACTTAACATCCAATAATCATGTGAGATTCCTTTCCTAAAACGGTGCCATAGGTTTTGGCATACTAACAAGTTTACGCTTTTTTTGCAACATCCGGTTAAGGTTCTAGTATACAATTTACTATTTTACGAGGACATTAAGAAGTTGCCGGGATACTGAGGCCGAAGCTGGCAAAGGACAGTGTTAATTGGAGAGACATGGGAGAGGCCTTTGCCCTGCAGTGGGCGTAGTCACGCTGACGATGATGATAATTTTTATCGATATTAAACATTGCCACGTGGTTTCGGGTAGTGCCACAGCTAACATCACTGAGCTGTTAATATTACAAAAGAAGGTTGTTCGTGCAATTGCTAACGCGCCGAGCCTAGCTCACAAAAGAACCACATTTTAGCAGCCTTCGCATAACCACCATGAACTCGATTTACAATAATTTACTAATGCAGCAGTACCTAGGGAGCGAAAAACAGGGCAACTATTTTATTCAAGATCTGTCTAACCTCTTAAGAAATACTAACGTTTAACACACAAGGCACGAAATTTAGTATGTTCCGAAAACACGAACTAACACGGAAACCAGTCACTAAGCTACAGAAGACAACCTTTACTCAACTCATTTGACGATGTTAATCTGATCAGGTAGTTATGAGCATCTACCGTATATACTCGTGTATAGGCCGCCCTCGTGTATAGCACGCACCCTGCCACTTCTGGCCGCAAAATTATGAAAGAAACAAACGTGCCAAAAAGGCGCATGAAGCTTGCTGTCCCAGTCTTGGACGCTCTGTTCTCGCTCTGTTAGGAGGACATCGTTCGACCCAGTGGCGTTCGTCCTGTTCATCGCTGCCCCGACGGCTCTGCTCTGCTGGGAACGATCGGCTAAGTTTCGGGTGGCTGATTGTGGCATTTTCTTTTTGCGTCTTTGCGCGGTAAGGCAGTAAGCCCGGGCTATGTCCACCCAGTCTCCCGGCCAGGGGAGTTCCCTCTGGTCGGCTTCTCTGTCCACTGATCTCCTACCGTTGGAAGCTTTTTTGCGCAGTGGTGTCGGCAGTATTCCTGTCGCGCTGGTGCCTAAGGATGGTGGTGATATCAAGATGAACAACCCTGGTGCTGTTCGGGCTGCTCTCCAGTCGGCGACTTCTCATTATGAGTCAATCTCAGGTTCGCCAGTTTGGACGCGGCGGGATTCTGTGCAGATCGCCAGACCTCGCCTTTGTAAGAGATTTACTAACCTCCTCATCCTTTGCCTCCCTTCGGGTAAATTCCTTCATCCCTTCACATATGGCGTGCACGAAAGGTATTGTACGAGGCGTAGACTCTTCCCTGTCTCCGGCAGAGACTCTTGAGCTTCTGTCGGCTGCAGGTGTTGTTGCTGTGCACCGCTGTAGCCGGGATGTAAACAACTTGCGGTTGCCCACTGAATCAGTGATTGCTACCTTTGCCGGCACTTCCTGCCCCTCTGAAATCAAGGCATGGCCTCTAATTTTTCGGGTAGACCCATTATCATCTCGGCCTCTGCAGTGTAACAACTGCTGGCGCTATGGACATAGCGCTGGTGGTTGCAAATCCAACTTGAGGTGTTGCAACTGTGGGGACGGTCATTCAACGAGCACCTGCACTGAGAAGAATGAGAAGTGTTGCCTTTGCGGGGGTGCTCACTCTGCAAACTACTCAAATTGTCCCTCTCGAGCTCAGGAAATTGAAATTCTGGAAATAATTGACAGGAAACGCTGTTCGCGCCGTGACGCTATTTCAGAGGTCAAAGAACGTGCCCACGGTTATGCCGGTGTGACCGCTCGGCAAGGTGTCATGTCAGACTCAACGCGGTCGCTGGCAATTGCGGCTGCTGTGGAGGCTTCGATGTCTAAAATGGTAGAAAAGATTGTCGCAAGTGTGTCGGAGTACTTTACAAATGTTCTAGCGACTCAGATTACACATGCCGTGCAGGCTTGTTTGGCACCTCTTTCGACAGCAATTCCCCCTCCTCTTATCCGGTCTCCAATTCCAGTAGCATCACAACCCCAGGAACAAACTTCTGTCCCTTCCGCTATACCTTCCTAGGGTACTTCGAGGGATGTTGATATAATGTATGATTCCGAGATGGTGGAGCCTGATGCGCGGCTTCTTAAGCGCAGTGGGCCCCCATGTCTCATTCGTTGTCTTCTATGGGCACCCATACCAAATCAAAGAAGAAGCAGTTTGGCACTAAACCCAAGGATACCATTTTGGAGCAGGCAGTTGCTGCTGCTAGACTTTCGCAACCATAGCGTCGTTGCGAGTTCTGCAGTGGAACTGTCGCTCTATTTTTTCCGCTTCTACAGTTTTACACTGCCTTTCTACTCAGCTTAATCCGGATGTCATAATTCTGCAAGAAACTTGGCTTTCAACCGACAAAAATTTTCATATCAAAAATTACCGTTCATTTCGCCTAGACCGCCAGTCAAGAGGCGGGGGTTTACTAACTTTAGTCTCTTCAAAATTTTGCCACAGGGCTGTGGTATCTTTTCAACAAATGTCTCCTGACTGTGAGATTTTGGCAATAGACTTTGTACTTCCTGGGTGCTCTCCATTTTCAATAGCAAATTGTTATTTCCCCAATGGAGTCCAGGATGTTAGGCCTCTGGACTTTTTACTCGTAAACTGTAAAAACCCAGTTCTCGTGGCTGGGGACTTCAATTCTCACCATGTGTCTTGGGGTTTAGGACTAATACATGCGGCAAGCGCCTTTGGGACTGGGTTTCTGATCACAACCTGATGTGCTTAAATTCAGGATCGGCCACTTATCTTCGCTCACACACTCAATCTGTTTTAGATCTCACATTAATTAGTCCTGTAATTGGCGTAACGAATTGGTCGACAGTTGATAGCGGCACCTCAAGTGATCATATACCTATTCATTTTGATATCATATGTCGTGTTCCTCCGGCGTCTTCTCAGTTGCGGTCACATGTATATTATGACAGATTTCAGACGGCGTTGCACTCTGCCCTTGCTCCAGTGTCTAACATCGCCGAGGTCCACCAGTCGGCAAGCATATGTCTGGCTATTGAGGAAAGCCGTAAGAAGTCGGAGTTCCTGGTGAGGCCAACAAAAGGGAATTCTTCTAACTGGTGGAATGCGGACTGTACAAGAGATTACAGGCGGAGGAAGGCAGCATAGAAAAAGCTTCTTCATAACCAATGTCCGAATAACTGGAGTGATCATAAATTTATTGCAGCCACCTTTAAACGCACAGTTTCTCGCGCAAAGGAAAAATATGACTCAGAACACTTCGATTATCTTTCAAAGGCGGGCAACCGACGTGCACTATTCGGATTTCTACGGTCTAGGAAACAGCTCATGTCCTCTCATAATTTTCAGTCATTAGTTATGTCACCTGTAGAAGCTATCCAGGCGGTTGAATTAACAGCCACAGGCCTGCAAAAGCGGTTCTCGTCTTTACTACCTATGCGACCATTGTTATTTGCACCAGTCGCGCCAAATGATAATGCCTCACAAGTAAATCTATCAGAGCTTTCACAAGTTGTCCAGAGATTGCCAGCTGCTGCTCCTCGTCCTGATGATGTTACCACAAAGATGCTCAAGATTCTATTTGAAAAGTCTCCCAAATCCTTATTGCACCTAATAAACTACTCTCTCAAACACGCTTGGATACCTTCTGAGTGGAAGCTGTCCAAGGTGATCCCTTTACTTTAAAATCAGGGTGGAGGCTATGAATTGGATAATATTAGGCCAATTTCTTTAACATCAAACGTGGTAAAGTTGATAGAAAGGGTGTTACTAATTCGGGTGTCAGCCATTGTGGACCGCAAATGTATACTCAGCCCGTGCCAACTCGGTTTCCGGCCACGGTGTTCGATATGGAATGTACATGCTGATCTTGAGAGCAGAATTCTCCTTGCTCGTCGTCAACGCCTGGTCGCGGCTTTGGTTACGTTAGATGTCGCCAAAGCTTACGACAGTGTAGAGAGAGAGAGAGAGAGAATGAAAAGGAAACGCAGGGAGGTTAACCCGATGTGAGTCTCCGGTTTGATACCCTACACTGGGGATGGGGGATAGGGGTTACAAAGATGACAGAGAGGAAAACGCAAAAAAAGGAACGTACACACACACACACACACACACACACACACACACACACACACACACACACACACACACACACACACACACACACACACACACACACACACACACACACACACACACACACACACACACACACACACACACACACACACACACACACACACACACACACACACACACACACACACACACACACACACACACACACACACACACACACACACACACACACACACACACACACACACACACACACACACACACACACACACACACACACACACACACACACACACACACACACACACACACACACACACACACACACACACACACACACACACACACACACACACACACACACACACACACACACACACACACACACACACACACACACACACACACACACACACACACACACACACACACACACACACACACACACACACACACACACACACACACACACACACACACACACACACACACACACACACACACACACACACACACACACACACACACACACACACACACACACACACACACACACACACACACACACACACACACACACACACACACACACACACACACACACACACACACACACACACACACACACACACACACACACACACACACACACACACACACACACACACACACACACACACACACACACACACACACACACACACACACACACACACACACACACACACACACACACACACACACACACACACACACACACACACACACACAAGGCGTTCCATTTAAAGTCTTTCACACAGGCCGGTAGATTGTAAGAAGCGCAAAAGCGCTTGCATGGCCTTCTTCTGCGACGGTAGGTCCTTTCGATGTTCTAGAATTCTTTGTTCGGATAGCGGTTGGTCGTCCAGTTGGTCAAGTTCGTGGCTAAGGCATGCCCTCTGTGGACTGTACTGCGGGCAAGAGCACAATATATGGCCAATTGATTCTTCATGGCCGCAGTGGTCACAGGTTGGGGTGTCGGTCATCCCTATGCGGAAGGCATAGGCTTTAGTAAAGGCAACAGCCAACCAAAGTCGATATAAAAGCGTGGCGTCTCTACGGCGAAGCTGTGATGAAGCTCGAAGACTTAATGTTGGATGAAGTGAGTGCAGTCGCATATTTCTTAAATGTGGCTCATTCCATTGCGACTCGGTGCACTGCCGAGCAAGTAGGCGGAGCTTCCGTGCCGCGTCAGTTCTAGAAAGAGGAATTGGGACGTGGCGCTCCTCAGTATGGGCTGAGCGGGCAGCGTGATCCGCCCGTTCATTGCCGATAATCCCGCAGTGACTTGGAAGCCACTGGAACGTTATTTCTCTATGTCCGCAAACCACCCTGCACGTCTGACTAAGCTTCGTGAGATGAAAGCCAAGTCAAGACAGCTGCTGTACGTGGAGCCACGTAAGAACGTAGGACTTCCATCATTCAGCAGCCAAAGTTCATTACTGGAGGCGATAGATACCAGAGCTCTGCCTCTTGCGTTGATGATCCGACTTGCCCAGAGTGTATGATGGGCGTTGAAATCTCCAATGATGGCCCAGGGATTGGAAGTTGAGGAAAGCATGTCTTGTAGTCTTTTGTAATCAAATCGACTTGACGGAGATAGGTAGGCGCCTACAAAAGTAAAGGCCAGATGCATTTTCCGTACGTGTAGGCATACATATTGATTACTGTCATTAGGTGGTACAGGCTGATGAGTGTAGGTGAGGTCACGGCGAATAAACACCAAAATCTTACTGTTTTCATAAACTGCTGGCGACATAAATGATTCATATCCAGAAAGCCTGATTTTGTTCGATAAGTTCGGCTCGCAAATGACGATAATGGGAAACATATTGGCGTACACGAAGCGACGGAAATCCGAAAGGCGCGCTTTAAGTCCGCGGGCATTCCACTGAAAAATAGCTGCTTGTCGGACCTCTTCCCTAAAAGACCAAGGCTGTGGAGCCATGATCTACTCAAGGGTTGCGAGCACCGGACTCAGAGCGTCCAGTACTTGAAGCGCACTTCTGGTAGACGGTGTGTGCATGTTGCTTAGCAGCACGCGAATGGCATTCATTAAAGGCCTAATAAGTGCTATCACTTGCTCATCTGTATTTCGCGACTCCTCGGATACAGCACCTTGCTGTACTGGGGGCGGCTTCTTCTGCGGCTCTTCTGGCGGTCGTGTACACGGAAGTGGCGGCCATTCCTTTGTGGAAAGAGATCTGGCAGTTTTCACCCTTCCAACATCGGTGCTCGGAGTGCTGGAAACGTCCGCTGATGATGATGCTTGACAAGGTGACTTTTCCTGAAAGCTTGATGTTTTCCGCCGTGAAGACCTTCGTCGGTGAGGTCGTCTTCGCCGTACTTTCACAGCGGCCTCTTTGTGGGTAGATTTGTCTCTCACCATTTGTTTAAGAATGGTGATCTCTTTTTTGATCTGGGGACAGTCTTTCGAAGAGGCGCAGTGATCACCTTGACAGTTAGGACACTTCAACGTGGTTGCGCTGCAGTTGTCTTCTGAGTGGGGTTCGGCACATCGAGGGCACACGGCCGAATTTCTGCAAACACCCTTCACCTGTCCAATCTTCTGACAATTGAAGCATTGCATAGGTCTTGGAATAAATGGTCGAACCTGGTGGCGAAAGTGGCCGACCTTCACGTAGGGTGGAAGGCAGTCGCCTTTGAAGGTTATCCTCACACAACGTGAGTTGCCGAGGCGACCAACATGCACAATCAGGTTGTGTTCGCTTGCTGGTTTTATGAGAATTGGTAGGTGTGCATTAGATATTTCATTGTCAATGTCATATATGACTCCTGTTATTGTGGAACCATTCGTTGGCACGATGGATCGGACCTTGATGTTTCCCAGCTGCGTTACATGTTGTAGTATGGTCAGTGCGCTCGGGTTCATCACATCGATTGCCAGGATGTTTCGCCTAGTGTTTATCCTAACATCTTTGATCTCATTTGGCACGGTGTTTTCTAGATACACGGAGAGTGCTTGCCTGTTGAGGACGCGCAGGTTGTCGGTAACGTTCTGTGGCACAAACAGGATGGAGTGAGGCCATCGCTGAGGAGCTGTTTTCACAGTGTCCGAGCTGGACGCCGAAGATGGGATGATAATTCTTCGTTTGGCCTTGCGGTACTGGACAAGTCGAAAGCTGTCTTCCGAGGACTCGTCACCTGATGCGCAGTACAGCTCTGTGTCCTCGCTACCACTCGACGTATTTCCTCGCTTCCGCGAACCGATGTCCGCGGGTGAACGGGAACCGGGAGGATCCTCGGGGTGTTGTACATCCATCACCGCGATGGAGGGGGCGGTAGACCCCACAGGTGCAGTAAAAAGTCCAGAAAAACACAGAGACGGGCGAGATGTGTTCTGCAAGAGAAGCACTTCGTCTTCCTTCCCGACAGTGTAGAACACTCTATCCTGATACATAGGCTACAGTCTCTTCAATTTCCAGATTATATAGTTGCATGGATATCTGCATTTATTCATAACAGGGAATTCTTTTGCGTCCATAATGGTGTTTATTCAGAGAGGTGTAGACAAACGCGAGGTGTACCGCAAGAAGCTGTTCTTTCTCCTGTGCTCTTTAATATTCTGTTAAGCTCAATTCCTCTCCACCGCCATGTACGCACTTACGTCTGTGCGGACGACATTGCGTTTTGTGCTGCTGCGCCGGATATACATTCTCTGTATGGTCTGTTGCAGTCATATTTGAATACACTTGTGCACTGGTTGAGCGCATTACACCTGAAGTTATATGTTGGCAAGTGCGCCACTCTTGTTTTCCCTCTATTCACTCCTGTAGGGGTCTCTCTCACTTGTCAGTTAAAAATAATACCGCAGGTTCGATCCCTAAAATACCTAGGGGTCATTTATGACAACAAACTCACCTGGCGACCTCACATTGACCATTTCGCGGCGAAAGGGGCTCGTGCCGTGGGCATGTTACGGAGATTATGTCATCACCGGCACGGCATGCGCAGAGATGCGCTATTAATGATCTACATATTGTATGTCAGGCCAATTTTAGAATTTGGATCAGTGTTGTTTTCAGGCTCGGCTACATATAAACTTCGCCCTCTCGTCCTTTTAGAGAGAGAAGCACTTCGCATGTGCCTCGGCCTTCCAAAATTTGTGGCTATCAATGTGCTGTACCTTGAAGCCCGCATTCCGCCTCTCTTATCACGACTTCAATTTTTAACTCTGCAAACTTACCTCAGGATCTATGAATCCCATTTCCACCGTTCCCAAAGCATTTTCTGTTCTCAGCCGACCTCCTTTTTTGGTGTCCCCTGGTCTCGTTTCAATTCCCCTGAGGTAGTGTTTGTGCAAAGATTACTTCAGCCTTTTGATGTAAACATTTATGATATCCTTCCTGCGCTTCGCAATGGACCCGCTATCCACATTGTTTTCGACGATATATTCCCAAAAAATGCAAAACGTTTGCCACCGAGTATTCTAAATGGTCTTCTACAAGATCATCTGAGGACCCTACCTACAGATATAGCAATAGCCACTGATGCATCGCAATGCAATGAAAAAGCAGGTGTGGGAATAATTTGCTCGCATTTAGACTGGTCCTTTTCTCTGCGCCTTCCAGATTTCACCCCTATTTTTCAAGCAGAGTTTCTAGCAGTTGTACTTGCTCTACGCAAGCTAGACCCCTCTATTACAGCAGTTGCAGTAATTACTGATTCTTTATCTTTGTGTTCGTCCCTCGCTGCACATGTTGACGGTCCCATTTTATCAACTTTCTAATCCCTACTTCCTCTGCATTTGAGCCTTGTTCATTTAGTATGGGTTCCCGGTCACAGCAGTGTGACAGTAAATGCGATTGCTGATAATCTCGCAAAGGCTTCCCTCAGCGGCCCCGTGTTGCCAATGATCCCGGCTACAGCCTATATTACAGCATCTAGATTTCGGCGACGTGCGTTTTTAAGCACGCAAGACACATCACTTTTAACATCGGCGGATTATGAGCACCTTAAATATTATTGGAACAGAAAAATTTGTTGCTCTCGGCAGCTTGAAGTATCCCTGACGAGGCTGCGTTGCCGCATCCCCCCTCTAAATTTCTATTTACACAAGTCGGGTTTGGCGCTCTCTCCCCTTGTTGCTGGAAGAGCCCTTGCAGCATCTTGGCCTTAGTTTGAGCAGCCCGCTCTTGCTATCATTTGGCGGCACTACATTTGGGTTCAGCCACAGGTCTGTTTGTACCGCTGTTCTAAATTTCCTGATAGAATCTCACCGACTGCCTTGCTAAGTGTTCCAACCTTTTCTTTTCTATCAATTATTACATTTTGACTAAATCATTAATATTTCATCCCTCTCTTTATTATTAATCTTAAAATTTTAAAATTAAAACACTCATCCCTTTTCTGTTCATGACGAAAAATTCGCCTGTGTTGCGCTCCCACGTGCTTTTCCTTTTTGTTAACTGCGTTCAGATGAATAGCCACACGATTCTTGGCCGATCCCCCAGTGTGGGTGTGTGCCATCTTTTGATAGGCTAACAGCAACAACAAGACATTGCTACATGATGACGCCGCTTAGTTTTTTCCCACATCGCATTCATTATCATCATCATGGCGCAACACGTCGCTCCGCGGCTTTTTGTTTCCGGTTAGAACTGTGGCTCGATCAGCGCCATTTCGTCTTTGTTTTCCGGAGGTTCCTGCCGTCGTGTGGCAGGCTGCGTGGTTTTGAACAAAGAGCAGGATGCAAGGGCAGACGGTCCTACGCTGCAGGCTTCAAACTTCAAGTGGCAAAATAGGCTGAGGAACACGGTAAATGGAAGGCCGGGCGTAACTGTGACGTCGACGAAAAGTGTGTTCGCTGCTCATGTGTGCAAAATGCAAGGCTTGGTCGATACTACCCGAACCTGCAAGGCTTTCCATGAGAAAGAGTGCAAGTTCCCGAAACTTCAAGAGTAGCTCGACGAGTACGCTCGCACTACTGGGAGCAGCGGCTTAGCCGAGTCTACGAAAATTATCAGCATGAAAGCAATCGCTATCGCTCAGCGCACGAACATCCGCCGTTGAACGACATTGCGCCAGAGGCTTCCAGCTCAATACGAGGACCAAATAACGAAGTTTCTACACTTCGTCAACGCACTTCGGAGGGAGCATGAGCATGACCTCTCACAGGTAGGCAATGCTGATCAGACCCATGTCTGGTTCGATGCCCCTGAAAATGGCACGGTGGAAGCCAAAAGGGGCAAAAAGTGCCTCCGTGCGCACTACCGGCGCCTACCGGGAAAGGTGCACAGAGATGCTTTGCACCACCGCTGATGGAAGGAAGCTTCCACCCTCCTTTGCCTTTGAGAGAAAGACTCTGCTAAGAGAGAAGTTCCCTCAGGGTATTGTAGTCAGGGTGCAAGAAAAAAGGTTGGATATCCGGCGAATTGGTCATAGACTGGATGAAAAAAGTATGGCAGAACCGACACCGACTAGGAGGCCTACAACGCTCCAAGCCCTTCTTGTGCTCGATAGCTTTGAGGGCACCTAACAGACCGAGTGTAGACTCAGCGTGCAGACCGCCGAATGCACTTGGCTGTAATTCCTGATGGCCTGACAAACGCGCTGTAGCCGCTCGATGTTTGGGTTAAGCAGCCATTCAAGACGGAATTTCGGTGGCGCTACACTGAGTGGATGCAGTAACGAGTGGATGGCAACGGCGGAACTATTCCGACAGGGCAACTGAACCGAGCGCCCTTCCTTCGAGTGCGCGCTTGGGTTCTGCACGCGTGGCCTTCGTTGTCGGCGGACACCGGCTCGAGCAGTTTTAGAGTAACGGGGCTGTGAAAGAACAAGGACGGCACAGAGGACGGCCAGATTTGGAAGCATGCTAATATAGCGAGCTCGTCGGACAGCGATAAGCTGAGCTCGTCCGACGGCGATTAGCGCGAAAGCGGCTATGAATGCTGGAATAAAATGTTCAAATTTGTCACCAGCTTTTTATTCATCTGGCACTGCCATCGCATTGGCACCACAGTGTGCTAATGGGTAGCTATAGGCCTGATGCGTGCATAACCCGCACCTTAGAAAATTTCATGAAGAAAGTGCGGCTTATACACGAGTTTATACGGTATATGTTTATGTTAAAACTTGTTCGCTTTTTGCTCTGTATTCTGGTTATTTTTATGATTTTCGGTGAACTTTTTTATGTTTCGTATTCCTATCTCATTTTACTCTGTTAATTTGAATCGTGACCTGTGATTTTATGTGTTCTCTATATAATGTGTGTTCATTCTTGTAATGCCAAATCACTTCGTTAAGAGATCTCAACACATTCAGTAGCATGCACTTAGAGATAACATAGGCCTCATCATGCCCGCTTCTTCGGCTTTCTACCCCTGCTCCTGCAATTGTGTACGCATGATGCCGAATAAGCCTGAATGCCTGCCTCTGCCTGCCTGTGCGCCTGCCTCTGCCTCTGCGCCTGCCTCTGCACGTGCCTCTGCCTCTGCCTCTGCCTGCCTGCCTGACTGCCTGCCTGCCTGCCTACAACGCACGCACACTTAAAAGGACGTGTTGCTGGGCAAGTTGGTAACTGTACATCTTTTTGGTTACAGGCGCGAAAATACACACAACACAAGGTAGAAAGAGGGGACGGAGCGCTCCGTCCCGTCTTTCTACCTTGTGTTGTGTCTGTTTTCGCGCTGTAACCAAAAAGACGTACAACGTAGACTACTGATCTCAAAGCCGCATGCCTTCGCGTTGGGTTCATTCTCACGGAGCATTTCGTATATTCGTCGTAGTGTCAACTTCAGCCATGCTACACTCGGTAGGTTTCACTGCTGAAATGGTCTGTATAAAATATCGGCGCCAGCCTATTGGACATTAACGTATAACCCATTCAGTTAACTCAGCATTTTCGAGCATCGTTTTTCGTAAAATCTATGGTGTTAGCCCAGTTGCATCTGCTCCAAGTGTACGCGCAAAGGATTTTAATGGACTTATACGCGTTTTCCTTGGCTTCAGCAGAGACAAATTAGTACAATGCTGGATTGACGATTTCAGTGCGTGCTGAATATAGCCTTCATCGTCAAGTTTGCAACTTCTGATGCATGCGTGCCAAAATTTCAACCGTAGTTTTCAATCATTTAGGTGTTTCCTTCGAGGTGACAGCATTCTGCAGCCGCATGTTTTAAAGCTTACGTGTGGTACAGTATCTGTTGCCATCCACGTGCCACCTTTAGTACGATTTTAATCCGTCTCCAATACAATGTGGAAGCATAATGCATTGTGTGAGGGGGATTTCTCGCCCTAATCTATGAACAAAGGGACTTTCTGAAATAAAATGTACGAATTAACAAGAATATTAGATCTTCAAGGGGGCTCCAGCATATCAATACTGTACCTTGCCCGTCTTTCAACTTCTAGCTGTGCTGTACATGTGTGAAATTATAATACCAAAGACCGTAGAAAGGAATATAAAAAATGTTTATAACAATTGTATGCAGTTCGAAAGCATGGCTTATCCGTATCTCCAGAATACGTCTCTCCACCTTACATTCGTAGATCCCTGGTAGTACCCGTAGCACTCCTGGCGCAGTGGTGCAGTGGCTGAGGGGTGTGCCACTGCCCTGGCACGGCAGGTACTGTCGCCGGTGGAATTTGTGCGATCCAGGTTCCTCATAGAAAACAAAAGCTAGACGATTTTGCTGGACTCTGATCCTCCGGATTAGTATTCTCGCACTAAACAATCCAGCGTCCGAACACACTTCAAAATAAAATTGAATATGAGAGTACTTCAGTTTTGGAATAGAGCCAAACTATTCTACCAAAGAGAGCCATCATGGCAGATATTCAAGGCCCCGAAATAAGCTGTAAAATATTATGGGCTTGTTTTCTCGGGACATGTGGTTGTAACGCCCGTGGCAAACTAATTTCAGAGGAATGATTCTCGGCCCACATTTTCTTTTCGTTTTTAATTGCCTAAATGCAGACGGCACCCGAACCGCACTGTTAGGCAACTATTTCTGTTTAGTTTATTGGTTTTCATGAGAGTTTTGAGATTCCTCCTACTCTTGAGCGAACCGCGTACCGACTAAATTTTGCGGCAAAATAGCACATTATTTTCCTACTGCAACTGATATTCAAAAGCCTTATTGGATGTTGGTGGTCGCTGTGTTGCTTTGTATGTTATGAGGCGCTTGGTGGGGGTAACGAAAAGGAGCTCTGCGCAGGAAAAGGATAACGCCCTGGCAACTGCTCCGGAAGAATTTCAGCCACTTCGGGATCCTAATGTGCTAAAAATTTGGAAAACACACGGCAGTATTATTCCTCTATAAGTAAAATACATTTAATTTCGTCTCAAGGAAACTATTTTGACGAAAACTTGAATATGAATATTATGAATATTCTGTAATTTTCAACGAAATATTGTATTACCTCATTTTTACGCTCTCGGCGTATTTGCACAATTTCGTACATTTTTTAAAAGCACGTCCACTGCGTACCTCTCTTTATCCTCCTGTATTTACTGTATTTGCTTATATCTGTGTTTACTATAACTATTTACTAATGAGCAATATTAAAATATTTTGATTCTGAAAAAAATGTCACCGCAAAAACTGCTCACTCCTTACGCAGTTCAGATGATCAAAATAAGAAAAGGAGCGTGCAGCCTAGCACCAAAATGATTTTTTTTTTGCTAAAGGACAGGAATGAGATGAGTAGGATCGCAATGATCGGACAAAGGACGTCATGGTTGACAGTTACTAAATTTAAAATATGAAGAATAATATTTAACCTCTGTAAGTAGTGCCACTCTTGTTATGATACGTGCTATAAGTCACGTCAGCTTCGCCGTGATTGAATGTCCACTTTGTAGTTGGAAAATATTGAAAAACAAATGTTAATGAGACAGGCCTTGCGGTTTTCTGTTCGCTGCCGTAAGCTAGTTTTTTGTTCTCTTTGAATCTCCTGTCGTGTTTGCAAAATTTTACTCTCACAGGCTCTTGCTCGTCGTCCGTATTGAGTCAAACAAGGCATCACTAAATTCGCCGTCGGTCGTTATGCGATGCTGGTGTCGATTGCAGTTGAGACTAAAAAGTGCTGACTCTTTTATTGGCGCACATTGTGAATGATTGAGAATGAAATTTTGGCGACCTTCAAATCCGTAGCCACTATTCTGAATTTTACTTTTGAGCTCCCGGAAAGCTCTTGTTTACAGTTTTTAGACTTGAAATTGTTTTTTCGTACAGAGGGCCATTTATGCTGGGCCTATTTACCAAGACCTAAGAAGGCTCTTCTACCTTATGATTCGTGCCACTCAAAGCTCGTAAAAAAGGGAATCGCAACCTCGTGTTTAAGATCCTCGCTTGTCAAGTCATGTCCACACATGGTGAAATGTAGTTTTACCAGTCAGGTAGACCGGCTTTACTCTGCTGGTTTTCCTTTTGCTCTTCTGAAAGCTGTTGCGGAATCTTTGCTGAAAACCCTATGGTTGAAACAAAACCAACAAGAACTCACTGAAAGCGAGAGGAGGAAGTTTGAAGTCTTTCCTTATGTGCACAAGACTTCGCACGGTTTGAAGAAGGTGGGAGGGAAATTTGGTGTCAACGTGTTCTTTTCCTCCCCATGTAAACTGTCTCGTTTATGCCGATTAACTAACAATAACCTGCAAAAGAAAGTAGGGTGCAGAGTCAACCACAGACCTAAGTTTGTAGCCTGTAAGATGGGAATTATCTACGAGATCCCATTCATTCAGCTGTGGTTCCGTTTATGTACGGCAGACGGGGCGCTGCATTAATGAACGCCTTCAGGAGCACAATAACACTTTGAGCCAACACGGTGGGCAGCATTTAGCAAGGCACTGCCAGTCTTGTAAGATCAAAGACAAGATGAAAAAAGTGTGTTGTACGCCGCTTTTCAAGCAAACGAAGATTATAGGCTGCGCGAAGGACCGGAAGGCACGCGAGATTTTTGAAGCCTGGAAAATTGCTAGATACGGTGCAGAAAAATGTGTTAGTGAAGCAACAATTCACCTGTATCAGAACTTGACTTTTTGGGTTGATCAGATTGTGTACTTTTGCTTTGGGCGTTAAGTTTGGTTGCGCATGCGTTGCTCTTGAAGGAAGCTTGTGTTTTTCGTCCAATAAATCAGTTGTTAGTCTACGCTCGTCCTGTCTGCATCTTTTCTTTGTCCTGTCTCCTGCGTAGTTTTATGTCTTCAGAATGTCTTACCAACTAGCCTCTCATCACACACTTCTAGAGCACATTATAGCTTGGCGGAACTGTGCACTGAGTTTTTAAAACACGTCGATTATATGCAGAAGTAAAGCTGCACACGCGTGACTGACATTAGATAAAGAAATTGGCAACAATCGTTATTAGCGTTATCTCTTTATCTCTGCACAGCATGTGTATAAGTTACTGAGCCCGCGAGTTTGTTAAATTTCTATTTTTTGGAAGATTACAACTGCTGTTTTTATTGTATTTCTTCACTAGTGGCCGAGCGTAGAGATATTCTTTATTTGTGGGAGTGTACTGAGTTGTTACCAGTGTTCTAGGTTATCCCCTTCTGTTCCTTTGTTTCATGCTTTCGCTCACCGGGTTTCATAAAAATCATTCACCATCCAGCATAAAGTGGGGCTGTAATACCGCTTGCTCAATCATCAAAACGCCGTGCACCCCCCCCCCCCCCCCCAAAAAAAAACGGCCTTTTTTGCTACTGCCAAGAAGGGCTCAGCTCAGATTCCACAGCAACTTGATGTTAATTCCCTTATCGCTGCGTCGTTTTTTCCTACAGAGGAGGGCGTCTGCCAAATTGGAAACCTCTTCCCGGTACCTGTCCTCCTTGATTTTCTCCTGATATTTTTCACGTCTCCTTCACGCGTATTGGTAATCACTGCTTTTCCCTTGAGCATCGGTCGCTATAGATAGCATGAATTCAAATGCAGATCTTCCGAGCCGAAATTGAAGTAAATATTTTCCCTTAAACAGTGAGGAGCGCCACAACGTCGCACTTTACTCACATGTAGCTTGCAGTTTAAATAATGTTCCCTGCGGAAACGAAAGAAAAAGCCTCCTGAAGTTTAAAAAGATTAGGAAGCAAGACTAATTCTGTTTAAAAAATCGTTAAGGTGAATGCAGGCTGCTTTGCTATTCGTGCTCTACTATAATGATAAAATATGCCTTGCCTAAATTCTCAATTTTTTTTTCCGCTTCCTCATTGACGCAGTCTCAGCTTGGAAATTTTTAGCGCGAGAGCATTACATTAGCAATCCAGAAAAAGAGGAAATTTGGGTTATGCTTCTGACAAACCTGCAAAAATAAAATAAATATTGCCGCGACTAGGTCTTTGAACCCGCCACGTTGCGAACAGATCTGCTTCGCGGCCACTGCACGAGATCACTGTGTTATCACACCAACTTTCTTTCTTTATTGCATACATATAGTGCCGAAAAGAAAAATATAAGCATGCTTGCGCCACAAAACACCAGGCCACCATGCACCTGCCCGACCCCACCTTCCAAAACATGAAATGTCTGGAAGGCACACGCGTGCACCCAGATAGGAGAGCCAGCTAGGCGGCTAAACCAGAGCCGCAAGGACGGCTCTTCTAGGGCCGCAGAGTCATGCTGGCAGCGAGGACAAGAGCACGTGTGTCTCCGAAACGCTCACCTGTCTCTGTTCAAGACAACGAAGATCGGCTCTTTGATTGTCGGTAAAAGATAGGATAGAGCACCGAAAGGACCAGGTTCTCAAGCAATTTGTTTCGGATAAAAAGGAGGTTCTGTGGATATGCCTATGTGAATAATCATGGAAAAAGCGGCCGCAGCCGTAGAGAAAAACTTTCTCACGTGGAACTGTGTTTGATGGCACTGTGGCTTGAAACGAACATCGAAAGCCTCAGCCGGTATGTGCGTGTGCTAAAAAAGAGAAGCGTAATTTTTTTCCTGCCAAGACCCATAACGAAGGGACACCTGTGAAAGCTCTAGTCACTGAGGCCAAGAATACTGGAAGGGTGCGTGTTCTCGAAGTTTTTGAAAAGCGCCTTAATCCGTACGCATTGGATGATTCTTTTCTTGCAAAGAACTCTAATCAGGTTAGTGAGTTGCTTTCGGATCACGAAGGCACTGCCGATATGTTTTATGCTTTATCGTTTAATGGGGAGTAAGTTTTCCACTTAATACTTCAGGCATAACTCTGTATTGTTGTCAGATAGCGCACTGAGTACCAGGATTCGGTCGCGTTCAAGTATTCTTATGGGTTATGAGATGGCAACTTCTTGAAAGTGCGTAACTTTAAGCTTTCGTTCGTTATTGTAGATTTTAACGTAGAGTCCTACTTGCAAAAGCTAGGTATACGTATTTATTCATGGATTGGACTTGTTTTAAGTGGCCTTTAGCCTTTACTAACTAGGAAATTTCTTCGTGCCTTGACGAGTCGCGCTTGAGGAAGGAAAGGCATTGTGAAAATAGTATTTGGCGTTTTCAAGAATGTGCACAGGGCTTGTAATTTACTTGTCAGGATCGGGTTGAGGGTTGCTTGAACTACCTTGATCTCAGCATCAGGTTTAGTGATCGTCCAGCCCATTGGGCATATTTACGTCTCTAAACAGCTAATTCTAAGCTATAATTCGGAGAATTCGAAAATAGCGAACAGACAGATAGCTTTGAACTGCCTAAGTGCCGTCCTTCAGAAATCTTGTCAGCAAAAGGTCAACATGAGTATTCAAGAAAAGGTTCTGCGCCTGCGCAGCGCTCGCTTCCACTATAGCACACTAATTTCCGTTGCTGGAAGACTTCTTAAAAATAACCGGCATGGAGGCAAAACAAAAGTTATTGCGGGACTCAAAAAAGAATGATGAATAAGGTGTCTCTGCCTGTAAGCACGCAAAGCAGCAGGCTGCGAAAGTCGGATTGGCAGGGACGTCCTTTGTAACTACCTGACATGCACAACTTGTTCCATAGCCCAAAGAAGGTGGCGGAAAGTGCGGCGCTCGTAGGGTTCGTTTTTTTTTTTTGGCGCCGAGAAAATTCAAGGATGTTCCGCATGGTCAACAACGCTGGGAAACTTACAGCCTGCGGGATCAAGCGGGCTACGCGGTTTGTGAACTGCGAAATCAAATGGTTTCTCTAATCCCGCCCTTTTGTTGCAAGTGCAGTATAGGCCAGACGGGCCTGAACGAAAGGTTGTAGAAGCACCAAAGGTTGTAGAACCCCATAACCATAAACAACGGCCGAAACAAAGAGGTGGTCCATTCCTTATCTTGTATAAACTGACATACTCCACCAACCTCATTTGAAACACTCGCAAGTGGAGTGATGGCCCGTCAGTGAATCCCAGTTAATTTACAAAGAATGACATGAAAATATCGACTGTCTAAAGCGGCAGTTGATCAAAGCATCGTTCATAATACCTCCCCTTTCCCTCGGTCCAGCTGTTCCAATGTGTCCGACAAACGGCTTCATTACTTATACTGTGAAACCACTGTCTTTTTTTAAGGCTCTTTCTTTCTTTATTGCAAAGTTCCAGCCCACGTTTTTTGTATAAAAGACTCGAGCTACCGAGGGAGCAGGCAAGTGCACGCCTTTGGTGTGGAACCATTCACCACCGCCTAACTGCTGCTGGGTGAGTCGTGTTAGTCTGCATAAATTTATTTTCTTTTAAATTTAGTTCCCTCAGTACCCATGTACGCAAAATTCACCAGCTAAGAAGTACCACAGAGAGGAGTATCACTGCGTCTCACAACCTGGCTTATTTACTTTCTTGCGCGCTAAAAAAGCAGAAAATTTATTGCTCATAGGCCATTGCCGGCTCGGTCATTTCCAGCTGGTTGTGGCTACAAAGATATGTCGTATGAACGTACCGAGCATTTCTATAAAACGCGCGACTAATATTTAAGCGATTCATGCACGAAAAAAGAATCATATCTCGGGATGTGTGCGAGCATTACATGAATGTATCCCGAAAACAAACAGTATTGTGCTATCCACCCACGTTCATGAAGAAACTCAGCCAACAGATTCTAAATTTTGGTTTGGTTTATGGTTTATGGGTGTTTAATGTCCCAAAGCGACTGAGGATTCTATTTCTGAATTTCATGTTAGACTGTCGAAATACGAATAACTTTCGGCTTCGCACCTTCTGATCGCGAAGACAGGAACAGTATAGCGTAGAGGTAATTTTGTGTAAGCAATTTTCACACACCCAAACTATCGACGAGGCAGATATAATGTTTTCCTTTGTCTGTTTTTTGTTGAAAAGAAGATACTGTTGTTCGTTTCTTTTCAACGAACAGGTAGTAGACAACTGCGATTATTATTTTGCGCCGTGGCGAAATGAAGTAAGGCCGGTATGAGTAAACAAATCTCTGTGTGAACATAAACTTGCTCGTGATTCAAGCGTTTGGGCAACATTTCTCTGCTCGTAAAGACATTCAAATGAGGAAACGAATATCGGGAACATTTTTATCTCCAGCACATTTTATGTAAGGGGCAACTTCGGCAAGCGAACCTTCGCTCTTTTGTTGCAGGACTCGACTATCATGGCACACCTTTGCAGATTCATAATTCAGGCGGCTTTGCTCATAGGTATGTATTTAGGATATGTTTTGGTTTTATATTTTTCGAAAGAAAAACGAACAGTTACGCGCCATGGAACTCGGTCCAGTACAGGTGCCATAATAAAAGTCTCGCTTCCAGTGCAGGATAAAAACAAATTCAACCATCATAGCCCATAGGGCAATACATGGCTACTGCAAGGAGAGAAACCGCCTGGATATTCATCCAGCCGTCCCAGGATAAGGAACAAAAAGCGGTTGAATCGTCTAAATCTTAAAAACTACGATATTCTTGTCACGTCAACTGTCTGATGCTGCTACAACGAAACCAATGGCTGATTTATTGCCAGTAGGGCCAAGGAAAGATATGCTGCCTTGAGCAAGCCGGAAGAGACAAGCGCGAGCCAGCAGCACGATGCGGGCGCCAAAGTCTGGTGCTCGTGGATGTCGCCGCTGTCGGTGGCCGCTGCCGGATGTGCTGCCGAGTCCGATGCTGCTGCTAGATTCTTAATAACCTACGGAACTTCGAAGTCAAGAAGTCGGCTTAATATCAATAACTTTCACAGAAGAAGCTGTTGTGATAAACCTATTTGCTTATGAAATAAGATCTTTGCAAATTTCAAAGCTGACGGGGCTAAGAAACCTGTATCCGAAAGCACATACGCATTTCGGATTTGGAATACAACGCGTTTTGGCATACCCCACTGAAGAATATCCTATGTATATTCGAATTGATGTTTTTGTTTGGGCAAAGCCTCGTTGAATGTCAGCACATGTTTTGCGGAAAACACAGACAGTATGCGTCGAATTCACATTCAGCCGAACAATTTTGTCTTCTCTAAGAAATAGAGCTTTCCTGAATTTTGCTTGCTTCGATCCAAAAGACTGGTCGCAAAACGGTTTTTTTTAATGGTAACAAAACGAATTGTAATTGGATGGTAATAGTTCCGAATGCACGATGTTTTGAAGTAAAGAAATCGTGAGAAAACCCGGTTGATCACTGCAAGGAAGACATCTTCGTTCTCTGCTACAGCAGTTATTTGCAATGATAGAGTTCATACTAGAATTAAGTCCCTGGAATGGTGTAATCTCTAGCTCAGTAGTTTCCTAACCGATATGTAATATGGTGAAGCTTTTGATGAATTAAGCTTAGCACAGAGGAACAACCAGGAATCAAGGTGCCTTCTTGTATTTATTTTCAGCGGTCTTCATGCAAACAGCTCAAGCAGAAGAGGGCCGTATTTACTGGGGTGGAGGCCCGGGACGTTTGGAAATGCCGTCGGATTCTTCGTCCTAAGTGAATAGCAGATCAGCAAACTCGGGCGTTCTGCCTGGAGATCCCTACACGACTAACATCCTGCTAGAAACAATAAGCATGAAATAAAACCCTATAGAATAGAATAGAAATCCTACGTGTGCGTGTCTGTCCGAAAAAGGAACTTAATTTACTTTACCTGCGTAGTAATACATGATCTCAGCAATCAAAGGCCTTCTTGAATTAATTAAATAATTTTGTTTCAGCTGAAAGAAATTTATACTAGAGATTTCCAATTGCTAAACGCCGTCAAAAAAAAATAATGGAGTTCCCCTGTTTCTATTTCAGTGAAAGTTGGTTATCTTCATACCTGAAATATCGCTACTGCTCTCTATATTTTGTGGTAAAAATTCCTTAAGCGCCAGCAAGTCGGTAAAGCAAAATTGGGCGTCGTTTACAACTTCTAATATCTCAAAGGAAGACAGCACGGTATTAAAAAAAGGTTTGCCTAGCCAATTAGCAAAACCATGGAGAGTACACATTTGAATGTAATTTGACATAAAATTCTTACACCCTCCTTTCTGTGAATTTCACAGCATAGCCTACTTCATAGACACTGGAAATACACTCGTACGAAGCACTCATTTAGTAATTCGCTAGTACAGGAAGAATTAGTTCCTAATGATATTTCAGGGGTTTTACTGATATATTAGAGCGAAGCTTTTTACTGTTTGTTTATGCTCAAGGCCGCTAGCACTCTGCCCAATCACTTTCTTTTTGACCTGACAACTAATGGGGACGCTCCTATCTGCCATCCATACACAAATTTGCGCCGCTCTGCCATACCAGGCAAACAATCCGGGATTTTTCGCTCCTGTCAACGCCGACGACACCACATATGCCTACGCCGACTAGTTCTTACGAAGTCCATATTTATTTATTTTACATGTACTGGCGACCTCATGCAAGGTCTTAGGCAGGAGTGGGTGGCAATGATCATACAGAATATATACATCTGACAAGAAAGCGCACTTCAAGATAAGAGGTGGTCTCCAGCGCCAAAATCCAAATGGTTCTTTAAACAAAGTTCAATTGTGACCGGGAAAAAAATGTGTCATGGGAGTAAAAGGTGAATACAGGGCACAAGAACAGGCTCAGAGCAGATTACAATAAGTTTTGTTTTTTACTCAGGAGTGCGTCTATGAAGGCATCAAGAGTGGAGCATTCAACAGTTTGGGCATCCAGTGCATTCCAGTCACGTGTTGTCCTGGGAAAAAAAGAGTTCTTGAGCACGTTGGTTTTACATGTGAAATCCTTATAAGCAAGGCGGAAATTTGGGCCAGTTGGTAAGTGTTCATTTTCGCTCTCAGCGCAACAGGAATGGGACACAAGACGAAGGACTAGCACAAACAGGCGCTGACTATCAACTGGTTTTTTATTGAAGAACGAAAAGCGTATAAATACAAACAGTGAACTGCTTATCAATCAACAAAAGTTATCTGGAAGGCACGTGGGAGGTTAGATAGCTCAATTCCTTCTCGGAGTTCACAACTGAGGTTCCCAGCAACAAAGAACTGCAGTTTTTGGATTTGGCACTGTGTGGGGGGAAAAACACTTGTGTTGGTGGTATCGCCCGAGGACTGCCAAACCATTGCTAAACTTCCGGTCTGGCCATAACCTTTTTTCCTGTGGAATGAACGGGTCGTACGCGCATTCGCGGGTTGAATGTATGTGCTTTTGTCTATTCGTATTTTGTCGTTGTACAGTAAGAAATAAAACTTCAATCTTTCACGGTACCGACGCGATTCCAGTGTATCTAAGATAGCAGTCTGTAATAAACAGGTGGGGACATGCACCGCCTACAGCAGTAGTAAATAAACCTCGCGGATTTGCGCTGAACGTTTTCTAATTTTGCTATGTTTGTTTCTGTGATGGGGTCCCATACGGTGGCTGCGTGTTCCAAAATCGGCCTAACGTACCGTTTTTATGCTAGTAGTTTTATTTCAGGGGGGGGGGGGGGGTGCTTTCCGAGGGTCCTTCTCAGATATCCAAGTCGCTGCACTGCTTTATTTTTAATATAGTCTATGTGCTGGTTCCAACTAAGGTCAGGAGTGATTATGATTTCCAGGTACTTAAAACTTGACACTGCTGCCAGATAATGGTTTCCGATTTTGATATTTAAATGTTAGCGGTTCTTTCTTTTGAGTTACAGCCAATGCAAAAGTTTTTTTGGTGTTAATAGTCATTTGCCATGTAGAACACCAGGTCTGTAATCTGTAATTTAGCGAGTGATGAGTTTAAGGTTTCTTGGTCGTGAGCAGTAGATATTGCATGGTAGATTATGCAGTCATTTGCAAAAAGCTTAATTTCTACTGGTATGTCAGCAGTGATATCATTAATGAAGACCAAAAACAGGAGCGGCCCCAAAACTGAGCACTGCGGGACGCCAGACTCAACTGATGAAAAATTGGATAGCACATCGTCGATGCTGATGGCCTGGTATCTCTAAGAAAGATATGCTTGAATCCACGCGAGTAACTTGTCAGTCTTAAAGATTGGCTTTAACTTAAGAAGCAGCCTTTTGTGGGATACGCGATCAAAGGCTTTTTCAAATTCAAGGAAAATGATGTCCATTTGACCTTGCTTATCTAGGGCAGATGCAAGGTCATGAACTGTGTCTAGCAGTTGTGTTACAGTTGATAGTCCTTTACGGAAACCGTATTGCGCGTCAGTAATAATCTGATTTTCTTCGACAAAAACTGAAATGTGTTTGAATATGATGTCCTCAAGCAATTTAGCAGATGTACAAAGTAGTGAAATGGGCCTGTATGACCCAGGAAGTCAGCTACTACCTGTTTTCAGTACGGGAATGATTTTACGGTATTTCCAGCCCTGTGCCAGTTGTGCATACTGTATGGACTTAAAAAATTTGGACAAGGTATTTTGCACACCATTCGGCGTAGCATACAAGAAAGGCACTTGGTATAATGTCGATTCCTGGCGATTTCTTAATGTCTAAGTTAGGTAGTAAAGACAGAACGCCTTCCTCGCTGACACTCAAGTCTGAGATAGCCGGGATTTCATCGAAAGAAGCAACGCTGGGCGCTGCACTATTATCTTTGTGAATACAGAACAGAAATAGCTGTTTAGTGCTTCAGCAATTTCCACTTTGTCTGTTACAGCGAATTAATTTATGCAAATGCTAGGGCAGTTTTCTTTACTGGCGCAATGTGACGCCAGAATTTAGCTGGGGACGATAGAAGAAAGTTCTTTAGTTACACGGTTTGGCAATAGCTTTTCGCTGTCTGAATTTTACCGTTTAGTAACTCCCTCATAATACAAAGTTTCACTGCGGTAGACGGTGAGGGTTCTGCTTGTGCTATTTTCCAGTTTTCTTTATTTTCCTCTTCAAAAGTATGATTTCTTTTGTCATCCACGCAGTGTTCATTCGCTGTCTTTTGAGTTTAAAAGGAACGTAGCTCTTAACCCACGTATGAACCAGATCCTTAAAGAAACGCCATGCATTGTCAATAGTGTGTTTGTTTGAAGCGCAGACAGAGGAAAAGAAAATATGAGCTCTCAAGTGTGTCTAAGATGTCAACATCGCTAGCACGCGTGAACGCTGGAACTAGTCGCTCTTTGTCAGGGGGTTTGTGAATGGATTTGATGTACAGTGATAGACACACAATTTTATGGTCTGAGATTCTTTCAACTACTTCAGTGCGCGGGTTTCGACGAACGACTGCATTATTAACGAGAAAGAGGTCCAAGGCGGACCCGTAACCTTTTTGAAAGCGGGTGGGTTCTTTTACTAGCTGGCTCATGCCTTGCAGTAGAATGAGATCAACGAAGGGTTCAGAGGAACTAGAAAGAGCGATTGGAAATTCACAGCTCCAATCTAAAGTTCGAATATTAAAATCGCCAGCCAAAAGCAAACTGCAGGAGTGGTTCCTGTATGCGCACAAGAACTCGTGGACTTTATCACAAAGTGCACTGTCACAGTTCGGGGACGGTAAAATTCCCCAATCACTATGTTTAAATCTTCAAGAAACAGTTTGGCTATTACACATTCAACTCCCGTAATATCAGGTAAGCGCGATGCACGTAGAAAGTTTTTAAACATTATTGGCTCTCCACCACCACGCGAATTTCTGTCTTTGCGAAAAATTTTATATCCAAGGGGCGTTATTTCGGAGTCGCCGATGTCGGAATGTAACCAGGTTTCCGTTATCAATAAATGAGGGTTGTGCGCTATCACAATACTTTCCATTTCAGATGCTTTGTTTACGATGCTGCGAGCGTTTATGTTCAGGCATCGAAGTTGCTTGCCTGCTCTGTCGGTTCATTCAGTACGTTCAGAATCATGCCTCACGCGCGTGACGGGCACTCTTTTTTTTGTACTGTCCCATTCGAGTAGGTCGCTGCTAATTTTAATCTTATCATAGACAAGCCTTACTTTGCTGCCTGTTCTTCTAACATCACTCGTGCTTTCCCAAAGGTGTTTTCTTATCTGCCTTGTGGGTACGGAAAAATCTTCGGATACTGAAATGTTTCCCCCCTTCAACTTGTGGCAGTTTTTTTCACATTACCTTTTTCGCGATGATCAATTAGCTTCGGCATAACAGGACGAGGTTTGTCTCTCTGCTTGCGACCCATCCTATGTATTCTTTCGGCAGAAGTCTCTGTGACGCCCAACGTTTTTTGGAACACGCTCTCAATGACATCTCTGGCAAGTGATTCCGGTGTTTCTTCTTCGTTCTCCCTCACACCGAAGACGATAAGATTGTTCCGCTGACTTCGGTCCTCAAGGTCGACAAGCTTTTATTCGAGTTGAAGGACAGTTATTTCCAATTTAGTAACCGTAGATCCACGCTCCCTATATATAAATGCAGTTTCTTCTTTTTTTTGAAGTTTTGTTTCGATTGCATCTAGTCTTTTCTGTATGGCCTTTCGGCCGCTTAGAATTTCGTTTAGCATTTCTTCGTGGGTGGGCTCTGGATTCGTATCACTATCCCCGCATAGTAACAGCAATTACTTGGCAATGTCACAAACGCATGAACAAAAAGTGGACAGGCAACGTGGGCACGTCAGCTGGATAAAACAGCGGTTGCTACTTTTGACAGTGGAATGTTTGTAACTGACCTGAATGAACAGAAGGAAGGAATTTGACATGGCGTTCACGGCGCGCCAGCTGACATGCGCACTGAAGATGCTCGGGACAGGTAGGCTCCTTTTACAATCGGATGATGTCGCTCCAGATGGTGTCAAGTAGAATAGATGGCGTGATAATTCATGCGCGCAGTCTCCGTAGAAGGGACACGCGGTGCTGACGGGGCAAGCTGCATCTTGATGTGCATTGGCCGCGTGAGTCCAGCCGAATAGTAGGATCTGCGTGTAGAGAAGGAAGGGATTTGACATGGCGTTAACGGCGCGCCAGCTGACATACCCACTTAATCTTGATACCTTAATCTTAATACCTTTCAATGTAAAGCCTTACGTGTGTCTAGAATTTCTTCTAGTTCTAGCCTCTGTTACCTCAATAACAGTGCTCTCGAATCCGTCACTTTCTATCGTTATCTTGGTATCTAAATCTCTTCTGATTTTACTCGGTCTCTTCATATTAACGTCAAAATCAAAAACGCTATTCGCATGATTGGTCATCTTCGCAATTTTTCTTCTGCCACCAGCTTACTTAATCTCCTCTAATACAAAACGCTAATCTGCAGCAAACTAGAAAAGGCTGCATCCATCTGGGACCACAGTTTTGCTAGTTTGAACCAATCTTACGGCCTCGAGCTTGTTCTTCGTTCGTTCGTTCTGACCTCCCCCCCCCATAACCATCATCCTACTGCTGGCATATTGCAAAGCATATTGTGAATGAAGAAGAGGTGAACGAAGTGTCTAGGTAGTGCGCGTGTTCTGCGCAACGGCTGAGGCCTTCCTTCTGGACTTAGGTGCCCTGGGCTCTGTACGGGCCCTGTACTCTCGGTTTGTGCGCTGTGCCCGGGTCGTTATTGCGTCGGCCTCGCCTTGGGCCCCGTAACATCTTTGGTGGAGGCGCGGATTTTACGCTCAGCACACCACGGAGCTTTGAAGTGATCATCAGGACGAGCCCACTACCGTGGCATGACCCGGCGAGTCAAGAACCCCCTAGAGCACGTTTCGCGGTCATGGATCTTACTCGAAATCCCGTCACTGATGGGAGAGATGTAGAAGACTGACTTAGCTTCTACGAACGCGTCAGCACCTATAAGTGGTGGGACCCTGCGTTAATGATTGCAAATGCCACTTTATATCAACGCCACGGCACGAGTGTGTATGAAACCACCGAAGGCGACCTAACAAGCTGGGACACCTAGAAAAAGAAGCTGAGGACACTGTTCGGTAGGCCTGACGACCGGCATCTCGCCGCAAAACAACAGCTTGCATCTCGAGCCAATCTTCGACAGAAAGCTACGTGGTCTACATGTAGGACATCTTGGCTCTTTGCCAAAACGTCGAAGGTGCCTTGAGTGACACAGACAAGGTCGGCCACGTCCTCACAGGCATTCCAGAGTGTTTTGTTCTAAGCAGCACACAGACGCTTCTGTGGCAGCAACGCAAAAAAGCCCTTTATTCTAGGCAGCAGCGTACTTATATACATAACGCTACATGCCGGTCAGGCATACGTCATCGATGGTTCACTCTTATCAGACCTACTGGCCGATACTAAACATTCCTTTCTCCTTAAAACTACACGCCTTTCTTTCCGCGCTCATAATTGGAGGCTTGATAGGGATCAGGAGGACGCCTTGTGCGATTACGTCTTCGCAAATAGGCCTCTTCGGGTGATGCCATTGTTGAAGCTGCTGCGATTCTTGAAGGCTGCGTTGCTGAGTGTCTTGCCTAAGGTTGCGGTGCCAGTTCCTCAGTTGAAGTGGCATCGTATTAGTGAGCATCCTCAAGCTGGTCCGTAGTAGGACCACTAATCATGGAGTCAGCAGGGGGATATTTTTCCGAGGGTGTTGATGGAAAGTCTGGCTGGATACGGGAACTTGGGGTGTACTCAGGATGCGCTTATTTTGCGAGGTCTGAATGAAATAATGTCTTTGGGTCCAAAATCCAGCTTCGTCTCAAGTGGTTGAACGCACAAAACGAAAATGGTCACCGACTTAGACTACAAACGTAGAGTCACGCGTGCTACGACAGCTTCCTTCCATTACAAGGTTTCTCTTCTCGTAGTCCTTACTTGAACTGTATCACCGGCTTCAATCTTCGGGTCTCTTTCTCGGCCCTCGTTGCGATGGGTGGTGTCTCTGTCTTGATGGCTGCGCACGTCCTGCACAAAACCTGCCTTCAAGAGCGAAAGCTTCACTCGAATTTGTCGTTTCAGGAACCGCTCAGTCAGCGATCTCTCTGTTACAGAATTCGGGGTGTTCCGGTAAACAAGCAAGAACTCGATAAGTCATGGATGCAGAGATGTTTTGGCCTCTTAGGTTATCGTGAAGCACTTGCTTGAGTAGAATGGCTTCTGTCGTTTGAACAAGCCTTTATTCTGCCCCGTTCGATGAAGCATGGTATGTTGGCGAACGCGTATGTGAAATCCGTTTGAAGAGGTGAAATTCAGGAACTCCTGGGCAGTAAACTGATGCCCGTTATCGTTGATAAGTTCATTCGGGTAGCCATACGCTGCAAATATCTCCCTGAGACAGCCGATTGTTTTTGACGTCGTTCTAGTGCGGAACTATCTACTCTGAGTAAGAGTCCACTAAAAGGAAGAACGTGGAGCCATCCTTTATGGCGAAATCGATATGGACTCTCTGCCAAACACGAGTTGGATAACTCCATGAATGCAATGGACCTGGTGCCTTCGCAGCCATGGTCATTTGGCACACTGTGAATTGATGGACAGTGTCTTCAGTGGTCTTGTCAATAAACGGCTCTGTCAATAAACGGCAAACAAACGACTCTGCAAGCATTTTCATTATTGGCATTCCAGGGTGCTCTTCATGCAGCAATATTGTTGCTACTTCTCTAAGGTCGTGCGGAATAATCTCTCGCTGCCCCACGTGATGCCGCCTTGCACGCACGATAGTTTCTTTCGACGAACGTAAAAGAGCTGAAATTTTTTATCACGGTGCACGGGCCAGCCAGATAAGGTAAACTGCATGACTTTGGAAAGGAAGCGGGCCCTTTTATACGCTGCAGCAAACTGGCTCGCTCTTAGAGGCGTTGAGTCAAACACCGCAAGACATTCTTCAGTGCAGTCTTTATGCTTGACCACAAAAAGAAGCCTTGAAAGTGCGTCCGCAACTTCCATGTTTTTGCCGTTTCTGGAGCGCAGTGTGCACTGATAAGCTGCTAAGGTGATAGCCCAACGGTGAATCCTGGCTGCAGCCAATGGAAGAATTGGTTTATCAGATGCCAAGATCCCCAACAACGGTTGGTGGTCTGTATATAGCGTCAATGTGCGCCCATGTAGTTATATATGAAACCTGCTTAGACCAAAAATTAGGGCCAGGGCATCCTTCTCGCATTGCGCATAGCCACTCCGCTGCGTTTAACGTTCTGAAGGCAAATGCGATGGGTCTTTCTGAACCATCGGACATGACGTGAAAAATTACGGCCCCAAGACCCGTAGGCTGATGCGCAGCAGCTTAAACCAATTGGCTTACGATCGGACGTAGTAAAAGGGCAGAACTTATCTATCCATGAGGAGCTGCCTGGCTTCCGCGAATGTTCTTGAACATGCGCCCATCCACACCCAACTCATGTCCTTTTTGAGCAAGAGTGGCAGATCGGGCTAGTTGGTAATTTTCCATAATGCGATACAGCGCGAATAAAGACGGGGACGAAGCGAGACAAGACACCACAGCGCAGGTCGTACATTGGTGCAGCTACTGCAGCTAAATCTGGTGATATTTGTGTAGAAATTCACCAGGCCCAAGAAGGCTCTCAGTTCAGCTACGTTGCTTGGCTGAGGTGCTTCCGTGATGGCTTTTATTTTTGTTGCGGTTGGAAAAAAGCCATCTGCTTTGTGTCCTATATAAAAGACGGACTGCTTGAAAAATTCACCCTTTTGTTCTTTTATGGTGATATGGTGCTTTGTCAGTCATTTAATCACCTTTTCCACTGTGTCTTGACAGTAATTTACGTTATCGGCTACGACGATGACGTCGTCGATATAGCAACCCACTTTGGGAATCCCTTTTAAGACTCCGTCCATTAACGACTGAAAGATAGCGGGTGCGCTAGAGATGCCGATTGGAAGGCGCTGAAAATTAAATATTCCGAGATGAGTGTTCACCGTTAGCAATGCTTTGCTTTCCTCATCAAGCGGCACTTGCTGATATGCTTGTGATAGATACAGGATGCAAAAGATTTTACCTCCCGTGAGCATAGAATAAAAATCCTCCGGCAATGGCAAAGGGTAACGGTCGGTTTTAGAACAGGATTAACTGTGACCTTGTAGTGGCAGCATAACCTTAATACTGCACCGCCTTTCTTCGCGACCACCACCGGAGTCGTTGTCCAGTCACTTTTCGTCACCCTTTTTAGTATTCCGGCTTGCTCGAGCTTTTCCAAGCGCTCGTCTTTGTTTGTCTCGCTTGTCCTCGTTTTTCCGCGCCAACTTCTTCAGTATGCATTTCAATCAACTAGCCCAAGTTTCTGCTCTGTTTTCCAACTCCTTTGCTACTTCCTCTTCGATAGCAAAGGGTATTGGCAGTGCTTATAAGAGGACTGGTAGAGCCCCTTTCTTTACAATTATTATAGCTTCGAAGTTTTACGGCACCCGGGGTGCCATAGGAAACATTGTTTGCGCTTTCTAGACAATCACATGTAAGAAGACAGGACAGGCGCGAACTAACAATTGAGGTTTATTCCAGAAAAAAACACTTATATTGTTAGTTTGCGCCTGTCCTGTCTTCTTACATGTGATTGTCTAGAAAGCGCAACCAATGTTTCCTATTGCAATGAACCAACTTGCCCAACTACGCATCCTGCTAAACCCGGAGTGCCCTTGAAAACCTCGTTATACTTCTTCCGTGAAGCTTCTACCCTCTGCACCAGTGGCCTATCTGTGGAAAAACTGTGTATTGCTTTCCGGTTTATTTGCAGTTTTTCGAGCCAGGCTATGCACATGAGAGCGGGCACTGGATTTTCGTTTCCCTGCACTACCGCTACGGGCAAAGAAATCTCGCTTCCTTCCTGCTCGACTAAGACATTTGCTTTTCCAAGTACTTTCAGTTTTTCTCCTGTCTGTATGCGCAACGACACATTTTATTCCACACATTTGACATGCAGGAAATACTGCCTATACAACTACTCTGCTACGATTTTGACCGCTTCACCTGTGACAATTATCAGCGAAACAGACTTCCCTTCAACGATCAGGTCGACGCTGTAGCCCCTTCAATTCTTGTCTGAGTAGAACACAGTTTAACAACTTAAGTCGTCGGATTCTTCGTCCGTGATGTCGACGTATCTGACAGCTTTTGCTTTGGCTCCCCTTCTGCAGACGGCTTGCAAATGCCCTTTTTTGTTACAATTTCTGCAGGTGTAGTTCCCACATTTTTCTCCCGCACGATGTTTTCCGCAGTGCCAGCCAGCACTTCACCACTCTTCGTATCGCTTATCTATTGACCATGCAAACCATGGTCGATTTTTTATCCTAATCACGGTGACGTTCACCCTGAATGGCTTTGATACTGCACGGTTTTGCGTCAAACATGCATTTGCTTCGCCTGTTGTGCAGCTAGCTGTTTTTCTAGCGCTGTTTCGCACACGAGCTTGAACGTCATGTGAGACTGTGCAAAAAGAGTCCGTTGCGTTTCATCATCACGCAAACCAGCTACAAGTCTGTCACTTAAAGTATTATTTAAAAACCTGTCGAAATTGCAATCTCTTGCAAGATTCTTCAGTGCAGTGACAAAACCTGAAAGTTTCACTTTCGTGCTGCATTCGGCGATTAAATTTACAACGCTCTGCTAAAATTGAGTGAGCTTGGCTGAAATGAGCCTCTAGAAGCCGTTTAATTTGTTCGAAGGTCTTCTGATTATGAAAATGAGGCACAGTTATCTTCTTTAGCTCTTCATATTCTTGCGCGCCGTGTACATTTAGAAACAACTTCAGTTTTCTGGCTCTAGTGACATCATTTATGTCTACGTAGTTCTCGTAGAGTTCAAAAAACGAGCGTATGTTGTCGATTTCCGGGTTGCATTCCGTCATTGTGCCGAGCTAAGGACTATGCCCGGGGTCTGCGATATTGAGAATTTTTTTTTATTCCTAATTCCTTATTCAATTTTTACCCTGCTTAGGAAGAAGGCGCAACAGCAAGGGGGGGGGTTACAATGATGAAAAAAAACAAATCTTCATTCATACAGCACTCTTGCTGACCTTAAAGGCGATGTCATTCACTGATAGAGCGTACATAAAATGAATTTGCATACATATTAGTCCTGGTAGGGTATTCCAAAATCTTAAACCAGTGATCAATACCAGAAGAAACATAATGAGGCCTGTTTAAATATTTTTCCTTTTGAATGCCGGTTTGATCATGAAATATTTGATACAGCAGTTTAAGGCATAATTATCTTCTTCGAGCAGAAACACTTTCCCACCCTAATTCGTTTTTCATGTCGGTACAGCTACCACCTTTGGAGTATCGACGTAGGAGGAACCTTGCAGCCTGTTACGTCTCGCCTACGACGCGCGGTATAGCCGGCGCGGATGCAACGGACGCCGCGGCTTTGTTCAAAGCGGCGGTCATTTGGACCCGTTCATCGCTGCCGCAACGCCTCCCGCCAAGCGCGTCCAGGCAGGTTTCAGTGCCACGTGTCGTCGTGCGTGCGTGTGTGTGTGTGTGCGCATGTTGGTGCCCACGCTTGTCAAAGCGCGGCAGCCGGGGAGAGGAGCTCCCCAACTGGGAGGCGAGGAGGTCTGACCGGCGCCGGCCTGGCGGACGCGCCCGTCACGTCTGGACATGTTCAAGCGTCGGCGTATCGGACGCCTCTTCCCAAGCCCTCGACTCCGAGGGTATAAAACGCCGCTGCCCCGGACGCCGAGGGGGACTTCGATTTCTTCCTTCGAGTAACGTGGTCGCCCTGACCGGCTGCTCTTTTGCGATGCCAGAATAAACAAGTTGTTCTGTTGCCAGTCGACTCATCCTTTGCCGGGACCTTCGGATGTTTCCAGCTTTGCCCCAGGCCGCCAGGCCAACGCTACCCTTGGGGCTTGCAACCCTTTTGCAACAACTGGTTGCCAGCGGTGGGATCCCGACAACGGAGGCCAGCAGCGAAGATATGCGTTCAACTGTATGCTGAGCAGCACAACGACCATCCGGGAGCAGTGCAACGAGCCCTGTGTGATGACTGGTTGCCTGCAGCGGAACGACTGCGCTGAATTCTTGGCTGCGAGGTTTGGTGAGTGCGGGACTTTCTTCTTCTGAGTTTTGCCAGGCTTTTGTTAGTGTCAGAAACAGAGCTGGTAATTGTGTTGTCGTTGCTGCCGGGTTAGTTTGCGGCAAGACAATAGTAGGCAGTAGAGAAAGCAGCATTCGGAGCAGCCATGGATTTGAAGTCGTTGCGCAAACCGAAATTGCTGGAGCTTGCAAGAGAGTTGGGTCTGGATGTCTCAGACAAACTCAGAAAACCAGAACTGCTAAGGGCTATTCTTGAGTTGGAGGCTGAGGATGACGAGCTGTCGGAATGCCTTGAGACCATTGAGGAGAGGGAACAAAAAGAAAAAGAGAAAGACGAGCGCGAACGTAAAGAACAAAAAGAGAAAGAGGAGCGCGAACGTAAAGAGCAAAAAGAGAAAGAAGAGCGCGACCGTCAACACGCTTTGGAAATGAAGCGTCTCGAGGTAGAGATGGGACGCGCTCGTAATGGAAGTCAGGCACACGGTGCAGGAGAACGGGTATCGTTCAAAATGACTGACCTGATGCGGCCGTTTAAGCTTGGAGAGGACATTGGTTTGTTCCTGGTTAACTTTGAGCGAACGTGCGAGAAGCAGGGGTTCTCTCGGGAAACGTGGCCACAGCGCTTGCTCACTTTGTTACCCGGCGAGGCGGCCGACGTAGTCGCTCGCTTGAAGAGAGAGTAGGCAGAGGATTTCGACCAAGTGAAATCGAGTCTGCTAAAAAAGTACAGGCTGTCAGCGGAGGCGTTCCGTCGGAAGTTTCGGGAAAATGAAAAAGGCAGAAGTGAGTCATATACAGAGTTTGCCTACAGGCTTATGTCAAACATGCAGGAGTGGCTCAAAGAAGAGAAAGCGTTTGGTGACCACGAGAAAATTCTGCAGTGTTTCGGGCTGGAACAGTTTTATAGTCGGTTACCTGAGAACGTGCGGTACTGGGTCTTGGATAGGCCAGACGTTAGTACAGTGGCTAAAGCCGCCGAGCTAGCCGAGGAGTTTGTGACGCGTCGGGCTCGCGGAGCTAAGGACGGTCAAAAGGGTGAATTTGGCTCCAAGTCTGAGAGGCCGAAGTTCACACCCATGAGAGCAAGGGGGGACACGCGTAGTGCGGATGCGAGTGAAAGCAGTCCGACCGAACGTAAGGAGACGGCGGCAGCCGAAGCCGAACGCAGAAAGCGGTTCGAGGCGAGGCAAGCGCGCGTGTGTTATACGTGCCAGAAGCCGGGTCACTTTTCGGCGCAGTGTCCAGAAACAAAAACAAAAGTCGTGTTTTTGTCATTATGCAGCACTGACGAGAACATGAAGCTTCTCGAGCCTTACATGCGAGACTTCCTCGTGAACGGGAAAGAGTGCCGAGTGCTTCGTGATTCCGCAGCTACAATGGATGTAGTTCACCCCTCTTACGTAGAACCCGATATGTTCACGGGCGAGTGCGCATGGATCAAGCAAGCCGTGGAAGCTCACAGCGTGTGTCTGCCCGTAGCAAAAGTGGTTATTGAAGGACCTTTCGGAGCAATTGAGACGGAGGCCGCAGTGTCATCCATGCTGCCCCCCCAGTACCCGTACCTATTTTCGAACCGGTCCGATCACCTCCTGCGCGAGAAGGGTCTTTTGTTTGGTGAGGCTAGCGTTCAGGCCTTAACCAGATCGAGAGTTCGGGAGCTCGCTGCAAAGGCGGTAGTTGCGGGGCCGACGTTGTCGAACAATGAGAAAGGGTCGGAGGCGCAGCAAGCTGATATTCAGAGCACGTCCGAACTGAATAAAATTGAGCCTGTAGCGCTTAAGGCACCAGGTACTGGAGAGGAAACGCCCGACACGGGAAAGTTAGAAGAGCTATCTGCAGATTTGCTCATCGCGCCTACGTCCGATGGACTTAATAGGTTGCTAAAAGTCAGCCGGTCGGCTTTGATAGCCGAGCAAAAAAAGGATGGCAGCCTAGAAAACATGCGCTGCAATGTCAAGAAAGGTATCGCCAAGAAAAATGTTCGTTTTGTGGAAAGAGGTGGGGTCTTGTACCGGAAGTATCTAGACCGCAGGGGAGTCGAGTTCGATCAGCTGATCGTGCCTCAGTGCTACCGTCAGGATCTGTTGCGCTTGTCGCATGGCGGTTCGTGGTCCGGACACCTAGAAGTTAAGAAGACTAAGGACCGTCTCTTGCAAGAGTACTATTGGTCAGGGTGTTTTCGTGACGTAGAACACTTTGTGAGGACATGTGACACCTGTCAGCGGGTTGGCAAACCAGGGGACAAATCGAGGGCGCCGTTGAAGTTGGTACCTATCATTACGGAGCCTTTTAGACGGCTCGTTATTGATACAGTGGGACCTCTGCCGGTAACAGCCACGGGGTACAGACACATTTTGACTGTGATCTGCCCAGCGACAAAGTTCCCTGAAGCAGTGCCGCTTAAAGAACTCAGCTCAGTTGAGATATCAATGCACTACTGTCCATATTTGCGCGAGTTGGTTTTCCTGCGGAAATCCAGTCAGATCAGGGCACAGTGTTTACCAGCGCATTGACGACAGCCTTTCTCGAAAGGTGTGGGGTAAAGCTGTTACACAGCTCAGTGTACCACCCACAGTCGAATTCCGTTGAGAAGCTCCACTCCGTCATGAAGCGCGTGTTGAGAGCATTGTGTTTTGAGCAACAAAGTGATTGGGAGCTGTGTCTGCCTGGGGTGATGTTTGCATTAAGGACCGCGCCGCATGCGGCTACGGGGTTTTCGCCAGCTGAGCTGGTGTACGGTCGCTCGCTGCGGTCTCCGCTTCGCATGCTTCGAGACTCGTGGGAAGGCAGGGGCGACGACCCAGTCGTGGTCGAGTACGTGCTTAGTCTCCTCGAACGCTTAAGAAGGGCACAGGAGTTGTCAGGTGAAGCAATGGCAAAGGCCCAGCAGAGGGCCAAGGTTTATTATGATCGGACAGCCAGGGCCCGTCGTTTTGAGGTGGGCGATGAGGTAATGGTATTGCGCACATCGCTAAAAAACAAACTCGACGTGCAGTGGGAGGGCCCAGCACGGATTGTTCAAAAACTGTCGGATGTTAACTACGTGGTGAGTCTGCCAGGAAAGCGGAAAGCACAGCAAGTTTACCACTGTAATCTGCTCAAACCCTATAGACAACGGGAAGCAGTGGTGTGTATGATGGTAAACGTTCCCGAAGAGCTTCCGGTCGAGCTTCCGGGACTAGGCTCAGTGACGAACAGGGAAGACACTGATCAGGTCATTAGTGACTTACTTAGTAAAGCACCGCTGTCGCCTGAGCAGAAAACCGAACTACACCAACTCTTACAAGAGTTTCAAGGTCAGTTCTCTGAGAGGCCTGGTAGGACTTCTGTCCTTACTCATGATATAGAACTTACCTCCCCAGAGCCAGTACGATCCAAGGCGTACCGGGTGTCACCCCGCCAGCGCGATATTATGGAGGCTGAGGTAAAGAAAATGCTACAGCTCGGTGTTATTGAGGCGGGTGAGAGTGATTATACCTCCCCTTTGATTTTAGTTGAGGTACCGGGCAAGGAACCTCGTCCTTGCGTCCACTACCGCAGGCTTAATTCCATTACTAAGGATCAAATTTATCCGATCCCTAACATCGAGGAGCGCCTTGAGAAAGTTAGTAGCGCTCAGTTTATTTCCACCCTAGATCTTGTCAGGGGTTATTGGCAGGTTCCACTTACAGAAGAGGCTAGTAGGTATGCGGCGTTCATTTCACCAATGGGAACATTCCGTCCTAAAGTTTTGAGTTTTTGGTTTGAAGAACGCGCCATACTGCTTTTCAAGCCTCATGGACAAAGTGTTGCGGGGACAGGAAGAATTCGCTTTACCGTATTTAGACGACGTAGCGATATTCTCCGCCTCCTGGTCTGAGCATATGGCACACTTGCGGGCAGTGCTAACCCGCCTGCGCGAAGCGGGCTTGACAGTCAAGGCTCCCATGTGCCAATTAGCACAGGCCGAGGTTGTCTACCTCGGTCACGTGATTGGACAGGGTCGTCGCCGCCCCTCTGAAATAAAGGTGGCCGCTGTGCGAGACTTCCCGCAACCACGCACGAAGACCGATATTCGGTCGTTCTTAGGTGTCGCCGGCTACTATCAGAGGTACATCCCCAGGTACTCCGATATCGCGGCTCCCCTGACGGATGCTCTAAGAAAAGCAGAGCCCCAAACAGTCGTCTGGAGCGAGACAAAGGAAAGAGCTTTTAGCGCCTTAAAGAGCGCCCTAACAAGCCAGCCTGTGCTACGATCGCCAGACTACACAAAAGGGTTCGTTGTTCAGTGCGATGCTAGTGAGCGAGGCATGGGCGTTGTACTGTGCCAAAGGGACAATGGAGAAGTGGAACACCCCGTCCTGTATGCTAGTCGTAAGCTGACCTGTCGTGAGCAGGCGTACAGCGCCACTGAGAAAGAGTGTGCGTGTCTCGTGTGGGCCGTTCAGAAATTGTCATGCTACCTAGCCGGCTCGAGGTTTATCATTGAGACGGATCACTGCCCTCTCCAATGGCTGCAGACCATATCTCCCAAAAATGGCCGCCTCCTGCGCTGGAGCCTCGCTTTGCAACAATATTCCTTTGAGGTGCGTTACAAAAAGGGGAGTCTCAACGGTAACGCCGATGGCTTAAGTCGAAGCCCCTAACGTGGGAATCCGCCTCAAAGTTGTTGGTTACTGATGTTTTCTTCCTGAGGCAGGATTTTTAACATATTGCTTTTGTTTAGTGTTTCAAAGTGATTATGTGCTTTCTAGTGCAATTTTCCAATTTGTGGACGCGTTCTGAGTGCTGCTTGACTACTGTAAGGAACTAGGCAGTAGTATAAAAGGGGAAAGAGCCTGGCAGAGCTTAGTGAGGGTTGTCTCGTGCTTGCTGACTGAGCGGTTGCGTTTCGGCGTAGTTCTAACGCTTGCTGGGAACGAGCACAAAAATGGCAACTCTCCCGAAGTGACTTTGCAGTGTCCTATGTGATCCTGAACCCGAGAACGAGGCCTTCTCTGTGCGCTGCGCTCAAGCAACGTCGAGGGACGACCGGTTTCGATTACGAGCATCATCGAGCGACATCCCTCTGGACAGCGGATGCAGTCCCCTGACCATCGGGATCTCCTTCTCCCGGCGGGGCGGTCTGTTACGTCTCGCCTACGACGCGCAGCAGTTTAAGGCATAATTATCTTCTTCGAGCAGAAACACTTTCCCACCCTAATTCGTTTTTCATGTCGGTACAGCTACCACCTTTGGAGTATCGACGTAGGAGGAACCTTGCAGCCTGTTACGTCTCGCCTACGACGCGCGGTATAGCCGGCGCGGATGCAACGGACGCCGCGGCTTTGTTCAAAGCGGCGGTCATTTGGACCCGTTCATCGCTGCCGCAACTCCTCCCGCCAAGCGCGTCCAGGCAGGTTTCAGTGCCACGTGTCGTCGTGCGTGCGTGTGTGTGTGTGTGCGCATGTTGGTGCCCACGCTTGTCAAAGCGCGGCAGCCGGGGAGAGGAGCTCCCCAACTGGGAGGCGAGGAGGTCTGACCGGCGCCGGCCTGGCGGACGCGCCCGTCACGTCTGGACATGTTCAAGCGTCGCCGTATCGGACGCCTCTTCCCAAGCCGTTCCTTCTTGCCCTCGACTCCGAGGGTATAAAACGCCGCTGCCCCGGACGCCGAGGGGGACTTCGATTTCTTCCTTCGAGTAACGTGGTCGCCCTGACCGGCTGCTCTTTTGCGATGCCAGAATAAACAAGTTGTTCTGTTGCCAGTCGACTCATCCTTTGCCGGGACCTTCGGATGTTTCCAGCTTTGCCCCAGGCCGCCAGGCCAACGCTACCCTTGGGGCTTGCAACCCTTTTGCAACAAGCCCTGGTTTGGAGTTTTTCAAGCTATTTGCTCGGTGTTGTTTGCCATGGGTCGCACCCCGCACATGCGTATTCGAGTATGGGTCGAACGTATGTTACAAAAGCAGTTGATTTTAGGTAAGGCGGCACGTAACACAGAATTTGTTCTAAACAGTTTAGTCTTTGCGGCCTTCTTAATCACCGTTTCAATATGAGTATTCTAAGAACAATCGGCCGAGAAGTCACAGCGAAATATTTATACTCTGATTTTTGCGCCACTGTATTGTTGTTGGTGGTGTACTCAGATGTTAACTAAGCTTTTCACGTGTGAAGGTAACATGAACACCCTTCTTGCCGTTTAGCTTCTTTCTCCATCTGGAGCACCATCAAGAACACATGATAAATCACTTTGTAACTGAGCGACATCACATTCATTTCTAATTCTTCTGTATAAAACACAATAATCGGCAAACAACCGTATATTAGAACCGATCTCTGTACAGATGTCATTAATGTAAACTAGAAACAGAAGTGGCCCCAGAGCTAAGCCCTGTGGGACACCCGATGTAACGTCTAAAAAACAGGATTGCTTACCATTCAATAACACGCACTGTCGGAGAAACGATAGATAGGTTTCGATCCAGGCAAGAACTGTATTGTCAGTATATAGTGCGACAATTTTACTGAAAAGCAAAGAGTGGAAAACAGTATCAAACGCTTTGTGAAAGTCCAGGAAAAGGCAATATATTTGTCCGCCGTTGTCCATACCAGATGCGAGGTCATGATAAAATTCAATCAGTTGTGTTGTGCAAGATAAACCCTCACGGAAACTATGCTGTTGAGAAGCCAACAAGTTGTTTGTTACTAAGTGTGTCTTTATCTCTTTGTATAGATGTGTTCCAAGATTTTACGCGGTATGTTAGTTAGATATATTGATTTTTGTGGCGCAGAAGCAACTGAGGCTATGATGCGCCAAACACACGGTTATTTTACACGGTATGGACGTAAGCGAAATTGGTCTATAGAGTTAACTATAACTTTTTTGATTCGCCTTTATGAATGGGAACAATGTGTGCACATTTCCAGTCGTCTGGAAGGGTACCGGAAGAGAGAGACCTGGTGAAGATTACATAGCGATAATGGGAAATCGGTTCAGCCAATCTCTCTAGAATTCTAGGGGAAATTCCGTCAGGTCCAACTGCCTTACCATCATCAGTTTTTTTTTATGGGGGAAAACGCTAAGGCGCCTGTGTGCTTTGCGATGTCAGAGGTGGCAAGTGGTCGAAATTATTCCGGAGCCCTTCACTACGACACCTCTTTCTTCCTTTCTTCTTTCACTCCCTCCTTTATCCCTTTCCTCATGGCGCGGGTCAGGTGTCCATTGATATATATGACAGATACTGCGCCATTTCCTTTCCCTAAAAACCAATTATTATTATTATTGTTATGAACTTACGAATGATAATGAACTATAGCTTTGTTTTGGTAAATATATTCAACGAAAGTAGTTATTTACACTGGCAGCCTTCTCAGTGTCGTCTAATAAACGACTAATTATCGAAGACAACTTCGGTGATGCCAGCAGGCTCTGCTCTGCACCATTTAATATGTTTATTTTATTTATTTATTTATTTACATATACTGCAGCCCCGATGGGGCTATTTCAGGAGTGGGAGGAAGAGGAGAGAAAAAAAAAGGCAGAGAGGGACAACATATTCGGAAGTGAACACCATTAAAATACAGAAGAGAAATGCAACAAAATAATCACAGATTTGAAACAACATTGAAAAATAGGTTTGGTTCCAGGGAGCGTATATCACCGGGTAAAGAATTCCATCGTTCGATAACACGAGGAAAAAAACTAACTTTGAACACATCAGTGCGCGCGTGAATGGGTGTTACATTCAATGGGTGGTAGCTCCTTGTAGAGGAGGATGCTGAAAAATGCAAATTATCAGACAGTGAAGCAAAGCGGGATGAATTAACAATACCATGAAAATATTTTAAACACTCATTGTCGCGGCGGGTACAAAGAAGGGAAAGGCCTATGGCAGGAAGAGTGGATGAAGGTGAAAAATTTCTGTCATATCGTCGGCAAATAAACCGTATTGCTTTCCTTTGGACGGATTCCAGCTTACTGATATCGGACTGTTTATGAGGATTCCAGATTATTGACCCATACTCCAAAAGTGGACGAATTAAAGCTTTGTATGTTACCAGTTTAGTTTCTTGGGTGGCAACACTAAGTGTACGTTTTAGTTAACCGAGCCTCCGCATTGCATTATTGGATATTGTGTTAATATGCTTTGACCAGGACAAGTTAGAAGAAAAAAGAAGGCCTAAATATTTGTACTCGGACACTTGATTCAGAGAGTTATCTTTGAATGACTAGGTGTAAGAAGATGGTATTGTGCGATTACAGAATGACATGTATACAGATTTACGAAAGTATATTTGCATTTGCCATGTTTCACACCATGAGCAGAATGACACGAATGACTGATTTAGTTGCGCGTGATCCTCAGGGGTGTTAATTCAACTGTATATCACACAATCGTCTGCATACAACCGAAGTTTAGAAATAATATTATTAATAATAGAATGCCCTAGCATTCCGTTTTATTTTACTGCCGAGTTTTTCAATATAGCGCCTCTTAGCTTCATCTATATTTTGCTTTTTATCTGCCCAGTTTATTTCCTCAATTTGATTTGTCCGTATTGCCTGTTCTTGTTCGCTTAATCCAGCCAGCCGCTGAAGTCCATGCAAAGGTTCCGTGACGCCTTGCATCCTCGCGACGTTCTTGCGCTGCTCCCAGCCGTCGATGAAATCGTGGCTGCAGGGGCTCCATGTCGCCTTGCACAGTAGGCGGTTCAGCCTCGTGACTCGTGCTGGCTGGTGGCGAGTTACTGCGTGCCTGATCCCATCCTCGCTGCCTCACGTTCTATTCTAAGTAACAGACAGACGCTTCTGTGGAAGCAACGCAAAAAATATCTTTATTCGAAGCAGCAGCGCACTTTTATAGATAACGCCGCATTCCCCAGCCGTTTACCCACCTTCATTACACAACTTGTAGCAACATACCATAGTGGGGGAGTTAGTATTGCATCTTATAAGAACGAAAGAGCGCAACTAAAACGAAGGACCACAAAAAGAGATACACGGACACGCGCTGACTTACACCTGAATATTTTAATCGAAAAGCCACATATAAATCATCTCTAATCGCTGCCTCACAGCCTCACGTCATCATCACAAACGTTCTAGCCTAAAAAGGAAGGTAAATAACAATAGCTGAATAGTAAGCACCTAAAGGCTCCCACGTTGTTCCAACAGCCATATCTCGCGCTTAGACAAGGCCATCGAAGTGCTGCTCACACACGAGTCAACTTCTGTCAAGATATGATAAACCTCTACTACTTCTCGTACTAGTTGCTCTTTATGACGATACAGCACAACAATATTTTCAAAGTACGGAGTGCACAAGCAGGATTTGCAATGTGCAACGAACTTTGACGAACAAGAGTCTTCCAAGGAATTAGCGTGTTCCCACAGGCTTTCATTGAGGCACCTGCCTGTTTGGCCCACGTAGAAACGACCACACGAGAACGGAATCCTCTGCACCACTCCAACTCTGCACTGCAAAAATTGAGTGCCGTGACGAACTCTACACCCTTCTGTGGCGTTACCAGTTTCTTTCTTGCGTTTCACTGACGCCGGAACCTTGCTCAATTTATTTGGTGTAGAAAACAGGACCTTGACACCAAACTTCTCCGCTATCTTCTTCCATCTGTTTGATAGCCGATGAACACATGGGAATTACGCCCCTTGGTTCTTCCTACTACCAGTGCCATCTTCAGCTACTATTTTTTCCTTCTTTGTTTTTATTTTCAGGAGTAGCCTGTTGCACGTAGACACTAGTACATTTTTTTGGAAAAACCTGCCGCTCTGCAACGAGACCATTGTACGTCAAACTTGAACCAGCTTCATGCAAGCATGACTTCTTATAGCCGCTGCCAGGCACGCCATGGCGGTCCCGTTTTGACCAGCTTGGAATGATTGGAGTCAAAATCAAGAAGTGGCATTTGCGTTTTCGGTGAGTAGCGCCAACAAACATAGTTCATTTCAAATTTGAAGTTCAAATCCAAAAACTGCAGGTGATCTTCAGAAGGCATCTCATGAGTGAACCTTAGTTCAGGTGCATTGCTTGAAAATACTATCATGATGTCATTCACCACTTTAGCGCTGGATTCCGTCAGTAGTGCCACAAGGTAGTTACCCAAATATCTAAGGATGCTCGAAGTACAATCCTTGAGTTCCTTTTCTAATGCCCTGTCTACTGCGCTTAAATCTATACTGCTCAGAACAGGTGCTACGCTTGAGCCGATGCATATGCCGGACCTCTGGACGTATGTGCCACTTCCCCTAGCCACCAACGTTCTCTGCAGATACACGCGTAACAGCACTAGGAATAATTTTGCTGAAATTCCGCATTCCATCACAAAACTACTCTCGTCGTTGTCTCCTATGAAACATTCCTTGACATGTTTCATGAGAATTGGATGTGGAAGCGAGTAATATAGATCTATGTCGCAGCTGAACGCGGATACAATGGCCAGTTCTGTATTCGATAACGTCTTGACAACTTTGACAAAATTTTCTACCAGGAACGGGTCCTTTACGTTCAAGGAAGATATGTGCCTTTTCAGGAATCCTGGTACCAAGTACTGCCATGTTCAGTGTTCGCTCTCAATGGGTAATTCACTTTTTTGCTTTTGGCAGAGACAAACATTTAGAGCTGAAAGCCTTTTGCACTATGTATAGTTTTTGAATACCCTCTAAGTTTAGCTCTTGGAGCAGGGCGACTGCTTCTCTTTTGCAAATCTTCGGGCTAATTTGCACACGTTTGAAGTGTTTGTTAGGCTAACTGCTGCCTCTGCGTTTTCACCAAATAAGCTATCAGGTAAAATAATAAACTTGCCTTCTTTGTCAGCCAGTATTGCTCGAAAGTTATTGGCTAGCAAGCGTTCCACGACCATTGAAATAGGTCAATGCCTTTTATGGTTCTTCGAAGTGTCTATTGCATCGACACAGTCGCCGGCGCTCCGGAACCGATCTTCTTCATTCACTTGCCGAGAGACAGTTCTCGTAAGAGCTATTTTTTCTGGCACGCTCAGTCCTGGATCAACTGAGAACTTCAGCCCAAGGCTAAGCAACTTTTCATATTTTTTGTCCAATCATTACACAGTCACGACATCTTCCTGTGAGGACCAGTGATCTCCATCCCGCGCACCCTCGGATGCTCCTCCCGTAACCGATTCGGTCACGCGGATCGTCCGACGTGAACTGGAGGCTCTTGCACTTGTGATATCCCCACCACACGCCCCTGATTTGACGCTGACCGTCGTGTCGCTTATTCAGGCCGATGCAGATTGCTGGTCACTGGCCAAAGTCAAAAGATGAAAAGACGTTTCGGGAGTACTACGGCTCCCTTGTTCACTATGAAGCAATCGGCGCACGGATTCGTCCTTATGTAGCACCCAGTAGCGTTTTTAATGATTTAGCATAGATAGGAGGTAGAGTTCCGTCGTTCCTGTTTAATGTGTTAGACGATGTCTGTATGATAAGGGACTCAAGGTTCTGCCGTGCTGATGTGTTCTTTTCTGTTGTCAATATCTTTAGTTGATCCCAGTTAATCTCGTGGCCGGATTCTTACACATGCTCGGCGATGGCGTTAGATGCTGCTTTCCGGTTTCGGACGTCGTTCTGGTGCTCTCTCAGGCGTCTCCTGAAGTCCTTTGTTTCACCGATATATATTGATGAGCAATCGGCCCAGTCTATCTCATATACAACACCTGGAAATCTTTCACGAGGGAGCTTGTCCTTCACATTCACCAGTTCTGTTCGCACCTTGCCAGCGGGGACGTGCGCGATGTTGACGCCATGCTTGCGGAAAATACGTGCAAGCGCTTCGCTAATTCCCTCCACGTATGGGACAGCAGCTCGTTTTTCTTTTGTTTTTCTGTGCTCTCGCGCTCTTCGGAGGTAGGTTGATTCGCTGTCATTCTTCTTTCGGTGTTCCTGATGAAGGAAAGAGGGTAGCCGTTTCTTCGAAGATCCGACTCTATTCTTTTCATTTCGCTCTTTAGATCGGCATCTTGACTGCAGACTTGTCTGGCACGGTTGATCAGGGAGACAACCACAGACCGTTTGTGAGCGACTGGGTGCACAGAACTGAAAGTTAAATATCTTCCAGTGTGCGTAGGTTTGCGGTAAACATTAAATACGAGGCCAGTCGGAGTACGGGTTACCGTGGTGTCCAGGAATGGGAGGCAGCCGTCGGTTTCTTCCTCAAAAGTGAACTTGATTGAGGGTTCAATGGAGTTCAGGTGGTCTAGAAAAAGGGCCATGTGCTTGTGCTCTAGGACACAGAAACAGTCGTCCACATACCTTAGAAATATTTTTGGTCGCGGCTGGAAAGTGGTTAGGGCTTTGTTTTCGATGACTTCCATCGTGATGTTCGCCGCTGTCACCGAGATTGCTGCACCCATTGCTGTTCCGAAGGTCTGTTGGTAAAAGGTGCCATTGTAAGTAAAATAGGTGTTAGCGAGACAGAAGCGCAATAGCTCGCAAAGCTCTGCTGCGTCGAAAGGGGTCCGATCTTGCCATGAGTCCTCATCTTCGAGACGTTGCCTGCAAGCTTCAACGGCCAGATTGACAGGAACGCTGGTGAACAGTGAACAGACGTCGGAAGACACGAGCATGTCGTTGTCTTCAGGGACAATGGCTTTTACCTTGTCGATGAAATCGGACGAGTTCTTGACGTTCGTTTCTGTCTTTCCAACCAGTGGAGCCAAAACACCGTGGAGGTACTGCGACAGAGAGTGCACAGGAGACCTTCTGAAGTCTACTATTGGGCGTAGAGGGGTGCCTTCTTTATGAACCTTTGGAAGCCCGTATATGGCGGGTGCCGAGCCGGCCGGTGCAGGCCGTCGTGAGGCAGGAACTGACCAACTTGGATCTTTATCAGCCGGTGTGTTCCATTGGCCGCCCAGGCGTCCACCATCGCCCCCTCCCCCCACCCCCCAAACCCCGCCCTCTCGCTTTCCGCCGCACTTACTAGTCCACGTCGCGTTACCGTAATCCGGCTGTATGACGTACAGCCGACGATAGACCCATCTGCTTTTACTACACTTGCGTCGGACACATTTCGCGACATTGCCGCAGCCGTTGGTCTTCGCCTCACCGCGGTGGGTTCTCCCGCTACTGAGCTGACTGTTCGTGCCACTTTTTGCTCCGCTCCCGGCAGTCTGAACTCTCCTTCCGTAATTCCCGCTCTCCGTCGCCACAAGGGTGTTGCTCACGCTCACCGCAGTCATCCTGTATTACGGCAGCTGCCCACTACGTCCGCTCCACTTTGGAATACTAGCCGATGCAGCTCCCGGAGATGACGCAGCATCAATTATCCCGAACAGAAATCCTCTACTGACCACCCGAACTCACTGGACGCCATAGTCGATGGTGTTCCTGCGCGTTCCCCTATTCACACTTGTGCGCACGTATCCGTGGTAAGTTCTACCCATAGCCGCCGCCTCCGCAACGTCCTCACGCCTGCATCGTCCAGTGTGCACGTCGCGGAAGGGCGCACCTCCATTAGACGGGCCATGTACTGGTCGCACCGCTGTTGCCGGCGGCACTACCCTGGTTTATTTCACCGTTCTGGCCACCTGCGCCGACAACCTCATTCTCGCAAGGGTTTCTGCTACGATCGTTAAGCCCTGATTGACTGCTCTGATTGATTGCGTCCTTCAAATCGAGCTGCCACTACTCGATTCCGAGCACATCGATTTTTCTCTCCGTTTGTTGAATACACACTATGCTCTACTGCCGTCTCAAGCCAAGAGATGGGTCGCCTGCCATCAAAGAAACGCAAGTTAAACATACGCTCTTTGGCTTCTCGTTCGAAATTGTCTCTATTTGCTTCTTTCTTTAAATTTTTTCACAATTGTCGCAAGATTGGCAACGCGCTCTACCCTTCGCCTTCATATATCTCATTTCGACTGCACCATGCACAAAAGGTTGGAATCGCATCATTTAGAACATAAACATGCAGCGAGTACTTCATGTCGCGAACATCCAAAGGCTGCTACCACCTTCCCGGATCCACTGCCAGCATTGAACTCATTCCTCATTTTCGAACCGCATTAGCCAAAATTGTATGTAGATCACTGACTTGTCTGCTTGGCATTTTTATTTTGTATTCTGTATGTTCTATTCTTCCACTTCCCTCATTATTGCCCTACACCCCCAAATTAGTTTTCGTTTTAATTCATAAAAGCCATGGTTTACTAAAACATAAAACGTTTGGCGAACAAAAAGAAGCGCCTGTACCATTCAGTCAAGTCTCAGTGGACGCATAGCGCATGGGTAAAATAGCGCGAAGCTGAAACGTCATATCTCGCCGCTATTTCTAACGCTAAGCATACCTTTTTTCACTCGTACTTGCCGAATATGCTAACTAGTAACCCCAGGAGGTTCTGGCAAGTTAACAATCCGCATCACGCACCAGAAATAACCCTCACAGATGAGTCAGGTAGTTTTCAATTATGCTGAGAGCGCTGCCATGTGTAACTTTGCCTTCTCATCTGTATTTACGAAAGAAACTGATATAAAGCCATCATTTTCAGCACCACCCTCAATGATAAATTATGCTATGCTGCCAGTTGTCATCACGTCATCTGGCATTTCGTCCCTAATTGAAACCATGAAGATTTCATCTTCATCCGGTATTCACAATATTAACTCACAGCTTTTGAAAAATAACAAGAATATTTGTGCACAATTTTTATGGTTACTTTTTTCAGTCACTGTTATCAGGTCAACTACCACGTGATTGGAAAAGAGGTAAGATCGTTCCAGTCTTCAAAAAGGTTAAAAAAAATTCACCGCTTAACTACCGTCCCATTTCCCTTACCAGCGTACCCTGCAAACTCACGGAACACGTCATCTACTCTAATGTCATGAGCTTCCGCGACTGCCACAACTTTTTTCATCCTGCGCAACATGGATTTCGAGAAGGCTTCTCATGCGAAAAACAGCTGGTCATTTTTGTTCACGATTTTCATGCTAATCTTGACTCTAACCTACAGACCAATGCTATTTTTCTGGACCATGCAAAAGCGTTCGACAAGGTTCCTCACAAACGTTACTAATAAAACTTTCTCTGAGTGGACTCTTTAACTGAGTGGACTCGGCGGGACTGCGACGGCCAGGTTCGCTAATATGCCTCATCTTTGCCTCGTGCAGCTGCTTATCCTGACATGCTCCTGGCCATCCGGATCCGTCCCCAGTTGTGCTGCGGCATGTACCGCTGCGACTTCGTGGTCACGGAAACCAACCACCATTGTGGAATAGCACTGGCAGCTGCGCCGCCCACCATCGACTCAGGAATCAATCGCATCTGATCCGATGGATGGATGGATACGGCTGAACCCTTTACATCGGGCGGTGGCTCAAGCCACCTAGCCATGTCTTGTGAAATTTTACTCCTGTCTTGCTTTTAGCCACCAATCAGATAACCTTCGCTTGGTTACTTCTAACCTCTTAAAATCCACTTTCCCTTCACTATCCCTAAACCCCAATGCCTTGGGTAAGTCAGCCCCGCTGCCTTCCACTGTAGGGTGAAGCCCTTTACAGAAAAGTATCAAGTGTTCAGCTCTTTCCTCCTCCTCTCCGCACGCAATGCACAAAGTGTCTATCTCCTGGTACCTGACTCTATACGTTTTAGTCCGCAAAACTCCAGTCCTGGCCTCAAACAACAAAGAACTTCCCCTACAATTATCATGCCCTGCAGCGCCGCCACCGGAACCGCCAAACTGTCTACCGGAACCACCTACGCACCTTGCAGCACCGATGTCACCGCTTATAAGGCTCCCCGATATCAGCACCCACTTCAGTGGACTCGGCGGCACGGCGTCGGCCAGGTTCGCTAATAAGCCTCACCTTTGCCTCGTGCAGCTAAAAAAAAAATTCTTACGCTCTTTTCGCCAAGCGAACACGTTACGCTGGTCTGATTGTGCTGCCAAGTCCACAGTGCATTGCTGCTATTGTTGCTGACTGTACACATGTTTTGCTAAATCTATTACTGCTGTGTGGTGATGTCGAGCTAAATCCCGGGCCTTCCACCCGCACTGGCGTCTCCGATAATACCAGTGATAGCAATAGTTAAATACTGCTGGCACTAAACGATATCAAAGCTGGACAGGCATCTCTTCTAAGCGAAATGAAAACAATTCGTACCAAACTGGCACATCAGGAAAAAACCTTTGACGAAATTAAAACACGACTTGCGGAAATTGAAGAAGACTGTGCTTCATTAGGCTCCCTAAAAGCAGAATTTGAGAACGTTCAGTGCCTTGCAGAAAATATTGCGAGTCAGGTTGCTGATATCATTCAAAGACTGCACGACTCGGAAGACCGTGCTTGTCGTTGTAATTTGTTATCATTTGGGCTCAAAGACACCTGCCAGGAAACGTGGGCGGAATCAGAAAAAATAATCACGAACTCTGCAGTAATAACCTCAAGATTTCAATTCAGCCAATGGACATCGAACGGGCACACCGCCTCGGCCGTTTTGACTGGAATAAGAAAAGACCCATAATCGTAAAATTCGCGCATTTTAAAGTAATAGAGCAAGTCATCACTAACGCAAAGAAATTAAAAGGGACCAACTACAGCATCTCTGAAGACTATTCTCCCAACACTCGTATGGCCCGTAAGAACCTCATCCAATTTGCAGAGAGCCAGAAAGAAAATTTCACTCTCCGTCACAAAAAGATGGCCATCGGAAATGCCACTTATACTTTTGATCACGCGTCACAGCAGATAGTACCACGTGCCCCGTAGCTGTCGGCTTGTCACCAACATAAAGAGACTTCTAACCCAATTTCTTTTCTGTACACTAACATCAGAAGCCTCCTACCGAAACGCGATGTATTGGCTAGTATTATTGACACAACTGAATGCAATACAGTCATACTAACTGAAACCTTGCTAAATGAATCCATACATAACAACGAAGTAGAGGCCATATTTCCTTACTACGATGTTTTTCGTCGTGGCCGCATAGGCAAATGAGAGGGCGGCGTCTTGATAGCCACTCATCGCAACCTTCAATGCTACAGCATAAAAGTAGAGTCACCTTTAGAAATATTATTCATCTGCTCTAGCGCCTCATTCCCTCCCACCGTAATCTGTGGTTGTTACCATCCCCCCGATAGCGACGCTTCCTTCATCCCTCTATTTCACAGCGCCCTTCACACGGTAACCACGGAGCTTCCACATGCTACTCTTTTTTTACTGGGTGACTTTAACTTCCCCGCAATAGATTGGTCTAACCTGTCTGAGACGTCATCAAATTCCCCTTAGTGCAATTTCTTCAACACGTGTCAAACCTTCGCTTTAACCCAGCTGATATCCTCTCCAACAAGGGAAACTGTTCAATCATCTAGCATACTTGATCTAATTCTAACGTCGCACCCAGAAACCCTATCTTCACTTTCTTATTTGCCAGGACTTCGTGATCATTCAATAATCCATGCCACATTTTTCAGTCACCTGCCCAAACCAAAGAAAGTAACCAATATAATCACACTTTACGATAAAGGCCATTACACTAGCATTAGCCAAGAACTTGAAGCTTTCTGTAGTTGGTTCCTAATCCACGTTGAACAAGGCACTCCTGAGACTAACTGGGCACTCTTTTTATAAAAACAAAATACACAGCCTCATTAAAAGATACATTCCTACAATTACCGTAACTGAGCGCCTTACATCACCTTGGTTTAATAATTCACTAAAGCGCCTTAACAACAAGAAAAAAAGGCTTTTTCGATCCGCTACACGTTCTAAGAACCCGAACACATGGAATAAATATTATGAAGCTGAAAAATCTTATACCTCAGAAGTTCTCAAAGCCAAGCATTCATGTTTTTCATCTACACTGCCCAATATGCTACGCACCAACCCCCGTCAATTCTGGAAGTACATCAATCCTAAGTCGAGCGATACGATAACCCTTTGCGACGATGATAATAATACAATCGCGGAGCAAGTCGTTGCAGAAATCTTAAATTTAACCTTTAGCTCTGTTTTCACTCGCGAACGAGATGGTGACCTTCCTGATTTCCCTTCCTTTGATTTTTCATCCATGCCTGATATTACTTTTGACCCTAATGGTATTGTAAAACTTATGGAGTTTGAAACTAACGTCATCTGCAGGTATCGACGGCATTAACGCAAAAATACTCAAAAACACAAAGCATACTACTAGCGTCGTACTGTCGCATATTTTTCGCCACTCTTTTTCATCAGGTGTGATACAATATGACTGGAAAGTGGGCAAAGTCATTCCAGTCCCAAAAAAGGGCCCATCGTCTTCTCGTCATACTTACCGACCGATATCCATCACTAGCATTCCTTGAAAGTTAATGGAGCATGTAATATACTTGCATAATATGAAATTCCTAGTTTCAGTTAACTTTTTTCAGCCTGCTCAACATGGTTTTCTAAAAGGTTTATCGTGCGACACTCAACTAGCATTGTTTGTAAACGACTTAAGCTCCAACCTCGACCTTAACATTCCAGTTGACGCTCTGTTCCTTGATTTTGAAAAGGCGTTCGACAAAGTTCCTCATAAGCGGCTCTTTCTAAAACTTTCATGCCTAAATCTTAATTGCTTTCTTTTGGAATGGATTCGGAACTTCCTTACTAACTGACAGCAGTTTGCTTTAGCTAATCAGTGTACATCTTCTTATGCTTCTGTTCTGTCTGGGGTTCCACAAAGCATCGTCCTGGGGCCCCTTCTCTTCCTTATTTATATTAATGACTTACAAGCTAACCTGTGTTCTAACGTGCGCATGTTTGCAGACGACTGCGTTATTAACCGCCCAATAACCAACAGTAGTGACATCCAACTCCTACAATTCGACATCGACTGTGCAATAACCTGGCGTAACGAATGGCTAATGTATTTAAACGCGAAGAAAACATCTCTCCTATCCTTTCATCGACGTCGCTCCCCACCTACTTCAAGCTACTCAATCTCCAATTCCGAAATCACTACTGTAATGGAGTATAAATACTTGGGTGTTCATTTGACCAGCGATCTCAATTGGTCACATCACGTAACGCAGATTATTAGCGATGCTAATCGTGTTCTGGAGCCGTCCTAAATGCAGAGGACCAAAATGCAGTGCGTATGCACTACAGAAAGCTGCAGAGAAGCCAAACATACAGAACATGTGGCATATGCTGCAAGCCATTCACAAAAAATTCGTGTATTTGCCGCTGGAACGTACCGTTGACGATATGGAAACAGCTTTGCAATTTATGTATGATCAACCTACTGGTTTTGTTGGCCGTGTACAAAAAAACGAGCAAGATATAACAGAAATGAGAAAGAGAGTTGAAAAACTACAAGGAAGAGAACCTACTGAATCTCTGGTAACTCAGCTTAACGAGTTGGAATGGCGGAATAGGCGAGCAAACCTACAGTTTCATGGAATACCTCAATTTCAAAAAGAAGACCTATTGGCAAAAATAATACCATCGCTGCTATGATTGAGCTCCCAGAACTATCATGTGACGACATGGACGCCATACATCGCCTGCCCTCGAAATCAGATAAGAATTCAAGTATTATTGGCCGGTTCACACGACAAAAAACACGGGACCTGTGATGGGCAAAAAGAAAAAAAGATAGCAAAGGAAGATAGCAAATTGCACTTTCTTGAGAACCTGACCAAAATAAGCCGCGAACTGCTGAAAAAAAAACGAAGGAATGGACAAAACAACAGGACTTCAAACATGCCTGGCACTCAAATGAAACAATACTGGCGAGGAAATCTGATGGCATGTCAGCGATAGTCATTTCAAAGGAAAGTGCACTAGATGCACCGCTTTAGGGGCTAGGCCCTTGCTCAGAAGTGCACCTTTCGCACCCCTAATGGACCTGCCGTCCCCCCTATTTAAACCAAAAAAGTCTCAGTTCTTCCTGCCCTGTGCTCTAAACACTGCGTCTGCTCAGAAAAAGAGCCGCATGTCTTTTTTGCCCAGGGACTGTGCACGTCAACGCACAGTCCCTGCGGAACAAAGGTGACGAGTTCGAATCTTTCCTTTCTGCACTTAACTTCCACTTCAACATAATAATGGTTACTGAAACTTGGTACCAAAATAGCGGTGAAGCCTCACAATTGCCAAACTGCAACACATATGTGCAAAATCGTATTGGTAAACGAAGTGGGGGCGTGATGATAGAGATAGAAAACGAATTTAAATGCAGCCTTGATGTCGATTTCACGTTCACTCATGATGACTATGAAATACTCTCCTTAAAAAGTGGTAGAAACGTCTTTTCTGTATTTTACTGACCTCCAGAAAGCAACTTCTCGAATTTTGCCTGTTTCCTTGATGAATACCTCCAAAGGGTCACCGAGAACAACTTGAACCTTGTTATGGGGGTGACTTAATCATAGATTTTTTATCACAATCAGCTTATAAGTTAGAGGTTGAGTCGATATTGCAATGCAACGGCTTTATTAACGTTATAAATGTCCCCACATGGTTACAAGCAGCGACAGCAATCGACGTCTTTTTTACTAACTCCCCACCGAATTGCCTTAACTATTGGGCAGTTAATGGCCACATAAGTGACCATCTTCCAATATACCTGGTTATCGAGAGTCCCCCTCTCCTAAAAATTGTGTGCTTCCAAGTATTTCACAACCGACGCACTAATCATGACACACCGAATAACTTTAGGGCAGCCTTATCAAATTTCGACGGGAGTGTTGTTCAAAACAAGGGCCCAGATGATGCTTACAATGTCTGTGTTACCATATGTAAATCCATATATGAACAAAGATTTCCTCTCGTAACTTCAAAGAAACCCCGCAAAGCTCGCAAACCATGGATAACCGCCGAATGCCTCAAAATTATCAAAACAAAAACAGACCTTTGCAGCCGTTTTATCCAAACCAGGCCACTAGATAACCTTCAACAATTTAAAACATACGGGAACAAAGTTACGTCTGTTCTTCGACAGGCGAAAAAAAAGAGTACATGAAAAATCTATTCAACCAAGACTTATTAAAAAGGAGCGATTTTGTGTGGCAAAACATCAACCAAATTTTAAATCGAAGTACAACTGTTCCCAGTGCACTTGAAATTCTAGTCGACAATGAAACAGTGAGTGGGAAGCGACTAGCAGATGATTTCAATAATTACTTAGTCTCAGGCAGACGTGAGCTATAATTTTATGAATATGAAGTGTCTTGACTCGCAGGTTGTTTGCAGTGCTTTCTTGTCTCCAGCTGATGCGAACGAAATCAAAAATTGTCTCTTAGCTTTGCGTAACAGCAAGTCGTGTGACATTGGTGACCTCAAAATTTCACCAGTAATATATGTCGCTGATGTAATTAGTCCTGCGTTAGAATTAATTTTCAATAGCTGTATTGAACACGCAGTGTTTCCTAAGAAAATGCAGTTTGCCAGGGTCACAGTTATTCATAAAGGTGGAGACAAAAACAGTCTGTCGAATTATCGTTCAATATCTATTCTACCTGTTTTTCCAAAGTGTTTTGAAAAGATTTTGTCCAAACAGATATCAAGTTTTTGTGACAAATATGACATAATAACGCCCAGTCAGCATGGGTTTAGGAAGAACCTTTCGACGGAAAACGCGCTGCTGACACAAAAAGAGCAAATTCTAGAGTGATTCCAGCAGAAAGTTCTCACTCTTGGCATATTCATCGATTTTTCAAAAGTGTTTGACAGCATTAACCACAAAATAACGCTAGCTAAGCTCGAGCATTACCGTTTCCGTGGACAGTTTCTTGACATAATACAGTCTTACTTAAATTCTCGATCGCAACAAGTAAAAATAAACAATGACTTTTCTGATATTAGACACATCGTTTCAGGTGTTCCGCAAGGTAGCATCTTGGGAACATTGCTGTTTCTTCTTTTTGATAATGACATCGTCTGTATTCTTAATCTTCCAACTTTTTGATTTACGCTGACGACACCACTTTTTTCTTTAGAGCTGCACAGCTGCCAGATCTCGAGAAACAAGCACAAAATGTTCACAGTCACTCCCGGAATGGTCTCAAAATAATTTATTAAACATAAACGCTGCAAAAACGAAGGCCGTGCTTTTCAGGCCTCGTAACAAGTTGACAAATATGCCACCACTCTGTTTAAGGATCGGAAGTCACTCATCGAAACGGTTCCTGCTGTAAAAAGTTTAGGTGTTATTTTTAATGAGCACTTCAGTTAGAATTATCACGTCGATATGGTGATGAACAAGCTGTCAAAGTTGTCGGTATTTTGTGTCGACTGAGATATTTCATGCCAAAGAGTACCAAGGAAATGTTGTATACTGCACTGTTTTCCTCTGTTGCAAATTATTCTTTTTTGGTGCGGGGTACCACGTCTTTTACAAAAATTTACCGCTTGTATCTTCTTCAAAAGAAAGCTGTTCGAAATATTTTGAATGCTCCTCGACTAGGACACACCGAACCGATATTCAATGAACTTCGAATCATCCGCTGGCCACAGTTGTACGAAGCTTTACTTCTACAGCGGTATAAAGCCATTGTTAATCGCAAAAATTGCAATATGCTAAAGCTATCAGGATTACAATGCAAAGAGCCAAAGTACTCTACACGAGCGACACGCAAATGGTATGTGCCTAGGATTCGAACAAATTATGGTTATCAAATGTTGAGCTACACTCACCCACATCAATTAAATAAGGAGTACAAATTAATGTACAGCTAATGGCAAATTTGTTATTTTTTGTTCTTCTTTGTTCATCTTTTTCTGGAAGTGTTATGTTGTGTACCACTGCAATGCCTTTGTGGGGTGCGTCGGCCTCGTCAAGCCTTTCCAATGGCTTTTTGTCGTCGCACCCAAAATCGTCATGATGTTAAATAAACATGATTCTGATTCTGATTTAAACCCCCCTTTATGCCAGCCCATCTGACATCGGAAATTTCGGATTTGACGTGATGTGCTGAGAGTCATACTTTTTTCGAAACACCCGAAGCTCTTTCGATGCAAATTGTCGCCCGTTGTCAATACATATATGAACCGGGATGCTGTACCTTAAAAAATAGCTGATATTTTGGCTATGACCCCCCTTGCTGTTATGCCCTTTTACATCGGGGAAGTTGGAGTGAGCATCGTACACTATGACATAGGAGACACTCGCAAACTGGAAGAGGTCAATTCGTATGCTGTGTCATGGCCTGTCCGAGTGGGCTGCGTGGGAAAGAGTTCACTTTGCAGGCAAAATGCATGATTTTGACAACTAGTGCATCCCCGAACGAAATCACCAGAGGCACTGTTGAGCCCAGGCCAGAATACCAGACTCCGTGCTCTGGAGATGCTTTATTCAATCGAAGGTCCTACGTGAATTCGTTGAAGAATTTCTGCGCTCATAGCTTTAGATATGACCACATTACTGCCCTTTAGCAGTACCCCTTTTACCTCAAACAGCTCTTCGGCAAAGGGCTTCACTTCACCGCCGATGGTGGTACCCTGTGCAATTCGATGTCTCATCTTGCTCAAGTACAGCTTATTCCTGCTTTCCTTTTCCGGACGCACTTTCATTGGCGTTGTTACGACGCAGGAGAGTATCTGAACTGCATGGATGTCACCGTCTCTTTCCGATGACGCGCTCCACGACTGAGATGGCACCACCGCTCGCAAAAAGTCCCCCAAAAGCAAGTCCTTGCCAAGCACGAACTTCAAGGTATAGTCATATTGTAGGATCTTCATGAAAAGCCGCTACAATCGCGGTCGCATGTCTCCAATGCTCTTTTGAGAAATGGCGAGCACGGTTCAATGGCCAGTTTCGGTCAGCACTTTTCGGCCATAAACTTCTTGCAATCGAGCACCATCCGAAGTGTTTCATTTTCGGTTTGCGAATAACGGGCCTCGCAGTATGTTCGGGTCCTTGATGCGTACGTCACCGGGCGCAAGTCGCTGCCAGTCGCTCCAGTAGAGCGGCGCCTAGACCAGTCCCCGAGGCATCCGCAGTAGTCTAAGTTTCCTTCAGTTCATTAAACAACGCAAGTAAGGGAGTGCTATTAAATGCGTCGCAGATCTCCCCCTTCTCACGCTTATGCGCTGCAGTCTATTCAAACATGCCGTTTTCTTTACGAGGTTCCACACCAAGATTGTATTATCACTCAGTGATGCTACATACTTGCGAAAGTAGTTAACAACGCCCATCATTCTGCGCACCGACTTCCTATCTCTCGGCGCCGGCAGCGGAAGGGCACTTTCAACTAGGTTGCGACTCGGACGCATATGCTATCACCGATTATATCATCCAAGAACTAAATTTACTTCAAACCAAACATCTGCAGGTTAAACGTCAGATTTGCTTGTTCGGCCCGCGCCAGCATGCTATGCAGCCGTTCGTTATGCTCCTGCTCACTGTCACCCCACATAACATATCATCAATGTGTATGCGGACGCGTGACAATTCCCGAGATTTCCGCTGAGTTTTTCTTGAGAACTTCGCTCGCTGTGGAAGTTAGAAAGGGAAGACGCGATAACTAGTAGCGCCCGAACGGTGCCGCAAACGCGCACACTCGCGATGTAGCCTCGACCAGTGGAGTTTAATTAAAGTCTGCTTTGGCACGTAGCCGGGGAAAAACTGCACCCCACAGCTCTGCCTCAATCTCTTTCCTTCTTGGCACTGGACAGTTCTCGCGCTTGATGTTCTTGTTGATTTCCCTCGGATCCATGCAGACACGAAGTGGTCCATCTTTCTCACAGGCTATACCCAGAAGGCTTACTCATTTTGTGGGTTCATCCACCATCTTGATAATGGAAGCCTTTTCTATGCGCTCCAGTTGTTGATGAAGAGGCTCCATGAGGGCCAAGTGTAATCTTCCTGCTGGATGCACGACTGGACCTGCATCCGTTCGCCAGACTATCCGGTGTAGCCTTCCGGCCAAACCTGCACCCTGGAACAAACCACACAGAGTCCAAATTGCTGACATGCCTGGAGCCCTAGTTTAGCTTGGCGATCTTTCTTGACTACGAAGAAAGGCACGGCTCGTTCCGCACCGTTCAGAAATAGTACTTATCTATCCATTCCGATATACTTCATTGCAGTGCCATTGTACGCTTTTAGAAGTACAGTGCTAAGCCGCCGCGGTGTCTCAGCGGTTATGGCTCTCGGCGGCTGACCCGAAAGACGCGGGATCGCGGCGGTGGCATTTCGATGGAGGCGAAATGGTAGACGCCCGTGTACTGTGCGATGGGAGTGCATGTTAAAGAACCCCAGGTGCTCGAAATTTGCAAAGCCCTTCACTACGGCGTCCCTCATAGCCGGAGTCGCTTTGGGACAATAAAGCCCCATATTCCAAACTAACTCAAGCATTTGTGTAGCCTCAGGAAAAATTAGTAAATGAGAACCGTGCAAACAGTATAACTTACACAGAATCGTGAAGTTTACTTAAAGCCCTTCACTCTACAAATGCAATCACTCCGCTCCTTGATTACGTCATACACAACATAACAACAGCCATATCTGAAGTTCAAAACATAAAACTCTCTGCTGGGTATCAAGTCATATCGGAATTAAAGGCTATGAGGGAGCGGACTTGTGCTTTGCTGAAGTTTGTGGCAAGCAAATAAAGTAAATATACCACGCAAAGTATGAATGAACTTAGTACAGTGTAAAGTAAGAAAATAATGGCAGTTCCCGTGGAAAAACGAAGTAAAAAACTACATTTGATAAAGCCAGTTTTAGATGAATTGAAGACTTACACTCGCCCGAAACGCTTTAAGGAAGGAATTCCCTGTCGGCTGCGTACAGGGCCATTCACTTTACTCATAACTTCATACTGGCAAAACAAGAGAAACCTCTTTGTGAAAAAATGTGGAGGTTAACTTGCGATAAATCACCCTTTTCTTTCATGCCTGGAAGTCGAAAAACGACTGAAAAAGTATTTCACTCAGTTTTATAATGACAAGATTCCTCTACACTCAATGTTACTTCTGGGTGAAGATGCAATTGTTCACATGTCTTGAGTGATTCGTTTTTTAAGAGCAGCAGGTTCTCTCGCCAAATATTTTTTATTCAGTGTTTCGCTTCATTTTTTGATTCACCTAAGCCACTTTCTCATTCCTGAGAAGAGGGCTGAGGCCTTTAATTGATTGGTTGTTGTTATAACGGGGGACAGGGTGACAGAGAAGCACAGAGGGCAAACGCAGGACAGCTTTCTTTCGCAGACAACGAACTATATAAAGGCTGCCTGCCTGGTGACATCACAGAAAAGAGCCAATTATGACAGGCACGTGCCAGCCTAGCGCGTCATGTAATTTCTCCCTTTCTTCTAAAGCTGCAGTCTTTTCCCCGGCCTCCGTCGCCGTGTAGACCTCCGCAAAAATGGCGGTGTTGTTGCATTCAGTCATAATAAAACTGCCTGAATAAGAGAGGACAAAAAGAAGAGGCACGAACAGGAACACACAAAGCGACCTGTTATTTTCCGTGCCATGTTTCAAAGAAAATAATCAGTCAAGCTTCTAAAGAACCTGAAAATTTATGCTGTCTCAACCTCAGTCTTAAAAGCGGACAGAGATGCTTTGAAAATTTTCTTTACGGAAAAAACTGACAAGCTGAACTGCGAAAGAGAGAGACAGCTGGAAGCGTGTTTTAGGTTCGTTTTTAAAAATCCACCTGAACCAAATAATGGGACAAGACCCTGACCACATCCGCAGTTCTATAGACCTAGTGGAGGTTCTGGAAAAAGGAATGCCCTCTGCCGCCACGGCCTTCTCCGTTGACGTAGAAGATCTTCATGTTCAATTCCGCGCGAGTGTCTGTTTAAGGCTATCAGAGAATACAGTGATGAACATGGTGAATTAGCCTTTCAATATACAGCTGGCATTAGTACGGAGCATTTTTTGGAGCTCATGCAATTTTACCTGAGATCCACAGCCACCTTTCGTGAGGGGAAGTTTTTGTTCAGAAATACGTAATTTGTATTGGTTCCTCTGTCGGTCCGGCACTGCGTGATATTTTCATAGCCAGCAGAAGGGTTGAAATGCGGGCCAGTTGGTTCATAGTAATTTGAAAAAAAACCAGTCACAAAAGACAAGGGACAGTGATTCTTGGTAAAGGCAAGGGAAAGCAAGAGCGCGAAATCTTCGAAGTATACCACGTCAGTTTGTCGGGCCAAGATTGGATTAGCACAACTTCGGTGCGCTTATTCGAGAAGGAATTCGCTTTTTTAATCCGGCAACGGTAGGTGTGTATCTTGTGTACCCTAAGCGCTGTGAGTTGTGATGCGGCTGTTGCGCATGCTCTGCTGGCCTTTCTGGGACTATGTTTTGTCTAATAAATTTCAGTTGACAGTCCAGTCGTTGTGGCGTGAGCACTCCTTTTCTTGTCCCTTGTCTTTTGTGACTAGTTTTTTTTTTCAAGTTTAAAAGCCTCTTTGGATAGACACTTAGCTGAAGAGCTGTGCAAGCTTCGATTGTTGCGTGTGTTTCACTAAGTTGAAGACTTTTTATTGATTTTAAATAAGCCAGGAAAACCTTAGACTTTAAGCAGCCAAATGATCAGGCAGGCTTTCGTAAAGAGGATATCACAATAGATCATATTCACACTATCAATCAGGTGACAGAGAGATTTGCAGATTATGACAAACCCCTATATATAGTCTTCATTGACTACGAGAAAGCATTAAACTCAGTGGAAACCATGCATTGCGGAATCAGGGTATAGTTGAACCTTATGTCAAAATACTGAAATATATATATATATATATATATATATATATATATATATATATATATATATATATATATATATATATATATACATATATATATATATATATATATATATATATATATATATATATATATATATATATATATAGAGAGAGAGAGAGAGAGAGAGAGGGAGAGAGAGAGAGAGAGGAAAACGCTTCAATTAGCCAGAGATTTATTTTGAGTCGACGTTTTGGACAGAGCCTGTCCTTTCTCAAGACTGAGGTTACAGGGGTCTTCTTCCTCTTCTTAAGGAGTTGGCACTGGCACACATGTACGACACATGAACAAAAGAAACAAACGGAGGCAAAGAATACTAGAAAAGATACATATAGAAAGGGAAGAAAGGGAAACAAATAAAAAAGAAAAACGTGTTGTCCCCCGCCGCCCACCCCGCAGCCGCGGGGAGCCGACCCCGGACGAGGAGAGAAAAAAAAAGGAAAACACGGAGCGGGAGGGGATAATGGCTACCCATCAAGGCAACAGAGCAGTGGCGTGCAAGGTGCACAGGAGCAGACGATGGCGGGATCGCCCTACACACAAAAGTTAAAGACGCGTGCACTCGCGTGCCCTGACCATAAAGAGTAAACAAATAAACAGAATAAAATGCAGAAAAGGCAGGAGCTTCCGTCATCTGGAACCACTTCGGCAGCCAGAGCCAAGGCCGAATTAGCGGCGCCGTGAGCTTAACTAGACACACGTGCACTGTGCATAAAAACACCCAGGCACACAACAGTAAAACATCCGAGCTCATGCCAGTGTCGTGTGGCGGCTAAATGACAATGGCGGGAGCATTTAAGCGAGTAAGGTGTACAGAAACAGACGGTGGCGTAATTGTCCAACATATATAAATTGGAGATGCTTGCACTCGCGTGACCTGGCCAGAAAAAGTAAACAAATAAATAGAATAAAATGCAGACAGGACAGGAGACTTCCGTCATCTGGAACCATCTCGGCAGCTTGAGTCAAGGTAGAATCAGCGGGGCCGTGAGCTTAACTACACACACGTGCACTGTGCCTGAAAACACCCACAAAAGAAAAAAAAGTAGAAAAACATCCGAGTTCGGGCAAGTGTGGTGTGGGATTTAAATGTGAATGGCGTGAGCACTTAGGCAAGGGTTCTTCAATTGCACCCCGTCGGCAAGGTAATCGAACTGGGAAGATAGGGGCGGAATGGGGTAGAGAATGAAGAAATTTGTGTGAGCTTGAAAAAGTCTTCGCTGGCAAGACACGACCGAGGTATGTCAAGCTGGCTCTCGTAATGTCAGCAACGGCCCTTCAAGGGGCGGATGGAGGACAATACACCTGGATTTTCATTAATGCCGTGAGGAATTGTTTCAAATTTGTAATATGGAACCCACCCTGTAGGTCTGTTAACTTAATTGCATGAAATGGGTGGTTTCGCTCATTAATGTGTTTTGACAAGGGAAGGTTGGGTAGGGATATATATATATATATATATATATATATATATATATATATATATATATATATATATATATATATATATATATATATATATATATATATATATATAAAATGTAAGCTGGGGTTTTTTCTGAGAAGCTTCCTAACGGGAGCAGGGCCAACAGCGGGTCAGCTAGTCCAGCCGAGAGCGTGTGCCAGGCGATGACCATGCAGCTCGCGCATATGCTCGTCGTCTTCTTTACAATGGAGCCAGGAGCATGCACCCGGCGATGACCATGCGGCTTGCGCATATGCTCGTCGTCTTCTTTACAATGGCCCCCGGACGGAAGAGGAGGCATCCTGGCGACTTAAGGAGCGGACAAGACAGCGAGGTCGTAGTATCTCTTGAGGCGCTGGATATTTACAGTCTCCCGGCCGCGGCGTCTGAGATCGGGTGACGGCGTGAGGGGCTCAACAATATATTTCAATGGAGATGTTTGTTCTAGGACACGATATGGCCATTTATATTTAGCCAGCAATTTCCGGGAGAGGCCCAGAGTACTGGAAGGTATCCATATCCAGACAAGAGAGCCGGGAGAGAAATGTTGGGGACGTTGATCTTCATCGTGTCGTGTTTTTTGATGGGACTGGGTAGCTGTCGTGAGCGACCGGGCGATCTGGCGGCAGTCTTAGGCATGCCTGGCGGCTTCGGAGACGGTGGTGAACTCAGATGCGTCAGGGTGGTAGGGGAGAACAGTATCAATGGGAACGGAGGGATGGCGGCCATAAAGGAGGAAGAAAGGAGAAAATCCTGTCGTAGATTGCGTAGCAGTATTGTACGCGAACGTAACATACGGGAGAAAAAGGTCCCAGGTCGTTTGGTTCGAACCGACGTACATAGCCAGCATGTCCCCCAGAGTGCGGTTAAAGCGTTCTGTGAGGCCGTTGGTCTGAGAGTGGTAAGCGGTGGAAGTCCGATGGATGACGTCGCACTCAGGGAGCAGATATTTGATGACATCAGATAGGAAGACACCGCCTCTGTCGTCGCTGAGGAGTTCTCGAGGGGCACCGTGTCGAAGGATGAACCGATGCAGAAGAAAGGATGCCACATTATGTGCCATGGCAACAGAGAGCGTGGCGGTTTCAGCATACCGCGTGAGGTGATCGACGGCAACAATGATCCATCGTTTGCCAGAAGCAGTATAGGAGAGGGGCCCATTTAAATCAATGCCAACGCGGTCGAAAGGGCTAGGCGGACAAGATAGCGGCTGCAACTCACCAGCAGTATGGGTAGTTGGTGTCTTGCGGCGTTTGCACTCGAGGCACGAGCGTACGTATTTCAAAACGAAATTGTACATGCCACGCCAGTAGTAGCGGAGGCGGAGGCGCGTGTAAATCTTGAAAAGGCCTGCGTGACCGCATTGCAAGTAAGTGTGAAAACATGAGCAGATATAGGACCGTAGGTGGCGAAGAATGACGAGGAGCCATTTTCGTCCATCAGAATGACAATTATGGCGATAAAGCAGGTTATCTCGGATCTCAAATTGGGAAGCTTTACGGCGCAGCGCACGGGATGGATTAACCGCCGATGGGTCGGAGAAAAAGTCCAGAAGAGCACGAGTCCATGGATCCTTGCGCTGTTCAGAAGGCATGTCGCTGACGGTGGGAGATTGCTCAGGGGTTCCGATTGCGCAGAGGCTGGCAAGTTCAGTGGGGAGCGGGAAGCGAGACAAGGCGTCGGCGTCCTTATGTTTGCGGCCCGACCGGTACACGACTCGGATGTTGTATTCTTAAAGACGCAGCACCCAGCGCGCCAGGAGACTGGAAGGATCTTTCAGAGAGGAAAGCCAACAAAGGGCGTGATGATCCGTAACGACGTCGAAAGGACGGCCGAACATCTAAGAGCGAAACTTGCCTAAGGCCCACACAATGGCGAGGCACTCTTTTTCAGTCACAGAGTAGTGAGACTCAGCCTTTATAAGTGTGCGGCTGGCATAGGCAACGACAGATTCGTCGTATCCATATTTGCGCTGAGCGAGCGCTGCACCGAGACCAATACCACTGGCATCCGTGTGAACTTCAGTCGGGGCCGCCGGGTCGAAATGACGCAAGATGGGAGGTGCCGTGAGGATACGACGTAAGGTGTTGTAGGCGTCGTCGCAGGATGATGACCAAGCCGAAAAATCGACATTGGCGCTGAGGAGATCAGTCAAAGGGGCAGCAATTGAGGCAAAGCTGCGAATGAAACGCCTAGAATAAGAGCAGCGCCCTAGGAAACTGCGAAGTTCCTTAGTGGTGGAAGGTTTAGGAAAGTCATTCACAGCACAAAGTTTCGCTGGGTCAGGGCGTACACCGTCTTTCGACACAACGTGACCTAAAATTGTCAGTTCACGGACTGCAAAGGTGCAGTTTTTTAAGTTTAGCTGCAGGCCTGCGTTTTTGAGGCTTGTCAAGACGTCCCGCAGACGAGATAGATGCGTTTGGAAGTTAGGTGAAAAGATAACGATATCGTCCAGGTAGCACAGGCACGTCTTCCACTTGAGGCCACGCAAAACGGAATCCATCATTCGCTCGAAAGTAGCAGGAGCTTTACACAGGCCGAAAGGCATGACGGTAAACTCGTACAGGCCGTCAGGGCTCCCGAACGCGCTGTTGGCACGATTTGTAGCTGCCATTGGTACCTGCCAATAACCAGAGCGCAAATCAAGGGAAGAAAAGAGCTCCGCGCCTTGTAGAGAGTCCAGGGCGTCATCAATACGGGGCAGAGGGTAGACGTCTTTGCGTGTGATCTTATTAATGCGGAGGTAATCGACGCAAAACCGAACGGAGCCATCCTTCTTTTTGACGAGGACAACCGGGGAGGCCCAGGGGCTGGTGGAAGGCTGAATAATGCCGCTCTGAAGCATGGTGTCTACCTGTTCTTCAATAACTCTTCGTTCAGCGGCGGAAACACAATATGGGCGCTGTCGCAGAGGGGCATGGGCGCCGGTTTCAATGTGATGCTCGACAGTCGACGTGCGCCCCAAACCGCTTTGGTGGCAATCGAAGGACGAGCGAAACTCCTCAAGTAGCGCAAGAAGCTGGGTTCGCTGAGTTGGAGGTAGAGTGGCGTCGATAGAGCGAAGGAATAGGTCGGTCAACAATGGGGCGGGCGCAGGAGTAGGTGAGCTGAGGGCGTCCATGGCGACAGGCGGTGATTCTGCGGCAGCGTCGGAATGGTTGATAACAGAATCAAAGAGCTTCACGGTGCCGACGCATTCTCCACGGCGCAAAGTGATAGGGCTTGAAAACGGGTTGAAGACCCACAGTGCGGTGAGTGCGGCGGAGAAAGTGAGCAGGGCATAAGGCAGCGGCAGGCAATGGCGACGCAGAAAAGTAGGAGACGGCGTGAAGAGGACACTGGCATCGCGAACACAAGCACAGGAGATAGGCACAATCACGGAAGAGCACGCAGGAATATCGGTACTGTCGTCAACAAAAGCTTTAGCAGGAACAGGGACACCGCAAATTTCAGTCTCTGGCACGAGATTCGGCAACGTAGAAAGCGCTACTTGAGCCCGAGCACAGTCGATGACCGCGTCATGAAGCGATAGGAAGTCCCAGCCCAAGATGATCGAATGCGAACATGACGGCAGAACTATGAACTCAACCAAATATTGAATGTCTGCTGTGACTACTCGAGCAGTGCACGCTGCTAACGGCTGGATGAGGTGGGCGCTTGCAGTCCGCAACGACAGGCCAGAAAGGGGCGTCTTCACTTTCTTCAAAGATCGGCAAAGCGCTGCATCCATGACAGAAACCGCAGCGCTGGTGTCCACAAGCGCCATCACAGATACGCCCTCTACAAAAACTTCAATAAAATTGGCGGCAGACAGACGAGTTCTCGCCTCAGGAACTGCGGCACCTAGTTTTCTTCTTGAGTGGTAGAGGGACGCCGTCGCATCGGAGAGATGGAGCGTCGACGTGGAGAAGGCGAACGGTGTCCAGAGAAGGCGGTGTGCTCAGGAGACAGAGAACGGCTTAGGGGCGGCTAAGCACGAGGTGACTACTGACGCTGGGACCAGTAACCGGAAACTTCAGGAGGTGTTCGTGAGATGTTCATGCGTCGACGGCAAAGCCGCGCCACATGACCTGGCAAGCCGCAGAAGTAGCAGATCGGGCGGTTGACAGGCATGCGCCAGGAGTTTCCCAGTTGAGCAGGCGGTCGATTATTATCAGGCGTGCTCCAGGAGGTTCGTAGATGAGCAGACGGCGAAATAAAAGCAGCGGGCTCTCGAACGGGACCAGGAGGCGGAGCATAGGTAGTTGGACGAGGTCGCGCAACAACGTCCGCATATGTCAGCGGGGCCGCAAGAGGAGTGGCCTGAGGGGCCTGCGGGAGGGCTTCAGCGACCTCTTCTTGAATGATGTGCCGCAAATTCGGAGTTATGTGTGGTGATGGCTCTTGATGGCTGAAAATAAGCGAGAGCTGGCGAGCAACTTCTTCTCAGATGAAGCTCTTGATGTGCGGTAGGAGCGATGACTGGTCTCTTGCATCGTTCAGGCCAGCAAGCGAGTCGACGTTCGTGGTGTGTTCGCGTGTCAGAGCCCTCTGCTTGCGTAGTTCGTCGAAGCTCTGAAACAGGGTGACGACTTCCGCGACGGTGCAGCAGGTCTCGCTCCAACAACATCTGAAAGGCGTCGTCATCAATGTCCTTGACAATATGCCTGATCTTGTCGGCTTCGGGCATCTGAGCGTTCACCTTCTTGGACAGATCGACGACATCCTCGATGTAACTCGTGAAGTTCTCGCCAACCTGCTGTGACCGCTCACGCAAGCGCTGTTCGGCACGGAGTTTTCTGACTGCCGGGCGGCCGAATACCTCTGAGAAGTTAGATTTGAAAACAGACCATGATGTAATGTCCGCCTCGTGGTTCCGATACCACAGATTCGCAACGCCCGTAAGATAGAAAATCACATTGTTCAGTTTTGTTCCCGCGTCCCACTTGTTGTATGCGCTCACCCACTCATACGACGCGAGCCAATCCTCAACATCATGGTCGTCCGTGCCACTGAAGATAGCGGGGTCTCGCTGGCGGAGAGAACCAGCACAGATGACGGCGGCCGGGCTCACTTGGACGGCTTGGTGGTTAGGCATCGCGGTAGGGGGTAGCGTTCAGTTGCGGAGTTCCAGGGCGAGAGGACGTTACCCGGCACCTCCACCAAATGTAAGGTGGCGTTTATTGTGAGAAGCTTCCTAACGGGAGCAGGGCCAACAGCGGGTCAGCTAGTCCAGCCGAGAGCGTGTGCCAGGCGATGACCATGCAGCTCGCGCATATGCTCGTCGTCTTCTTTACAATGGAGCGCCAGGAGCATGCACCATGCGATGACCACGCGGCTTGCGCATATGCTCGTCGTCTTCTTTACAACATATATATATATATATATATATATATATATATATATATATATATATATATATATTTAGCAGACAAGCCAAATGAAAAGAAGGGCTCGTTTGGCGAACATATTAAGGAAGCCAACAGTCACAGAAACCAAGGTGCATAGGGGAATGTTTTCTTTTTCTTTAATTTCTAATGCCAATCAATTTGTTTAAAGAAAATTACTTATGAACCAGCAGAAAAAGCAACCATGCCGCCGGTGGGATCCGAACCCTCGACCTCCGAATATCGCGTCCGGTGCTCTTACCAACTGAGCTACGGCGACGGCTGTCCAATCTTCTTTCGTGGGTATTTATGTTTTGCGTGTAAGCGAACCTTGAGAGTGTTCACCAGCGCCACCCTTGTCCATAGCGGTGGACATAGAACGTCCTGTAATACCACAAGTGTGTCGTAGAACTTCATCAAACGGCGAAGCCCTTGGCCAGAAACCGCTGTCTGGAGTCCTCTAAGCGTGCACAGGGCATCCATGACAGACGTGCAAGAATCAGGTGGAAGACAGTGGTCAATTCCAGAATTTACACGTGCAAACGCACCTGCAAATTCCTCTGCAAAGCTGAAATTTCCGCTTAAGTATTGAAAGAGCTTCAACAGGCTTCTGAGCGCGATATTCTCCATCAAGACTGCCAATGACTCGCCATATTCTCGTCATCGGTGCGAATACAGTGAAGCTAGCACAGGAGAAGGCTAATTGCGGCCCGCAGACCTTGTTAGTGTGCAGTCGAATGGCAGAATTCAGCCTATTGAAGGCAGTCTCCAAAGGTCTGTCGTCCTTTTTCCGCATCAGTTGTCGCTCCGCTCTTCTGCGCGCTGCGCAATGGTTCTTTCGTTTTAAATCTAGGGCCGGAAAATGGCCATGTAACTTAGGCGCCGAAGTAGCTGCTATCTTAGTAGAAATCATTTTGTTAATAACATCGCCGGATACAAAAGCAAAGTGCCCTCTGTAATTGCCCCAGTTGAAAACATAGCAGCTTCTAGAAATACGAACGCGTAAGTCGTCAGAAAACACAAAGATCGGATAAAGATCACTTCCCATGTGTTCAGGAGCTGTTGACCGCTTCACCCGGACGTCAGGTGAGTGAAAAGTCAAGTCTGTAGCTGTGGCTGATGATCGGGGTCGGATGAAAGTGGGGCTTTCATCATTCGCAACACAGAGGTCCGAAGTGCCAATGAGGTAGATGAGTTTGCGTCGGCGGGATTCCGCGTTCGTGTCACCCCCGACGGAATGATGAGCGATGAGATCACCGCAGATAATTCGACCAGCTCGGCAGCAATCTCAAAGCTGCTGAAGAGACAAATCCAATGAACCCTTCTTCCCTGCAGGCACGTACACGAATGCATGGAAAAAAGTTCGAGTGTCAGGCTGTATCCTCACTGCCACTACATTAATTTCATCCGTCCAAAGATCACTGACGTTCAAAGATAAATCTGCCGGTGTATGAAAAGTGCGGCACTTCCTGCCGGAAAAGAATTCATTCTGCTGTTTTCAATCAAAGATCTCCAGCTTGGCAAGTCAGTTTCCGAGAGGGCCAATATTGGCACACTGCTTTCTTTAGTTTCATTTCAGCTGGTCGACTTAGAATCCCAGCAAAATTACCTGGCAATACAAACGGCGCTTTTCGGTGGTTTTTAGTTTCTGTATGGTTCCGTAAGGTTGAACACTAGCCATATTGCAGTGAACTTATGTTCACTGCGAAGGCAGTGATCAAAGACTCAGAGAGAAGCACCAGCTCTTGGGTAAATATGAGGGACAGCCCTCCACCCTGCACTCCTACTCCGCGGATGCAGCGTTTCCCCTCGCTGGACGCGGAGGGGTTTGTGCTCGAGGGAACAAAGGGAGGAACGAGAAAGCGTGAACACTCAGATGTTATTTATTAGGCTTGCAAATAATACACAGAGCGGGCCAGCTAACTACAGAACATCATCGAGGCATTCCTGGGAAAGTGAAGGCTACGTAGGAAGGGCTGCCGAATTATCATCTGGGGCAGGGGCGAGACTTCGGAGGTATCGGCGGCGAATGTTTGCATGCGCCGACAATGGCGGCCGCATCTTCCCGTGCGCGGCGCGTTCTTGGGGCAAAGCCATCCCCGAGCATTTGCTGGGGAAGGTGCCGAGAGCGCATGTTTGGTGCCATCACTTAACTGCCTGGAACCAGAAGTGCAGTGGCAAGGCACGACGGATCTCCGTGCGCCTGCCGCGCAAGGTGTGCGGCTGCACCGCTCGCGACGCTGTCCAGATGCCGAAGAGACTCTCTCCGGCTACAGAGTTCCGCGTAACATTCGAGGTGGCACTCCCATCGCTGCATCTGCTGCTGCCCCATCGGTGCTTCTCCCATCACTGCTTCCAATTATATTAATAAAGAAGCTACGACAAATATCCAAGCAAACATTAATAGAGGTAGTGAATAAAATGACAGTGGATGAATAGCTCCCGATGAATGGTGATTAAGTAAAAGGAACATGATATATAACAGAAAGGGGGACAAAGCTGACGTAACTACCGTCCCATAACAGTGACATCTGTGGTTTACAGGGTGGTGATCGAGATTATAAAGGACCGACTGAAGGCTTGGGCGGAGAACGAGGGCGTGCTAGAGGAGCCACAAAATGGGTTCCGCAAACAATGGAGGTTGGAGGACAATCAATGTTTTCATGGACGCAGTGTATAGAGATTGCTGAAAAGGAACACAGGCCCCTATGGCTAGCATTCATGGATATTACGGGAGCCTACTACAACGTTATTCAAGAGGATTTGCGGGTCATATGGGGTACATTGAATGTGCAAGATGGCGTACATAATCTTTTAAAAGATATTTATAAACGTAACAGAGTGCTTATAAAATAACAAAACATGTATCAGGGCCTATAGAGATACAGCGGGGCCTTAGGCAAGGACGTTCTCTGTCTCCTTTGTTCTTGTTGTACCTGCAAGGGTTAGAGACCAAATTAGAGAGGAGCGGATTAGGCTTCAACCTTTCTTTTTTCAAGCAAGGAAAATGGAATAAACAGTCTTTACCAGCACTAATCTATGGGGATGATATAGTGCCAATGGCTGAAAACAAGGAAGGTTTGCGGAAGTTGATAGACATTTGTGGTGCAGAGGGAGATAGATTAGGTTTCAAGTGTAGTAAGGAAAAATCTGCAGTTATGATATTTAATGATGAGGGCGACGAGCATAGAATACAGGAGTTCACGCTAGAAATAGTAAATTAGTACCAGTATCTTGGTGTGTGGATAAATAACGATGATGAGTATATGATAGTGCGTGAAAATTATGTAATTAATAAAGCTAGTAGGAATGAAGCTGTGATGAAAAGTAGGCAACTGTGGAATTAAAACAGGCATGAAGTGGTAAGAGGGATCTAGAAAGGGGTGATGGTTCCTAGTCTGAATTTTGGTAATGCTGTCCTAACATGAGGCCAGATGTTCAACAAGGTTCGAAATCAAACAACGCGGCGTAGGGAGGCTAGCTTTGGAAACACAAGGCAATACACCAAATCGGGGGGTACCGGCTGATTGAGAAAAATGGGAGAAAAGTGGTAGGGTAGGAAAGTTTTCAGATACCTGTACATAAGGAATGTTGACAGGAAATGGAGAAAGCGAGCTAGAAAATTGTCAAGTAAATATATCTGTACATCAGTAGGGGGCAAATCAGCAATTATCGGTTCAGAAAAAGGTTAAAACAGACGGAGCTCTGTGGAAAACATGGATGATGATGAAAACGGCGCTGGGAGCATACAGGATGTTAAAGCAGGAAATTACCAAAGAAAATATCTGTGATAATTGTAGGGCAAGCTCTTTGTTGTTGACGCCAGGACGGGAGTTTTGCGGACTAAGACATATAGAGTCAGGTACCACGGGATACACACGGTGTGCGTTGCGTGCGGAGAGGAGGTGGAAACGGCTGAACACTAGATACTTTTCTGTAAAGGGCTTCACCCTACAGTGGAAAGCTGCGGGGCTGATTTATCCAAGGCATTGGGGTTTAAGGACAGTGAAGGGAAAGTAGATTTCAAGCGGGTAGAAGTAACCAAGTGAAGGTAATCTGATTGGTGGCTAAAATCAAGACAAAAATAAAATTTGACAAGTCATGGTTAGGTGGCTTGAAGCACAGCCATATTTAAAGGGGTCAGCCTTATACATCCATCCATCGTGCGGAGGCCATTGAACAGCGACGGGTGCCTTCAAGGGAACACAGAGAAGCAAAGAGTACGCAGTTATCTGAAGTGGGAAGAGGCAAAAACTGAGAATCTTATCGACAAATAAACTGGAAGTTGCAGAGTGGACATGGCCGCCCGGCCGTGAATATGTCGCCGCACGTCCCCTTATTCGTGCAGATGCTCGCTGGGCTCTTTTTAGTTTCTGCGGCACCCGAACAGGGCCTACGGGACGAACCACTTCTCCTGCCCTGCAATCAGGCACCTTCGCCACCGTGGTTCTGCGCTGACATCGCCTGTCAACGCTCTGACTTCATAACACTGCCAACCACTTGCCTTTTGGGCAGGATCTTCTGCGTATCGCCCGTGAGCAGTGTGACGTCATGCTCATACGACACGCAAGCTTAGCCAGCGGACGTAAATTGGACGCTTTCTGGTGTGCCCTGCAGTGGACACGGCGGCCTGGCCGTAATGCTGTTGCCTCACGCCCCCTTATTCGTGCAGGTTGGCGACAATGATATGGCTTTCACAGCGATAGCTTATGTTTAGTCGTGTTGCTATGTCCACATGCCGTTACGAACTGTATCGGTGAATGTTTTGCCTTGGCAAGCCTGTTGTTGTCGCTATCTGGTGAGGTTGAAAAGAATCCTCGCCCTATCTCGGAGCAAATGATTAAATAATTGTTCGACACGCAGGAGATGATGTTGTCAAAAATTACAGAAATACAGGAAAAACAAGCAAAACCTGAAGCTGGATTCCATGAAGTTAAAAACAGGCTTACGACTATTGCAAACAAGTTACAGGCACACGATGAAACGCACTACCGGCTTGCCAACATTAAAGAATCGTTTACTGCTAAACAGATGGAACTTTCTGCTGTGTGCGAAAAGGTTGATGAGTTAGAATATCCCTCTAGGAGAAATAACTTGATGGAAGGAGGTGTTAAAGAAGATGATTATACAGAGGGCTTGTTTTTAAAAAAAGCTGAATGAAGATATCTTTGACACCATACTGAAACAGAAAGTGAATTCTTTTCTAAGAATACACCGATTAGGAAGAAAGTGTCCAGGTCGAGACCATCCTATAATCCTTAAAACTGCTGACGACGGCGATAATACAAAGATACTCAGCAACTGTTAAATTCTTAAAGGTACTAATTTTTCTATCAGCGAAAGCTATTCAAAAAGAGCTACCACAATTCGGATGAACTTGTGAGATTCTTCGGTGCAGGAAAGAAAGGTAGGAGCGAAAGTGAAGTTAATTTTTGGCAAACTGAAAGTTGGCAACGGGCTGATGTATGCTGGGAACGAGGGTACTGACAAACGTTACAAGCTTAGGAATACCTCAGAAAGCGACAACACACCATCTTGTAATCATTTAAGCTTTAAAATAATAAATATCAATGCAAGAAGCATAGTAAACAAGGCCGAGAACCTGGAATGCATAATACTTGAGCATGAACCTGATATTATGGTAATTACCGAGACTTGGCTACGAAAAGATATTCCGGACGCTGATGTTACCCCGCCATATTTTACCATAGTAAGAGAAGACAGAAATACTGGATGTAAAAGTGTGGCGCAATTAATTTACAATAGCAATTCATTTATTATTCTATATGCTCGAAATGAAATTGAGACTTTATGGATGAAGATTAGGCTGAACAATCACACTATTTACGTAGGAGGCGTTCATAAGGCTCCAAAGTCTTGATATGATCTCAAAAATCTTAAAACGTTCATGGAACTGAAACTGCATCCAAACGAAAACATAACTTTACTAGAATATTTTAGCCTTCCAGGAATCGACTGGACTTCGCACTCAACCCGCAAAACAGAAAATTTTAGCTGCGAAAAATTAATATGCCTTCAGTTTGTTGCAAGTTGAGAAAGATTACACAAGAATCTGTGCTACGTCTTCCTCTTTCCTCAACCTCATTTTTATCTTATCACTTGGCTCCCTTTCTGCGTAATTGCCAGACGTGCAATGGCTTGTCTGACCTCTAAATGGTAATGACATTCTTCAACATGCAAAGTTTTCCATCTCTCTCAAACGAAAAACCGTTTTAAACTTTGCTACAGCAGACAACGTTAGCATTCTAGACACACTCGAAAGTTGATTTCGTAAATTCAAGCTCCAAGTTTCAAAAAATTCTAAACCAACTAGCCTAGCAACATGCCTTATTGAAATTCATAAAATTGTATGAAACCAATTCTGGCACCGGTGTGCTTTGGCAGTATTTCTCCGAACTCGTTGCGTTATGCGTTGTCCGGTACATTCCCACACGTTCAAGGAAAGTTAACGAAATCAATTCCTGCATTACGCGAGAAATTATACAAGCGAAAAGAAAAGTAAACCGAAAGCGTAAGGACTGAACCTTTAATCCATGCGCTCAACAAAGAGAAACAATACATCGTTTGATTAAACACCCAAAACAAGTAATCGAGGACTCCCGAAAGAAGTTTTAAATCTTACCTCATTGAATTTTCTAACCGAGGAGTTCGAAAAAAGTTGGTAAACCCATCGGCTAAATCCAGAGGACTCTTAGGAGGGAACAACCAACCATCTGCTCAAGACTTTAACGCATATTTTTCTTCAGTGTACACCACGGTGGTCTCCACTAGCGATAATGGTCTCGGTCTGAATTTAACGTCTTGCGAGGATCGGCCAGGCATTAATAATTTAGTAATCATCGAACAAGGTGTACTGACCCTCCTATTCAACATTAAGATAAAGAAAAGCCCAGGACCCGATGGCATCCCAAATGAATTTCCTTACCGGTATGCAGAACGAAACTAAAAATATCCTACTCTTATCTTTCAGTCTTCAGTCAGTACTGGTACGTTTCCTGCGGCGTGGAAGCTAGCAAATGTTGTCGCGGTATTTAAAAGTGACAGTACAGCAGACGTAGCTACTTACCATTCTACTGTATATCACTCATAAGAACGTGCTCGAAGTTACTACAGCACACAGTATTAAAAAAAACATGCAATCCTAACTACAGAAAAATTTATTATTTAGTGTCCAGCACAGTTTTCGGAAAGAGTTACAACTTCTCTGCTGATTGAATTAGCACGGAACCTTTCCAGAACTGTAGTGCCGCGAATCTTTGCAGTGTTTCTTTGCTCACTCCTCAAATATGCCGTCACTTCGCTTTATCGCTTTGTTTGCGGTGCAAGATGCGACCAGATTTATCTCGATTGATCGCATCCAGGCAGACCTGATTCTGCATCGTTCCAGAATGTAATAGTAACTTTGCACGTTTAATCTCGAAAGTTCCCTATCACCTTAAAATTGAGCACGGCCGACCGCGGCAGGCATTCTGTTCGACGACCGCCGCGCGCTTGCTGCTACGCTGCCTCCGAGTGATTCAGTCCATTGTGGGCGCAAGTCAGGCCAAATAAAGAGGATTGTTTAATCCATTTTCGCAGCCTTTCCGCCCCCCTTACAGCACTCACCACTGCGTGACATCTGGTGGAGGTGCTGGCAAGCCTTCCATGTTCCGGACACCCCCTTCAAGTCGTGACACCATCCTTCTGCGCTTCGCACCGGAGGACGAGCCAGCAGACGTCTTCAGGCAGAGAAGCCTGAGTTCGGGGCCCTACCGGACCGCAGCCGACAACAAAAAGCCGCTGCTACGAGCCACACAATCTCAAAGAAGATGTCGGCGCTTATCGTACTGCAACACCCGTGGCCACCGGCAAATTTCAGTGGGTCCCTAGGCAAAGACCCCGAAGAACGGTTGGACCAATTTGAGCGCGTGGCATCATTCAACAAGTGGCATAATGCGGCAAAAATTGGACACGTTTTTTTCTCACATCAGGGCTCAGCAAGTACGTGGTACGAAAACCACGAGTCGTTCCTAACGACATGGGAGCTATTCAAGAAGGAACCTTTGAAGGAACCTTTGAAGTTAATAATATTGACTGGCGCTTGCGTTAGGCAAGCTGTGAACGAATAATGAACAATTTCGCTTAGAGTTTGTGCCCATTGGATTAGTGCGTAAAGAAAAAAGTCACTCCAAGGCGCCACCACATCTGGCCAGATGTGCATCGATGACATGTTGCCACAAATCCACATACCTTCCAATAACATGAGTGTTCGACAGCGTCTTCCGTCATTCCCAGCTCCATAAACCCTGCCTTATGGAAGCAATTCTTGGTGCACTTATCAGTCAATTTCTTCCGTGTGACCTTTTTCTCGGTGGGTAACAGAAAGATCTGAACTGGGATGCCGGCACTTACTCTGACAGTTACTATCTGCATATGCTGGTGACTCGCTGTCGACGTGCACCCATACCACCCATTCAGCGCATGAATTATATCAATGTAAAGGGGCTGGCCTTGCTCATCGCATTGGGCGGCTGAAGAGCGTGGTCACTGCAGACAGGGAAGGCAGCACGTGCATCACCGCATGGTCGCCAGGCACAAGAAGGACATTCCTATCTTCTTCGCCATGTAATCATCGTACTCAGCCAGCCACTTGGTGAATGAGTCGGCTCTCTTCCCCATACCTTGTCTAAACTTATGCTTAGTGGCACATTTGTCGAACAAAGAAAAAAAAGAGCACCATCGAGGCCTTTGTGTATGCCTGTTGCGTATGAGACCGTAACTTCTGAAGCACTGCTCCTTGCAAGCCTTCCCAATGAAATTTGGCAGCTGACGGTTCATGCCCAACACAGGATGGTGACATTAAACTTACCGATGGATGGATAGATGGATGCGGCTGAACCCTTTAAATTGGGCGGTGGCTCAAGCCGCCTTGTCATGACATGAAATTTTACTCTTCTCGGTTTTAGCCACCAATCAGATAACCTTAGCTTGGTTACTTCTACCCGCTTAAAATCTACTTTCCCTTCACTGTTCCTAAACCCCAATGCCTTGGATAAATCAGCCCCGCTGCTTTCCACTGTAGGGTGAAGCCCTTTACAGAAAAGTATCAAGTGTTCAGCCGTTTCCTCCTCCTCTCCGCACGCAACGCGCAACGTGTCTATCTAAAGGTACCTGACCCTATATGTCTTAGTCCGCAAAACTCCCGACCTGGCCTCAAACAACAAAGAGCTTCCCCTACAATTATCATAGATATTTTGCTTGGCAATTTCCTGCCTAAAAATCCTGTATGTTCCCATTGCTGATGTGGTGAGCATCCCTGTTTTTCACAAAGCTCTTACTGTTCCTTTCTCAGCGCCCCGCCGCGGTGGCTCAGGGGATATGGCGCTTGGATGCTGACCCGAAAGACGCGGGTTCGATCCAGGCCACGGCGGTCTAATTTCGATGGAGGGGAAATTCTAGAGGCCCGTGTGCTGCGCGATGTCAGTGCACGTTAAAAAACCCCAGGTGGTCGAAATTTCCGAAGCCCTTCACTACGGCGTCCCTCATAGCCTGAGTCACTTTGGGACGTTAAGCCCCCCAAAACCAAATCCTTTCTCCAGCGCTAGGTGTTGCCTTTCAAGGCACTCATTTTTGACGACTGCATCGGACAAAAATTTTGCCCACACCTCCCTTATATTTTGCAGCTTTCGTAGGTCACCACGTTTCTTTCTTTGAACGGGGGAAGGGTAGTCACAAATGATTGGAGGCACTTGTCGCGCTTGGCTCCTGCAAGAAAGGGGGGGGGTTTGACTGCAGGGCTGACTTTACGTAGCGCTTCTTCATTCGCTTTAACCAAACTGTTGCGGCACTGTTGTTCATTGCATCTGTTGCATGTATGATGGTGAGGTAGGAATGTGTGTGTTCATTGCAGTTGCTTATGGTATAAGGGTGTTTCACCTAAGACTTCCTGCAGTTGTTAAAAAATGCGCTTTTTTCGTAAGATGAGCGCTTTTGTGAGGTATTATCAGTCATGCAGTACATCAGAATACAGTTAAGGCTAGCTGTCTAATTTTGAATGGTTATCTTTTTAACTATTACTGTTAGGCTGCTTAATTATCGACAGGTGTGTAGCCTACTCTAAGTATTATCCGTACCGCTTTTTAGACTTTTGGAAACGCGATTACCCTTTTTGCTGTGGCCCAACAGACTTCGGCTACATCGTGCCAAATTACATGTGCTTTTGAGAAGCTTGAAGGCAAAGAAACCTCTCTACTACATGTAACTCATGTGTATAGCCAAAATTTGTTATGCCGCAGCGATGAAGGTAACGGTGTTTTTGAAATTCTAAAAAGTGATATGGATATTACTTCGGTTAGCTACACGTATCTCACTAAATAAGGAACTTAACAGTCTTAGTTAAAAAGTTAACTATTGAACATTAGTTAACCAGCCTGCTAGTTAGCACTTCTTAGTTGTATTCTGATGGACTACACTGCTGGTAATGCTATGCGAAAAAAGCACACTTCTGACTCAAAAAGCATATTTTTAAAAATTGCAGAAATCCTTAGGTGTGACACCCTGTATAATATTTCTGATTTAATAATTTGGTAACGTGTGAACAGACTGCAGTAGCGTTGCAGTGTGAAGCTATGGTTGCTTTCAATAAATGTCAAACTACAGGTACCGCAGTCAATAAAGAACATCAGGAGGGAGGTGAAGCAGAGCCACTAGGATCGGCTGTTGCAGTACTTGGAACCTGCAGATGAAGATCTTAAAAAAAAAAACTTGTGCAACATTTCGTGCACAGCTGCGTGTCATGCAGAAAGAGCTTATTGACCTAAAGGAACACATGACACAAAGAGGTGCCATTGATGCTTGTGGTGACGTGTGGGTGTAAAGAGGAAGTCTTTCAACTGCAAAAAGAATTACAAGAACTGCGCTCGCTTAAAGCAGACTTACAGAGCAGCCTCATGGAGAAAATATTTGCATGTGATGGGTGCATTATTTGGTTACGTGTTTTCATTGCCTGTATTGGCATTTTGCAAAGTGGTCAAAATGTACCGTCGTTAGCAAGCTTTACACGAACGCTTGAGCGCGTGTCTTGCACTGACAATAGCGCCACTGGGCGTCATCCGGTGAGTCTCGGACAACTTTAGGGTGGAAGCAAATCATAAGCTGCTCCAACTTCCAGTAACACACCGTGCAGCATGGTCTTGGACTCAGCGCCCAGCGCTCAGGGGCTGTAATATCAGCCCAGGACGCCTAATCGACCGTTCGTGTTAAGCGTGCTGACGGCGGTACATTGTTTCTCAATGCATGCATTTATATAGTAAGCAAATAAGACCCCTGGACAAGCGCTTTGACTTTTCCTTGTTTGGAGCACTACTGAATCTACGTGCGGTTTTTTGTGCTGGCCAGATACCTATACTTGCTTGGTGCTTAGGCTGTTGGTGATTTAATGAAATTAGTAAATATGGAGTGCAAGTGTACTGGAGAATGACTTGCTGCCAAGTTCCTACTACTGTTTCCATTTGATGTCTGCTAAGAATTATGCTGTAGTGGTGGCATGTTGCAACTTGGGGTACGATAACAGGGATCCTGGAATTGGCCTTTGTTTTTCCATCAGATAGTCTTAACTGATGATGATGGTGCGGTGTTCAACATAATTTTTTAGGAGGGTGCTGTTGCATGCATGTGGCCTGCTTTCTCATGCTTCAGTAAGCAGAATTATCTGTGCAGCATCGCTTGACGTGCATGTTAATTCGGCAACACAAGCAGCTCCTCAATGAGAGAAAGGCAAGTGTGCTTTCTTGTAATGTATTCGCCCTCCCGTTTACTTCATTCAACTTAATTGCAATCATGCACGTATCGGTAACAGTTAAGAAAAGTAACTATTAGAATGTAGTAAATCACTTTCTAGTTAGCATGACCCCTGTTCTTTGACGTCCGCCAACACTGGTATTACTATGCCGCAGAAAGCATCTGTTTACCTCAAAAGCCCTTTTTTTAAAAAGTAGTGGTGAGCTTCGCCGAAACACCTGGTATATATATGGCCTATGTACAGCCGCTGTCTTAAGTTTCTGGAAAGCTACTTTGCATTGTGACAGATGTAATGGGCAGTATGTAGTTTGCACAACCAGTGTTCGATTGCATAATGCAATTCAGGGTGCAGGTAGAAACAATGTTTTTTGTGCTATTTTTGTGCTTTTAATACATTCCATAAATTTTAATTCCAGTGTACTTATTTGTGAGAATCTCCGAATAAAATTATGGGGCGAGAGGTGCAGGAAAAACTTATTTTCGGGCAGTCAAATAATTCATTCGCCTGAAATTAGTTGAGGTATGAAGGGTCATGCAGGGCTCTATTCTCCGGTAACAATACCATGCTACTGGGTTGTGAGGCAGAGCTGCAATAAATAATTTTCCAAGAGCAGGCATCCAATACACTTAAATTGCAATAATACTACAAAGTGTCAGCAGTCCAGGCACAGATATATTGCAGTGGTTCGTTAGATGTGGACAGTAGGAAAGATAATGCTCTTGGAGGGTCCTGGAGTGTGTACCGTAAAAACCGGACTATAGAGCTCCTACATGTTTGCAAACAAACGAAGTGGCGCTGCAGTCGCTAGCGGGCTCGCGGAAGGCAAACGGCCAGGGAGTGGCGTCGCGGAAGGGTGTTGAGCGCGGGTTTTCAAGGCTTGTATGTGCGTTTCCAGTTTCTGCGAATCACAGCAGTGGTTGATGCTTCCTACTTAGTAATTTCTCGAATTACACGAGCTCCCGTTGTCCACGTGCGGCGTATTCAGAGAAATAGTTTTCCACTGTGTATTGTATATATGGTTTGTAGTAAATATGTAAAAAGCGTTTCTGCCGTTGATTTACACGCTAGGCATTCAATATAAAAGTGTTGACAATCTGCACTAGCCGGATTGATTTTACCTCGGGACAGTATTGAGGGGATGTGCTGGCGTTGTTTCGGCGGAGCAGACGTGTGCTCACCGTCTGCTGACATACGTCTCGCGCTGTGCGAAAACTGGGGTGCAGTGTCGTGTCCCTGATCTCCTCTGTCTCGCTTAAGCGCTGTTTTTAGCCGCGTGATCACGCACCAGCCAGGCCGACTTCTCCCCATGTTAAACTAGTCGATTTGGTGAAGTTTTTTTTATTCCTGGAATTCTTTTCTTTCCTAGCCCTGGAGTCTTGTTTCGTGACCAAAAATTATAGAAAAATATTCAGTAAATATTTATAAATTACGCTTTTTAGATGGGTGGTCGTCGAAAACTGTGAGGTAATTTCATTGATTTTAGTGTCGCATTTTTTTTTACCAAACGAAAGCGAAGAGGCCATAAACGGGGAATAAACACAAAGGGTTGTATTCTGAACTCTCACATTTTCTACGACTGGCATCACTCACACCTTCGTAATTCCGTAACGCATGAAAATAAAATGATTCCGTTTGCCGCAAACTATTCCTGAGACGTTCAGGAGCGTAATAAATTCCTCGATTTTTTTTCCTAGACGTGCTGTACCATGTTAGTTAATTTAGTATGAAACGTTTTCATGTAACTATGCATGCATAAGTACTGGTCATCTAAAAAAAGAACTAATCGCATCATCATACACAAAAGGGCTTTGTGTACATGCTGGCATGAAAAAAAATATTGCGCTCTTTCTGTTCAATATTAAAGACCCTGGGGTGACTTGACGAGGGTGTTAACTATAATTACCCAGAACGGCACCAGGTATAGCTAGAAATAAAAGGCATTACTGAAACTAGCGTAGAAAGGTCATGTTTCTACCAAGTTTATTTACATATCGCATGCATAAATAACGAAAACACTTTTCATTGCCATGTCCCCTCTCAATCTCGCCACGTGTCTGTTAGTAGCACGCCTGCGGCTGCTTCTTTCCAAATAATCTTCGCGATGATGTACTCCCTCATGAAACATGCATGATGCAATGAAAAAGCATGTGGCGTTTAGCACACTTAAGCTACCCTACTCTAAGCACGCCAACGCGACCACGCAAGATGGGCACAACTTACCAGACTTCTTTCTACTCGAATCAAATAATTCTGTCGGTCATATTAAGCAGTTTCAAGTAAATCTTAAATGCCATAAAACGCGCCATTAAAATATGCTGTGCTATTAACAAAAGAACGCTTTCCTTGGGGGCAAGTGAACCTGCCGGCGCCCCGTGCACACCAGCTTAAGGTGATAAATACGTGTGCAGCTACATATGTGCTTTTTTTCCTTGCGCAATTATCAGTCTAATATCCTGATGTTCAGGTAAAGGAACGCTGTAACTTGCATGCTATTAAGTGCATTGAGTGGCAGTGCCGATCGACTCCCAAGCTTCGCGCTTTACTACCGTGGCCCATTGCCTGTTAGCCAGCTTCCTAATGCGATATTTATGTGCGACAAACCTATCGAAGCTAATTTAAATTTCCTTTTATGCTCTTACGCTGATCCAAGAGTGACGCAACTGGTCAATACATGCTGCTTCTATAGTGCACAGGCATGATGCAGCCGCCGGTAGCTGCGGTAGCTGCGGTAGGCACGGGCAGGCTGAACCAGCTTTGCCTACCATGCGAAAGTCGCTGCTGACATCAGCGCCACTGCATCTTCGTGACGTCGCGGGGTGAAGGAGGTCTCTAGGTCGGACCACAATATAGGTCTACCCCCAACTAACTAATTCTGAAAATAAAAAAAATCTTTTTCAACAGAAAAAGTACCGAAAGTCATACTTACCTTGAAACAAGTGCGGCTGAACAGGGTGCGTAAAGGTGACAGCATTTATTTTAATTTAAATGCTGATCTTATGTACACCCGGCCAATTCTTAACAGTATCGCGCGCTCATCGATCCGTGTGTTTGTCAGCACCTTATCATCACGGCACGGAGTGGCGAAAACAAAACGAGGTACGCTCTTGTGTACACATATGCGCGTCCTCTCGCTTCTTTCGCCGCTCCGTGCCGTGATCTCTGCCGCCTTAACGCGGATGCATTCAGTAGTCACAGGCAGCGATCTTGCACGCAGCTCCCGGACGAACTCCGGAACCTTTGCTTCTAATTCTGGATACGCTGCGGTCTACCCACAGAATGATGTTTTCTTCTGTTTGCTGCAAGTTGTAATACGCAGCTTCTCCCTCAACCAGTACCGAATGCTCTTTACAGATGTACTCAAAATTTGCGCTCTGCTGCCTGGTTGCCGGGAGCTTCCGCGTGCGCAGTCACGTTTTTCATGAAGGCGAAGGTGAAGTGCCATTTGGTTCCGCTCATTTTGAAACAGTATGTGAAAAAGCAGCCTCTAACCTAAATAGCTTTGCAACAACGGAAACCCAAAATGGAGGTACCACGCCGCGCTGCTGCTGATGGCGATGGTGATGGAGGCTGTCGACTTCAGCCGCCCATTGTTGCAAGACTTCCGTAGTTTTTCTGCTAATGACCGGTATATAAGGAGGGGGTCTAATTTTCGCCAAGGCTTTTTGAAAAACGTTCTACCTATATTAAGGTTTTTACGGTAATTCCTGTTTTGCTGCACAAGTTTTTTATTTGTGCTGCTTTTAACGGCAACAAACGTGCATGGCAAGCCACAAATGTACCGATGCAAGTTTCTGTAGCAGGAAAGTTTTACATGACTTCTCAATCTTGGTTTCTTTCGTTCTCAATTCCTCCTCTATTCTTTCTAGAATGTTTCTTTTACCCTCATATCTTGGTACAGTAAAGACAATTATAAATAACTGACTCCATATTTAGTAGCTGAAGCATTTGACATGGAAATGTGTGTGTTGCAAGTCTCAGCAAGCGCTTCCTCAAGCACTGGGTCCAATAACAGCTTCCTAGACCCTCGCGGTGAGCACATTTGCTTGTGTTGCATGCTTTGCATTTGATGTTAACAGTAGTGCTTAAGTCAGTGACAATGCTTTTCAGCTTGGGCAAGCTGCTTGGCGAAATTGCATGTAGGTGTCATGGTGCGCATAGCTGTGGTGCTTGAAGCCATCTGCTTTTTAGCAGTCCTTCCTTAATATGATTTATGAAGCGGAAAAGGGCATCCTAAATTAGCCACTTTCACAGCACGGCCCCCAGCACTGCCCTCAGCAATGTAATCCATCAATGGGGTGAGTGGCAGTGGGCTAGACGAGTTTGGTAAGCAATCCTTCTCGTGATGCATGCCGTGTTTTATTTTTGTTGTCACACCAGCCTAAGTGCTCACTCAGTGATGGACAAACGCTTTGCCCAGTGAGCTCTTGTGAACCTTGTCCTGCGGCACCTGAGCGCACATTATCCCCTCAAGCTTCCTTATCTCATCCTCCCACCGTCCATTTGCTATGCCTCAGACTATCGCTGCATAAGCTATATTGCCTTTTCTTGTAATCAGTAACATGCCGTGTGCACACCCCATTTCTTATACATAATTTTAGCTATGATACAATTAACTATAATTTGTTCCCTCTCCAGCTCCACTCTCTTCGTGTCTCCTTTCAATGTTACACCTGTTCCTTCAAAATAGCTTGCTGTCCTGTCCTCAGTGGCATTTCTTTTCATTAGGCTGCCGCGGTGGCTCAGTGGTTATGGCTCTTGGCTGCTGACCCGAAAGACGCGGGTTCGATGCCGGACGCGGCATTCGAATTTCAATGGAGGCAAAGATGTTGAGGCCCAGGCACTTGAGCGATGTCCGTGCACGTTAAAGAACCCCAGGGGGTCTAATTTCCGGAGCCCTTCACTAGGGCGTCCCGCATAGCCTGAGTGAGTTTGGTACGTTAAACGCACATAAACCATAAACCAAACGAGCGCTGACTTTCAGCTGCTGATTTATTAAGCATGCATATGTATATACTTTTTCCAGCCCCCTCCCCCCCCAAAAAAAAAATTAAACAAAAACTGGTAAGCAGCACTGCCTCGTCACTGATTCATATCTTTGCTTTTCAGAAAATGCCCTCTACTGGAAAGCAGTTTTGAGGCTAAACAGAGATAATAAAAGTTTGCTAAAGTATGCAATACCTCCGTTTTCAATGAGTGAGCACTGTAAATCGTTGGGAAAGGTAGCCAGTTCAAATTTAGCCCTGCAGAGTTCACAACTCGAACACACGTGCACCACATTGCTTCATAGAGCAGTCATTACAAGCATAAGATCGCACATTAAGAGAGTTCGTCATAGTAACAGAATAGTATGGGAGTTAGTTGAGAGAAAACTGGCGCCAGTCAATATTTTTAACTTTACTCAACGTTTCAGGACCAACTCGGTTCCTTCTTCAGGCATGTCTAAAGTGTGCCAGCAGCAGAGGGTTGCTGCCTTCGCTCTCCCTGTGTTAGCACGTGGCGCATTGCACTAACGTACGCGGAGGGGAGTGTTTCTGGAGTCCTATTCATCGCCGCCTTTGTGAGCCGGATGTGCCATGACTCAACATGTCGCCTCTTGAACGGGTTTGGCTCCACGGCCAAGACTCTCACCTCCTCAAAGGCTATCCGGTGGTCGGCGCGCTCACAGTGTTCGGCGAGGGGATTGGATTCTGAATTTTTTAGCGGGATGTAATTTTTGTGTTGCCCTATTCTTTTTGGAGGTTTTTTGTTTCATCGAGATATGAAGCCGGGCACTTTGACCATGGGATTTTGTAAACGACACCTGGTTGTTTCTCTCTGGGGACGCGGTCTCTCGGTTGTGGTTTGCAGCTGGTGATCAAAACAGGTTTGTGAGCCATGTAGATTCCATTTTTTGCGAGAATGTGTGCGAGTGCCTCTGCGTTTTCCTATTCAGTTCACAATGGAACGAGAAGTCAACAACACGTTCCTATTCCTGGACGTCTTGGTAGGAAGAAAAGGGGCAGATCTAAGGTTCGGTGTCTATAGGAAGCCAACCCATACCGGCTGCAACCTAAATTTTAATTCCAACCACCCTACTAACCAAAAGGAATCTGTCCTCTCCCCTCTCCTGAGAAGAGCAAAGTCAACCTGCTCCCCCGAAGCAGAGAAAAAAGCAGAAGGAGCCACCCTTTTCACCGACCTACAGAAGGATGGCTACACGCGTGGCTTTAATCATCGCGTTGGTCGCCGTCAAGCTCCAGGAACAGGGAGACCAGCCAACAATGAAACAACTAAGCGCACGCGCGTTGTCTTCCATATCTGAGTAGAATCAGCCAGGCATTTGCATGCATTCTGGGAAAACATGAAATTTACGTGGCTCACAAAACTGCTTTGACAATAAGCATACAGCCGAAAGACCGCGTCCCCAGATAAAAACCACCAGGTGTCGTTTACAAAATCCCATACTCAAAGTACCCGGCTTCATACATGGGCGAAAAAAAAAACCTTCACCAAAGAATAAGGCAACAAAAAAAGACATCCGGCTAATGAATTCAGAATCCAACCCCCTCGCTGACACTGCGATCTGGAGTGTGTTGGCCGGCCACCGGTTAGCCTTCGAGGTGGTGAGCGTCTTGGGCATGGAGCCAAACCGGTTCAAGAGGCGACATGTCGAGTCATGGCACATCCGGCTCACAAAGGCGGTGATTTATTTTATTTTTATTTAGTACATACTGCAGACCCTTTTCAGGGTCCAAGCAGGACAGGCATATATTCTTAAAACTCAAAAGATACAGAACACAATGAAAAGAAATATACATAAAAATGAGGAGACAAATTTTGCAAAATATTACGAAGAGGACTCCAGAAACACTCCCCTCCGCCTACATTATTGGAAAGCGACACGTGCTATTAAAGAGAGAGCGAAGGCAGCAGCTTGCTGCTGCTGGCACACTTTAATCACCACTGAAGAAGGATCCGAGTTCGTCCTGAAATGTTAGGTAAAGTTAGAAATATTGGTTGGCGTCAGTTTTCTCTCAACTGTCTCAAGAACCCAACCAGATGGACTTCTGTCGAAGATGTTCAAGTAAGGGAGCATATCACATTGATAACAGGTGTTCTGCATGAGTTAGAAAACCTTCATTATCACTGGTCAGCTGCGCAACTTCCTTCCTGGATAGGGCATGTTCTGAAAAGCATGTTATGAATCGGGAATGAGGCAGTGTTGCTTTCCCTTTATGTTTTGGGCGCAGCTGGGAAAAGTATAAATATACGTGTGCTTAATAAACCACTAGTTGAAAATCAACGCTCGTGTTGTCGTGCTTGTCCTATGTTCGTCTTTTTTCAGCTGTTTACAAAGTATAACACAAACCAACTTGCCCATCTTTTCGTTCTTCTGAGTGAAATTTTTGTACTTCATTGCCAGATGACGGAATAATAAGCCTGCAGTTCTTTTTGTCAGTAAAAAATTCTCAATATAGAAATAATTTTTGATCATGTAGAGGTTACTCTGTCCAGCCTTTGCAATGAGTAAATTACAACATATCGCAAGCAGGCATCTGAAAAAATTTATAATGAATAAGTGATTTGTCTCAAAGTGTTCCTATCTGTTAATCTTTGAAATTTATTCGTTTTTGAAGTTTGTCTGACTTGGGGCTGGGAAAGTTCTCTCAACTTTTGGTGGTTTTCAACTGTGAAGCCAAACAAGAACTGCCAAAGGCGTTTGCTATTTTGCACACGAACGTTTTTAAAAAATCATAAAAATTTAAAGCTACATTATCTACTTCTCTTGTGATTTTGGACACTGCTGGCTGCCGAAAAATGCATTCCTGCCTACATTTCTTTGTTTCTCGATTTTTTATTTTTAAACCCATGAAATTTTATTTAAGAACTTGTGAGTCGCTCCTGTCAGTGTGCACATGTGAAATTCTCAATGTTTGCTGCAGGTCTATGCTGGCAGTGGTGTCCAGATGGAGCACAACGCCGGGCAGATGTTGCTGAGTTCCCCGACAGACTCAATGTTCTGTCTTAGTGCAACCCATGTCTACTGGACGCCATACGAGTTTAAGAGCCGCAGCGTGACCAGCATGCTATCAAACAAGTGCCGATCACTTGGCAGAACCGAAGCAAAACCGGCGCTACACCGAAAAAAGTCTCCACGCAGGAAGGTGCCAGAGCTTTCTTTTTATTTCGCTGACAGTCGAGCCCACTTATAAAGAAAATGTAGTCACGGAGATCGTGTTTATTGTCTCCTAGGTTCGTAGTAACTAGACATGCCTTATTACCGACAAAAATGCAAATTCGAGCAAAAGTGGCGTTTAGTTTTTACAAGTTGTGTTATGCCCTTGTGCTTCTTCGTGCAGACTTTATAATGGCTCTTTCAAAGATTTCCAGTGCTCATGCTGCTCTGTCTGAGATCCTTTCTGCCAATGACCTGCTTTATGTGCGTGATATTAATAATTATGAAATGAGGGTTCACAGCAAATTGTGGCAGGTCGCCCTATGCATTCTCCAATCTTTGACCAAGTTTTAAGGATGCAGCATCGAAGCTGTTGCAATTGATCCGTGCACTGAAAGTATCAATTGCACTGTCTGTTGTATGCACATGGCATCCACGCCACTGCAGCGCAGGAGTTGGAGAACCGATTGGACAGCCAAACGCACCAGCAATGTAAACATCATGACTAGCATTCAAAGATCTGAGATCGCTGCTGGTGGTTGATCACCGACTGCCTGCAGTAGTTTCGCTTTCAAAGTTGCACTGGTCTCATGCCCATCAATCCCTCTGCTTCGACTCTGAACAAGCCGGTACACGTGCATGCACCAGTTCATGTTGTGAACCATTGGTACACGCTTGCCCATAGTTTCTAATGACAGCTTTTATGTTGCTTTTTTGGCGTCGCCACACTGTTTTGGCAGAGGGTGCGTGAGTGTCGAGGAAACTGGAAAACTCTTTTCGCTCATCACACTGATGGGAAGGCCATGTTTTTCGAATGCGGAGCCCAGTTCACAGTGCCTCCTTGTTCGCTCTAACCCCGTTGTGAGGTCATGGTTGTTCGTTGTATCTGAGACGCAGTACCATTGCTGTAACACATGTTTTGATGATAGCGCCACCATCATTCGTAATGAGCGAGCGTCCATTGTAACTGCGGCCATTATAAGTGGGCTTTACTAAATATTTCAAATAATTGGGCGGCATTTTTGTGGCATGATTGATTCTTTATACTGTTTGGAGCCACAAGGTAACCAATGCTGTGCAGATATGAAGAAAAAAAACATTGTCTCTTGTAACATCGCCACCTGCCCACTGGTGCAAAAGCCTTTCCTAGCAGTCTCCCTAAGTAAGCTGGTCATGGGGCTGGGAGTGCCTGTACATTCAAAAAAGACTACTCTTTGTGCATTACTGGGATCACAGCCCCATTATCTCCTACACTTGATGAGACTAGGGATTCGCTGCCGTTGGCATTTGCAAATCGTCATTCTAACATTTCAAACCTGAGCAGACGAGCCCCAGCAGCAGCATTTCAGTGCATAATTGTACATGGTGTATGTGTAATATATATAACTTTTTGCTTAGAAAATGATTTAATGGCGCAGTTTCATAGCAGCACTTTGTCACATTTCACTGCATGGAAATTTTTTGCACTTTCTGTAGCTGTTGGTCGGGCAGCACGCAGCTGGCTACAATATGAGGCAATGCCATAGCAAGCAAATGATGAGGCTTGCATGCACTTGATCGTTTGTTTTGGCCATAACCAGCACCGAGTTTCAGTTTAGCTGCCTGAATTGGTGCTGCACGCTAATCTTAGACGTACATTTCATTAAATGTTTTGCATTTAATGGTTAAAGTTTGTTTCTTTTCAACTTTGCTGCTTCACTTCTCTTTGAGAGCTTTAATTCTGAATTTCACTTGTATTTAAGGCTTGCATTTATCACATGCATCTATTTGCATTGTAATCGGGTATGTACTTTTTTCTGAGGTGCAGCTCTTTTCCATATCTACATGGGAGACGTCCCAAAGGAGCTTGCAGAGGAGTGGCTAAAGGCCGTCCGCAAGCACCTTTCCCAGAAGTTGCGAGATAGGCAGAGGAGGACAGCAGCACCTCATGTATTCTTTTATTTTATTTATTGTATGCCTTGTTTGTGTGCATTATTGTTGTAAATAGACATCTTTCTGGTAGCTATAGGTCACAATAAAGCTGTTGATTTCCTTAAAACTGGTCGTCAGTACCAAAATAGGACACTATTGAGCCTTTTGGCCACCTACGAAAGCTTTTTAGTAGTAGGTGCTGCCTTTTTGCAACAGCTTGCAATGTAATAATTGAAAAACTTAAGTTATTATTAAAATGCGCAGCACACATTTTGAGTTATGAAAGCTGTCATTGTGAAATAATTGTTATGTCATTAGGCTTAGCATTCTTTATTAGGCCTTACACTAGCCACCCGATGCCTGCAAGCACGATCCATTCCAGAGCTAATACCAAAGTAGGCCTAGCATCTGCCGAACACCGACGAAACAGTCACCAACAGTCCGTCACCAACAGGACGTCACCAAAAGGCAGTCACCAACATGCCCAAATTACGGGTTCCTTCAGACCATTAAGCTGTTAGAATTTCTGACAGGGGTTGGAGAGGAGTCTGAGCGTGCGGTTCATTCTGTGGTTGGATTGTAGTCACATGCCCAGGATCCTTAGTGTTGCTACCTCAGGAATCTCCGGTCTATCAGGATGAATGCTGAGTCAGGGGTTCTTCTTGTGGTATCTATGTGAGTGGATAGGTATAGCTTCGGATTTTTCTGGTGAACAGAAAAGACCGCATTCCATGGCGTACTGGTGATTGTGGGCCACGGCTTCTTAGATTGGGTCGGTTTTTTTCCCGAGAGATCCGTCTTTGGAGCACACCGTGATATCGTCAGTGTACATGGCATGCCTGATGCCTTTGATACGTCCGAGGCTTTCAGGTAGCCCTGACATGGCTATGTTGAAGAGGAGAGGGGGCATCACTGAGCTTTGCGGGGTGCCTTCATTGGACATTGCCAGCTTGTTCGATCTCAGCTGTCCTACTCTTTTGGTTGCTGATCTGTCTGTTAGGAAGGCTTTTAACATAAACGCGGATCTCATTGAATCTTCCTGGCCGGCTTAGCCTCATCAGGACTGCATCATGGCGGACATTGTCTGATGCTCCTTTGAAGACTTTGGCTAGGATGATACTCTCGTTTAGACTTCCTCTTTAAGTAGTTGAATGATATCTTGCGTCGGTAGATGCGGTCGGAAGCAGAATATGGTTTTGGGCAGGTCTTTGCCTCCAGATAGTTCTGGAGTCTGATTAGCACGATCCTTTCATAGAGCTTCCCTACTTCCCTATAGACACGATGTCAGGGAGATGGGTCTCACGGTGTCAAGGTGTAGTATCGATACTACATGAAAGTAAAGAATTAGATAGCTTGCTGATAAATACAAATGCCAAAGGGAAAAAAAACCGACATTAAGACAACCTTGAAACAGTTAGTACGATCCTCAGAAAACACTCACTGGCAAACTAAAATGACCGATAAGCCGGCATTGGAGCTCTATAGGAAGGCTACATCTAAGAAGAAAAGAGAAATAATTTTGAAGCAAAAGCTTCACTGGGCTAGCTGCGGCGCGTTTCGCGTACGCCGGAGTTTGACCTTGAGCCGAACCACAGGTGTTCCGCCGTCGCCGCCTACCAGCACGGATGTGGGGCAGTTACTGCGTCATTTCCTTCCCTCTAAAGCAATTTTCGAAACCATTCTTCAGTTTTCTTCGAAAGCAAACGAAAGGCGCATAACTTTCCCCCTGGAACAGTGGACACCTCAGTCGCACTTTAACCTACGTGGCTGTAGTGACAGATGTGTGTTGCATGCGTTGGCATTCACAACGTTGTAGCAGAAACGCGGCACTGAAGCTATAGACCGTCGGCGTTCATTGTGCTCATTGCCGCTGGCTTTGACAACGTTCTAGACTCCAATGATTTTGTGGAAAGGAAGGCGCAAACCTGGCTCTCTGGGACAGTGGACGCCTCAATCGCGCTTTGAGGCACGTGGGGGCGGTGAGAGAGAGAGAGAGATGTGGGATGCATTTATTAGCACTGACAGTATTATGAGAGCTAGGGGTGGGAGGGCTCGCAAAAAAAAACGAGAATTTGGCGAAATTTTTTCTTCTGGTTTTTTCCCAAGGCTTGAAAATCGGAGAAAACGAGGCACTGTCTGGTGCTGATGAGTAGAAATGTGTTGAAAATTTATGTGCTGAATAAAAAAAGCCTGCTAAACGCTTACGTAAAAAAAATAAAAAATTTCGCGCTAGCGTGCCATTCTCCAGTTATTGTAAATAGTTTTGGTAGTGATTTGTTACGGAGCCGTTTTATAAGACAGCCTAAATTACTGAGACGCTTTAGTGTTCTGTTTTCTTGTATTGTCCCTTTTGAATTGCGTTCCTCTCGAGCGGGAACCTTACACCGTGAACACTACTGGCCTGTATTGTTTTGCACTCTCCCCCTTTAAATATGGAAACGTGGCTATACATGGCAGCATTTTTTAAGTGAATTTTTACCGAAGCTACGGGTACTATTCTGATCAATGTAGTCACTTTGTGCAACTTATTTACGCTGAACGTAAAAGCGCAAAAAAAAACAAGGATGTAGAATAAGACACACAACACGAGCGCTCCCTTCCAACTGATCTTTATTACATGCAAGAAACAGAATTTTATACTCTCGATAAAGCCTGCAAGGCATTACCACAGAGTAGTGAAAGATATATGACAGTCATCGTGCGTCACACTTGAACGATAAAAGATAGGACATCTCTTTTTTGAGAGAAGAATTGACGGAGCACTTACGCAGTCATCGCCAGCTCCCGCTATCTCCAACGCCTCAACAATTTCGCGCGTAATGTGACGTTTGTTCCCGTAAAGGATTTTGCACTTGAGAAAAAGAGGACGACAACCCTCTTTTCCTTCTTTTTCTTCGCTTTTGCATTTTAGACAATGAATGCTCATGTGCCCCCCTTTTTTATTGCTCACAACATAGTCATGCTCACCTAATCGCTCATTTAGGCATCTTCCCGTTTGGCCTATATAATTTTTACCACAGGATAAAGGCACTTTGTAAACAACACCTTTCGTGCATCTCGCGAACGGCTTTTGATGCCTGATCGTGGAACCAATTTTTCTGGGCTTTCTGATGTGCTAAGCTTGCATAGTAAACTTCGCTTATTTGGGGCAGAGAACAACACGTCAACGTTTACCCTGTTGCCAATTTTTTTAAGACTGTGCGAAAGCTTATGTTTATAAGGAATGGCTGCAAATTTCTTATAGAGTTTTGTCTTTTCCGGCTCTTCCTGAGACTTGGCTTCCCATTTTTTTCTTTTTGATAAGTCCTCCCGCCACAGAAACCAGCACGTGCAATGGATAACCCACTTCTTGCAACTTGTTGGACAGCAGGAAAAGGCTTTCTTCAATTGCATGTTCGCATGACTTTTTTACGCAGTTGACAAACCCTAAACGAGCTATGTTCCTTTTAAGAGCTTTGAATGCGCGGAAGTGAAAGGTAAGGGCATTTTTCCATCCCGGGGATGATAAATCCAGCACGTGTGGTCTTTTAAAAATTTCACTTGATGTCGAGAAAGCGTATGTTACCGTTCTCAGGAAGTTCATGCGTGATGACAAGTGGAGATAAGCTATGCTTAAAATGATCTAAAACGCTTACTACCGCTTCATCGAGGGCGATTGCTGTGGTGTCCAAAAAGATTAAAAAATCATCCACAAAACGAAAAACATTTAACACCCCTACTTCTCCAAGGCAAGCAAGAAGCCTTCTGTCCCGTTCAGCTAGAAATCGGTCACTGAACAAAGGAGCAACGCTGGACCCTATACATATTCCTTGTTTCTGCAAAAACAGGTCATCGCCGCACATTACAAAAGTTGAATTAAGATAAGTACTAAAGAGCTCTAAAAATCCCCCAACACTCACTCCCACTGAATTCGAGAAAGCAATAGGGCCAGCGTTCTCAATACATCTTTCAACCCACTGCAACAATCCGTTTTGCGGAAACGACTAGTAAAGGTCTTTTACATCGATTGAGAAGGCAACCATATTCTTTCCTTCACTTAGCTTTAGAAAATCAATTGCACATCCGGAATTTTTTATCATGAAAGGATCATCAACAACTAACTGTTTTAGACTTTTCTGTCTAAGACAGCTCTTCTGTCAACTTATTGATGTGCCAATCAAACCTCTCCCCAAAAGAGAAAGGAGATTAAATTACATTCTGGCATTGGCTATGAGATAGCGCTTATTTGGTATTTATTATTAGTACACGCCTTATGTCGCTGATGGTCGAGCGTGGTGATATTAGAAGGAAAAAGTGCTATGGGCAACCTCAATCGCGAACGGTGCCGTATTACGTTCCTTACATTGAAGATATTATCACGGTTGGGAAGTAGTTATCACCGCATATCTCAGGTGAATCAGATCCGAAAAGGGTATGCCGAAACGCAACAAGCAAAAAAATTGTACTCAGTTTTTTTATATTTTATTGAAGATTTTCGGTTAAGGCATTGCTCTATTGCATGACACTCTCAACGCATACGTTGGTCCAGCTCTCAGTGACAAATGAGATGCTGAACGCCGAACTAATTTTTTTCTTCCACGCGGCGGCTGCATTTTTATGGAGGAAAAACGCCAAGGCGCCCGTGTGCTGTGCGATGTCAGTGCACGTTAAATATCCCCAGGTGGTCGAAATTATTCCGGAGCCCTCCACTACGGCACCTATACTTCCTTTCTTCTTTCACTCCCTCCTTTATTCCTTCCCTTACGGCGCGGTTCAAATGTCCAAAGATATATGAGACAGATACTGCGCCATTTCCTTTCCCCAAAAAAACAATTATTATTATTATTATTATTATACTTATTATTATTATTATTATTATTATTATTATTATTATTATTATTATTATTTTCTTCCACTTGTATCATCTCTCTGACTTCCAAAAGCCGCCTGTCCAGCTAATGCCTTGATGGCGGCAAAAATGCGGGCCTTGTAAGTTCGAAAGCTTCCCGCCAGTATTTGTATTCCGCATGCGAAAAAGTTTCTCCACTAAAGTATATAGCTCATGCCAGGGCCTTATCAAGCTCATTTTTTGTCTCCGCTGTCACTCTGTCAAGGAAATGTTGCTATGGAAATATTCTGAGTGGATAGTCCGCTAGCCACTTACTTGTCCTTCATGCTACCACTTTTTGATGACAGACTCCCACTTCGTAAATTCTTTCGCGACTGCAACTAGATGAAATCTCCGAAGCTTCGTCATGTACAGATTGTACACAGGATCTAATGGCCGGTGGACATTTCCGGCACTTTGCAACGTGGCTCCTCAAGCGCGTTGCATTCGGCAACTCGCACTTGGAGCAGATGAACTAGCACACCGCTGATCCTTTATCGCTGTTCAATATGTCAAAAGTTCGCCCAGATGTTCGAACGAGGTGTCATCTTGGTTGCGATGGCACGAAATTCAAGACCGATGCCGCACGCCGACACGGCAGTCCAGGAGACGTCAGGGCGCCTCTCGAAACAAAACTCCGCTGTCGCCCGACCACTCTCATAAAGCGCGGATTAGCGCTCGTTAACATTACTGGACTGCGCCATTTGCAAACACTGTTGCCAGATAAGCAATACTAAACGAACTAAAACCATCAAAACTGCAGTTAAGACGTTTGTAATCAATAAACTGGTTGCAATACAGGAGTTAACGACAAGAAACCACGCTGAATAATTATTGGTTTTGAAAACACAGCTGTGCGTACTGTTTGATGCCTGTTTCTAATAATTTTCAATTGGTCCCAAACCTGTTTTTTTCATTGACTTTTTTTCCAGGATTCAAAATTTCGGGAAATTTTGCATCCCTATGGCTGACACACACTACTGCACCAATAGGCCGCAGCGTTCCTTGGGTAACCAACCTCTCGCGTTTAACCATCAAATTTAACTGCCACCTGCCAGGGTTGCAGGTTGGGCGCACCGCCTATCCAGTATACGAAACGCACTCAACGTTACAGACGCCGAGCCGCGTCTAGTTGCTCGATACACCACAGCTTTTGCTCTCTAACCGCAGCTAATGTTTTTGACAATATCAAAGGGAGTGGTTTACCTTTCGAGGCCAGGGCCGGACGCTTGAGGACGAAGAGTTACGAACAAAAATTTCACGCCACGGATGACATTTGCTGTTGCTTAATACAAGATAGGGAAACGATAGAACATAATCTTATCGGATAAGACCCTCCAACACTCAATGCACTCTGCCGCCGCAGACTTCGGCGAAGCCCTGGGGTTTCAGAACAGCTATGGCATGGTCAGTTTTCAAAACGTAGAAACAAGTAATAGACTACTAAAGGATTGGTGGACAAGGTAAAGAGAGTTGATTAGATAAGGGAAGAAAATTGGCAGTTAATGCGCAGATTTTCAGCACGCTTGGAATTAATGACTAAGCAACGCTTGTCACAACCGCGATACAAAGGAGAGGCTAATAGTCATCTATCTATGACCCGCTGCGGAACGGTGGATGCAGCTAAGCGGCATGCAATGCTTTCAGTCGCGTTTCAAGCTGTGTTTGTCTGTTTTGTGCTGCCAGAGTGTATCACACGATGGTAGTGTTAGGTTTTGTGCATCTAAGTTGTGGTGGGCACCGTGCACGAACAATGTTTACTAGAACTAGCCTTTTGGGGTGCGGTTTGGAACCAGCGGGAGTGATCGTTGCGCAAGCTCACGTGCTAGTGCGGAACGAATCCGAGGGCGGTCTTCGCGGCTTATGTCCTGTGTGGCTGCGACTTGTTGGTTGTTGCTGCGGCACACCTCATAGCCCAGCCCCATCCAGGAGCTGATTCGACGCCATAATAGGTAGAAATTCCTTCGCAACCAACTACAGATCGGAACACCAGACTTTCCCGGATCGACTGCCACTGTTTAAGGCTCTGTTGGAGCCTGCTTGCCAAAACTTTGGCGCCGGTCAATCCCCAGGGTGGATAAGATGTTGCCGTTCCGAGCACCGCAGTAGTTGAGTTGAGTTGTATGCTACAGTTGGGATTAGCCTTGCACAAGGATTTGTTGCACCGCAGTAAGAAGAATCTAAGTAGACACTCAAGATGCGAGATGCCACCGCAGCGCAACAAATAATTTCGGTCGACGATCTCGTGGCCTCCAACAGTTTGCTCCCGCTATAGATTTAATGGCAAAAAGGATTGTGTTATCAAAGGCAGAAGATATGCCGTAAACGTTTGTAACAAATATGTAGCTGTATAATTTGCATGACTTTCAGATGCTCGGCGGAGAATTTCGTGGCACAATATCATTAAGGGCAACGTAGTCACTTTAGCATGGTTTAAGAACGCGGCGCGAAAAGACAAGGACAAACGAAGAAGTGCCCTGAAACAACACCTCCTATACTTGTCAAGGCCTGCGCCCAAAATTGTGACGTTACAATCCGCCGGCTGAGTAAACAACGCAGCTCCAGCGGCAACGACATCACACTCCTTGCTTTCTCCGCGGTCACTTCGCTTGGCCGCTTGGCTTTTAGGGTTCGCCGCTTCCGCGGAAAACGTGGTCTTTTTTGTGTGGTGTGCTGCGTCGGGAGCGTCTACCCTGGATATTTATTCGCATCGCCGTGTCTTTGACGGCATGCACGATGCCCAACAAGTGTTGTGCGCCGGGATGCACCGGTTATTACGATACCGGGAAAAAAGTGCAAGTCTTTTCATTCCCCAAAGATGAGGACACGCGAATGAAGTGGATACGTGCCATTCCCCGAAAGGAGTTCACACCAACAGCATACACTAAAATAAAACGTTTATATTATTAGTATTAGTATGCTGCTATTTTTACTCAACATGCATTCCTGTTTTCAGAAGAATGTCGTTTGTGTTCGTGCGGTTTGCAAACGATAAGAAGCGTTGCGAATTTATCTTTCTAACACCGCGGATTTTATTATCGCCCGTTTTATGTGTGCAAAATGAATTCTTTTCTGAAACCCATAATTTTATCTGTGTAGGTGTGCGCTGATCGTTTCGAACCGAAATGCATCGAGATAACGACGGCGTACACCGACTCAAGAACGGGGAAGGTAATTGAAGTACCATTACCCGTGGCGCGTTTGCGCCCTGGTTCGGTACCTACTCTATTTCCCGGCTGTCCTTCATACCTTTCGAAGATACAACAGACATCAAGAGAGGCACCCGATGTCAAAAGGAGCCGGGAAGAAGCCTTTCAGCTCTCTCGTACCCTTGAGGATTCTCTTACCTCGTACGCAGAAGAAAAGAAAAAGAATTGTTTTTCAACATTTCAAGAGATGAAGACATGTCTTCAAGCAGTCTCAGTGCCAGAACCTTGGACAGTCATATATGAGAACAAGTGTGTAATGTTCTTAAATATTGTGAACCAAAGTGAACCGTGCCTGAAAGCCTCTGTGATGTGTTTGAAGACCTCCGTGTTAGTGCATGCTTTGAAGGTGTTTCAGTCAAGAGGCTTGGGAGCAGTGTTGTGCCCCAAAGTGTTAATGACGTGAGTTCATTGCTGTCAATTTTAAAAAAAACCTGTGCAAGCTTTCTAATGAAAGCCAAAGCTGCGAGCACTTGTTGGCAGTTATAAGTGCACTTCTCGAGAAGGTTGAAAGTACTATGGCACACCACAAAAAAGAGACTGTAAAATGTTTGAGAGACCAATTGCTGCTGCTCAGCACAAATCGCATTAAGTATAGTGCACAGCTGATGGTGTATGCGTGCATTTTGTACACAATATTAGCTCAGCCTATAGGTTCTTGAGGGGCACGAGCAATCTGACCTTGCTTCATCCAAGCACTATAAGGAAGGTATGCTCCTCCTTCCAAATGTCGCCTGAAGCTGAGTCCTCGGAGAGTACTTTACTGCAGTATGTGTCCCACAGATTCAAGCAGCTGAAACCCCATGAATACCATGTGATCCTGATGCTGGACGAGATACACATAAAGCCTTGGCTTGATTATAAAGGAGGCAACATTTTTGGCGCTGCGGTAAATTCTAGTGAAGCTGCAACATCAGCTCATGTATTCATGTTACAGAGTCTCCTTAGTTCTTTAAAGAAGTGGCACATATCCTTCCTGTAAAAACGCTGAATGCTGACCAGCTTCATGGCATCCTAAAGAAGGTAATCCTACGCTTGGAAGATATAGGCTACAAGGTTGTGGCAGTTGTCTCAGACAACAATTCCCTTAACAGAAAAACCATGATGATGTTTTCACAACCGCGTAAATTAAGAATTCTTTACCCACATCCATCAGATCCTTCACGCCCACTTTTTTATGTGGTAGATGCTGTGCACCTCTTGAAAAGCATACGAAACAACTGGATTAATCAGAAAAATCCAGGCACATGCTTGTTTTACCCCCATTTCGATCTTTCGAACAACAGCGTACATCCTGATTGCATCGATTGGGCATCATTCAAAGATGTGAGAGAGCTGTACAAGCACGAAACAGCAGAACTTTTGAAGGGTGGATATGGATTAACCTCTAGAGCACTCAATCCAAGCAATTTGGAGCGCCAAAAGGTGAAGTTGGCGTTACAGATTTTCAATCCATTTGTAGCGGAAGCCCTGAGAGCTAATAAAAGTGAACCAGCTTTATATCATGCAGAATCCACAGCAGATTTCATCATGATTATTGTTCGGTGGTGGAGCATAGTTAATGTAAAGACACCTTTGAAGGGTATTCACCCCCGTAACATCTTTGAGCAACCAGTTTCACAAATGAAAATGATCCTAGACTTCTTTTCCATAACGCCATGATAGCATGACGCTGGAGTCCTTACGAAAGAAACACTCAGTGCACTGAGGCTGTCTGCGTACTCACTTTCAGAGTTCGCAAAATACTGCTTGCAGGAACTTGGCCACAGATATGTCTTGCTCGGTAAAATTCAGACCGACTGCGTCTTGCTTCAGTAACGCCATGAAAAAATCTTGCACCCACAGGACTGCCAATAGTTTTTATTATCAGGTTCAGAGGCTCGTTACTGCAGGATACCTCCTCAACGTCTTAGCAGCTGTAGCGGAGGGGATGTTGAAAAAGTTAAAACTTTCTGCCGCTGTCGACCATAGTACCAGAAGAAAAAATGTGTCTGTGATACCCTACATTCATGTTGTATCGCATAATTTGAAAAGAATTGGTAAGAGAGCCGGAGTAGATGTTGTCTTTTCAGCTCCTGTGAAATTGAGAAGTCTGTGCACGCGTGTAAATGGCCCCAAAAAGTCAAATGGCGGTGAACCCATCTGCACAAAAAAAGCATGAGGTAAAATTTGTGAAGTGCGCAGAGAATCTGGTTTATTCTATCCCTTTGAGTTGTGGTGGTGCATATGTTGGACAAACTGGTCGTTGTTTGAACGATAGGCTGAGGGAGCACAAAAATGATGTCAAAAACGCTGCCCGCCACATTGGTGTTCACTGTCGTGATTGTTCGTGCCAGCCTCTGTATGACAAAAGCAGGATTGTTGATAGACACAAAGATCAGCTGACTAGAGAACTTATCGAAGCGTCTGAGATCTTGAAGATGCGTCAGAGGTGCGTCAGCACCCCTTCTGTCGCTATCTTGCAGAAAGAACATGAATATTTCCACACGTGTTAGCCTTGTGTTATCATATACGTGCCTGGTTGGAGGGATATCTGTCACGGTTGTGTATGTGTTTTTTTTCTGTTTTTCTGTTCTTTCAGTGTCCCTAGCGCCTTTATAAGCATGGCTTCCTGAATAAAACATTCTGTTGTTAGTCAGCGCTGTGTATCGTTCTTTCTTGTCCTCTGGCCTTGTGCCGTTGCGCTGTTTCACTGGAAATCTGGAGAGCCGCTTTGGCCAATATAGGCAACTGGCAGGCAGCCAGTACCATATATCTGTGCGGCAGCTATATGAGAGTGAGGGGCGAATCCGTCTTCAGAACACTCTCCATATAATAACTGCCGAGGACTTGAAGAACATTGAAATCAACACTTCAAACAACACGCAGAGCACTTTCTCGATTTCTGTCACCGAGAGTGACCTGAATGCTTTAAGCCCCCGCATGGCTGTCATTGCCTATGTTGGTGGATACTGTGCGCATGCAGCAATGAAAAAGCTCAAATGCGACAGCTGCAGGGAAAACTTAGTCACTGCTAGAGAGCAGGCTCAAATGGATGATGATGATGATGATGTTAGTAATTCATTAATCAGGCACTTGGATCGTGGCGGTTTGAAATTTCCCTCACCATTTGTTGTCACCATCGTAATGCATGCAGAAGTGATAGTGAAAAAGCTTGCTGAGAAAGGAAGCTGTACAGAGTTCCTGAATGGTTCCGACCAGAAGAAGCTTGTCAGGAAACTAATTGTTGAATCTGTGCCAGAGCGTGATGAGATAACAGCCTGCATCAAAGGGCACACTTATGAGCTGTAAGCCAGTTTGCTAGCAAACTGTGCAGCAAACATGCTTTTGAGCAACCTTTGCAAGCAGAGAAATGACCTTGCACGTGTTGCTAAAGAAGATAGCGCAAAGAAAAGGAAAGCTCGTATCTTTACTGAGAAATGAATATGGGTAATTACCGTCTTGCAAAGCTGATTTAAATATTTCATACTTCATCAACTTGACTACGCCCACTGCAGGACAAAGGCCTTTCCCATATCTCTCCAATTAACCCGGTCCTGTGCCATCTACGGCCACTTTAACAAGCTTTAACCCCGCAAACTTCCTAATCTCATCCGCCCACGTAATTCTCTGCCGACCTTGCTACGCTTGCCTTCTCCTGGAATCCAGTCCGTTACCCTTAACGACAACCGGTTATCTTGCCTTCGAATTACATGCCCTGCCCATGCCCATTTTTCCTTGATTTCGACTAGGATGTCATTGACTCGCGTTTGTTCCCTGACCCACTCCGCTCTCTTCCTGTCTCTCAACGTTACACCTATCATTTTCCTTTCCATAGCTCGCTGTGTTGTCCTCAGTTTAAGTTGAACTCCTTCTGCTAGCCTCCAAGTTTCTGCTCCATAGGTGAGCACAGCTAAGATACAGCTGTTATAGACTTTCCTCTTGAGGGATACTGGTGAACTGCCATTCATGATCTGAGAATACCTGCCAAATGCGCTCCACACCATTCTTATTCTTCTATTACTTCAGTTTCATGGTTCGGACCTGCAGTCAATACCTGCCCTAAGTAAATGTATTCCTTTACCATTTCTAGTTCCTTGCTACCTATTGTAAACTGCTGTTGCCTTCTGAGACTGCTGAAGATTAGTTTTCTGCATATTAATTCTTAGACCAAGCAATCTGCTTTGCCTATCTATGTCGATAACGCTTTGCAGTGAAAAAGATTCATTCTGAATATGGCGTACTGACTGCTTTTTCTGACTTGTTTTATTGTGCCATGTGTATTGTGTGCTCCTGATGGCAACTAAAAGCTGTGCTTCTTGTGTACACAATAGTGCCCTCGATTTTTGACTGTGTATAAATTGTTTTTCTGTTCTGATTTCGGTATTTACGCATATAGTGTGAACACTGCAATGCTGGAGTAGTGTTTGAAGATTGAATGTATTTGCATGTTACTCTGACATACTGATAACTGAACATCTTAAGTTAAAGAATCACTGTGTATTTATTTTATGTTGTGTATACCTGTGAATGTTTTTTAACTGTTTAGAATAGTATTGTATGTATGACTTATACAATCCAATAATTTGAATTTCACCTTATATAGAGGGGTATTACATTACAGGCACTCATTCTTTTGGGCTCAATTTGCAAATAGTGCCCTTTTAAATACTCTTGTTGCACTGGGTTGACGTTATTGTCACTAAAGCATTGTGAATATTTAAGAAAAAGCTGCGTAACCGCGTTGTGATACGAGTGTGTTTTAACGAATGGGTTGATTATTAGGTCCTTGTTGAGAAAAACCTCGGCGAACGACGCTAGGTTTTCATCAAGTAGCGCGCGACGTCTTATTGCTGCAAACAAGCTCTGCAGCTTTCATAACTGGATGTAGAAGCCCCACTCAGGCATCCTCCGTGCATGCGTTAAATGCTTTTTAGTGAATGCTAGCGCAGAACTAAACAGGGAGACTGAATTTCTCGTAAAGAGAAAGAAAAAATACTTTATGAAACCGTGCGCTATCGCATATTCAACGCATGAGTCGCAAGTAACGCACCGCACTCGAGCACAGCCGGCCTAGAGAAGCGGCGCGGCGCCGCCGCTGCTCTAGCCTCGCCGTGGCTCGAGCAAGAGCGCGTCAGCCTGCGCGGCGTGACGTAGCTGACGTCACGTCACGTGAGGCGCAGGCCTTGTCGAGTATAGGAGGTGTTGACTGGACTGGCATTGAATTCAAACGACACAATTTTCTTTTTGGGATGGAACGAGAGGATCCTGGCCTTGCAAGTTGAAATCGCAATAGGATTCGCGCAGGTTATGGCGGCATGTTGCTTGCTCATGGTAGAAAGAAAAGAGCACAATGTAGAAAAAATCTGCTGAACTAAAGTGGCTGTTCGGGCTTGTTGGTCAGTGATCATGGTTAAAGAATGCAGAGCGATAAGACAAGGACAAATGAAGAAGTGCACAGGACTGGCGCTGACTTCAAACGGCACAATTATCTTTTTGAGATGGAACGAGAGGACCCTGGCCTTGCAAGTTGAAATCGCAATAAGATTCGCGCAGGTTATGGCGGCATCTTGCTTGCTCATGGTAGAAAGAAAAGAGCCCAATACAGAGGAAATCTGTTGAACTAAAGTGGTTGTTTGCTTGTTGGTCCCCAAGCTGCCGCCATAACCTGCTCGAATCTTATTGCGATTTCAATTTGCAAGGCCAGAATCATCTTGTTCCATCTCCAAAAGAAAATTTTGCAGTTTGAACCCAGCGCCAGACCTGTGCACTTCTTCGTTTGTCCTTGTCGTTTTGCGCTGCATTTTTTAACAATGATCACTGATCAACAAGCCCAAACAGCCACCTTAGTAGTCACTTTTGCCAGCCGACTGCAATTTTCCTCAGCTGACATCCGCCAAACCCAGTTTTTAGCCGTGTTAGCATTCTATCTTTCATCGCGCACGCCGATCTTTTCTTGATATAGTCATCCGCTTAGCATCGTAGGCGTCGGCGTAAAAGATGAGCTTGGCGGAAGCAACATCAGGGACAATTTCGCAAATAATTTCCGCGTCGCATACCTATAAGTGCACTGAACTAGCCACTAAAGTTTCACTAATGCAATCATGGTTTTATTTTGGTCGCGGCAATCGCGCGTAGCGGCGAGACGGTCTGCTGCCGAGCACAGGAGTGCAGGGCCATTCCCGGATTCGGAGCCTTTAATTGTGCTGCAGGGGAAATCCGAAAACGCCCCTCTGAATTCTTTGCACATCAAAGAGAACAGGTCGCCGAAGTTATCCATGCTCCCTGCACGGCGCGCGCGAGCCTCAGCTCCTCATCGCTTGGTCTCATTACACTGCTCAAACAACGTTTGATTGTATGCGTAATCCTAGCTTAGATGTGGGATCGTGCGCATTGAGACCGATAGGTTATCTTTAAGAGGCGGTACAGTTAACTATACTCTGGACCATAAGTTGTGCGGATGAACGAAAAACCTTCCAATGAATGTATTTCGATAACGAGCTCCGAAGGACAACACGGCCGTGTTCTCACTATGTTCCGCCCATTCATGCAGGCCAAGCAAGTAAACGACGAATCATCGTCAAGTGACTAAGGGTAGATAGTAGTTTCAATACTTCTGGGCCTTGCTGCACCAAAACAAGCACACGTACACGCCGAGGCATCGTACGGTCCCGCAAGACCTACAGGACGGCCACCGCATTTCGGAGACTACAAAAGCCTGCATCACGTGGCGCCATCTGTTCGTATTCGAATGAAGCACGAAACAAGATTTGCTCGCACCGTCCGGCAGAATGTCAGCACGTAATTATATTCTTCCATAGTGCTCAGGACATTGAGGCGCTTATGGCGGATACGGACATCCCCTATTCACACTCACCAGGGGGCAGAAGACTGCATGTTGCAATGACGCGCTGCTCGTATACCAAGATCGGAAGCTTCACTTAGAATGCTGAAAGTAAGTTTTAAAGACGACATAGCAATGGAAGCTTCACTGATAATTTATTCCGGTTCAATTAATACGCCTGCTCGGAGGTCAGACGGGTCTCCGCTGCTGAAGCGGCAATTAGCGGCTAGAAAAGAGCACAACCTAAGTGAACAAGACGACCGCCAAGAACACCTGATCGTAGTAACTCTGCGCGGGTCCCAACAATGATACTGAGACTTAGTTTCCAGTTACATGAAGAGCAGTTCCGAACCAAAATGTCTTTACACAGTCCATAAACTGTCTAAAGGTTGTCGTTTATGAAGTCTAAAGACTTTCTATAGAGTAATCCTAAATCTAGTGTGTAGAAAATCTGCAAATTTACTATACGCTGGCAGTAGAGTTTTGTCTCTGTAGAGAGTTTAGAGAGAAATGTCGACTGAAAGTGTAGTGTGCAAAGGTTTATGGACAGTCTATAGGTGATCAATAGACTTATGGTCATACATTTCCTATAAATTTCCGTCCATAGACAGTCTTCAGACAAATGTGTACTGGTCCAGTAGACATAGTTCTATAGACATCCTAAACATTTAGAGAATGTTATAGAGCTTTGTCGCTAGACTGTCTATTGACCTCTGTCCATTAAATCGTCACTATACTATTGTCTATGGACAGTCTGCAACCGTTGAAAACGGTCAGCACACGGCTTTCACAAATGACATGATCAGTATACTTACAAATTGAGTTTATTCTCAATGTCTCCAGGCAGGGAGTATGCAATACATGAACAATCAGAATGCGCCACATTACACAATTGAAAGTTAAAAGCAACGCTACTACGGCTAGTTTCCTGAAAAGCATTCCTGCGGTCTGTTCTCTGCAATAAGTCACCCGGGCATGCTGACCTGTAAAGCGGAAAGGAAATAATAATATATTTAAACGTAACTGAAAAAAACTTTTTTTTTGAAGCGACGTTTATTGCCTCAGGGAATAAAAACTATGAAGTAAGGGATGAGTAAGATGCTTAAATAAATTAAAAAATGTGGGCTGATTTGATGAAATCAAGAAGTTAACGATGATATGGACCCTGTGTACAGGCAATAAAGCGACGCGGATTGTCCGGTGAGAGTCCCACTGCCTCCAGGTGCCGAATACTCGTCGGCTTCAGCGCCGGGCAGTCCTACAACAGGTGGTGGATATTCGCCTCAAAGTCTCTGTTCTTTCAGGCTGGACACCCGGGGCGGGGATATAAATCTTTAAAATGCGGCCACTGGCGTGTTACGTCTGGAGTTAGGGCAACCCCGACCCGTATCCTCTGAAGGCAACCTCCTCTCTACGGGTAAGACCACGGGGGAGGGTTACCGCACACTGAGGGATCAGAGCACGTGTGTGGCTCCGGAGGTGTTCCTTTCTTGTTAAAAAGAGGGTGCTGTCATTCAGAGTGAGGACTCGAGGCAAAGACGAGGTTGGGGTAGAAAGGCGGGTCGCAGAATCTGCGCGGCTTTGTGCGCTCAGGAGGTCACGCGGGACCCACTCAATACGGATTTGCTGCGGGATGCACGCCGCTAGACGATGGATGTCTTGGAATATTTCTGGGGTGCGACTGACTGACTCGTGGTAGTAGGCGTGTGACGTGAATGGCGTCGGTACGAATGACAATGCGGGCCGTGGGTTGCATGGGAACGGCGGCCACAGAGCAAAATTCCTCTTGAACCGCAAGCATCTCCGCACAGAAGGAGGAAGGAGGTTCTGAGAGGCGAAACCTTGACGTTTTGTTCAGAGCAGGCTTACAAGGACAGTAAACTGCCGTTGTTTTTTCGCAGGCCTGCATGCTTGCGTCAACGTACATACGATGGAGCCATGCGGCAGTCTTGCTCTGTAATTCGTTCGCGAAACGACGATGCCGCGCGGGTAGATGATGGCCGACGTAGATCAGTTGGCTTGTAGTCGCTTAGCTGCACAAAACGCCAAGGAGGAAGAACTGGCGGGGGCGCCTGTAGAATGGAGTGCGATGAAGCATATGCCTCAGTGCACACGTTGTGTGTGTAAGGCTTGACTTTAGGCGGCGAGCATCGCGTCGTTGCTGCACCAGCTCATCTAGTGTATACAGCTGCGCATGTTCTTGGAGCGCCACGATCGGGGTGATGCGGAGAAGGCAAGTGATGACCCTCATTGTCTCTCGATTAGCAGCTTCTAGACGATCCCATTGAGCCCTCGTCAAATGCTGAAATTGGGCTTGGTAAACGAGGCGCGGTTGCACAACCGCCCGCACCAACTGTCCTGCAACATGAGAGCGGGCTCCGCCTGTTTTAGGAGCAATGCGTCTAATCAGACCCAGCGCCTGATTTGCTTGCTTTTTAGCCCGAGGAAGCAAAGCAGTACGTGTTCCTGACTCGTGTATTGTCAAGCCCAAGATTTTTACGGTCGAACTTTCTTGAATTGGAGCTCCGGATAGATGGAGACGAATTGGTGTTGCAGCCAGTTTACGGCGACCCCAGCGGTTGGCAACTGACATGAACGTGGTTTTGCTCACTGAAAGCTGCCGACCAATTGAAGAAGCAAAATTGGACGTAATATCAATGGCTGATTGTTGGCCTGCTGCTTGAGACATTAGGTTGTTGTGAGTGCTCCACACCGTTATATTATCAGCATACAATAAGAACGTATTCTCAGAGACATCATTTAAGCGGCAAGCAAGGGGGATAAAAGCAATATTAAATAATGTTGGCGATAACACCGATCCCTGGGGAACGCCGCGAAGAGGCACAAATGATCCGAAGGCCTCACCACTGTGACGTATGGCAAACTGTCGGCCTTCCAGGAAGGATTTAACAAAATTGCGCACTCTAACGGGGAAATGCAGCATGTCAAGCGATTCCAGGATGGCAGCATGACTGTTATTATCGTACGCCTTTTCAGCGTCCATGGCCAGTACAGTACGCACATTGTGGCTGCGAGTTGAGGCCAGAACTGCTGACGCCAAGACAGCCAGTCCATCTTCTGTACCTATGGACGTACGAAAGCCAATTTGGGCGGGATGGTAAAACCATTGTGCTCAAGCCACCACGACAGTCGTGTGGCAAGCATTTCTTCGGGAAGCTTGCATAATGTTGGCGTTAGAGATATAGGCCGGAAATTTCTGAGGTCTTTCGGCGGCTTCCCTGGCTTTGGTATGAGGATCACAAGAGCCGATTTCCAGGTTTCTGGTACGACGCCTTCTATCCATACCTTGTTAATGGTGGCGACGAGTTGAGGCAGTGCAGCGGAACTTAAGTTCTTGTAAACCTCGTACGGAATAGAGGCCAGACCGGGCGCAGTCTTCCGACGGGCCTCGTCTATTGCTGCAAGCAACTCAGCATTGAAAATGGTCTTGCAATTCCCTAGGCGTCGGCTGTAGATGGGAGCTTATCGACAGATGCTGGAATGGCAGCCAAGGCAGTCTTATGATCCTTGGAGGCAACACATCATACTTTCGGAAAAACTTCCGCGCTGCCTCTCTGGCGAAATCATCCGAAGCTAAGTTAGCTGCGCAGCATGCTGTGGCCGCTGCGTCAGGACAACGGGGACCATGTTCCATTGCACGAAACGTTCGCCAGAGAGCTGCATTCGATGACTTTTTCGAGAACTGCTTACACCACGCATGCCACTGCCGTCGCCAGAGATTGCGTTCTTATCTGTGAGCCTTGGCAGTAAGGTAATTCAGCCTTATCCTTGCTTGCGCAGAAGTCGGGTCTCGGGAAGCTGCCATCTCCGCTTGACGGCAAGAAGCCCAGTCTCTAATTCTTTTCTGCACAGGTGTGTTACAATGCCAGTCAGACTTTGACATCAGGAGGCTATACAGTGCAGCAGACAGAGGATCCTGCAAATTCGTCACCTCATTCTGCCCGGTGTCTGCTGCCGCGATTAGCCTCCTGATGTCTCACCAACTGGCCTACACATCTACCCTCATATATTGACAATCCAGTTCTAGAAAGGCACTCTTGATCGTTTTGATTAATGGGATTCAACGACAAACCGTGGCTCAGGCTATGAAAGACACTGAAGTGAAACGCTGCGAACAATTTCGAACACCTGGGGTTATTTACCGCGCACTGGCATCGCATAGTACACGGGCCTGCAGCATTTGACCTCCATCAAAATGCGGCCCTTGACGGATTTCGGATCAGCACAGTAACGAGATAACCATTGAGCCATCGCACCGACCGCATCATTTCAGTAGATATGCATGAGTAATTCCTAACCGTTTTCGCAGACAGACAGAAAACTTTATTCGCCAGTGAGCTTGAGACTCTATTGGGTCCCTGGGCCACTGCGCGGTCCCGCATTGCATCATGCAGGCCATGTCGGGACATGAGGTCAGCAGCCCGAGTCACCGCAGCAAGCTGCGATGTCGGGTATGCAGCCATGAGCAAGACCTCCCAGTCTTGCCAGCTTGAAATGGCGAGCTGTCCCTGCGGTAAGGGTCAGCAGGGCAGCCAAAAAGGACGTGAGAGAGTGTAACATAAGGGTCACCGCATAAGGCCGATTCACACGACGGTCCGTTCGCCCGCGGCCCGCGCATCACGTGTTCGTGCGTCACCAAACTGAGAGGCATGCTGTCGGCCCGCGGACTGGGCAACCAAGGAAGTTCAAGTGCCTCTCGGCTCGCGGGAATTAGCTGCGGCCCGCGATGATGCGCCAGCTAGCTCTGGCAACCACCGCTCTTGCAAATAGTTCGGCTGGCGCATTTCGCTGAGTGACGTTGAGCTGGCCCGCTGTTTTGGCAAGCTGTACTGCGCTTGCTACCATGAAAAAGCTATCGAATGGGCTAGCAAGACAGCCCAGGCCTTTGAGGAATTGGACAAAAGGCCTGTACCATTCAATCACCGTCGGGAGGAAAAGCCAGTTTGACCAGTGTTGACAAACACTTCAAAATAACCTGGCAACAATGGTACACCCAGCGCGTCATCTGCTCTTTTGGTCCGTCGCATCCTTTTGACATCATCGGATCGCAGGCCAGTTTTTAGTGGCGTATGAACACGTGATGCGCTGGCCACGGGCGAACGGACCGTCGTGTGAATCGACCTATATGGAGCATGCAGGGGATGCGCCACAAGAGTGGGATAAAAGCTGAGGGTTTGACAGCGAGCGAGTCTGGAGGCGTCTGAAGAGGATCTCTAAATGATTTTGATCCTACCTGTAGCCAAAACTACCACATCAAATGCTTTTGCCAACTTGTTTTTTTTTGCCGGATTAGTATAAGGCTTTCATTTTTTCCCGTTATTATTGACCGCTGCTGTTCATACTTGTTATTAAGGTGCCGTCATTTTTGTTTCCTTCTCTCGTGTTTTGCCACTGTAATTGTGAAATGGTTCATTCCCTGTGCAACTTCTCTATTACTGTAACATCCCTGTATGATTGGCCGTCAACTTGCTGTTTACCAAATTGTAAAGGGTCGGGAGCTCGTCAAGCTCTTCGGGCTCTTATTCCCGTACTCCTCCTTTTGAAAAGAAAATAAAAGTTGATTGATAAATGTTCATTTAATTGAGCCAGAGGCCAAGTGTGGCTATAGATCTTACCATAAGTAGTCCAGCATGGTGTTGCCCCAGTTGACCTTTCACCTTTCGATTTGCCGATAGAGGGCGATAGACTAGGCCACAGCAATCATTGGGAGACCAACCTCTCACGATCAACCGTTAGCTTGACTGCAACCTGCCAGGGTGGCAGGGTGGGCGCGCTGCCTATCCAGTGTGCGGAACGGGTGCTTCGGTGCGCTAGTGGGCTCTTGTTTGTGAAACTACACGCGATCACGATGCGGCGAGTGCGAGTCGCTGTTGCATGTTAGCTAAAGTGTGACGCAAGTATCGACGTGGTTTCGTAACGCAGTTGATATGAAAGCAATTCGCTGTGCAACTTCTCTATTACTGTAACATCCCTGTATGATTGGCCGTCAACTTGCTGTTTACCAAATTGTAAAGGGTCGGGAGCTCGTCAAGCTCTTCGGGCTCTTATTCCCGTACTCCTCCTTTTGAAAAGAAAATAAAAGTTGATTGATAAATGTTCATTTAATTGAGCCAGAGGCCAAGTGTGGCTATAGATCTTACCATAAGTAGTCCAGCATGGTGTTGCCCCAGTTGACCTTTCACCTTTCGATTTGCCGATAGAGGGCGATAGACTAGGCCACAGCAATCATTGGGAGACCAACCTCTCACGATCAACCGTTAGCTTGACTGCAACCTGCCAGGGTGGCAGGGTGGGCGCGCTGCCTATCCAGTGTGCGGAACGGGTGCTTCGGTGCGCTAGTGGGCTCTTGTTTGTGAAACTACACGCGATCACGATGCGGCGAGTGCGAGTCGCTGTTGCATGTTAGCTAAAGTGTGACGCAAGTATCGACGTGGTTTCGTAACGCAGTTGATATGAAAGCAATTCGCTTGTACTGGTCACAGATTAAGCTGTTAAGTTTCATGGTCTGCGGTGAGTGTGCCAGTGACGCGCAAAGTAATGCATCGCAGCTGCTCGCCATCGTGCAACTCGCGTTCAACATATCCACTATATTTGCTAGCTTGAGATACGGCGCATTTCTTTGCTTTTTTGTCACAACATAGTGATTTTATCTGGCGTGAAACGAAATTGCATTCTTTCAACAGCGTCGTCTGCTCCGCCGTCCGCTAGCACATCCGGGCCACTTCGGGGGATCACAGGATCGCAGCTTCTACAAACGATATGCCAGAAAAAGTAATTGAAAGTGCTTTGATATTCATAAATAATGCAAAAATAAATTCCAAAAAATAAAACCCCTTTGTAGTGAACATAATTTAATTATTCGTGGTTTAAAAACAACCTTGTTTGTGAGTTGCAATTTTTCAACGACGCGAATGCGCAGCCGTCGGCGCTATGACAGCGCAAATGGCGCTTCGCCGTTTTGTATTATTTTGCTCTTTGAGGCTTTGCTTGAGTGCTTGTACGGCGGACACGTGTGAAGAACTCATTCAATAGGAAGGTGAGCAGGAGTGTGTTTTGGAAGCCAACGACAAGAATTACGCCGTGTCAACATTCGCGAGTTTCAACGGGTAAGCCATGCAGAAAGGCAGTGCTGCGGCGTCTTTTCATCTATAAATGCAACGACGACTCCCGCGCGGTTTTACTAATCCTGGATGAATCGCATGACCGGTGAGTCCGGCTCTGCCTATATCCTGCATGACAAGTGTTGTTTTCATTGTCTTTGTGTGCGTTTTGTACTCATGTGCCGTGATAAATAAAAATGTCACCAGATATCACAACAGAGTTACGCTGTCGCTTGCTAAAGCTGCGACAATCAGTGCGAAAGCATACATTTGCTCTGCGTAAAAGACGATGAGCGAGAAATGCCGCGCGACAGGACCGCTCGCGCAAGGCCAGGTGCGATCAGACAGCGCACTATTTTGCTCAGGGTTGGTACGTATCGGATTAGTGCTTTCCCCTTAATAACCGTCATGCTAAATTATTTTGAGACAGTGATCGCATGTGAAATGCTGGTTCATATTCCTCGCCTTGTCATTTGTAGACTTATCTGTGCTTTCCTAATAGAATAGGATTTGAGGCAGTGTTATGTCAAAGTTATATCAATCTTGCGCCTCTCCTGAGCTGTAAGCTGCGATTCTTCCCCTCCCTCTGAGCACTTCGAGCTGTCGGGGATGCAACTGCACACTTATTTAGGATTTATAGCTTTTTGCTATATCTCTCGCTTGTGCGGCCCGCATTCAAGTCGTTCGCCATTGTCGATGGTTTTTTTGTTACTTATTTCCACTTTGTTATTTATTCCTGATCGCGTGCGACAAGCTGTGCTGCCGGCGATTCTCCGAGCTCGGAACTCTTCCCCAGCACGGGATCCTACCCACAGACCTCCCTTCACCGCACTCACCAGTGTTCTTTGGTATTTTTTGTTTCTCTTGCCCTTACTTGCATTGCCAGTCGACAAATTTGTGCAGTTTTTATTTGTATGCAGATTTATCAAATGCGCTACCAATTCATGTACGATGCTAAGCTGCGATATGAGATATCAGGCTACTTGCTAGTGAAAGCATGCTTTTTTCCATTCTCTCTTCTCATTTATCCAAGGCAGACTGGTCACAACGTTCAATTTCTTACATAGACCTTGGTGCATAGACACAGTGTGGTTATGACAGTCATCCAGACTCTCCTCAAAGAATGTCTGTGGGCGCATTACATGAAATCTGTTCGTTTATTTTGTCATGGGCTAGCTCATCGCTTTTTCATTCACTTATATTACGTCTAACTTTAATTTCTAAAGGAGTACACAATTTCCTCTCTTGTGATTCATGACATTGCTACAGCCACTGATAGCTGTTGCTCTGGATGTATTGATTTGCAGAAAAAGTATCTCGCTCTATTGCTTTGATAGTTGTATTGTGCAAAAATAAGTGAAGAGCTATGTCCTGGATATTAATTTATATATTCAAGGATAGTCAGTTTTATATTCAACCATACTTACATTACTATTACGCTATCTATGCAGACTTTTTTTAATGGGCTTCCTGGTACAGAAGCGCTTTAACCTGCAGCGGTAAACATCTTTTCAAGGCAAATTTCTCAGTTACATGCATAAAGATATTGGGCAAGGCCATGGGCTTGTGAAGCTCATAAATTTGCATTTGTTTTCATAACCTTCGCTGTGATACGCTGACTCACTGGAATACACTGCATATCTTCACTGCAATTAGATTTGACTAATATAGTGAGACATTCTTGTACTGAAGTTTGGTTTACTACACTGTGCTCAAATGAGTTTGTTAGCTGGCAAAATAAAGCAAGGGTGGCAGTGTTTTGTAATGTCCACAAGGCATTCCTGCCAACTCCAGTATGCGTGTCATTCCTTTCATTTCGTGCAACAAAAACAGCCTTCCCTTCACACTCGTGTTTTAAACAAAATGCTGCTGACTTCACCGCTGTAAAATTGAAGGCCATTGTGCTGCTCCACAAAATGATATCTAGCTGTAGCTGTAGTTGTGGTATGGAAAATTGGCTAGGCTATATTCACACCTATTCGTCATGATACAAGCCACTTGCACGCCACACAAACGTGTTGATAGTACAATATTCAGCAGTTTTGCTGTGGCGAGTGCAGTGCTAAGACGAGAATAATGATGGAGAAAGCAGACCATATATTTTGGCGGAGGCATCAAGAATGCTAAATTTTTTAAAAAGAAATTTTTGGGACGTTCCTCAGACGGTTAAGGAAATCTTATACTTCACTAACATTAGACCAATTATAGAATATGCCTATGTAGTCTGGGACCAGCAGTCGATAACCAGCAGAGCGCGTGCTGGTCCGTGACGACGTCAAACAGGTGACCGCACAGATAGGGCCGGATTTTTGTTAGTGCCCCTAAAATAGCTAAACATTCCTTCTCCGTGACGGAATAGTTGGATTCAGCTTTGGTGAGCACGCGACTCGCATACGCAACTACGTATTCTTCAAACCCATCTTTTCGCTGAGCCAAGACAGCTCCGAGGCCAACGCCACTCGCATCCGTATTGACCTCGGTAGGTGCTGTTGGGTCATAGCGTCGGGGTATAGGCGGCCAAGTCAAAATATGACTCAGGGTAGTGAACGCTTCATCGCACTCGGCCGACCATCCAGACATGTCACTGTTTCCGCCAAGTATCTTCGTCAGTGGCGCAATGATCGACGCGAAATTGCGTACGAAACGGCGGAAATAGGAACACAAACCTATGAAGCTTCGAAGTTGCTTGAGCTACAGAGGTTTAGGAAATTGCGCCACCGCACGGAGCTTGGCCGGGTCAAGGAGAATGCCTTCCTTGGAGACGATGTGCCCCAAGATGATCAACTACAGAGCGGCGAAGTGGCACTTCTTGAGATTCACCTGCAGGCCGGCCTCAGTCAAGCAAATCCAAACCTGTCGTAAGTGTGCGATGTGCGTGGTGAAATCGGCGGAAAAGACAGCAATGTCGTCCAAGTAGCAGAGGCGTATCTGCCACTTGAACTTCCGCAAGATGTTATTCATCATCCTTTCGAATGTGGCAGGTGCGTTGCACAGACCGAACGGCATCGCATTGAACTCGTAGAGGCCGTCGGGTGTAACAAATGCTGTCTCTTGCATTGCAGCCACCGGTACTTGCCAGTAGCCGGAATGTAGGTCAAAGGAAGAAAAGTACTCGGCGCCTTGGAGGCAATCAAGAGCGTCGTCGATGCGGGGAAGAGGGAAAATGTCCTTGTGGGTAATTATGTCGAGGCGGCGGTAGTCGACACAAAATCGGATTGAGCCATCATTCTTCTTTACAAGTACCACCGGCGAAGACTAAGGGCTGTGAGACGGACAGATGACACCACGCTGTAGCATGTCCTCAACTTTTTCACTAATCACGCGGCGCTCTGCTGCCGACACACGATATGGCCGCTGTCGAAAAGGCGGGTGAGAACCAGTCTGCGCGATGAGCGACGGTTGAAGTCCGGCCTAGAATTCAAAAGTGTGGGCGACGTCGAAAGCGGAACTTGATCTGCTAGGGCTGCAGGATTCAAAGAGTGAGAGAAGCAGTGGGAGGCCCTGAGCCAGGTAGAATAGTGAAATTTAACTAGTAGCAGACAAGGATCATGCAGCTTGTGGAGGGAAGGAAAATTGGAGACCTATGGAAGAGGCTGTGGACTCAAGTGCGCCATCTCGGCTTGTGATGCAATGGGTAGGGCCCTTCGTTTCTGGGTAAGACCTGGTTTCTCCCTACTGTTGGTCCCCAAAAAGATTCTTAAATATCAGATTCAACCCGGTTTTTGTGCAAATGTGCTTGTAAGAAAGTGTGATTTGATGATGCACAAAGCTGAAGAACTGCTGGTGCGTAGTGGATGTCACTTATTTATTCTGACATAAATTTTTTAAACAATTCTGTTTATTTTTTTTTAATATTTATTGTTTGTGGAGTTGCTTATAATTTTAGGATAAATTGAAAACTACATGTACTAACTGGTATTTAATAGCAATAATACCCATAATTATGAAGCTGTGTTCGAAGGTAGGTGTGCGTTTAGTATGCGTGCTTTGAGTTTCAGTGATTGTTTCTGCACTGCAAAATTGAGGACAGGTCTCTGCTCTGCGAGTTTTTGCAGTGGAGTAACTGTAGCAGCATTTGTTACTGTGTCACCCAGCCAATTGTTCTCCCACAGGGTCACCGAGCTTCTGAATACCGATGGATCAAAGCTCGAACCTCTGATTCCCCTATCTGAGGTTTTCTGCATTAACCAGTGGAATGCCAATGGCTCAGAGCTAACAAGCATTTGAAACTACACAACTATACACAGTAGTGCTGGGACCGTGCAGCAAGTCAGCGTTAATGAGGTTGCGATAATCGTCGTTTACTGTAGAAAGCTAGTGTGAAAAAATTGTTGCGCTCTCGGAAAACGCTGTTTTTTTTCTTAGTCGTCCATTGAAACAAAGCAGTGCATATAAAATTTGATATGCTGCTGATCCCTCAATTTTTGCAGCTAAAGACCCAGCGTTGCATGGAAGTTGTGCAAACCTCCAAGTTGCGTGCGATTTGTGCGAGTGACCTGGAGCAGGCTGGGAAATTTGTGAATGGCCAGTGGTATTCGCTCAGTAAAGCAAGCTTTTTCTTGAAGTACAGTTTTCTGCAATTCATTGCTTAGGGATTCATTCATTAAACTGACTACTCTGCACCTACCCATGCTTCAAGAACAATAAAGTGCATAAAAAATCGATTAGTGAAAAAAATTTGCAGCTTCTGCTATGTTTTTTCAGGAAAGTTTTTGCCATTTAAAGGGCTCAGTGTGCTGTAAAAAACCTTAAAAAAATTATGTGCTTCTTGTAGCCTTTTGTCAAATTTCTCCTTGCACGTCTTTCTTGGCCTGACCTTGTAGCTTGTCTTCATCATATTGCATGAGATTGGCTGCTACCTACAGCTCACTTTTTTGTTGCTCTTTTATTGGTAGTCACTTTCTTTGCATGGCAGTGTCATACGATTTGGGAAGTGATCTGATCTGATTTCAGCGTTGGCCTGAAGTGCAAGCTTTTGGATGTGGGGGCAGGTTTACGGTGCCCCGTTGTTCACTGTAACTGCAGTGTGATCATGAGAGTTAGTCTTTTTTTATTGTGATGCAGTGTCATTTACTTCATGCATAAATAATGAAGTAAGCACTATTTTTTGTAATACATGAACATTCATTATAACTGCAGCCATTATAAGTGCGCTTGACTCTAGAATGGCTGTCTTCCGGCATTCAGTTTTACATCTTAAAACCAGCCGGAAGACACAACAGAGGAGAAGAGATGAGCACAAGACGAGGCTGGTCTAACAAATGAAATTTTATTGAAGGAAAGCAGCAAAAGAAAACCTACATAGAGGTGCACGCGCGCAGAACCCCAAAGCAGTGAGAGGCCGAAAAACAATTGAAAGGCACTGGCATACTAGCAAACCAATCTAAAAAAACAAATTCCTGAAGGTTCACCGTCGGCTTAGCTACGCACATGTCCATAGCCTTACCGATGTAGTAAGCCTCAACTATATTCAGACAGATTTATCACTTTGATAAACCACTGATGTGCCCCGAAAATCGGGCGTGCAAAGAGACAAGCCTTCCTTTGATTGCATTCACGAGATTAAACGTGCAGTGCCAGGTAAGAATTCGCCTTCCCTCCTACACAAAGACAGTGCTCTCAGTCAGGCGCACATTCACACATGTGCCTGTCTGCCCATAGTAGTTTCAGCTACAAGGCAGTGGAACGCAAAAAAAACCTTTTACTTTTGCGAGTGGTGAACCTTATTTATCTTCCACTGTGCATAGCGGATGATTACCCGTAGTTTTATCAAGCCTAGTTTGAACGGTGGTGCAAAGGGCTCATACCTCGCTTTCAGCTGTCAAGACAACAGCAACATCATAATTTGGGGAAGCTTTCTTGAGACGGTGCGAAATGCCGTTGAGGTAAGGTATAGAGGCCGCCTTTTTGTGCTGCTCCACTATGTCAGCTTCATCCGAGTGATGTTTCTTTCCATCAAGCGAGTGAAAACACACTGACAGGTGCGGGAGAAGGGAAATTGGGAACCCAGGTGCCATTGGCTTGGAAATCTGCTCCGAGAATGCGTTCTCAACACTGTGATGGCATGACATCCGTAAAGCGGTCGTGATTCATGTGATTGCCAACCCGTCGTTCGCCAGCCTCGAGTGGCTCGACATATAGCTAAGAGGCTTTCCTGATATTGGGCTGTGGTGCCAACACACGTTGTCTTCCACAAAGCGCAGGTCTAAATGAAGAAACTCCAAACAGTTCTGCTGAGTGAAATTCAGACGTAAAAGATAGGCTTTGGCCGCATGCCTTCAAGATTTCTAAAACATCTTGTGCCAACTTATCTCAGCCCTCCTTGTCCAGGAAAATTAGGTAGTCGTCAACATAGCGAAATGCTACTATGTCGAGATCTTCCAAACACGGCTTTGATGCCTATTGACTGTGGACAGAAAATTGTCGCGGAGCAACGGGGCGACCAGGACCCTCTGCATACGCCTGATTTCTGATGTAAATACCCCCCCGCCAACTCGCAAAAGTGGAGTTCTCTGGAGTTCTAGTTTCTTTGAACAGCAACTTGGGCAGGTGCTCTGCAGTGAGCATCGACATGGAAGACCTGTACTACTTATTGTCACATGATAGATTTCTGAGGCGTGTGCAAGACCGAATCAGGATGGACAATGAACAGGCTTTTACAGATGATTGAGTGATTTTGGTTGCTAGCTTCATGGGGCTGTTGTCCTTTTACTGCAAATGCGCATTTGTCAGTTGGCAGGGCGATATTTACAAATAGGTCGCACCTTTACTCAGCAACATTTTTTCCACTTAAGTAGATAAGGCATTAGAGCCCTGTTTGGAAGACCTCACCATAGTAGCATTTCGTTATGCTCATGACTACCTAAATTTCCTGGACATGGAGGGCTCAGATAAGTTGGCACAAGATGTTTTACGAGTATTTAAGGCATGCGGTCGAGGCCTGTCTTTTAAGTCAGAATTGTCTAAGCAGAACCGTTAGCAGTTTCTTGATTCAGCACTGACCTTTGTGGACGACCATGTTTGTTGGAAGGCCGGCCAAGATCGGGGAAGCCACTTTTTTGCTTTTACGTACGAGCCGGAGCACTCGTGACTGGGGAAGGATGCTGAAAAAGTTTACTTGTCGCTGGCTAAGTTTAGTAAAAATGGAAACACTTGATGAGTGTGCAATCGCGTGCATGACGTCAGATCTACATAATTCATGCTATCACTGTGCTGAGGACGCATTCTCATAGCAGCTTTCCAAGCTAATGGCAGCTGGGTTCGCACTTGCCCATCTCACCAACCTGCTAGAGCGTGTTTTCACTCGCTCGAGGAAAAGGAACACATACTAGGATGATGCTGATATACCTTACCTCCACAGTATTTCACACAGTCTCAAGAAAGTCGCGGCAAAGTGTAATGTTGCTGTTTTCTTAAAAGCTAAGTGCAAGATAAAAGGCCTTTGCGCCGCCATTAATGAAAGGCTTGAAGAAACTATGGGTAATCGCCCGCAATGGACAGTGTCACATAAAAAAAGGTTCACCGCTTGCAAATGTAATGAAGTTTATTGCGTTCCACTGACTTATGACTGCAACTACTATGGGCAGACAAACAGATGTCTGAATTTGCGCCTGACTGAGCACTTTCACCGTATAGGGGGAAAGGAAATAAATTGTAATCTGGCGCTGCAGCTTAATCTTGTGAATGCAAATCTGAGGATGAGCTGTCTCTTTGCATGTCTAATTTCCGCAACACATCAATGGTTTACCGAAGGGAGAAATCTGTCGGTAGATATAGATAGTTGAGGCTCATTACATCGCTAACGCTAAGGACACGTGTGGCTAAGCCACCGGTAAACCTTCACCGTAAGGAATTGGCTTTTTTAGATTTTTCATTAGTAGGCCAGTGACTTTCGAATGCATTTCGCCCTTTCACTGCTTTGGGGTATTGTGTGCACGCGTCTCTATGCCGGTCTTCTTTTGCGGCTTTCCTTCAATAAAATTTCAGTTGTTAGTCCAGCCTCTTCTTGAGCTCATGTCTTCTCCTGTGTTGTGTCTTCTGGCTGGTGTTAAGTCGAGACACGTACCAACTCGCCCAGCCGTGAGCCTTGGTCAGTATTACAACATTTTAAATAAAGCGAGAACCTTACTAGGCTATGTTGCCGGGGATCATGTCCGCAGCTGTTGTGGGCAACTCAGAAGAGATAGCGTCAAACGAGTGGCTGTAATTGGAAGATGATGTGAGGATGCTGCGGTAAAAAAGATTTTCAAAATTGAATAATTAATTAAAGGCAAAAATGTCCAAGAAGGGGGCGGGCCATATAAAGTGCCGCAAAATTTGAAAACGCCGAAAGTAGGCGGAGCAACAGCGTAGCGCCAAATTTGATAAACCGGATGTGTGGGCGGAGCCAAAGCATGACACCAAGTTTCAAAACTCGAAATTGGCAATCACGTGACCAGTGATTAATGACCGGTACGTAACCAGGAGATAGAAAAAAGAATGATAAATTAGAGGCGATTAGTTAATTAATGAGAAGCAAAAGGTAATGGACGGGTAAATAGACTGGGCGGGTATTTCGTGAGTGGGCGGGAACGATTCATGGCGGAAAATTTGAAAACTCGAAATGGTTGCAGAGATGAACTTAGGGTAAAATAAAGTTAATCAATAACCAACCAACTGAACGATAAAACAACCATGGCGCCACATTTGAAAGGCGACCAGTGTCGAGGAGGCATCAACGCTTTCATTCTTTTTGTTTGAGTAGCTGCAGTGATCTCTATTTTTTATTTTTTCAGCCCAGACAAAAGACCACTTTTCTTGGCTCATGGGGGATGTAGCTAGGAACCTGCGGCCAGGACAGCGCTGGACAGCGTGCATCAGCAAGTTTGAAAAAGCAAGCAGTAAATAAAAATTGATTATTTCCATTTCTGTTCTAATGTTTTATGCATGAATTACTCTGGAATGTACAAAGCTTGCGTTAATTTTGAGGCGACCATTAACAAGCTGTGCATTTTTGTGCATTGCCTACTCCAGAATAAACAAAGCCTGTGTTAATTGACAGATGACACAGTAACGACTGCGACAAAGCATACGAGCACTACACAAGACACACTACAGAAGACAAGAAAAACTACAGAAGACAAGACAGACCACAGCAGTCAAGACAGGCTATACAAGACAGGACCGGCTACAGAAGGCCGACTACAAAAGACAACACAGACTACAGAAGACAGGATAGACTACAGAAGATAGATTACAAAGGAGAAGACACACAACACAAGACACGCCCAAAATACAAGACTAAAGACTACAGAAATTTTCTGTCTTAGAAGCCTGTAGTGTGTTTTGACTGAGCAAACTAAATCACCTGCAGCCTTGACTCGACGGCCTCGCCCAGTGGCAGGCCTATATGTTGGCGGCGGCAGCTCGCACAGTCATGTGCGCGAACTCTCTGACGCGGACAAGAAACCACCGCCAACATATCACCATGGCACTGGTGCGGAGCTGTAGTGTCAAGGCTGCAGGTGGTTTCGTTAGTTCAAACCACACTTGAGAGCAGCACGAACGTGGCACGCGAATGCGCCAGTCACGTGGTTTATTTTTGCATTTCGCGGGTTTTTTCTAGAGCAGGGAAAAAAGACGTGTGAGGGTTTCCTTATCGTAAATAATGGGTTGAGGAAAAGCATATTAAGCTTAATAATTTAAACTTGAACTATTAATTATTGCGAAACAAAAATTGCCTGTAGTGCATAAGATGGCTGTACTAATATGCCATTGGTTTGACTCGCCTGTGCCTAATAATTTATTTTTTGACCCTTGGCTCATGTTAGCTGGGACACCTGGTATACCACATTAACATGCTTCAAAATATTCGACTTTAGTCCGATACAACTTAAGAATGCAGCGGCCAATCCCTTCAAAGAAATTTCAAATGATGTCAACCTATTGTCATATTGTTGGGGTTAATTCCATTTCACAGATGCACTTTGAATTCATCTGTGATTAAAGACTAGGGGATGAGGCCGATGTAAAGAGAGTCAGTCAAAGCCATTGCTGGAGGGCGTTTTCTGAGGGGCAGTCACTGCCGCATTCTTAGTTGTATCTGTCACATATATTAAGGAGCCTAAATTAAATTTTAAAGGATAATGGTGCGAAGAAAATGACGTGAATTAACCAAAGAATAAAGAAGAGGAAGAAGTAGCATTCGGTGAGGTGGAGAGAGATGATTGGTGGAGAAGCATTCGGCGAGGTGGAGAGAGATGATTGGTGGAGAAGAGAAGACGACGACAAGGCTTACGTGGACTAACACCGAGGCTATAAAAGGGCGAGTGAGAGCGAGGCACTGGGGGAACAGCAGAGAAGCGGAGGCTCCGGCGGGTCAGTTACACATCGGCTGGAAGAGAGCGACGCCGGCTACTGCTCCGGCGAGCTCCCGTTCTACGACATCGCATCGTGGTCTTCCTGTCGTGCCTGAGCCCGTTCCGGGGAGTCAACAGAGGACGCTACAACCTGCTACGGCCAGGGGTGTCTCCAGTGCTGTTGCCACCCATCCGGGTTGTGCCCCGACGCCAACAACACCGGCATCACATCCACGGGCGCTTGGACCTGGAGCTTGTACGACGCAGTCAGCGACGCCAGCCCGAGCACGTCGGACGCCGCCAGCAACGCCAGCCCAAGCACGCCGAACGCCGCCTCGACGCCGGATACTGGATCCATACAACGCCGGAACCACACCGAACCAACCGTGAGCACGAACGCCGACCGCTAATGTAGAACGCTAGTAGTAGACGCTGGTAGCAGTGTGCCCGGGTCGTGTGTATTTATAGTCTGTGTGTTGTGTTAGTTTCGGTAGGCTTGTGTTCTAGTGTGTGTGTCACGTAGGGTGTATTAAATGTGCGTTTGTGTGGGTACACCTGTCGCCTAACCCATTCTTTGGGTCCGAGTGTTCTCCTGAGAGATCCATGACAAAGATAAGTGGCAAGCCTGTGCCAGGATACAATTCCTTTTTCTTTTTTGCTTTGTCTCGGATTTTCCGATCTCTCGACGGCAGAAAGTATGGACTTGGCAAAAACGTTAGAACTGGCGCTCAAGCTATGGTTAAGCAAGGAAGAGGCGATGCTTCTCTATGACGAGGAGGGAAAGAGGAAGAAAGAGGATGCAAAGAGGCAGAGAGAGGAGGCAGATAGGCAGAGAGAGGAAAGGGCGCAAGCACGCGCAGACGCTCTCGAGGCAGAAGAGCGAGAAGCTAGAAGAGCTCGCGAGGCAGAATAACAGGAGAAAAAAGGATAAAACGGGAGAAGGAGTTTATTTTGTGGAAACAGGCGCATGTCGCTGGAGGATATGAGGAGATTACGGACAATGATCAGCGTTCCTTAGCGGGTACAGAATCTCCTAGACCGGCCAGAGTTTGCCCAAAGAAGCTGATGGCTCCTTTTGATGACAAGAGAGATGATTTGGGTGCATATCTGCAACGATTCGAGCGGAGAGCTTTGGGGCAAAGCTGGGAGCGCAGTGAATGGGCCACGGCATTAAGCATGTGTTTAGTCGGAGAGGCGCTGAATGTGTTTGGAAGGATGCCCGCTGCTGATTCCATGGACTAAGAGAAAGTCAAAAAAGCACTCCTCCAAAGATTCAGGCTTTCGGCAGAGGGTTTTCGTGAGAGATTTCGCACCGCGAAATCTGAGGACTCGGAAACCGCGAAGCAGTCCTCCTGAAGGCTGACCAACTATTTTGATAGGTGGCTTGATATGTCAAACACAGAAAAGAGTTTTGAAGGTGTGCGTGACAAGCTTGTCACAGAGAAATTTTTAGCGTGTTGCAGCTCAAAGCTGGCGCTATTCCTGAAGAAAAGAAAGTTGTGTTCGATGAAGAGTTCGCCGACACTGCTGACCAATTCCTCGAGGCTGAAGGGTTAAGATATTTGAGTAAGGCAAAGGAGGAAACCCAAAAGACCTTAGAGACTGATGCGGCAAAACCAAGATCATATCGCGGTGCATCTAAGGCGCCAGTGAGGTGTTTTCTCTGCGCCAAGGTGGGACACCGTGCAGCTTACTGTCGGACTAGTAGCGCTGCCCAAAAAACACAGATTGTGTGTCAAGGTTGTAAGAGGAGGGGTCATACTCTGGATGAGCGCCGATACGGAACTCAGGACCGAGCTGCATGCATTGTCGACTCTAGGGTAGAACTTGTCACGACACCCGAAGTTCCACAGTTGAAAGGAGAGCAAACGCCGCTGGAAACTGAGGCAGTGAGTGGAACACCCAAGACGAAAGCAGCAATGCCAGGGGTGGTTGGGCAAATAGGGGACCGTCCTGTATTGGTGCTTAGAGACATCGGAGCTAACATGGTCTTGGTTCGTAGAAGCCTGGTGAAGGACAAAGATCTTACAGGGGAAGCGTCGGCCGTCACTCTTGTAGATAGCACAGTGAGGTACCTTCCTGAAGCAAAGATTCTAGTGTCCACGCCATATTATACTGGACAGGTTGTGGCAAAATGCGTAGACCAGCCCATTTACGTTCTCATCTTGGAGAACATTACGGGTGCAAGAGGTGTCGAAGACCCCGATCCCGAGTGGGGGATGCTCGACGTTGAAGAACATCCAAAGGAGGAAAGGCCTGCGACAGCTCAGACGGGTGCAGTCAGTTTCTCGTCGGCAGTAGAGGCAAGAGCTCAAGTGACAGCCCGAGCAACGCAGCGTCCGCTCTCTGCTCTTGTTACGATGTGCTTGAGCGTAACACCGGGCGGAATTGCAATTAGGCAAAAAGAAGACCCGAGCCTGACGACCTGCTTCCAAAGAGTCGGGGAAATGGTGAAAAGAAGGAAGAGTCGGACGTCATTCGAGTATCAATTGGTAAATGGTCTTTTGCACAGGGAATGCATATTTAGTTCAGGAAGGCGCGTCCAACTGCTGGTGTTACCGATAGATATGCGAGAGACCGTGCTACGCTTAGGACGACTACATTTTGGCCGGACACCAGGGTGTTCAGAAAACGGTGTCTAGGATCACCGAGGAGTTCTTTTGGCCGCGTGTTCAGAGTGACGTTAAGTGCTTTGTTCGCTCATGTGACGTGTGCCAGCGCACAGTTCCGAAGGGAAGAGTTAATACCGTACCTTTGGGCAAGATGCCAGCCATCGAACTACCGTTTCAGCGAGTGGCTATTCACATTGTGGGGCCAATCTCTCCAGTATCCGCCAAAGGCAATAGATATGTGCTTACTCTGGTTGACGTGGCCACTCGTTTTCCTGACGCTATTCCACTGAGAACTATTGACAGTATCCAAGTGGCGGAGGGTCTTGTGGAAATGTTCTCGCGTTATGGGTTCGCGGGGGAAATTTTGAGTGACTGGGGCTCGAACTTCACATCGGAGCTAATGAAGGAGGTTAACCGCTTTTTGTCAGTGAGGCAGTTACTGATGGCGCCTTACCATCACATGTGTAATGGGCTTGTAGAGCGGTTCAATGGCAGCCTCCAAAATATGATCAAGAGAATGTTCCAGGAGAGACCTACTGATTGGGATAGATATCTTCCAGCTCTTTTGTTCGCTTACCGCGAAGTACCGCAAACGAGTCTTGGCTTCTCGCCCTTCGAGATGTTGTATGGGAGAACCGTTAGAGGTCCACTTACAATACTCAAGGAGCTGTGAGCTAATAAGGAGATTGCGTCAGATCTCAAGACAACATACACATACGTTCTTGAGTTGCGGGACAAGTTGGAACAAACATGCAGGCTTGCACATCAAGGCCTAGAAAGGGCGCGCGAACGCTATAAGCGCTACTATGACAATAAAGCCACTCACAGGAATCAGAATCCAGGCGACAAGGTTCTCATCTTTCTACCCACGGATCATAATAATTTACTAATGCAGTGTAAGGGCCCTTTCCTTGTGACGCAAAAGAAAATGACATGGATTGTGAGTTATTGAAAAATAACACCAAGAAGGTTTTCTATGCAAACATGTTGAAAAAGTACGAAGAAAGAGTTCCCGTACAGTCCGCCCCCAAGGTAGCATGCTCGGTAGTAGCCGAGGAGACAGATGATGTTGTCGAGATGCCCACATGCAGTGGGAAGAAAACTGTACGTTTGGATAAGGTGCTAATAAACCCCAGTTTGAATGAAGCTCGAAGCTCACAGATAAAGGCCCTTTTCCGAAGCAAAGAGGATGTGCTTTCAAATGTGCCGGGCAAAACGGATGTCATATGTTGCAGACTAGATCTCTCTACAGATAGACCAATTAGCGGGAAGCAATACCCACTACCTTTAGCAGTCCAAGAATCAATAGAAAAGGAGGGGCGGGATATGCTGGAGCTTGGTGTGATTGAGAGGTCGTGGTCAGCATACAATGCGCCTCTCGTGGTTGTCAAAAGACTGGATGATACTAACCGACTGTGTGTAGATTTTCGTCGGATGATGACATTATAGTACCCGATGCAGAGCCCATACCAAGAGCGGACGTGGTGTTCGCTAAGGTGGCTCACAAAAGGTTTTTTCTAAACTTGACTTAGCTAAAGGATATTGGCAAATACCAATGGAAGATTCGTCTAAAGAGAAAACTGCCTTTTCGTGCTCGGCGGGTTTATTCCAATTTAAATTCATGTCTTTTGTTTTGAAGACAGCATCTGCCATATTTACGAAGCAGATGAGGAATGTTTTGGATGGGCTCCAAAATGTAGAACATTATATTGATGATATCCTGGTGGCAACAGATACGTGGGAAGAGCATGTAATTACGCTGGAAAAACTATTCGATAGAATTCAGCAAGCCAGGTTGACCATAAAATCGGCAAAATGTGAGGTGGGCTTTGAAGCCATTTCTTTTCTCGAACACAAGCTGGGGATGGGCCGCATCGCGATGAAAGGCGACATCTTGGACAAAATACAGCCGGCTCAGACACAGACGACCAAGAAGGAGGTACAGTCGTTCCTGGGGTTAACGGGATACTACAGGGACTTTATTCCCGATTACGCCCACATAGCCGACACGCTTGTCGAACTCACTAAGAAGGGGGCAAGCAATAAGCTGAATTGGACTGCTGAACATGAAAATGCTTTCGTGATTTTAAGGGCACAGGGTAAGGTAAAATTAGAAAAAATCGTTTTTTTTTCTTTTAGAATTTTAGAAGTGCAATTCTTTCTACACATGTTCCATGATCGCACTTTCCTCAGAAAGCCATATTTACGGCTGAAAAACGCTTTTTCCGAAACCAAGTAGTGAGCGGCAACGCTCCTTTCAGGATTAACGTCAATTTTTTCAACCAAAAAATCCACCACCTGATTTCAAAACTTGTCTAAAATCAGCTACATATAAAAAATTGTCTGGAAACTATTGTACAGCTCCTCTTTTTTAGCCAAGACAATCCTGAGACGCTTTGCACGTTTTTTCCACGTTTCTGCAACCTTCATGCAGCTGCGTCCGAGTGCTATCCCTTTCGATCAGTATTGTAAATTGTGCCGGTGTTGGTTACTGCTGATAAGTTGAGATGCCTAGGGCAAAGAAGGCCTTCGTCAGGCGTGAATTTCACGGCAACCGCTACGCTCGTCGTGAAAAAGCAAAAGGATGTCCATGACCGAAGGAGATCCCAAACGCCGAACGCGCCAGCTCCTCGACATCGAAGCTTTCAAGATTTTCTCTGTGCTTCCAGGAAGAGGATGTGCTACAGAGCACCAGCCAATATGCCTTAATGGACATGGACGGCATTTGTGCCGCAATTACACAGATTTGTGTGTGCAGAGAGTGCGGTGGAAGTGTTCAGCTCATCGAAATTGTGACAAAACGGGTAGGTGTTGCAAGCGTTTACAGTTTGAACTGTGAAGTGTGTAGTGCCGCACAACGATTTGAGACGTCGAAGAAAACTACTTCTGGCCTCTATGAAGCCAACCTCAGGTTAGTGTATGCCTTGAGGTCCATTGGTAAGGGAATGGCTGCAGGAAATATACTCTGTGCTATGCTAAACCTTCCTAAGCCGCCGACAAAGTTTGCGAAATACAATCAAGAGCTTCTAGGTCACATCGAAGCTGCTGCTCAGGAGTCGATGAAAAGGGCAGCTGACGAAGCTGTGCAGCTGAATGAGGGGGATAAAGACATTGCAGTTGCTCTTGATGGAAGCTGGCAGAAGCGAGGCCATACTTCCAATAACGGCATAGTCTCTGCGACCAGTGTAGACTCTGGGAAAGTGCTGGATGTGGAGGTTTTGTCTAAACGTTTTTCAAAGTGCAGCATCAAGGGTACAAACAGTGACCCCCTTCATAGAGAGGTGTGCCAAAGCAACTAGCAAGGCACCAGCGGGGGAATGGAAGTCGCAGGAGCACTGAAAATTTTCGGCAGGAGTGAGGAGCTTCACGGCGTTCGATACGTCAAATACCTTGGGGATGGGGTCAGCAAGGCTTTTATGGCTGTGAAGGCACAAATGCCATATGGTGATTCCGTTGAAATATCCAAGGTTGAGTGCATAGGGCACGTGCAAAAAAGGATGGGCACAAGGTTACGAAGGCTAAAAAAAGGAAACAAAGCAGGAAAACTCTCTGATGGAAAGAGCCTCTCGGGCCGAGGCCGACTGACTGATGCAGTAATAGACAAGCTCCAGACGTACTATGGTTTGGCCATCAGAAGAAATGTAGGAAACCTGGATGAAATGCGAAAGGCCGTTTGGGCAACCTTCTTCCACTTATCGGCGACAGACGATGACCCATGCCATGGACTTTGCCCAAAGGGACCTGATACGTGGTGTGCCTCCAACAGAAGTCAGTCAGAGGGCAAGCCATTTTTCCACAAGGAGAGTTTGCCTGCATCTGTCTTGGAGGCTATCAAACCCATTTATAGGGAGCTATCGAAGGCTGAGCTCCTAGAGAAGTGCCTGCATGGGCGAACTCAAAATGCAAATGAGTCGTTCAACCATGTTGTTTGGGAACGCGCGCCAAAGAATGTGTTTGTTAGGCTTCGGACCCTACGGATGGCAACACTGGATGCTGTTCTTTCATTTAATGATGGTAGCATCGCACGGGCCAACGTTTTGAAGGCGTGTGGATTGAACCCAGGGAGCAACACCATCAAGTGGCTGAGGGAAGCTGACCATAAGCGCATGTACTTTGCGGACCGAGCAACACGACAGCTTACAAAAGAGGCCCGACAGTCAAAACGACAAGCCGAAAAGCGAAAAAATGACGGCGACAGTGACTACGAAGCAGGGGGCTATTAAACCAATTACTATGGAGGCGTTTCTGCGAATAAAAAATGGTTTTTCACATCTTTTTTCTCTTTACGCTCTATTATCTCAAAACAGTGTTTTTTCTTACCAAGGTACCATTATTTCCAATGCCTTTCAAGACAGACGGCAGATTTTTTTTTGCAATCATCTACATAAGTGTTGCCAACTACTGAACTAGAATTAAGCAATTTCACTGAGCAGTTATTCTGTTATGAATTTTGAAATGCGCAAAGAAAGGCCAGATTTGTGTACTACCGGAAAAAATTTTATTAAAAATCGAATTTTCAACACATTTCAAATATTCTAGTTCAGTAAAAAGAACACAAAATTTGGCAAACAATGATGTATGTATTATTAGGCTACTGTTAATAGTTAGTGAGAAACATGTACCTCAACATGGCCTAAAATGCATGGGAAGTATAGGGCTTACCCTGTGCCCTTAAAAGTGTATACGGCAAAACCGCCTGTTCTGCTTGCTCCGAATTTGGGTAAAGAGTTTGTGCTTCACACTGATGCATCAGACCGAGCTTTAGGAGCCGTACTCTTGCAAGAAGAGAATCGCGTGCTACATCCGGTATTTTTTGCAAGCAAGAGATTATCGGCTAGTGAACGCAACTACTGCACTGTTGAAAAGGGATGTTTGGCGGTGGTGTTGGCGGTAAAGAAGTTCAACATTTATCTTTATGGGAGACATTTTAGGATTCAAACACATCATCAGCCGCTTGAATACTTAACCAAGGCCAAAATGAACAATAGTAAAATTTTGAGATGGAGTTTGGCCTTGCAAGAATACTCATTTCAGGTGGAATATTGTAACAGAAAACAGGGAGACAGGTCGCTAACCAGCAGAATACAGCAAGCAGCCAGCCAGCCAGCGAGAGACACTTCAACGTCTTCGAAGACACTTCAGCGCCACCTGAGAACACCAGGTGGCATTACTCCCCCTCCAAAAAAAAAAAAGAAAAACAAAAGCGGGGTTGCAGTATGGGCAGGGGAAAGAGAAAAAAAACAGCACAAGCACACAAAAATGTACAAGGGAGGTGGGCGAAGGTGTCCCACGCGAAAACTAGCAGAACACTGAGCGTACTATCCATTACCGCGTGAAGTAGGGTTTCATGCGGACAACGTGCACAACCTCAGAGCGGGGTGGACGACGCTGAGGCTGCACAGTCCCGTCAGGAAGAACTTCGTAGGTCACTTCGGTGACGCGGCGCAAAACTCGGTACGGTCCAAAGTAACGGCACATCAGTTTTTCAGACAAGCCTGGGCGGCGTACCGGGGTCCACACCCAAACTTGGTCTCCCGGATGGTATTCGACGTGCCGATGACGGAGGTTGTAGCGGCGTGCATCCGTGCCCTGCTGCCGCTGAATGTGAAGACGGGCAAGTTGACGTGCTTCCTCGGCGCGCTGAGCGAACTGCTCGGCGTCTGGCGTGAGTGGGTGGTCATCAGTGCTGCATGGAAGCATTGCATCCAGCATCGTCTGAACGTCACGTCCGTAGACCAGACGAAATGGTGTAAATCGGGTCGTCTCCTGGGTGGCCGTGTTGTAAGCGTATGTGACGTACGGGAGAATCTCGTCCCAGGTTTTGTGCTGCGAGTCTATGTACATTGCGATCATGTCGGCGATCGTTCTGTTGAGTCTCTCTGTGAGCCCGTTCGTCTGTGGGTGATAGGCAGTAGTTTTGCGATGGTTCGTGTGACTGAGCTCGAACACGTCGCGCATGAGCTGTGCCGTAAACGCCGTACCTCGATCAGTGATTACGTGGGACGGTGCGCCATGACGCAGCACGATTTGTTGCATAAAAAACTGGGCGATCTCAGATGACGTACCGCGCTGCACCGCTTTAGTTTCCGCATACCTTGTTAAATAGTCGGTCGCGACTATGATCCATTTATGACCGGCCGATGACACAGGGAATGGGCCCAGAAGATCGATGCCGACTTGATCAAAAGGCGTCCGAGGGGGTTCAATAGGTTGGAGCAAGCCCGCTGGCTTGAGAGGAGGCGCCTTACGACGTTGGCAATCGCGGCAGCCTCTGACGTAACGCTGGACGGCGTGAGAAAGGTTGGGCCAATAATACGCCTGGCGCACGCGTGCAAGTGTGCGGGCAAAGCCCAAGTGGCCGGAGGTCGGCTCATCGTGACAAGCAAGAAGGATATCGGCGCGGAGATCTGCCGGAACGACGAGGAGGTGCGCTCGGTCAACAGTGCTGGAGTTTTTCTTAAACAAAATGCCGTTCCGGAGACAGAAGGCCGGCAGGTTTCTAGAAAATTGTCGGGGTACGACAGAAGCTCGGCCCTCCAGATAATCAATGATAGGTCGCAGGTCTGGGTCAGCTCGCTGGCGGGTCATTAGGTCTAAGGCGCTGACAACTCCAATAAAACCACTCTCGTCCTCTATGCTATCATCCGCTAACCCGACGGGCGCGCGAGAGAGTGCGTCAGCGTCTTCGTGCGTCTGGCCAGATTTGTGCACAATGGTGTAATCGAATTCTTGGAGGCGGAGGCTCCATCGGGCTAGGCGCCCCGATGGGTCGCGAAGATTTGCAAGCCAGCACAACGAATGGTGGTCGGTAACTACTTTGAACGGGCGGCCGTAGAGGTACCGACGAAATTTCATGGTTGCCCACATAACCGCAAGGCATTCTTTTTCTGTGGTCGAATAGTTTGTTTCAGCGCGAGAAAGCGTGCGGCTTGCATACGCGATGACCCTTTCCACGCCACCTTGGTGTTGGACGAGTACGGCGCCGAGGCCGACGTTGCTCGCGTCGGTGTGGACTTCGGTTTCAGCCTCTTCATCAAAGTGCGCAAGAACAGGGGATGTTAGCAGTCGTCTGCGCAGCTCGGCAAAAGCCTCCTGCTGCTCGGCAGCCCACACGAACTGTGTATCATTGCGCGTGAGGTGGTACAGGGGTGCGGCAATCTTTGAAAAGTCGGCGATGAAGCGGCGGTAATATGCGCACAGACCCAAAAAACGTTGCACACTTTTCTTTGTTGCAGGAACAGGAAAGTTGGCGACGGCAGCAGTTTTCTCGGGGTCGGGCTTAACGCCATCGGCACTCACGAGGTGACCGAGAAACTTCAACTCTTTGTACCCAAAGTGGCACTTCTCGGGCTTTAGCGTTAAGTCGGCCGATCGGAGGGCATCTAATACTGTCCTCAGGCGTTCAAGGTGTTCGGCAAAGGTTTCGGAAAATACGACGACATCATCGAGATAAACCAAACAAGTTTGCCATTTTAGTCCAGCGAGAACGGTATCCATCATCCGCTGGAAAGTTGCCGGCGCTGAACATAGCCCAAAAGGTAGCACTTTAAATTCGTACAGTCCGTCGGGTGTCACGAACGCCGTTTTTTCGCGGTCCCGCTCGTCGACCTCTATCTGCCAGTACCCACTCTTTAAATCAATGGAGGAGAAGTACTGGGCGCGACGAAGTCTGTCGAGCGAGTCGTCGATACGAGGCAGCGGGTAGACGTCTTTTTTGGTGATGTTGTTCAGTTTCCGATAATCCACGCAGAAGCGGAGTGTCCCATCCTTTTTCTTCACCAGCACGACAGGTGAAGACCAGGGGCTGCTGGAAGGTTGAATGATTCCATCTGAAAGCATCTCCTTCACCTGCGTTTGGATCGCCTCACGCTCCTTCGGTGAGATACGGTACGGCTGCTGATGGATGGGGCGGGCATCGTCGGGCGTAATGATGCGGTGCTTGAGAAGAGCCGTTTGCCGGACTTTCGACGAAGAAGCGAAACAGGAGGAGTATTCAAGTAGGAGGGCACGTAGTTCTCGCTGTTGAGTCACCGAAAGGTCCGGGCTGATGTCAAGGGATGGGCGCACAGGTCTAACAGCTTCGAACGCGAAGCATTCAGAAACCTCCGCTAAGGGGTCGGCGAATGCGATGGCAGTAGCACGAAAAAGGTGCCGGGGCTCGTTAGAGAAGTTAGTCACCAGGAGCTCAGAGCAGCCGTCGCGGAGATGGATGAGACCTCGCGCTGAGCAGATGCCGTGGGTGAGCAAAAGGGACAGGTTGCCCTCTGCGACCGCTGTCCCTTCACGTAGTCCGTCGCAGTGAACACTCACAAAAACGCTGGCGCGTGGCGGAATCCAAACGCTCTCGGCGGATATTCTAAGGGCGGCGCGGCGTGGACAGTCCTCGGAGTAAACATCAGCTTTCTCGGTAGAAAATGTGACAGTGCGCTTTCGGAGGTCAATAATAGCTCCATACTCTCGGAGAAAATCAACGCCAAGGATACAGTCACGGGAGCAGTTCGGTAGAACTAGGCAGCTGACAACAAATGTGGAGCTGCGAATTTGGACTCTTGCTGTGCATAGGCCAAGCGGAGTTACGACATGTCCGCCAGCCGTGCGAATCAGCGTGCCGGACCATGGTGTCATTACTTTTTTAAGAAGCGCCGCTAGCTTTCCGCTTAAAATCGAGAAATCAGCGCCAGTGTCCACCAAAGCACTAACCTTATAGCCATCGAGAAGCACGGGTATATCCAACGAGAATCGATCTCCGAGTTCAGGTACTGCAGTCGTTGCCTTTAAATCGCGGTCGGTCGCTGTTCGCGTTGTCGGGGGGTCTTGTTCGTATCGATTGCCAGCGGCCTCGCCCCCTGAGGTCGCTCTCTTTAGTTTTCCCGGCGGGGACTTGGCGACCGTCTCTGCGCCATCCAGGAGGAGCTTTGGGGCTGTGGCGAAGGTCGGCGTGGTGATGGAGACCGAGACTGCCGCTGGGGAATTGTCGCCATGCGCTGCTGGGCTACGTAGTCCTCGATCTCCCGGGATCGTTGACCTCTTGGTGGACGGGGCATGTCGATAGGGAACCCCTGCAGCCCAAGCTGTCGATACGGGCACTGGCGATACAGATGACCGGGTTCCCCGCAGTGAAAGCAGAGACGCCGCCGATCCGGAGCACGCCACAGGTCCGTCTTCCGCTGGGGTGATCGTCGATTGTCGATGTAGTACGTGTCGGGGTGTGCGGAAAACAGCGAGCCTTGATTGGACGGAGGAAACTGCGCCGAAGAGGGCGCAGGACGTTGCAAGGCTTCAGCGTACGTTGGACGACGGCACTCCGTTGGTAAAGGCGGCGGGTCAACGGACGGGAACGAAGGTCTCAAGGCTTGAACCTCTTCGCGGACCAGGCTAGCGAGAGAGCCGGCCGTCGGCAGGGGAGCACCGAAAAGCGCCTGGAGCTCTTCGCGCACAACGGAGCGGATCAGGTCGCGGAGAAGACCAGGGTTAGCCCCGAAGGCAGGAAGCGGCTCTGTAAGTGAAGCGGCGAGTACCGGCCGGTCGTAGTGGTAGACCGCCGCAAGAGCATCTTCTCCATCGTGACCGCCTCCGAGAGAAACTCAGCAACAGTCCCAGGTGGACTGCGCACGAGGCCAGCGAAAAGTTGCTCTTTAACGCCGCGCATGAGATGGCGCACCTTTTTATCTTCGGGCATGGCCGGGTCAGCTCGCCGGAAGAGCCGAGTCATATCCTCCACGTACATGCTTACAGTCTCATTCGGCATCTGAATGCGAGACTGCAAAGCCCGTTCAGCCCGTTCTCGACGATCCGTGCTGGTGTACGTCTCCAGCAGGCGTCGGCGGAACTCGTGCCATGATGTTAGGGCGTCTTCTCGGTTTTCGTACCAGGTACGTGCACCATCCTCGAGACTAAAGAAGACGTTTCGAAGTTTAGCGGCGTCGTTCCACTGGTTGAATGAGGCCACGCGTTCAAACTCGAGAAGCCAGTCCTCTACGTCTTCGAGCTGACTGCCGTGGAATGGTTTGGGCAGTCGCGGATTCTGCAAGGTGTAGTAGGCAGCAGCTGGCATGACAGGTCGATGGGTGGGTGCTCTGGCAGACTCCAAAAGCCCGTGTTCGGGAGGTAGGCCTTGATTTCTCCGGCTAGCACGGTGCACGGGGGTGTCCACTAGCAAAGGACTGGAGCCCAGGGTATCCGGAGGAGTATGAGACATATACAGGGATCTTTACCCAGCGCCTACACCAAAATATGTAACGGAAAACAGGGAGACAGGTCGCTAACCAGCAGAATACAGCAAGCAGCCAGCCAGCCAGCGAGAGACACTTCAACGTCTTCGAAGACACTTCAGCGCCACCTGAGAACACCAGGTGGCATGAGAACACCAGGTGGTGTTCTCAGGTGGCGATATATTAAAGGCAGAGATAACGTTGGAGCGGACTTCATGAGTAGAGGCAACTGAACAGCTCTTAGGTATCTATGGGATATATCATGTTGTTGCTGTGTTAATTTCTCTCTGGGATTTACCTTGTTGTTGTTGTTGTTGCTATTGTTGGTGTTATGTGATCATACAAAGGAGTGTGTTGTGGACACGAAAATGTTTGTTAAGGACTCTGTACGGACAGCAGCAGTGGTGTGTTAGTGTTTTGAACAAGCAATTTGGTGTGATGTGTTCGTGGTGTGCGTTTGGTGTGTGCTGGACCTCTGCGGTGTGTTGTGTGCTGATTTCAGAATCGCAACAGAAGATAGTCGGCTGGCTGGATGGCTTGAAGATGAGGATGACGTGAGCAGTTTTTCATGGAAAAACTCTTGAGAGAGGGGGCCCTTGTCACATGTATTAAGGAGCCTAAATTAAATTTAAAGGATAATGGTGCGAAGAACACGAAGTGAATTAACCGAAGAATAAAGAAGAGGAAGAAGAAGCATTCAGTGAGGTGTAGAGAGATGATTGGTGGAGAAGAGAAGACGACGACAAGGCTTACGTGGACTAACACCGAGGCTATAAAAGGGCGAGTGAGAGCGAGTCACTGGGGGAACAGCAGAGAAGCGGAGGCTCCGGCGGGTCAGGGACACATCGGCTGGAAGAGAGCGACGCCAGCTACTGCTCCGGTGAGCTCGCGTTCTACGACATCGCATCATGGTCTTCCTGTCGTGCCTGAGCCCGTTCCGGGGAGTCAACAGAGGACGCTACCACCTGCTACGGCCAGGGGTGTCTCCAGCGCTGTTGCCACCCATCCGGGTGGTGCCCCGACGCCAACAACACCGGCATCACCTCCACGGGCGCTTGGACCTGGAGCTTGTACGACGCAGCCAGCGACGCCAGCCCAAGCACCTCGGACGCAGCCAGCAACGCCAGCCCAAGCACGCCGAACGCCGCGTCGACGCCGGATACTGGATCCATAAAACGCCGCAACCACACAGAACCAACCGTGAGCACGAACGCCGACCGCTAATGTGGAACACTAGTAGTAGACGCTGGGAGCAGTGTGCCCGAGTCGTCTGTATTTATAGTCTTTGTGTGTTGTGTTAGTTTTGGTAGGTTTGTGTTCTAGTGTGTGTGTCACGTAGGGTGTATTAAATGGGCGTTAGTGTGGGTACACCCGTCGCCTAATCCATTCTTTCGGTCCGAGTGTTCTCCTGAGAGATCCGCGACAGTATCCAACTATAGTTTCAACTTCATAACAACTGAGAGCACAGGCATGCTGAAACAACACAAAGGTGCGTTCTGTCACACGCAAGAGTGCAAGTGGCTAAGTTGCAGACGTGGTTTTGGGCTACAAATTTAAGACCAAGCCACAGCGGCCACATTTTAGTCGGGTATGATATGCAGCAGTGCGCATGAAAAAACTTTATATGATTGAAGTTAGGCAAGCTCTAGAGGAATGCACGGATTCAGGGCATTAGATTTTCGTGAAATGCTTTGTCAAAGCGAAATACAGAATCTGCATTCACCTACAGAGAGACTTGCACAACACTTGACATAATCTAGCATCATTGTATATTTTAACATGCTTCAGTACTAGGCTGCAAAGTATTCTTTTTGATGAAATTATTGTTGAAATTGTATTAAGAAATGTTGGAAATTTTCCTACCGCAAGACACGACTATTACAGTTCGCTACCCGAGAATAATGCACGAAGCCGGAACTGTCATGGAAAAAAATAACAAAGACCCATACTCACTAGACCCCTCTCCCTTGTGCACTGAATTCCAACTCTCAATACTGATCTTTTTATGGCTTTCCTTTTACATCAGAACCGAAAATCGCGCAGAGTTGTGCCAGATACCAGCATTTCCTGACTACAAGCTCTTTATAATAGCACTCCATAAAATGCACATGCAAAGCTTCTTACGCAGGGATCCCAACAGGAGAATGTTCTCATACACGCTGTTAAACAAGCGCCTTCCAGAATACGCTACGTGAAACCTGGCACATACCCCGATACCCAAACGATCACAAGCGATGCAAAAAGTACCGGGCAGACTACGAACCACTTCACCACAGGTTTGAGACAACGGCTTGAAGCACAAAAAGGAAACAAAGTTGTCATACATCAGCGCGCGCTCTTAGAAACAAGCGGATTGTAGCGCTTCCATACCACACACATTAAGCAGAAAAACTCCAACAGCACATATTGATTGCAGGTGCGCTGTTTCAAAAGCCGGCGTGAGTTTCGGCAACATACGTATGCCCGTTATGAAGGAATACCGTCTCAAATTGAGTCAGTTTTCCCTACAAGTGCAGCCCCAGCAGCGTTGTAAACAGGTGATCCTTGCATGCAGGTATCCACACCTAAGGCTGCTAGAAATACTGGCGAAAGCAACACCTGCGCTCCAAATGGGAACTATTTTAATGAAAAAACTAACGCCTTCAACGGCAGGTGAGGCAAAATCAATAAAGCACGAGCTGCATTGCATTGGTTTGGGCAAATCAGGGCAAATTAAGGCTGTTTAGAGTTTACTCTATAGATAGCTTATAGACCGTCTACAGACAAAAGGGGATTAAGCGTCTTATGAACTTTAGTGTCAAGATATTCAATGGGTTTTCTACAGAATAAAGGAGAAGTTTAAAGGATGTCTATACGGTCTATAAAAGTCTGTAGAAAGGATGTTGACAACTTTTATAACAGGTTAATGACAGCACCCGTCCCTTTCAAGCGAAACAGGACGCTCTAAATTGGACTCGAAATGGTAGCCGGTGCGATTAATAGCTATGAGCGTATGAGGCGACTCCCGCTCGGCCGAGTCTTGCGACAAAGCAGCGAGCTGTGTTCTTCAGCGCAGACGTACGCATTCTTTCAATGCTCGCTTTATTGCAAGAAACACGCGCTGACATTCGGCCACTCGCCTGCGGCACCGGATACCCTGGGCCGCACGGAGGATCCGCCTCCGGCAGATCTAGTCACATCTCCACGCTTGAAAAAGAGAACTGTTCACGCCAGCCTGGATCCCGGACTTTCAGTCCCGGACCACGGCAAGAGCGCAGGATGTTACCGACAGAATTAAACTGCCGGCCACCTGAAGAGGGTGAAGAAACCCAAGATGAAAACCACCCTGTTAATGACAATAGAATTTTTCTGGCTCTTTCTTTCGCAATCATGCTCGAAAATAAGATGTACGGTTTGTGTCTGCAGCCGTGTCGTTGTCTTATTTCATTTTCTAAATTTTTGCCAATAAAGAAATCCAATATTGGCATTGCGCCAAAGCAGCGCTGTGGAGGCACGCCGTGTACTGAAGATTACACTCACTTTCCGGAGTGTCTCACCTGATAGTTTATACAGCGGTTTATTCAGCATACTACTGTTAGCGGTGCACTTCTTCAGAGTGCAGCTAAGGCGTGCACGCTAACTGGCACGCTGGTTAACTAATATTATATAGGTAACTTCTAACTATTACCCTTCAGCTGCTTATTTATTAATGGGCGTTTAGTCTACCGTAAGCGATATCCATATCAGTTTTAAGAATTTCGAAAGAACGTTTACGTTTTTGCAGCCGTGGCTCAACAAACTTGGGCCAATATTTTCCGTCATTCGAAAATCGCGCGCCTGTCGAGAGCGAACAGTGACGCCCATCAAATCGCCTAACTTCCTGGCGTCTCTGTCCGCAGCACTGGCTAGTGTGTCGTGCTGCTGAGTTCTGTTTCACGGCATCCGTGTACCAGCAGCTGTGGAGGACGCATTTCGGATATGTCAGTAGCCTCTGCTGAACTGCATTTGCGAATAAAACTTTAGTGATTACTGCGGCTACCCGCATTGGAGGAATGCGAAAGCACCGAATCCTCCTCGAAACCCGTCGCCTCCCTTTGCCCTCTCTGAGTCCATTGACGTTTGCGTCTATTTAATTAACAAATTACTCTATGTCAATCAAATTTTTTGTTCGAGGGATTTTCATTCATCAAACACATTTATGCATTTCAAGCTTTAGTTTCACTTCATTGCTATTTTTCTAGTTTTTTTCTGTCCACTGCTGTTTCCAAGGCTGTTTCGCCGTCCAATCACTACATCGAAATACGTGCTATTCCATTTTTTTTACATTATTGGCTAGAATTATTCACCTAACCATCTTGTTGACATGTAGTTTCTAGCTCATCCTCACATTGTCCTCTATCGATAACAACCATTTGTTTGATGCCATATCTTAACAGAATGCCACTATCACTCCGCACACGTTTAGGTGACACGCTGACACGCAATGTTGGCACGGCCCCTTCGACATAGCGTAGAAATGTTTTCACATTAAAAGGACGTATTCACGAATTCTCCAATCCATACAGCACCAAGCGGCGCAGGCAAGAATCGGAAAGTGGAGGTACAATAGCAGACGTCTCAGCCCAGCCTATTGAGAAGACGTTAGGATACCGCTCACAGAGCAGCAAAAACCCAAAAAAGCGGACGGGAAACCATTTCTGCACTGTTCCACACTACATGTGAAAGCATTGACACATCATTCCATAAATCATATTCGTACTGAAACGATCGGCGCCGCAGGATTGGTCATATTGAGGTTATCCGCGGATCCGTAAAAAGTCACTCCGACAGTACTATTTTCGCCTGTGCTGTTGGTACGATTTCGTGTCTCTTAGTATCTAATATCTTCTCCTAAAAATTACTAAGGTGGGAAACTCCTGCGCAGCTGTTGTAGTCATACTCGCCTTTGCTATCGCAACGTCGGAATGCATAAACTGCAACAGCTGAGATCAGAGCACCCCTCAAACTCGTGCTTCTAAATGTAAAGGCATCGCTAAATGCGTGCAGGGAAGCAATTCGTTGTTCTCGGTTTTTTTCGCCGCATGTTTTCTGAACGGGTCAGTTGCGCCTGGCTAAATATTGAACCCCGCGCGTTACTGCTAGTTGCAGGATCGTTTGCTTATTCGGTGCCGCTCGACGGACTGTAAGTTTATGCCTCCGTATTTCTTTTGCGTGGACTGCGACAGATCAACGACCAGCCAAAACGGGAACCGTTACGCAAGTACCTTTATTTCGATTAAGGTCTGCGTAGGGCGCAAGCTTAGGAACCGTGGTCCATAAACACAAAGGCGAGAGACACGCGCCGGAAAGTATATGTAGCTTGCTCGCATGAAGGTGCCATTGGCATTGATTAGCTTCTTATATATTTGATGTGCGTCCACATGAATGTTCTACATGCTGAGGAGTTTTAACATTAATACCCAGCCTAACTTGTTGTTAGAACGTGCTAAGCACTTAATAATAAGCCACACAGGCTCAGCAGCCAGTTAGCCGAGAATGTTGTCAGGAATTCCTTTCAGTAGATTTGCGCATTGTTTAACAAGGCATTGGTATTTCAGTGTCCCCATAAAAGGAACATTCTGTGCGTAATGATGTGCCTGCATTCAACATACTCCTCTTAATATTATTTCGTTCGCTAATCTCACTTATTTAGTACACTCCTTCCTGAACCTTAGTAGACAAGACCAGCAAATGCGGCAATTTTCCAGATGTGCAGGGTAATAAAGTAGTATAATCAGGGAAAAAATATTTACGAGCCGTGCGGCATAACTTACAAGCATATGTTATGGCTTGCCCTACAGTAACGTTTACATCACATGCAAATCTTGGCTGCAGTGTACGCACATATTGTTTGCACTGCCAGTGGAGCTGCGCTTCATGCATAATGCCGTCACTCAGAGTTGACGTACATATCAATGTTAGTTTAGAATTTTCGATTTTACACAACAGTTCTCCTGCCTCAACCGTTGCATCATTGTAATGAGCTTGCATCAATTGCACCAATGAGCATCGATTAGGAATTTTGTTGTTTCTCAATGAGAGAGCATGCTCACATAGACGCTATGTATGGAATATTTTTATTATAAACCACAGAAGAATGACACGCAAGTATTCAATTAAAACAGCTGTGCCAAACGCATAATCAGCCCCTCCTGGTTTTCAGCAGGGAGGGATCACTGCCATTCAGAATCAATGATGTCATCCCCACCAAGCACCAGAGTAGTCAAAGAAACCACACTAGTGTTTACAGTAAGTGCGAAGTGGCATTTATTGTTGAAAAATGAGACTGCCGCCTTAGGGCACTCGCCTATCTCAGCCATTCCAACCACTACATCGCAGCAATCACACAGATTCCCTTGCAAAACTTTATCACCCTTATTAAATCCCACTGTAGAGAGAGAGAGAGTGAGAGAGAGAATGAAAAGGAAACGCAGGGAGGTTAACCAGATGTGAGTCTTTGGTTTGCTACCCTACACTGGGGTTGGGGGATAGGGGTTAGTAATATGACAGAGAGGAAAACGCAAAAAAAGGAACGTGCACACATGGAGACACACACACACACAAGGCGTTCCAGTTAAAGTCTTTCACACAGGCCGGTAGATTGTAAGAAGCGCAAAAGCGCTTGCACGGCCTTCTTCTGCGACAGTAGGTCCTTTCGATGTTGTAGAATTCTTTTTTCGGATAGCGGCTGGTCGTCCAGTTGGTCAAGTTCGTGGCTAAGGCATGCCCTCTGTGGACTGTACTGTGGGCAGGAGCACAATATATGGCCAATTAATTCTTATGGCCGCAGTGGTCACAGGTTGGGGTGTCGGTCATCCCTATGCGGAAGGCATAGGCTTTAGTAAAGGCAACACCCAACGAAAGTCGATATAAAAGCGTGGCGTCTCTATGGCGAAGCTGTGACGGCGCTCGAAGACTTAATGTTGGATCAAGTGAGTAAAGTCGCGTATTTCTTAAATGTGGCTCATTCCATTGCGACTCGGTGCACTGCCGAGCAAGTAGGCGGAGCTTCCGTGCCGCGTCAGTTCTAGAAAGAGGAATTGGGATGTGGCGCTCCTCAGTATGGGCTGAGCGGGCAGAGTGATCCGCCCGTTCATTGCCGATAATCCCGCAGTGACTTGGAAGCCACTGGAATGTTATTTCATGGCCGGCATCACTTATATGGTGTAACGTCTCTGTAATATGGAAGATTAGTTGTTGGTGCGGTCCGCGTCGTAGAGGTGACAGTAGAGACTGCAGAGCCGCCTTCGAGTCGCAGAATATTGTCCATTTGTGTGGCGGTTCATCACCAATGTGATGAAGAGCAGTTAAGAGCTCTGCGAGCTCGGCTGCCGTCGATGTTGTCGCGTGGGTCCTCTTAAATTTGATTGTTGTAGCTTTCGTTGGAATGACGATTGCCGCCGCGGAGCTGCTTGGAAGGACAGATCCATCAGTGTATATATGCGTTGAGTCACGGTAGTTCTCGTTCAAATGTAGTAGCGCGAGCTGTCTAAGGGCTGGTGATGACAGATCAGCTTTTTTCTAGATACCAGGTATTACGAGGTTGATTTTTGGCTGAGCGAGGCACCATGGAGGGATCGAAGGTCTCGCAGCCGGAGTGAAACAAGCTGGCAATGATTCATCATAGGCAGTTATCGTTTGGCTGAAAGATGTGTGTGGCCTGTCCGCTGGTAGAGAGGCTAAATGGTGACGAGGATTCCTGGCTAGATGCCTTATATGGGTCCTGAGTACTTCAATTTCAATGTGGGTCTTGACAAGGTGGTCTCTAGTGATTGCTATCGTAGCCACTGTTGAAGCACTCTGAGGCAGGCCTAGACAGATCCGGAGCACTTGACCCTGAAGACTTTGTATTGTGCGTAGATTCGTTTTGCCTGTGTTGTTTATTGCTGGCAAGCTGTATCGCAGAAATCCTAGAAAAAGCACCCTGTACAGATGTAATATGGCACTAGGCGACACTCCCCAGGTCTTGCCAGCGAAAAACTTGAACAGGTGGCAGATGCCTGTGTCAATAGCAACTTGAGTTGGAGTTCGCACATCGGGCATATAGTCTCAAAGGCGTCCAACAGGCTTTGGCTGTTAAGAAATCGTCTAAAGCACTGCACATCTAAAACTAAATTAGCAGCTTACACTGCACTCGTACGGCCATTACTGCAATACGCAGATGTGGTTTGGGATCCGCACACCCAAGTAGATGTACAGCGCATTGAAGGCGTTCAAAGGAAGGAGCTTAGATTTATCTACAACGCATATGGAAGGCACGTTTCGGTTACTAATCTATTGAGGGAATCTGAACTGCAGACACTTCAATCTCGTCGCAAGTTGCACCGACTAAAAATGTTGCATGGGATTGTTAATAACTTAACAAACATTCATTTTGAGACCTACATGGCACACAACACTTCACGACCAACGCGCAATAAACACAATTTGACAATCATGGTGCCACAGTGCCGAACGAAAGCGTATCAGTTTTCTTTTTTTCCAAGAACGATATTGGAATGGAACAGGCTTCCGGGTGACGTGGTCCGTTTGACAGACCAGAAGTCTTTTTTATCTGCTGTCATATCGTCATTTTAAGCGCAGTGTGTTCGTTCATGCTCTTTTGTTTGCTTTCTTTTGTATTTTAGGTAACCGAGTGCATTTAACTTTGCTCTTTGTCTTTCTATAAAACCCTGTGTGTTAGCTTTTGCTTCTTTATCCGCATTTTTACTTGCTTTGTTTTGTCGCGATGTACGATGTATCCTTGTACCGCTCCTGCCTTGGCCACGAAATGGAGGCTGGCAGTATTGAATAAATAAATAAATAAATAAATAAATAAATAAATAAATAAATAAATAAATAAATAAATAAATAAATAACCGTTTTTTTACGTATGATATGTGTGGGCTTCATGACAAGTCCCTGTCGATTATGACACCTAGAAACTTGTACGATCTGACCTGTCGTTTTATTTGGCCATTTATCATTACACTGTAGTTTGCCATGGGTTTGCTCGTAAATGGCACAAGTGCGCATTTCTCGGAGGAAATTTCCAGGCCTCGATTACGGAGGTAGATAACAGTTTGTGTGGCGGCTCTCTGAATTCTCGCTCGCAACTGTAGGCGTGTTACTGCAGATGTCCATATGCAGATGTCATCCGCGTACATTGATAGCCTGACTGTGGTTGGCACGTGCTCAAGGAGAGCAATTAGTGTTAGATTAAATAACACGGGGCTAAGTACACCGCCCTTGGGGACGCCGCGGTAGCTATAGTGAAGAGAAGTATGGCCTTCCTCGGTGCTTACAAAGACCAGTGTAGAATTTATATACCTGTCTCCACGAGCAGTATCCACACAACACTGGTGAACATCCACGCACAGTGAAACCTCAAGTCAATGAATTACAGAGGAGCAACACAAAAACATTATTTTGAATTATTTTGAAATGTTTTGAATAATCTTGAAGCAGAAATTAGGCAATCTTAGCAAGTGAGGTAGGTGCTTTATACTGGTCGCCATTATTTCGAAAATCAGACGGTTTAGGTAGAACTACTTTTGAAGCGTCTTGTGGTCCTTGAGACGGATAATAGTGCCGGTTGATGTGATAAAGTATCTCTTACCGCGACTGTTCACATCGCAAACAGTCTGTACTGACTCGGGTAGCAACTGCATAATGAGGATTTTAACGAAGCAAGTTCCTATATTAAAGAGGTGTAAATACACTGAAGAGGTTTGGTACCCAGAAAAACTGTCCATAATTCGAGTCATCCATATTAACAGGGGACGTATTAACGGCGCATAACTGTAAATGCGTCATGTGCATTTTGCATGAGGAGTATTTGCAAAGACTACAGATGTATGCTCAACCGTTGCAGTGAAGGATCCAGCCATTTCGATATCTTAGCCACCCTTGAGAACGTTGCGCGTTACAGACTCTATTTGCCTTTTACCGCTACATGTGAGCTACATATTTCACATAAATACGTTAGAATGTCTTCAAGCCTTCTGCATGAGCTCTTCAGCTTTGTGCCTCGGCACCTACATCCAAGTAGTTGAGCATAGCAGATGGGCCTTTTCACCTGCACGGTTAGAACAAAAACGCCATCAGAACAGTGAAAATTATTAGCTGTAAACGAAGGAGCACTCGGGCTTGCAGAAATTGCCTAAAATTAAAATTAAGACAGCTTCGACAATATCGCAGCGCGTAACCTGTGTGTTTTCATGGTAAATAAACTTTCAAAGCCCATAAAATCCGACAGCTGTACAAAGGGGTTGGCAAACAAAACCGGTGGAAATATTATTTAATTCCGTCATCACAATATGTGAAGATTCAGAAAAGCAAAAACAACGGACAATGCCTGCGCTGGCCCATTACGAAGACAATCGACTGCTGGTTCTCTAAGCTTTTCTCGGCATGTATTTCGACGTATGTTGTTTGAGTAACATATCAAAACCTGTTTACTGGTGGACTCCTTCACAGAATGCCTGCGTAAGTGACAGCTGCCGAGACTTTCGCTCATAATCGAGTTTATGGTGTCTGATAGCTGTGATGGATACACAGACGGAAAACAAAGGCTATGCAGCACGCGGACTTTTGGCAAGCATCACCTATCACGTATCAAGTACGTGTGACCCCGATGTACACGATCTAGGCTTTCACTTCCGCCACCTCCGCTTTCTCAACTTTCTCTGAAGCGTTAGCATTTCGGATTTAGCTTTAGTACAGGCAAACTCACGCCACCGAGAGAGGCAGCCGCCGCGATCGACCACGCAAAATTTTTGTCGGGCTACTACGGCGGAAGTGCACTGTGAATGCTCTATCCATGCACAAGACCGAATCGCTTCGACAGCACATTTATCTTTGTGCGATCGCGTTGCACACTCACAGTGCGACTTATTTTGCTGCCCCTTCTCGACAGAGGTAGCTGAATATTCTCAACTAAGTACACAACATGCCGTCGACTCGACGTGTCGATCGCTGACTGCTACCAAAAAGTTACCGGTAACAAACGCGGCAGATAAAAAGCGCGACGACCGAAGTCACCTCCGGCAAGCGCGGCGATGCCGTCCCGTTGAATAACCGCATAAACGCCGAGCTCCTTAGCTGTAGTAATGGATTAACATGGTGCCGACACGGGTCCGTTTTTCCCACACACCGGCAACACAGGAACACTTTGCCTTCTCCACGAAAGATTCTTAAAGACGTTCGTCTCTTAGCGCGATTTTCGAGTCTCGACAGCCAAGCCGCCGCCCCAAATTCAGTCTGATATTCTCTGGTCCCCTCAGAGAATGTCAAAATTAAGTGCTTAGCGTCAAAAACGCGATTAGCCACTACAAAAGAGCAAGAATTCTGGCACAAGCAAGGAACGCCCATACATTCCTATGCGATGAGCTATGCGTGGACCTCTATTTATGCCATTTTGCCAGAATTCGCAGCGCCCCCTGAAGTTGAATTTACTCGCGAATAGCAGCGTCACGCAAACGTGATGCACCCTACGTATATAGGCCTTTGATCATCGAAATGAAGTCTGCCGCATAGGCTGTCTCTCATCAGACCAACTGTGGCTTTATTGGGACTTAGAAGCATACCGTGCCACTGAAAAAGTTTTACAATACAACGAATTGGAGTCTAACGTAGTGAACCTGCTGGTAAAGCCCGCGAAGTCTTTTTGGGCTAGCATTTGAAATGGTGACGCATTCGCTGCTTGAAACGGTGACGGCTTTCAGACTGCTCCGATACGAACAGCTCGCACCACCACCAAAGAGATCGACCAGAGCGCGAAACCCCGCGTTAGACTAGACTGTGACGAACTATTCACCACACACCTTAACTCTTCTAAAGGAAGAAAGATGTATCACTTTGTCGGCTTGCGGTGGCAGCAGCGCAGCCGGAACTAACCACACTGGTATGTGTGTGTGTGTGTGTGGGGGGGGGGGGTGTATGAGCGGCTGTCACGTTGAAGCTTCCCCCTGACCACGCCATGCTCAAGTGCGGTGCGCGTTACTGCAACTGATCCAACTACGGCGATATGTGCTGTGTGAAAGCATACCGAAGACGTCACTAGCTGTCGTCCATGCAACCGAATGTAGCCGTCCAGCGATTGCATATATTCGTGTCACTTATGTTTCAGATCCGACAAGTGCATGTACAGCATTTTTGGAATATGGAGATATCGTAAGGTACCGTTATGGAAATTTGAAGGCAATCGTCCAATCTTCCGATGGGTAGCAAAATTTTTCTATTAGATTCTTTTCAATCGCTGGCATCGAGCAGTTAAGACTGACATAGAAAATCACCGGGCAACGCTTTTGACGATTGCAGAAACGTTAATAGCAAAAAAAAAACAAGCTTGTCGAATGGAAATATGAGGATAAATTTATTGGTATAGCTATATCTCACAATTAATGAAAAAATTGCATTAATAGACTGTTTCTAGTTCAAAAGTACTTGGTCCAGAATTTTTAAGTATGCTCAGGTTTGCCTGACCACTGATGTCTAATAGGATGTTGGATGACGCATCCAGCGTCCAAAAGTTAAGCCACCGGATATAAGCGGCCAAGACTCAGAATCGAGACAGTCAGCTTTTGGCAGTGCACGAAATCGGATCTCAGCACGGTTTTACAGTTCCAACTTTCGCTTTCCCCTTAGCATTTCGTCTCTTTGCCGTTCTCGTCTTTTCCCACGACAATGCCTAAGCGTCAACCGCATCAGAAGATTCCCCCCCCCCCCAAAAAAAAAAAAGAGCCCCGGCTTCAAGAAATGAGACCTAACAATCTCTCCTGAGTTTTTCCTTTTCCTTATTTTAACTTAGGATATATTGTAAGGTAACTCAAATCACGAATACCTTGCACTCTCACATTTATGCCCCATTTCAACAAAAATGAGCCGTTTTTGCGTCACCTTCACCACTAATACTAAGAACGCTGAAAAACAAAAGTACGGAAACAATAATTCCGCAGCTGAAGTGCATTGTAAAAGTAGGCTGCACATTCCACATACATACATACATACATACATACATACATACATACACACACACACACACACACACACACACACACACACACACACACACACACACACACACACACACACACACACACACACACACACACACACACACACACACACACACACACACACACACACACACACACACACACACACACACACACACACACACACACACACACACACACACACACACACACACACACACACACACACACACACACACACACACACACACACACACACACACACACACACACACACACACACACACACACACACACACACACACACACACACACACACACACACACACACACACACACACACACACACACACACACACACACACACACACACACACACACACACACACACACACACACACACACACACACACACACACACACACACACACACACACACACACACACACACACACACACACACACACACACACACACACACACACACACACACACACACACACACACACACACACACACACACACACACACACACACACACACACACACACACACACACACACACACACACACGTTTCATAGCAGGTAAAGGAACTGTTTTGTTATTAGAAACTTTTACTGATATTATTTACTCATGTTTTGATAATAACCAACTCGCATGTGGTCTGTTTTTGGACGCTAGCAAAGCTTTCGATTGTGTTCGGCATGACCTACTGCTTAAGAAACTTGATGTCATGGGGTTTAGGGGTCCTTGTAATAATTTGCTGAAAGTATATTTTTCTAATCGGGCTCAAGTTGTTGAAATCAGCGGGCATCGAAGTTCTGAATCATTTCTGTCGGCAGGTGTTCCACAGGGCTCTGTTTTATCGCCTTTGCTTTTCAATTTATTTGTAAATGATTTATCAAATGCTGTGACAGAATGTTATGTTTTTCAATACGCCGATGACACGCTATTGTTGTCAACAAATGCTTCGTTGCTTCTGGCCATGGAGGCTCTTAGAACAGATGTGGTGCATGTTATGGACTGGTTTTTAAGTAATTCGATTTCAATTAATCAACAAAAAACCAAACTCATTTGTTTTCCTAATCCCCATAAAAAGATTTCGTCTGTTGAACCATTGTTCTTACATTCTTCGCATTGTCTTAATTGTTGTTGCATTCCTATTAATTTTTCAAATAGTGCTAAGTACCTTGGTATACTTTTTGACAGAGATATGTCTTGGAACAGTCTCCTTACTGTAGTATGTAACAAGCTTCGTGGTTTATCATGTGTACTATACAATGTTCGATATTTATTACCTTTTCAGACTTGCAAGCTTGTTGCGCATGCTCTTATTTATGGTATCCTCAGATATGGTGTCTCTGTATATTATCATTGCTCAAAAACTTGGCGAATGAAATTAAATGCCATACTAAGAAACATCCTTCGATCCGTGGCATACAACACGGATGCTTCACCTGACTTCAATTTGTTTTCGCTTTTACAGCTGCCCTCTTTTGATGCCCTCTTCCATCATGTAGTTATTCGTGCTCACTTTTGGGAGAGCGAATTTTTGGTTCCTTTCATTCCTGTTCGTTCTTTTCGACATCACCCCCGTTTTACGGTACCTCGCTGCTACACTCATTATGGCCACTTCACTCGTATTTATTACATACCCAAAATTTTCAATTCTTTGCCTGATTCGATATTTTCAGTTTCTTCGCTGTCACAATTAAGGAACTTCTTAAAAACTCATATGTCGGTTATTTATTCTGTTTTCTTTTTCTTGTTTGCTTTTCATATTAAGGCTTTTCATTGTTTGCTGGCTTGTCACACCTGTTTTTCATATGTCATTCACCGACTGATGAGTACTGCCCGACAAGCCTTTATGGTTTGGGCAGACTTGTCCTAAGAATTGTAAATGTGCTGTCTGAAAATAAAGGTGTTTATTATTATTACTATGCATACATACATACATACATACATACATACATACATACATACATACATACATACATACATACATACATACATACATACATACATACATACATACATACATACATACATACATACATACATACATACATACATGCATGCATATGGTGGACCAGCTATCTTTAGCCAGAGGTTAAAAATATGACGCAGCACTCTAAGACGACGCTTACCAAACCACATTATTTTTATATTGGAATTCAATTCAATATATTTTCGTTCCATGGAAAGAGGGAGCTGAGGCAAAAGGCTGACTTGCATTACAAAGGCCTCAGCACCCATATACAGTTGGCAATGCAGTGGGAAAAAAGAAACAAAAAGAATCTTATTTGTAGCATAAGTTCGGAAAAAAAGAGCACGCATATGCAGGTTGTAACACACCAATGCAGAAAAAAAATATGCAACACACACTTTTCTATATGGAGTTCCCAGAACAAGCAACACAACCAAAATTTACTCACCGGAATACATAATCATAAAGCAAAGGATTCACAGGATGAACACAGGAACTGTACGCAAATCTCGAGTGAAATATTATGAAATATGAATGTTACTATCTATTAAGTAATGATTAAGGTTCTTATTGGACCACGAAGTTGACGAATTGAAGTCAAGAGGTGGTGGTAAATTATTTATGGCGGTAGGAACTTGATAACGTAGTGTCAGATATGCAATAGCGCTAGTCCTGTGTGCCTCTTTCTTGCGTTCGTCTAGGTTGCGCTATAGTTCTTTGGTTACAAAATGCACCATCTAGCCCAACAAAAAGTTCTTCTAAAGGTAGTGTCTGTTTACCGTAATTCGATCGGATTGCAGGAACCAGCTTTCTTTGCGTTCTGAAGTAGCATTTTGTGTGAATTAATTCCATAATTAGTCTAGAATAATTAACCAACTTCGCAAACAGAGAAGATAGACAGAAAAAGTCCAATGAGACAGTTGTAAAACGGTCGTCGAAAGGTCCACTTAGCAACAGTTTTTAACTTGTCATCTATTACGTATCGGCTTTTTTGCGCTCCCTGAGATGGCCGTGAAATACGAAAAAAAATACCAAGTGAGCTGTCCCGTTTGCGCGCCGCGATTGTGCTCTCAAGCATTCACTTCAACAAATAGCTCGCTAGCCAGGTGCGCCGCTGCTTAAAAGGAGACAGGCCTGCGCAGCAGGCGCTTGTTGTGCGATTACGCGAGCGCAAGCAGACTGTGTGTGCTGGCCGCTATCATCCAGCGCAGCAAGGGAAGCATACCGCTGGCGTGAATCACACAGCCAGCTGCTGCGTCAATTCCCTGTCGCCTTTTAAGGGGTAGCACGCCGGGCTAAATGATCACTTCCTTCCTACAGGGAACGCTTGAGAGCGCTGCCATGTCACAGGGAAGTTTTTTTTGTATGTGGCGAACATTTTCAGTGAGTTGAAAAAAGCTCATACGTAATAGACGGAGAGTTCAAAACTTTTCAACCGGGCGTTTGGCCGACCGATCTACAACTTTCTCAATGGCCTTTCATGCGTTCATCCTCTCCCAAAGAATATGCAGCGTGAACACAACCATTCCTGCAGAGCAGCGCGAGCCTCCGCGCTCTGGCGTGAGAAGGGGCGGAAACCTGCCGTGGCGTAAGCGGTATTCACACGGGGGACATCGGCGGGGATAGACGGGGAGAGGAAGCACGATACGTCATCGGCCGGCCAAACTCCTCGCCCGCTCCAAAAATAACTATTCACACGGGGAGCAGGAAGCCGCTTTTTTCATACTGAGGGAGAACAGGATGTTTGCTAATACAAGCGTGAATATAAAAAAGTTTTTGTGGTGCACAAGTAAGGTACGCCCCTCGCTATAATCACACACACAGACGAATTTTTATACTCGACAACCGTTTGATACAACACTTCCGTATATACAGTGTGTTGAAAAAAATGCTCAAGCAAATACGAAAAGGCCAACCACAGAATAGAGACCTTCACATTATACGTGACACATAATCGCAACTAAATTCTTTATTCTGCCTCCACCACACTTATAATGGTAATGGAGATAAATAAGAAAAGGCGGTTCATTTCAGTGCGGCATTGTATGCAACTTCTTTACTGACAATACTACATTATTTTCCGCTCAATTTAATCCAAACGCCAGAATATTTAATCTGAGTGCCACTCAATTTAATCCAGCCGCCAAAGAAATTAATCGAAGTGCCAAAGCATTTAATACGCCAGCGAATTTAATCCTCATGCGTTCTCGCACTAGACCACTCAAACTTAAAACGCGGTCTACAAATCCCAGCCGCTTTATCGATGAGGTGTTACTAACGAAGCATTAGACACCCAATGAGAAAGTATTAATCACATTTTTAATCATAACAAATAAGGGCCGGATATTTATACCACCCACCACATCAACCGAAGTAAAGGGTGAGCGCGAAGCATATTGCAGATATACATTGGTGGTGTGCTGCAACTCGCATCAACATGTCACACCTTTATTATACTGATAAGATGAGCGACTTACACTAAGGTGATGACTAAGATAAACTTTCTGTGATCAGCCGATAGTCCACGCACGACTTCGTATCACTTGCAACGTGACGTCACACTTCTCAACCAAAGTCATGAGGTGTATGGAACGAAACGTTATGTCGAATGTAATGACGCTATCACTTCGACACACCTTTATCTAGCACATTAAGTGTGTTCCGACATGACATTTATTTGATAAACTGAACAAAGATGTGCAATTCTTTCCACCTTATAAAGCCACGTGGCTTTCAGCAAAGAGGAGGCACTTTCGCCACCAAACAACAATGGTATCTCATTTCCCTGGACATTACGGCTATCGTTTTCACACAGCCATTTTGATGAGTCCACTGTCTGGTCACATGCGACTTGCAGTATCATGAATAACATTAAGTCGCTATTGCAATGTTATCGCTATCGCTAACTCTAAACTCTTTGGCCGCGTCATTATTAGTTGTGACGTCACTAGGAGCGGCTTTCTTTATGACGGGACGTTATGGCAACGCTGCAGTGATGGGTATCAAACCAATCGGTTTTCCCTGTGTAATATGGCTGTCGTGATGATGATACGAGTTAGCCAAGTCATCATTCGGCGTCATGTGACTTGCAATATCATGAAATATGACACGTCACTTTCGCAACCCTATGATCTTCGGTATGAAACGAATTGGTTTTTCGTGCGGAATAAGGCTTTCGTTAGGTCAGAAACACTTTTGATGCGGCACTATGAGCCGTGACGTCACATGGATCGCCTTTAATCATGACGAGAGTTTATTGCTACCTTTCAGTGATGGGCTTCAAACGGTGCGGTTCTCCCAGTTTAATAAGGCTATCGCGAAGACGATACATTTTCGCAGAGTCATCAGGCGGAGTCACGTGACATGGAGTATCGTGAATCACGACACATAACTTTGGCAACCCTATGAAGTTGGCTATGAAACGAATCGGATTTTCTAGCGTAATAAGGCTGTCGTTAAGACATTTTCCCCGAGTCGTCACCCGGGTTCATGGGACTTGCAGTATCATGCATCACGGCACGTCGCTTTGTCAACCCTATGCAGTTGGGTATCAAACCAATCGCTTTTACGTGGAGAATAAGGCTGTCGTGAAGATAATACATTCTCGCCGAGTCATCATCCGTAGTCACGTGACTTGAAGGATCGTGAATCACGACACGTCACTTTGGCAACCCTATGAATTTGTGTATCAAACCAATCGGTTTTACGTGCGCAATAAGGTTGTCATGAAGATGATTCATTTTCGCCGAGTGATCTTCCGGGGTCAGGTGACTTGCAGTATCATGCATCTCGATACGTTGCTTTGTCAACCGTATCATGTTAGGTGTAAAAAGAATCGGATTTTCGTGCGGAATAATGCTGTCGATGGGTCCAAGCACTTTCGCATCGTCTTTACGAGTTGTCAGGTGATATTTAGAAACTTATCATGATGGGCATATTAGCGACAATAGAGAGATTGTATGAAATGAATCGTTTTTTTTTCACAGTAATAAGACTGTGTAGGGACGATGCGTTTTTGCAGCATTGCAGACCCAAGAGATACGTGGTGTCGTCCGCCATAACACGTAACTTTTGGAATCCTAGTATGCTTGTTATGAAATTAATCTGTTCTCAGGGAGTAAATAAGCTTTCGATAAGTCTGCACCACAGCATTTTTTTTGGAGGCAAGACAAATTGGTGCAACAATGGGTATTGCCGGTTCGGCGCAGAGTGGAAGATTTGAATGACTTACACAGAATAATCCAGAATACTTCGCCGCAAAATCAGCGTCAAAGTGAGGTATTAGCCTTTCAGGGATTTACAGGAGTTCTATAACATTTTTTGTAAACCTTGTATATATTCATCTGCTTGAAAATGTTTGACTCAACATGCGCTCCGAAAGTGGACAAATTTATTCGTGTGAGTCGAAGCAGGACTGGTTCGTTAGCGGAGAGACTCAAATTATTTACCTGTGAAGAGTGATTTAATTGCAGTTCATAGTGGACGTGTGTGGGTCGCCTTGCATTGCGATTTCCATGTAAGATGTCATCACAACTCAGCGTGGGAGACACGAAGGAGAAGTTGTGGCTGTCGTATGCGGCGCCCTCCTATGCAGTAATTTGCTTCAGGATCCTTCCGCGGCACTGGCCAGCATTCCGCGCCTGTGGGCTTTTCGCTGTGAGATTCGCTGGGGTTTTCAGAAAATCGTGCTCCTGCTTAAGGAGGAAGCCTTTTACGAAGGATTTGAGTTTTGAAAAAAATTCTGAGGGTTTAAAAAACGGGCTGTATGGAGGAAGCCGCCTCAGAGAGTGGTTTTCCGCAGCGAGGATAGCACTTTTGGCGCGGCTGTGTGCTGGCGCCTTGTCGAATATGAACACTGCCTGTGCATCGGGGTCCTGGTCGCGTACCTTTCTTGAAGCCTCAGCAAGGAAGTGGTTGAATGTGGCCCAGTCAACTTTGTCCACTATGCTGTATTGGAGCAGTCCATCTGACGACATGCCAACCAAGATATTCAGGTTTCCGCCTTTCGTGTTTGGCACGAGTCGCACAGCTGGCACGCCGCGCTGCGCTCTCGCGAAGCTTCGTGAACACCCAACATTGTAGTTCGTTTCACCCATATAGTAGCGGGCCAGAGCGGTTTCTTGGTACCGCAGCCATAGTGCGTAATTTCTGCGGTCCCGCTTCACGTCAATCCGGTTTCTTTCAACTGGCCTTGACGTTGCAAGTTTCAGTTTGTAGCCGTTCCCGTCGAGAAGGCGATCAACAGTGGACTTGCTGATCTGAATCCCCAGGAGCCTCTCGATTAAGGCGTTTCTAGTCTCATCGTGTGTCGAAGCAGAACTGCTGTCAACAATGTCGCACAAAGCCCTCTTGACAGTCTGGCCGAACATTTAGGTTGAGCCACCGCGCTTGTTTTCCTCTTTTCTATCAGTCGCTGTAATCCACCGGACAGTCTTTATAGTTATACCAAGTGCGGCAGCGATCTGGTGGAGGTCGCCACCGCGCCTCAACACATCGACGATCCTTGCCCGGTCAGTTGCGGACACCGGCCGGTAGTTTTTCTTCTGCTCGCCACGCAGTTTTCTAGGTCGTCCTCGTTTCTTGACGCCCTTCATCTCAGTCGATTGTGGAGTGTGCTTTCTGCACCATCATGCGAACAGTTCGGTTCAAGCTTTACAAGAAGACCGCAACAACGGACCATACAAATTGCGCTGCCAGCGGCACTTCTGTACGTCTGCTTAGCCGGGCACGCGAAAGCATCCGTACAGTTCTGCTTTAAAAGGCCAGCACTACGGATGAGAGTGATGAGGAAAGATTACAAATTTTCCTTTTTGCTAAGTTTAATAGGGCAGTTTTAACTATTACCTCGTTTTTATGACACATCTCGGTTTTACTAAATAGCGCGCGCTAACATCTCGGTTTACTGCCAAAGCAGAAATCAGTTGCCGCTCTCATAGGTCGTCTGCTAGTGAGAAGAAACTAACAAAGTGAAATAAAGCAGTGACGCTCGTCGTCTGCTTCTCGCGGCGCACAGCAGCGCCACGGGCCCGGCCCAGAAGCACTTCGCGGCGCTTGCTTGCGCTGCAAGTTCATTAACGTGTTTGGGCATTCTGCTTGAGCAGCGTCATCAGGAAAGCCTGCAAGAGTGGAGCGGTCAGATGCTACGGTGGCGGTAACTTAATATGTACGTATATTGTGAGCATTGCTACAACGCTTTGATGGCTTCGGCCACAGCAGTGATGAATATCTACGCAGATTACCCCCCTCCCCCACCTTCTCCTTGGTGCCTCGGCAGGCGCATTTTTTCATTTCTTCGTATTTGAATTTAATTGCGAAGGCCAATTACTGCGCCGCTGTCCTCTAGCAATGTGCGCTAGTCATGGCGGCTAACTGACAAAAAAGTGAAAAAGGAAAGAAAAGGCGTTGTAGGCAGATACAATTGCACCGTCAGCAACGCTGTGCATGCGCAGGGAGAAGAGGTGGTGAGATCAAGTTATAAAAGCCTCTCCTGTTTCATTTCTATGGAGACGACATTAGTTCCCTCGGCTAACTACTTCAGGTTCATCTCATTTCGTCACTTTATGCTCACTCGCAGGCGACCTATGAGAGCGGGAACTGATTTCTGCTTTGGCAGTAAAAGCGAGATGTGTCATCAAGATGAGGCAATAGTTAAAACTGTCCTATTAAACTTAGCAAAAATAAAAGTTTCTAGTCTTTCGTCATCACTCGCATCCGTAGTGCTGGCCTTTTAAAGCAGCACTTTACGGATGCTTTCGCGTGCCCGCCTAAGCAAACGTACAGAAGTGCCGCTGGCAGCGCAATTTGTATGGTCCGTTGTTGCGGTCTTCTTGTGAAGCTTCAACCGAACTGTTCGCACGACAGTGCAGAAAGTACACTCCACAATCGACTGAGGTGAAGGGCTTCAAGAATCGAGGAGGACCTAGAAAACTGCCTGGCGAGCAGAAGAAAAACTGCCGGCCGGTGTCCGCAATAGACCGGGCAAGGATTGTCGATGTGTCGAGGCGCTGTGGCGACCTCAACCAGCTCGCTGCCGCACATGGTATAACTGTAAATACTGTCCGGTGGATTACAGCGACTGATAGAAAAGAGGCAAAGAAACGCGGTAGCTCAACACAAAAGTTCGGCCAGACGGTCAAGAGAGCTTTGTGCGACATTTTTTTTTGAAGCGATGTTTATTTCCTCAGGAAATAAACACTATGAAGTGAAAGATGAGTAAGATGCTTAAATAAATGAAAAACGTTGAGCTAATCTGATGCAATCAAGACTTGAACAATGATATGGACACTGTGTCCATGCATTATATTGTTATGAAGACGAATAAGAGGGCAGTGCCGCGGGACGGAATGTTCGCGCTAGGCCCTTGAGCCATAATATCATATCTTCATTCTGTCATCATGTCGTGCTTTCCTTGGCTTGTCACCACGTACATTTGATGAGGTGCGGGGTCCTCATCGTCATCCTAGTCCCCGGAGAATCGCCGCCTTCTGCTCGCCTTCGTCGTCGGCCGAGGGGACCTGGGCTCCGCCGCCCGGCTCAACCCCAGTTTGAACTGACCAGAACCGACCAGCCGCTTCCCCCGCCCCGTCCCCAGCCCCGACCACAAGACACGACGACCAGCACCTGATGTACGATGACCCGACTACGACCCGAACCAAGAGGGTACCCCCGCCCAGGCTGTGCGGCGATCCCTCAACCCTTGACCTTCGGCTCTGGGTGACCGACCGCTGGACCTGACGCTCCGGGGGCAACCGTCCACCAGATCATCTCCTTCATCTTGGTGGCAAGCCTTTCATCTTCTTCTATCTTTCCTGATCATCCTCATCGTCACCTCATCATTCGTAACTCAAGCAATCGATCGGGACGATCGCTCGGAGGACCGGGGTCATGTTATGAAGACGAAGAAGAGGGCAGTGGCGCGGGACGGAGTGCTCGCGCTAGGCCCTTGAGCCATAAAATCATATCTTCATTCTGTCATCATGTCATGCTTTCCTTGGCTTGCCACCACGTAACAATATGAATCCGGATTGTCCGGTAAGAATCCCACTGACTCCATGTGCCGACTCTCTTCGGCTTCAGCGCCGGGTGGTCCCGGAACAGGTGGTGCATATTCGCCTTGTGCGACATTGTTGACAGCAGTTCTGCTTCGACACTCGATGAGACTAGAAACGTCCTAATTGAGAGGTTCCCGGAGATTCAAATCAGCATGTCCACTGTTGATCGCCTTCTCGACGGGAACGGCTACGCACTGAAATTTGCAACGCCAAGGCTAGTTGAAAGAAACCGGATTGACGTGAAGCGCGACCGCAGACATTACGCGCAATGGCTGCAGAATCAAAGTACCCACGCTACTATATGGATGAAACGAACTAAAATGTTGGGTGTTCACGACGCTTCGCGAGAGCCCAGGGCGGCTTGTCAGCTGTGCGACTCGTGCCAAGCACGAAAGGCGCAAACCTGAATATCTTGGTTTGCATGTCGTCAGAAGGACTGCTCCACTACAGCATAGTGGACAAAGTTCACTGGGCTACATTCAACCACTTCCTTGCTGAGGCTTCCCGAAAGGTACGCGAGGAGGACCCCGATGCACAGGCAGTGTTCATATTCGACAAGGCGCCAGCACACAGACGCGCCGAAAGTGCTATCCTCGCTGCGGATAACCACTCTGTGAGGCGGCTTCCTCCATTCAGCCCGTTTTTCAATCCCTCAAAATTTTTTTAAAAATTCAAATCCACCGTGAAAGGCTTCCTCCGTGAGCAGGAGCACGATTTGCTCACAACCCCAGTGAATCTCAAAAAGGAAGCGCATAGGCGCGCAATGCTGGCCAGTGCCGCGGAAGGATCCTGAAGCAAATTACTCCTTAGGAGGGCGCCGCATACGACAGCCACAACTTCTCCTTCGTGTCTCCCGCGCTGAGTTGTGATGACATCTGACTCGGAAATCGCAATGCAAGGCGACCCACACACGTCCACTATGAACTGCAATTAAATCACTCTTCGCATGTAAATAATTTGATTCTCTCGGCTATCGAACCAGTCCTGCCTCGTCTCCCACGAATAAATTTGTCCACTTTCGGAGCGCATGTTGAGTCAAACATTCTCATGCAGATGAATATATACAAGTTTTACAAAAAAAGGTATAGAACACATGTAAATCCGTGAAAATCTAATACTTCACACCGACGCTGATTTTTCGGCGAAGTATTATTGATTATTCTGTGTATAAGTCATTCAAATCACCCACTCTGCGCCAAACCGGCTATGCCAATTGTGGAACAAACTTGTGTTGCCTCCACAAAAATGCTGTGGTGCAGACTTATCGACAGTTGATTTACTCTCAGAAAAAGAATAATTTCATACCGGCATAGATTCCAAAATTGCCGTGTTATGGCGCACGATACAACATGCCACTTGGGTCTGCAAGTCTGCAAAAACGCATCGTCCCTACGACAGCCTTATTGCTCTGATAAAAAAAACGATGCATTTCATACCAATTTCAATATTGTCGCTAATATGCTCATCATGATAAGTTGTTTCATGTTACCTGACAACTCGTAAAGACGATGCGAAAGTGCTTGGGCCCAGCGATAGCATCATTCCGCACGAAAACCCAGGACTTTTCACCCCTATCATGATAGGGTTGCCAAAGTGACGCATCATGATGCATTATACAGCAAGTCACGTGACCCCGGATGAAGACTCGGCGAAAATGTATAATCTTCACGACGACCTATAAGACTGGGAAAACGATTGGTTTGACACCAAACATCATAGGGTTGTCAAAACGACGTGTTGTGATTCAAGATCCCCCAAGTGACGTTACCACTGATGGTGACTCGGCGAAAATATATTTTCTTCAGACAGCCTTGTTCCGCAAATAAAACCGATCGGTTTGATACCCAACATCATAGGGTTGCCAAAGAGATTTGCCCTGATGCATGATACTACTAGTCACGTGACCCCCGATGATCACTCGGCGAAAATAAATTATCTTCACGACAGCCTTATTGCGCACGTAAAACCGATTGGTTTGACACCCAACATCATAGGGTTGCCAAAGTGACGTGTCGTGATTCAACATCCTCTATGTCACGTGACCACGGATGGTGACTTGGCAAAAATGAATTTCTCCCAATTAAAACCAATTGGCTTGATACCCAACATCATAGGGTTGCCAAAGAGACTGGTCCTGATGCATGATACTGCAAGTCACGTGACCCCCGATGATCACTCGGCGAAAATGAATTATCTTCACGACAGACTTATTGCGCACGTAAAACCGATCGGTTTGACGCCCAACATCATAGCGTTGCCAAAGTGACGTGTCGTTATTCAAGATCCTCCAAGTCACGTGACCACGGATGGTGACTTGGCAAAAATGAATTTTCCTCAATTAAAACCAATTGGCTTGATACCCAACATCATAGGGTTGCCAAAGAGACTGGTCCTGATGCATGATACTGCAAGTCACGTGACCCCCGATGATCACTCGGCGAAAATGAATTATCTTCACGACAGACTTATTGCGCACGTAAAACCGATCGGTTTGACGCCCAACATCATAGCGTTGCCAAAGTGACGTGTCGTGATTCAAGATCCTCCAAGTCACGTGACCACGGATGGTTAATCGACGAAATAGTATTTTCTTCAAGGAAGTCTTATACCGCACATAAAACCGATTGCTTTGATACCCAACTTCATACGGTTGCCAATGTGATGTGTCGTGATGCATGATACTGCAAATCACTTGACCCCCGATGATCACTCAGCAAAAAATGAATTTTCTTCACTACAGCCTTATTCTGCACGCAAAACCGATTTGTTTTATACCCAACTTCATAAGGTTGCCAAAGTGAGGTGTCGGGATTCACGATATTCCAAGTCACGTGACCACGGAGGATGGCTCGGCGAAAATGAGTTGACTTCACGACAGCCTTATTCCCCACGTAAAACCGATTGGTTTGATACCCAACTTCATAGGGTTGGCGAAGGGACTTGTCGTGATGCATGATACTGCAAGTCAGTGATTCCCGATGATGACTCGGCGAAAATAAATTGTCTTCACGACAGCATATTCACGACAGCCTTATTCCCCACGTAAAACCGATTGGTTTGACACCCAACTTCATAGGGTTGACAAAATGATTCGTCGGGATGCGTGATACTGCTAGTCACATGACCCCGTGCGATAACTCGGGGGATATGTGTCTTCACGACAGCCTTATTACGCTAGAAATCCCGATTCGTTTCTTAGCCAACTTCATAGGGTTGCCAAAGCGATGTGTCGTGATTCACGATATTCCATGTCACGTGACCTCGCATAATGACTCGGCGAAAATGTATCATCTTCACGACAGCCGTATTAAAATGGGAAAACCGCACCGTTTGATGCCCATCACTGGAAGGTAGCAATAAAGTCTCGTAATAATTAAAGTCGATCCATGTGACGTCACAGCTCATAGTGCCGCATCAAAAGTGTTTTTGACCTAACGACAGCCTTATTCCGCACGAAAACCGATTCGTTTCATGCCCAAAATCATAGGGTTGCGAAAGTGAGATGTCATAATTCATAATACTGCAAGTCACATGACGCCAAATTATGACTTGGCTAACTCGCATCTTCATCACGACAGCGTTATTACACAGGGAAAATCGATTGGTTTGATGCCCATCACTACAGGGTGTCCATAACGTCCCGTCATGATGAAAGCCGCTCCTTGTGACGTCATTGATTTATCATTATATATCATTATTGATATATATCATTATTGATATATGATATATCATTGGACACCTGAACCGCGCCATAAGGGAGGAGATAATACCCGCCGCGGTGGCTCAGTGGTTAGGGCGCTGGGCTACTGATCCAAATTTCTCGGGTTCGAACCCGACCGCGGCGGCTGCTTTTTTATGGAGGCAAAACGCTAAGGCGCCCGTGTGCTGTGCGATGTCAGTGCACGTTAAACATCCAGATGGTCGAAATTATTCCGGAGCCCTCCACTACGGCACATCTTTCTTCGTTTCTTCTTTCACTCCCTCCTTTATCCCTTCCCTACGGCGCGGTTCCGGTGTCCAACGATACATGAGACAGATACTGCGCCATTTCCTTTTCCCAAAAAGCAATTATTATTATTATTATTATTATTATTATTATTATTATTATTATTATTATTATTATTATTATTATTATTATTATTGTTATTATTATGTTGATGCGAGTCGCAGGACACCGCCGATGCATATCTGCAATATCGTTTGCGCTCACCATGTACTTCGGTTGATGTGGTGGGTGGTATAAATACCCGGCCCTTAGTTGTTATGATTAAAAAAATGTTATTATTACTTTCTCATTGGGTGTCTATTGCTTCGTCAGTAGCAAGTCATCGATAACGCGTCTGGGATTTGTAGACCGCGTTTTAAGTTTGAGTGGTGTAGTGGGAGAACGCATGAGGAATAAATTCGCTGGCGTATGGATTAAATGCTTTCGCGCTTGGATTAATTTCTTTGGCGCCTAGATTAAATTCAGTGGCACTAAGATTAAATATTCTGGCGTTTGGATTAAATTGAGCGGGAAATACTGTAGCTTACTTCACGTGCAGGCGACGCAGACGAACACAAGTCAGCGGCGAAGCTCGTCGTCCTGCCTGATCAACTAGGAGTCGCTCGGAGAGGGCGCTGTTCACTGGCGTGAACAGGAGGACGCTCGTGACGCCGTCGGAGGAGGACGCTTTTTTTCGGAGCTCCAGCGACTACGTCTGAAGCTAAGTGCTTTTTGGTGTTTGCGCTTGTATATGCTGTCGGGCGGAAGTTTTAAACCGAGTTAAGGGTATAGGAAGGCTAGCGGAAGTGTGTGCGCCGAAGGTTTTTGTGCAGAAATTTTGGCAGGCTTTTACGTTGCGTAGTGCTAAAGGTTTTTGGTGCAGGATTTTTGGCGGGCTCGTACGTTGCGTAGTGCCGAAGGTTTTTTCTGTAGAACTTTTGGAGGGTTTTTATGTTGCGTAGGGCCGAAGGTTTTTTGTATAGGAATTTTGGCGGGCTTTTTCCATGCGTAGTGCCGAAGGTATTTGTGTAGGGTTATTGGCGGGCTTTTACGTTGCGTAGTCAGCCTGGACGATGGGTTGACAAGCTAGGAAAGTCAAGGTGGACGGGGACGGGGAGTTTGTGCAGTGCCAGGAGTGCGACCGTTGGTTCTATTTAGACGAGACCAAGTTCAGGAACTAATACCCCTGTCACACGGGCAATTGTAGGCCTTAGAAATTAAGGTCCTTTGCCCCAAAGGCGCGTGACGCGCATCTACACGGCAAAGCGTCGAGACCTTTGCGATAAAGGTCCGTAGCAATAAAGGCGGACGTCAGCGGCCTTAAAGTTGTTTAAAGGAGCAACCCAGACGGCAGCGCCAGCTAGCGAGCTTAAAGAATAAAAAATTGACGCAATTTTTAGTTTTGAAACCGTAAAAAATATGTAATTTATCTTATTTAATGGTTAATTTTGCGTTACAGTGCACTTAACCGTAGAGGAGGCTATGACTAAAGACATCCACACTGCTAAGAAAGGACTTGAATGCTTTTCAACAGCCGCATCGACACACACGTGCTTGCGTATCTCGCTTTGCTGTCTTTTCTTCGTTTGCTCTTTGTTGTGTGCGTGTTTTGAGTTTGCTTGTGTGCACAAAGACAAGCAACAAAGCACGCCTCTCGAACACAACGAGGGACCGAACTGTAAAGTGCGCCTACCGTTGTCGGACCGAGAACGATGAAAAAAAAAGAAACATTGTTTCAAAATATCCGTTTCTCACCGTCAGAACGCTCGTTTATTATCGTGATAGCTACGTTTTCCAACATAAACGAAAGCAGTCTTAGCTGAAGTGCTACCGTCTGCTCTAATTTCATAATGTTACTAGCGCCGCTTCACACACAGCGGTGACTTCTGGCATTCACGGAGGCCGCGTTCTAGCTCCTTTGGATTTGCCGTGTAGCAGCGTCGCTGCTCCTTTTCGGTTTTCCTCCTTTCGTGCGATAAGACAACTTTACGGCAAAGGCCGAGAAGAAGTCCCGTGTGACAGGGGTATTAGCCGAGGCAGATCTAGCTTCGCGTGCAAGATATGTAAGCGTTTTGAGGAGGCCGTTCAGACGTTGAAAGGGGAATGGGCAGCGAGGATTAAGGAACTCAAAGGAGACCTGAAGGTGGAACGAGGGGAACGGATTAAGTTAGAAACTAAGGTCGCCGAGTCGCTTAAGAGGGAGGAAGATAATGCCGACCTCTTGGAACGAGTTGTGGGCGAGCTGAAGGAGGAGCGGGAAAAGCGGGCCCAGCTAGAAGAGCAGGTAGAAGTGCTCAGGTCGCGGCCGGCAGGGCACCCCGTTTCGGAGCAGTGTCAGGTGGGGGGCGAGGCTCGTCGATCCTACAGTGCTTTAGCGCAGCAAGCTTTGAGTGGGGGAAAGAGGGAGGTATAAACTCGCGACAGTAGCGTACGGTGGCGGGAGAGACAGGTAGTCGTGCGGTCCGGAGGGCAACAGCCGCAGTCAGGAAGCGAACGGTTAGAGCGGAGGAAGGTTCTGGTAGTCGGTGACTCGAACGTAGCGAGGGTTGAGGGCGTCCGAATAAATACCGAGCTGAACCCAACTCTAAACCGTCCCTATGCTGTCCCTAGGTGAACCAAACTTGACGCTGCCTGTTCCCTGTAGTCTTTTAGATGTCCCCAACCATTGTTTGTGACTGCGAGGTGAGCTTTTTTCCACGTTTTCTAAGCGCGCGAACTTCAGTTGCCGCCAGTGACGATCCATCATGGCGTTACGAGGCGTGCTGGTTGGCGATAGTCAGCTGAAGCGTTTGCGCAGGTCCCGTGCGCGGTTGCGTTTGTCGGTCGAGACCTGCTTCAGCCGACATTCAGCTTCAGCGGCTACGATGCCGTGCGCCTTGCAAGCGCTGTGCGGCGCATTAACCTGCTGCGCGCAGACTTCTGTGTTGTGTACGTGGGAGGCAACGACATATCTAGGCCAAACACAAGTCCGCAGGAGATTTGCGACAACATCAAGGTATGTACTACGTGGTGGTGCAACGCGTCGAACTTCTGTCGATTTCAGTAATGAGTTCTGAACTATCATTTCGCATCCTAGTCCCTCGTCCTGCAGCTGTTACGCGACGTGGCCCCTGTGGTCCTCGTGGTGAAGGTGCTGCCACGCTGGTTTATTACGGCGGACACCCAGGTGAGCCGTAGCTGGTTGAACCGCCGTCACCTGCTCAACCGCAAGCTGACGGCTACGCTTAAGCGGATGCCGTCTGTGTTCATCCTGAACCCGGACGTGAGTACCGACATGCTTGTCTTGTTGTACGTTGACATAGTCTTTGCCCCCTGCTGCTGTCATCTCAGCTTCCATATTTTGCTGTATCAGTTGCACTTTATATTTTTTAGAGCAAAACAGTTAAAAATTGAGGCGTGCGCCCACAGGTACTACAACGCAGTCATCTATCATGGGCAGTTTCCACCTTGTTGGCGTACTCTCTCCACTGCTTGCAAGCATACTAACTGCTTCCTGCATGAGAAACGATTGCATGCAGTATACCACATGTTGTGTGCTCACTAATCGAACTCTTAGTAAAAACTCTTGACAACACATAGTGACACGACTATCTTCACCATTCAGTTGGACACATTACAAAATTATGAAAAGAACATTGATTATGTATTGTTTAGATTTCTTTGAAGAGGTCTTGCCCTGACGAAATAGGCAAAAAGTTTCAGCAGCTATGCATGCAGGTGACATGTGCCAGTTGCCCAACTTATATTCTCATTTGCATTGAAGAAAATGTGCTGGAGCCATCACGTTTTGTGAATGCAGTTTGCTTTAAAAAAAAGGCAGAACACACTGATGCTGTAATTTTTTACCTTCACACTCTGCCACACAATCTCAAGAGGTTGGCCGTTGTTAAGTTTGATTTTTCAGCACCTAAAATGCTGGGCAACGTATGTAAAATCATGATATCTGTTAACTGAGTGAGTGTTTAGAGGCGTTCAGGGTCTTGTCTCTCACTCACGGCAAGTGGTACGTTCGATAGAGTAGCTGATGTCAATATAAAATTCTCAGTAGGCCTGCCAGCAAGGTTAAAACTCCCCATGAACGATGCATGGCTGCACATTGCAGTGCCAGTGGGTGCATATATGTCGTTTTGCAGATTCATTCTGAAAAAACATGAAGGTAAATAGGAGCAGAAAACTATAGAAAATCAGAAGGCTGTACCAAGAGGTGGTGACTGCATCAGTATATGCTCGCTGTCATGATGCAGAGCTCACCTAGCTAAGGGGCACATGCAGGCATTAAAGTATTTATCCCAGCATGTCTTCTTGGTGACCTGCCGTCAATATATGTTCAGACATTTTATCTTCACTTTGTTTTCCTCAACTACCACCTATGGAGGTATTATATGAGGGTTGGGGTTACAGATATTTAATAAAAATATGAGTACAGGCATTGCGTTTGAAAATGCATTGTCAAGGCTTCAAGAAAAGAAAATGGGCATGTGATGCCGGCGACTTCATGGGGAAGGGCATTGCAGTCCACAAATGCTCGGGGGAAAAAGATCCTGAAAACGTGCGAGCAGCAGGCCGAGTTATCAGAAACGGATGCACAGCGTGGTGAGATATGTGGGTGCGATGCACAACGTACGGTGCTTGACTGAGTGAATTGCGAAGAATTTTGTGCACCAAAGAAAGGCTGGTAATGCGGAGTCAAAGTAAAAGGCTTTCAAGGCTGTCCTTCAGAGATGAAATGCTGATGAAATAGGGGTAAAGGGCATGATGCACGACATGGACGGCATGGCTTTCAATTGATTCGAGCACATTTGTTAGGTGTATCTGAGGTGGGTTCCAGATGGGACTGGCGTACTGAGGGTTTGATCTGATATGTATTTTATATGCCAGAAATTTCACGTGTTCGAGTTAATTTTGTTTTATGCAAGTGCTATGTTTGTGTGGTCTGCTTTGTTTCTGCCTGTTCATGTGTTGTTTACTTCAAAAAAAAAATACCAGAAAGGTAAAATTTTACTGTAGCTCTATACTGTTGTGATGTCGTAAATGTTTCCCCGCGCTGGTTGCTCACGCTCACCGAGCCGGTAACAAAATGGCGCCAACGTGCTGCTATGTGATATTGCAAATGGTCGAGGTTAATGTGGAACCCTCCACTGTAGCAGCCCTCATACCTTAAGTCAGTTTTGGACATTAACCCTAGATACCATACCATGTTTGACGTATTGGCTCAATTTGCCCTATTTCTGAACAAATTCTATTTTATTTTCAGCATAGCTTCTTGGGTGCACGTAAATTACCAAAGAGGCACCTTTTTGGCGCCGATGGATACCATCTGTCGGCTGGCGAAGGAGTGGAGGATCTGGCGGAGATCCTCGTCAGGAGCCTAGAAAAGGTGTATGGACCTTGCTCCTTTCTCAAGGGTGCCAACCAGGCACATCATTAATGCTTGCCATCACTGCGGTACAAACGGCCATGTGAATGGGGACTGGTACGAGTACTGCAGGCCGTAGGACCTGCACTACTATCTGCAGTGCTCATAGCAGTGGGTACTGTAGTGACAGTGAGACCTATTTCTGATGTGCTTCTGAGCTACATCTGCTCCTTGGAATCTGTTGACATTATCTGGGGTTTTTTGACATGCACTGACACCGCACAGCTCGCAGGTTTTCTTGCATTTAATCTTCAAGACTTGCCACCGCTGCGGTTGAAATTAATCTGGAGCTCTCCACTGTTATTTAGTAAGACTTTCTCACGGGCTAGTTGGTACATATTCATTTCTGGAGGCTGTGCGCTAAAAAAGACGTTCACAGGAAAAAGGAGACAACAGGAAAGAAGCGCTTGTGGCGTCGCTCATAGTGTGTGAGAAGCTTTGGGAGATTCAACCCCGCATGACAAGGATTATTCACATCCACTAATATTGTGCTGGCCTGCTTGGCAAACTGGAAATCTTTGATGGGAAGAACAGTTGGGAAAGTGTGGAATTCTACTTCCCCGCAAGCTATGTCCCTGAGAATGGCAAGCCGTTTTATGAATTTGTGGTGCAGCTATGTCTTTGTTGCTTTAGAATAACGGCACCCCACAATTATGTAGTGCTGCATGTTACCACTAGTCGAATACTTTTCATGCAGCCAAAGCACTTGCAGAACTTTGCAGTGCCCCTTCACCAATGTCGTCGCCTGCAGTACCTGGTTCCATATTTCACACAAATACAAGCGACCATGTATCATACAGCTTGCCACTGTTCACAAACTGTCACAAGCAGACTGTTAAGCTCTGAATCGAAGATATTTAATGTATGCTGCAGTTTGCTTTGTGGTTTGCATTGCCAGCAGTAAACTTCGAGGAACAGCCAACAACCGGTATCAGACGAGGTAGCAGGCACCTGTCTTGGGACCCATGGAGCTGAGCAATCATGAATGCATTCATCAACGACAAACACAATGACAATATCAGCTCATTATAAGGTACAACCCAATTGTCTGCTGGTCTGCAATTATGCTTTCACCAAACTGGGAATTACTGACAGATGTCCAACACACGTGTTGGACAATATGAGTATAGCCACACAGTGGTGATCATCAGTCATCACCTTTCTTGCAGTCTGCACAGACCCTGACCTGGCTCTGCATTATGTACCGACTTGGCCAACCCAGGCCTTGTGCTCAATTGAACCGTTGCAGTCACAGCCGTGTGAATGCCCTTTACAGGCTCCCTTGTTCAGGCTGATCAAGCGTGAAGCTGTTCGTTCAACTAAGGGAAAAAGCAGACAAACTGCTGCCTCCGCTGCAGCTCTCTAGCCCACCAAATCATCTTTGCAAGTGGGGTCTGCCTCATGCTGCAAAATAAGCCTGGTACGGCACCCTTTCGCAATGCTGTGGTGTACATGTCTTTCATCCAGGCCTGTCATTGACTGACACTGTTTGAATGAAGTGCGGTGGATAGCGTTACCTACTATTTAGATGCCTAATGAAAAAGCATAAGAGCCTCCTGCAGTCAGGTGCAACAGCACCACTTCCTTACTCTTTGGCTCCTTGCACTGCATAGCCTTTGAGAAGATCTTCAGGGCTCGCAGCTGTGTTGTACAATTTTCTCTCTCAAAGTTTAAAGCTACAGAACAGTCGGTACTGGACCCACCTCCAAGAACATGTCTATTCTTATCTTGGTTCCCCCGTTGTCTTGAGATTCATAAGAATCTATGTCTGCAAAACTAGGACCACCTAAACTAGGGCCACCTTCTAATTGGCGAGCCCAGGATACCAGAATTTCTCGGGGTTGAAATGAATCAAGTTCACAAGCATTGCCTCCGAGTTCATTCTGCTGTTGTGTTTTGCATGTCACAGCCTGGGTGGAGAAGGAGGCTGGTATTACACTTCTGTTTTTAAAGAAGGGAAGGAGGGGTCACTTCAATCATTGTGACATGTTGCGATGTGATGTGTACTGAGTGAACTTGGTGAATGACTGCATGTTTCCAACTGTTGTGTGTGTATTGCAATGGTAGAAACTGCTTCAAGAGTACAAGTGTAATAGTGTGCAGGTATTACCTTTTATACAAAAATTTTAGCTCTACACATTCCTTGACCCAGTTCCTCCCCTCATGTTTTTTTTTGTAGTGCAGAAGAGTACAATACCACGGTAGAAGTAATGCTTATGGAATGTCAATATGGGTAGCGTTGGTTGAATTGTCCTACCTGTTCTGTGTACATGGCAATGTTTGTCCATCGGAAAATATGACACTCAGTGTTTATTCTACATGTTGAGTGTGTTTCTGCGGCTGCAGTTTCTGAGCTGCTCTGCCTTCTTGGAGAGTGGTATCGCAAACTGGTGCTGAGGAAGGATTTTCTCACATCCAACCATACTTTGCCTATTAGTCAGCCCTGTAACATTCCCACTGCTTCTTATCATGCGTTCTTGAGTGCGATCTGCAGTAAAATGTCATGAAGCCATTTGCTGTGCATTAGAATTTACACTGACCACGTAGCTCAGAGAGGCTCAGAGAGGTGTTCCTAAAAGCCTTGCACCCGGTCACACAAAAGTGTGCTTATGGTTTGGAATGGTAACCGCTCTGTGTGTGTGCAAGCCTATAAACCAGACAGAAGGCTTCGAAGGGGAAACTC